>NW_027362763.1:680591283-681257040 GCF_046119375.1 Phyllobates terribilis | reverse complement strand
GTCCTGCCAGTTTGCTGTCTGTTTCCTGCCTGATATTCCTGCTACCTGCTTGCTAGCCTAAGGTCCGACGGTCTGCCTTCCTACTCCTGTCAGTCTGTCTATGGACCAGCTTGCCCGCTCACCTGGGAGCGCTCCTCTGATACCTGCCTGCTAGCCTACCTGGAGGCTCCGCCGTCACGTGCTGTGACCACCTGCTATTCCAGAGACTCTTGCCCGCTCACCTGGGAGCGCTCCTCCGCTACCTGTCTGCTTGCCTACCTGGAGGCTGCGCCGTCACGTGCCGTGACCACCTGCTATTCCAGAGACTCTTGCCCGCTCACCTGGGAGCGCTCCTCCGCTACCTGCCTGCTTGCCTACCTGGAGGCTCCGCCGTCACGTGCTGTGACCACCTGCTATTCCAGAGACTCTTGCCCGCTCACCTGGGAGCGCTCCTCCGCTACCTGCCTGCCTGCCTACCTGGAGGCTCTGCCGTCACGTGATGTGACCACCTGCTATTCCAGAGACTCTTGCCCGCTCACCTGGGAGCGCTCCTCCGCTACCTGCCTGCCTGCCTACCTGGAGGCTCTGCCGTCACGTGCCGTGACCACCTGCTCTTCCAGAGACTCTCGCCTGCTCACCTGGGAGCACTCATCTGTCATCCGCCTGCTAGCCTACCTGGAGGCTCAGCCATCACAGGTCGTACCTACCCTATACCCAGAGACTGCCCCGGTCACTTGCTGTGACCTCCTGCCCGTTCACCCAGAGACTGCCCCAGTCACTTGCTGTGACCTCCTGCCCGTTTACCCAGAGACTGTCCCGGTCACTTGCCGTGACCTCCTGCCCGTTCACCCAGAGACTGTCCCGGTCACCTGCTGTGACTGCCTACCCGTCTTCCCTGGTCGCCACCCGCTCCCTTACAAGGACCGCCCCCTTGTATAGTAGCTCAGAGGTTCCGCCTACCAGACCCGTTACACAACTGTAGTCACAGGAACATCAAGCTGCTTGGAGATGGTCTTATAACCTTTAACATGCTTGTCCATAATTTTCTTTCTAATCTCCTGAGACAACTCTTTCCTTTGCTTCCTTTGGACCATGTTGAGTGTGGTACACACCATGTCACCAAACAGCACAGTGAGTATCTGTAGCCCTATATACAGGCCCACTGACTGATTACAAGACTGTAGAGACCTGTGATGATAATTAGTGGACACAACTTGATTTAACATGTCCCTTTTATCACATTATTTTCAGGGGTCCCATCATTTCTGTACAGGCCAATTTCATGAGTTTAATTTTTAAAAAATTCTGTGGAAGCAGAAAAGCAATGTCTGACTTTCATTTATCATTTTCATAGATTTTTAATTTATTATTACGTTTGTCAAATTCAAGTTATTTCTGTGACCATTGTGGGTTTTTCTTTCATTAAACGAGGGGTGCCAACAATTTTGACCACGTGTGTATAACACAATAGTCCTCCCTTCACTCTTCTAGGTGTCATTTTGCATACATTTCTTCTCTCTGATTTTATACACAATGGCGTATTCTGAACCTCCTGTATTTTATTATAACGGCTCTCAGTTCTCATTGAAAGTCCTTGACACCATTTCACCCCGTTCTCCTATTCATTAATCGCATTCTGCTGTTTTTGCATGAAATTATACAAGAGCAGAATTGTATTCTCTCCTGAAATATTGATGTTTCTCCAACACTTGTTTTGTAATGTGTAACAAATGTAAACTGTCTGCTAATACCAGCAATGGAGAAAGTGCAACTCGTAACAAAACTACAAAGACGAAACTGCTGTAGGAACCGTCTGCTGCAAAGCTAAGGCGAAATATTACTTTCAAAGACAAATTCACAAGACATATAGAAAACAGCTGGAGAAAAAGTGTAGTTATTATCTACATACATTACATTACTGATCCTGTACTGATCCTAAGTAACATCCAGTATTATACTCCAGAGCTGCACTCACTATTCTGCTGGTACAGTCACTGTGTACATACATTACATTACTGATCCTGTACTGATCCTAAGTAACATCCAGTATTATACTCCAGAGCTGCACTCACTATTCTGCTGGTGCAGTCACTGTCTACATACATTACATTACAGATCCTGTACTGATCCTAAGTAACATCCAGTATTATACTCCAGAGCTGCACTCACTATTCTGCTGGTGCAGTCACTGTCTACATACATTACATTACGGATCCTGAGTTACATCCTGTATTATACTCCAGAGCTGCACTCACTATTCTGCTGGTGGAGTCACTGTGTACATACATTACATTACTGATCCTGTACTGATCCTGAGTTACATCCTGTATTATACTCCAGAGCTGCACTCACTATTCTGCTGGTGCAGTCACTGTGTACATACATTACATTACTGATCCTATACTGATCCGGAGATACATCCTGTATTATACTCCAGAGCTGCACTCACTATTCTGCTGGTGCAGTCACTGCGCATACATTACATTACTGATCCTGAGTTACATCCTGTATTATACCCCAGAGCTGCACTCACTATTCTGCTGGTGCAGTCACTGTGTACATACATTACATTACTGATCCTATACTGATCCGGAGATACATCCTGTATTATACTCCAGAGCTGCACTCACTATTCTGCTGGTGCAGTCACTGTGTACATACATTACATTACTGATCCTGAGTTACATCCTGTATTATACTCCAGAGCTGCACTCACTATTCTGCTGGTGCAGTCACTGTGTACATACATTACATTACTGATCCTGTACTGATCCTAAGTTACATCCTGTATTATACTCCAGAGCTGCACTCACTATTCTGCTGGTGCAGTCACTGCGCATACATTACATTACTGATCCTGAGTTACATCCTGTATTATACCCCAGAGCTGCACTCACTATTCTGCTGGTGCAGTCACTGTGTACATACATTACATTACTGATCCTGAGTTACATCCTGTATTATACTCCAGAGCTGCACTCACTATTCTGCTGGTGCAGTCACTGTGTACATTCCATACATTACTGATCCTGTGTTACATCCTTTATTATACTCCAGACCTGAACTCACAATTCTGCAGGCTTCAGAACTGAGATCTCAGTATTCCTTTCTGGATTTGGACAGAGCTTGCCTTTCGACTGAAAAAAGTGAACTCACGGTAAAAAATGCTGGCAGTTTTTGTGGGTTAAAGACATTTTTTTTCATTTTTGACAATTATGACAAGTCCACAGTATATGAGATAAATACATACCAATATGTAGATTTCTGTGGAAATTGCACTAGCACTGTTCTGGGCGGAATGAGACCATTGTAGTGCTGGTGTCAGGCAGCTGCTGAAAGGCGTCTAATTTTTATCGTTGCTGCAGGATCTATTATTGTTAAATTCTACTTATTCCCTTATGATCTACGTCTTCTTACACCCTCCATCCACTTGAACTATGGCGCACGTCCCTCACCCCGATGTCTCGGCGCAGTCCTAATCATGTCCTATTACTATGGGATGAATCTCCTGTCTTGTTAGGCGCAGATATAAGACGCTCATGTGTGATACTCTAAGTGACAGCCTGATACACTCGCAGTCTCTGAGACTCCCATATATTACCCGCTGAAGAGATGACTTAAGCGTAATAAGATACAAGTAGCTTCTCCGTCTTGGGATAAATCAATGTCCTCCCACAATGCACTGCAGCTCGGCCGGTGTGGTGGCGCTCACCGCCCTGCGCCATCTCCAGCCCGTCAATACTGGATGTGCTGAGGCATGTTAACTAACAAACCAGTCAATGAACTTAAGTGCAGGCTGCGCTCCTCTCCGGCCCCCGCTGCCTCAGCCCAGTTATCACCCCTCGGTTTTACAGCGTATTTATTTTAACTCCTCGGAAAAGCGCGGTCTAAGCTTAATTCTGCCGGGAGAAGATCAATACTGGGAGCTGAGGCCGCCGATCTTCTCTATAGAGTCAGCACAAACGCTGGAGAGACATGAATCCGCCTTCACTTCAGCTTCTCCAGATCTCTCTTTCTTAAAAATTGCAAAAGTTTCTGGGAAAGCAAAAGGTGGGCTCCGAAATCCTTATCTGGATCCGTGGTGGCTCATGACCAATAGACCTCGGGGGCCCAGAAATTTGGCCTGTACGGATGCTAAACAATGCTGGTAACCACATATGGGGATCTCCGGACCCCCCAGTTCCCGAGTGCGGGACACTAAAATGCTCCAATAGGATAAAGCTGTGGTTGCGCCATTCATTGCCTATGGAGCCGTCGCTGATTACCACGTGCCGTACCCGGGTCCCATAGAGCACAGACTGAACCCCTTTTTTTGGGATCGGGTGGGGATCCTGCGTCCAAACATCAGCGAGTTGCCACCTATTTTTTGGGCAGGTGATAACGTCATCAGATGGGTTTCTTCACCTTTTGGGGACATTTTTTTTTCTTGCTTGACCCCTTTTCCGTTTTTGCACTTTATTTAGCTTTTTTCCTCTTCTTCTTTTTACAAGAGTGACTCATAACTTTTTTTATTTTTTCGGCGATATAGCCGTATGAGGGATTTTTGTTTTTTTTGTGAGATGGTTTGTACTTTTGAATGACCCCCCTCCCCATTTTATCATATGCGCTCAAAAATGATAGGGAGGGGTGAATCCAGATGCGGCAAAATTGGCCTCCCCAAAAAAAGAAGTGCAACTTTGTTTTTACACCAATACGATGATTCTCCAGGTCAGTACAATTACATCGATACCAAACAATCATAGTGGGGTTTTTATTTAACCCCTTCACCCCCAGACGATTTTCGTGTTTTTTTTTCGTTTATTCCGTTCCTTCTTTCAAGAACCATAACTTTTTTTATTGTTCCATCCCCACAGCCGTATGAGGACTTGTTTTTTGCGGGACAAGTTGTACTTTTGAATGCCATCAATCATTTCATCGTGTGATGCACTAGAAAGCAGTCAAAAATGCAGGTACAGTTCTTGAGCCCCCATGAAAGAAAAGGACCCGACCTGTGAAGTACCAGTATGTCACATGTGTAATTAAACATTTTGCATTGTTTGCCTCGTTTACTGTATCCTCTGTGTTGCAAAGTTTGTTGCTGGATGCAGAATGAGTTAACTGAGTACCCGTCAGTGAGCTCATTCTGATAATACAATGGGAGAGTTTGTACCTGTTTAATCTGTCTCTTTCTTGGCGCCTTTCAGCTGATTTATGACCACAGAACACTCCGAAGATGAATGTGGAGAGAAACAAAGCAAAACGGTGCAACATTTTCAATGAAACCCAAGTGCAAAAATTATTTTCAGCCCAAAATAGATGAATTTAAGTAAAAAGAAAATATATAGGTCCTCCAAAAGGAGTTTATCGTATGAGGTTCTACAGCTTTTGAATGAACAAAAGAGAAATACTGTAAATTCCATCAGTATCTGGTGACTGCCTGTTGCCTCGATCATCAGTATCTGGTGACCGCCTGTCGCCTCAATTATCAGTATGTGAGACTGCCCGTCGCCTCCATTATCAGTATCTGGTGACCGCCCATCACCTCCACCATCAGTATCTGATGACCACCTGTCACCTCCATCATCAGTATCTTGTGACCGCCAGTCGCCTCCATCATCTGAATCTGATGACCGCCCGTCGCCTCCATCATCAGTATCTGGTAACTGCCCGTCGCCTCCATCGTCAGTATCTGGTGACTGCCCGTCGCCTCCATCATCAGTATCTGATGACCACCTGTCGCCTCCATCATTAGTATCTTGTGACCGCCAGTCGCCTCCATCATCTGAATCTGATGACCGCCCGTCGCCTCCATCATCAGTATCTGGTGACTGCCCGTCGCCTCCATCGTCAGTATCTGGTGACCACCCATCACCTCCATCATCAATATCTGGTGACTGCTCGTCGACGGCCTCCATCATCAGCATATGGTGACCGCCCGTCGTCTCCATCAAATGAATTTGTAATCCTGCCTGAAGAAGTAACCCCTGTGTTCTGAAAGCTTGCAAATACTTGTATATATTTTTTCTGGTTAGCCAATAAAGGTATTACTCTGAGAAAACCATTGCATAAACAGTATTCAAATTTTGGGCGGAGGTAAGACACGGGATACTGTCTCTTTAAATTTTCGGGTTATTTTATTTAGCAGTCACAAACTACCCTGTAGTCCAAAAAGAAAAACACAGCCCATTCAGCTAAAGAGACAAAACAAAATACAAAACTTTCAGCACAGTCCATATCTCGGCCAAGGTCTGGCCACTCACAATTAGCCACACACTGGTTCAGCACACCCATGTGAGCTCCTTCCTGGAGCAAAGTTTCCCCAGGTACCGAACAGACCTGAGTGTCAGGACTGGCTATTTAAATCCCAGACACTCCCCTGATTGGAGGGATGGTGGATAACGTCCCACCCTGCACTTTTGTTATCCACTAAAAACATTCCCTTGTAAATGTGGATCTATTAACTTTCTCTGCACCGAGTGTGCAGGAGAACTTGCAATTATATATATATATACACACACATATCTTTATCAAGGGCTTCCAAGATTACAAAATTCATGCATTGTATTATTCTCACATGTACCACAAAATGTTGCTGTATTTCAGCCTTCTGGCATTGGTTGTACTGTGACGTCTCCCTAGTTTTCTGGTCAGATCCTAAACTGAAATTTTCAAAATTTTCTGAAAATAACACTTAAAAATAAATCAAAGCGTGAGCGGGTGCCGCTGAGCAGTATCGCCCTTTGTGCGATCGTTACTGTTTCAATCATACACCAATAAATGTGCAGGGCCATTAAATTTAAATAAATTGAATTTGTGCTATCGGATTAAATTTTGAGCGCACGCTGTGGTATAGATCACTGGCGGTTCTTATTCCTTATGTATTACTGACATAAAAGTGATTTTTTTTCCCTCTCGTTAATGAATCAGGGCCAGGAATAAACAATTCTCTTTTAAGTGCATCTTACACAGCTACGCTTAATAAATCATAATTAGCTATGAAAAGAATAAAGAATCAGTTTTCTATAAAAAGACAATATATTCAGTAAGTTTAGTAAAAAGATATAAAAAAATAGAACATCTCCAAAGAAAGAGAACCATACAGGACCTCGCTGCTCAGTGATCAAGGAGATTATTGAGTATTGTATAACCATATACAGTGGGTATGGAAAGTATTCAGACCCCTTTAAATTTTTCACTCTTTGTTTCATTGCAGCCATTTGGTAAATTCTAAAAAGTTCATTTTTTCCTCATTAAAGTACACTCTGCACCCCATCTTGACTGAAAAAAATACAGAAATGTAGAAATTTTTGCAAAATAATTAAATAACAAAAACTGAAATATCACATGGTCATAAGTATTCAGACCCTTTGCTCAGTATTGAGTAGAAGCCCCCTTTTGAGCTAGTACAGCCATGAGTCTTCTTGGGAATGATGCAACAAGTTTTTCACCTCTGGATTTGGGGATCCTCAGCTATTCTTCCTTGCAGATCCTCTCCAGTTCTGTCAGGTTGGATGGTGAACGTTGGTGGACAGCCATTTTCAGGTCTCTCCAGAGATGCTCAATAGGGTTTAGGTCAGGGCTCTGGCTGGATCAGTCAAGAATGGTCACAGAGTTGTTCTGAAGCCACTCCTTTGTTATTTTAGCTGTGTGCTTAGGGTCATTGTCTTCTTGGAAGGTGAACCTTCAGCCAAGTCTGAGGTCCAGAGCACTCTGGAAGAGGTTTTCATCCAGGGTCTCTCTGCACTTGGCCGCATTCATGTTTCCTTCAATTGCAATCAGTCATCCTGTCTCTGCAGCTGAAAAACACCCCCATAGCATGATGCTGCCACCATGTTTCACTGTTGGGATTGTATTGGGCAGGTGATGAGCAGTGCCTGGTTTTCTCCACACATACCACTTAGAATTATCACTAAAAAGTTCTATCTTCATCTCATCAGACCAGAGAATCTTATTTCTCATAGTCTGGGAGTCTTTCATGTGTTTTTGAGCAAACTCTATGTGGGCTTTCATATGTCTTGCACTGAGGAGAGGCTTCCGTCGGGTAACTCTGCCAAAAAGACCCGACTGGTGGAGGGCTGCAGTGATAGTTGACTTTGTGGAACTTTCTCCCATCTCCCTACTGCATCTCTGGAGCTCAGCCACAGTGATCTTGGGGTTCTTCTTTACCTCTCTCACCAAGGCTCTTCTCCAACAATTGCTCAGTTTGTCTGGACAGCCAGGTCTAGGAAGGCTTCTGGTGGTCCCAAACTTCTTCCATTTAAGGATTATGGAGGCCAATGTGCTCTTAGGAACCTTGAGTAATGCAGAAATTCTTTTGTAACCTTGGCCAGATCTGTGCCTTGCCACAATTCTGTCTCTGAGCTCCTTGGGCAGTTCCTTTGAGCTCATGATTCTCATTTGGTCTGACATGCACTGTGAGCTGTGAGGTCTTATATAGACAGGTGTGTGCCTTTCCAAATCAAGTCCTATCAGTTTAATTTAACACAGCTGGACTCCAATGAAGGAGTAGAACCATCTCAAGGAGGATCACAAGGAAATGGACAGCATGTGACTTAAATATGAGTGTCTGAGCAAAGGGTCTGAATACTTATGACCATGTGATATTTCAGCTTTTATTTTTTAATAAATTTGCAAAAATTTCTACATTTCAGTTTTTTTTCAGTCAAGATGGGGTGAAGAGTGTACTTTAATGAGAAAAAAAATGAACTTTTTAGAATTTTACCAATTGGCTGCAATGAAACAAACAGTGAAAAATTTAAAGGGGTCTGAATACTTTCCGTACCCACTGTATATATATTGTGAAGACCCAAGATAAAAACATAATAAGAAAATACCCTCCAGTAAATAAACAGCAATAGCACTAAAAAAAATGTAGGGTGCTTAGCTAACATAATTTTGATTAAAAAACATATAAGCCATCCCACCACGTCACAGTGACCCTATTCGAGACTGTCCTAACCTCTAGTATTAAAATGTTACCATTTGTCAAATGATGTAATTGTGGATAACCGCTGAGAAGAACTGAGACTCCGCTAGTAGACACTGAGGCACGGTGAACCACATGAATATAATGTCCAGTTCAAAGAAAAGGAAGGCCACACCCTTATTTGCACAAAGTGCAAAAAAGCTGAAAAAAGACCCTAAAGAGAAGAACTGGAATATAAGTTATAGTTTATACAGCATGTAAGTGCATATGCATACTACCCCTATGTACAAGTATATAACTACTATAATACTGCCATTATGTACAAGATTATAACTACTATAATACTGCCCCTTATGTACAAGAATATAACTACTATAATACTGTCCCCTATGTACAAGAATATAACTACTATAATACTGCTCCTATGTACAAGAATATAACTACTATAATACTGCCCCCTATGTACAAGAATATAACTACTATAATACTGCCCCCTATGTACAAGAATATAACTACTATAATACTGCCCCCTATGTACAAGAATATAACTACTATAATACTGCCCCTATGTACAAGAATATAACTACTATAATACTGCCCCCTTTGTAGAAGACTATAACTACTATAATTCTGCCCCCTATGTACAAGAATATAACTACTATAATACTGCCCCTATGTACAAGAAAATAACTACTATAATACTGCCCCCTATGTATAAGAATATAACTACTATAATACTGCCCCCTATGTACAAGAATATAACTACTATAATACTGCCCCCTATGTACAAGAATATAACTACTATAATACTGCTCCTATGTACAAGAATATAACTACTATAATACTGCTCCTATGTACAAGAATATAACTACTATAATACTACTCCCTATATACAAGAATATAACTACTATAATACTGCTCCCTATGTACAAGAATATAATTACTATAATACTGCTCCCTATATACAAGAATATAACTACTACTAGATGGTGGCCCGATTCTAATGCATCGGGTATTCTAGAATATGTATGCGGCCGACAGGGCGCAATCAGCAGAGCGGTGTTTAAATTTGGCGCCAAAATCGCTGATTGGTCGAGGCCGGCAAAAGTGACCAATCACCAAAGCGGTGTTAAAATTTGGCAGCTATATCGCAGATTGGTCACGGCCGGCGGTCGCGACTAATCAGCAGAGCGGGGTTTAAATTTGGCGCCAATAATGCTGATTGGTTGCGGCCGGCGGTCGCGACCAATCAGCAAAGCGTTATTTAAATTTGGCACCAATAATGGTGATTGGTCACGGCCGGGACCAATCAGCAGAGCGGTGTTTAAATTTGGCCCCAATAATGCTGATTATTTGCGACTGGTAACCGCGACCAATCAGCATAGCGGTGTTTAAATTTGGCGCCAAAATCGCTGATTGCTCGAGGCCGGCAACCGCGACCAATCAGCAAAGTGGTGTTAACATTTGGCGCCTATATCGCAGATTGGTCGCGGCCGGCGGTCGCGACTAATCAGCAGAGCGGGGTTTAAATTTGGCGCCAATAATGCTGATGGGTCACGGCCAGCGAACGTGACCCATCAGCAGAGCGGGGTTTAAATTTGGCGCCTATATCGCAGATTGGTCACGGCCGGCGGTTGCGACCAATCAGCAGAGCGGTGTTTAAATTTGGCGCCAAAATCGCTGATTGGTCGCGGCCGGCAACTGCGACCAATCAGCAAAGCGGTGTTGAAATTTGGCGACTATATCGCTGATTGGTCACGGCCGGCGGTCGCGACTAATCAGCAGAGCGGGGTTTAAATTTTGCGCCAATAATGCTGATTGGTCGCGGCCAGCGAACGTGACCAATCAGTGGAGCGGGGTTTAAATTTTGCTGCAATAATGGTGATTGGTCACGGCCGCGACCATTCAGCAGAGCGGTGTTTAAATTTTGCGCCAAAATCGCTGATTGGTGGCGGCCGGCAACTGCGACCAATCAGCAAAGCGGGGTTTAAATTTGGCGCCAATACTGCTGATTGGTCGCAATCGCCGGCCGCGACCAATCAGCAAAGCGGTGTTTAAATTTGGCGCCAAAATCGCTGATTGGTCATGGCCGGCAACTGCGACCAATCAGCAAAGCGGGGTTTAAATTTGGCGCCAATACTGCTGATTGGTCGCGGACGGCGACCGCGACTAATCAGCAGAGCGGTGTTTAAATTTGGCGCCAATACTTCTGATTGATGTCGGCCGGCAACCGCGACCAATCAGCAGAGCGGGGTTTAAATTTGGCGCCAATACTGCTGATTAGTCGCGGTTGCCAACCACGACCAATCAGCAGAGCGGGGTTTAAATTTGGCGCCAATACTGCTGATTGGTCACGGCCGGCAACCGCGACCAATCAGCAGAGCGGGGTTTAAATTTGGCGCCAATACTGCTGATTGGTCGCGGACGCGACCGCGACCAATTAGCAGAGCGGTGCTTAAATTTTGCGCCAATATTGCTGATTGATCGCGGACGACGACCGCGACCAATCTGCAGAGCGGGGTTTAAATTTGGCGCCAATACTGCTGATTGGTCGCGGTTGCCGGCCGCGACCAATCAGCAGAGCGGTGTTTAAATTTGGCGCCAATAATGCTGATTAGTCGCGGCCGGCATCCGCGACCAATTAGCAGAGCGGGGTTTAAATTTGGCGAGAAAATCGCTGATTGGTCGCGGCCGGCGGCCTCGACCAATCAGCAGAGCGTTGTTTAAATTTGGCACCAATCTCGCTGTTTGGTCGTGGCTGGAGTCCAAATTTAAATATCGACCGCGACCAATCACCGATCTTGGCTCCACATTTAAACACCGCTGTGCTGATTGATCGCCGACGCTGGGCGCGACCAATCATCGATTTTGGCGCCACATTTAAATAGCGTCCGCGACCAATCAGCACAGCAATGTTTAAATGTGGAGCCAAGATCGGTGATTGGTCGCGGCCGATATTTAAATTTGGCGCCCAAATCGGTGATTGGTCGCGGGCAGCGTCCGCGACCGATCAGCACAGTCATAGTAGGGTTTAACTTTTGCGGCAAGATCAGTGATTGGTCGCGGGCCAAGACCGCAACCAATCACCGATTTGTGCGGCAAATTTAAATAGCGTCCGCGACCAATTGGATGTCAGCGCCGCTCCCCGGTCCTCCCTTGACACCCTAGCCGCTGATGTCCCCACAGTATCCGCATGGTGTAGCAAAGGTCCGGACATTTGTGTTAAAAATCGCTGATTGGTCGCCGACGCTGGGCGCGACCAATCACCGATTTTGGCGCCACATTTAAATAGCGTCGGCGACCAATCAGCGATTTTTAACACCATGCGGATACTGTGGGGACATCAGCGGCTAGGGTGTCAAGGGAGGACCGGGGAGCTGCGCTGCGGGTCGGGATACTTCTGCTGCGAACGCCCGCTCATGTCCCGGGTTCTCGCAGCGGAAGTATCCGCACAGGCAGCGCTGCTGACATCCATGCGGCTAGGGTGTGAAGGGAGGACCGGGGAGCGGCGCTGACATCCAATTGGTCGCGGCCGCTATTTAAATGTGCCGCACAAATCGGTGATTGGTCGCGGTCTTGGCCCGCGACCAATCACTGATCTTGCCGCAAAAGTTAAACACTACTGTGACTGTGCTGATTGGTCGCGGACGCTGCCCGGCCACCGCGACCAATCAGTAGAGCGGCGTTTAAATTTGCCGCCCATCTCGCTGATTGGTCGCGGCCGGCCACCACGACCAATCAGCACAGCGGTGTTTAAATTTGCCGCCCATCTCGCTGATTGGTCGCGGCCGGCCACCACGACCAATCAGCAGAGCTGCGTTTAAATTTGCCGCCCATCTCGCTGGTTGGTCGTGGCCGGCCACCGCGACCAATCAGCGTCGTATTAGTGTGGGCCCGGGAGCGGCGCTGCTTGTGCGGCTCCGTATTAGCGAGGACCGGGGAGCGGCGCTGCCTGTGCGGCTCCTTCTGCTGCGAGAAGCCGGGAGATGAGCGGCTACTCGCAGCAGAAGCATCCCGACCGGCGGCACCGCTCCCCGGTCCTCCGTTCACACTTGCTGTCGGGAGATCAGAGGGCCAAGCCGCTGATCTTCCGATATTAGCCGCATGGAGGTCAGTAGTCGGGGTAGTTGTGCTGCTAGCGCCGCTCATCTCCCCGCTGCATCGCCGCTGGCCTCCGTCCGGCTGTTGAGCCGCTAACGGCCGCCATCTTTTTTCAGAAATCCCGCGGCGCTGATTGGCCGCTGCCGGACCAATGAGCGACGCGGGATTTCCTGGACAGACAGACAGACAGAAAGACAGACAGACAGACAGACAGACAGACGGGATAAGACAATTATATATATAGATATTACTGCCCCCTATGTAGAAGACCATAACTACTATAATTCTACCCCCTATGTACAAGAATATAACTACTATAATACTGCTCCTATGTACAAGAATATAACTACTATAATACTGCCCCTATGTACAAGACTATAACTACTATAATACTGCCCCCTATGTACAAGAATATAACTACTATAATGATCTTTTTATTTAAAACTGACAACCAAATATTACAGAATAATTACATTAAAATCACAAAATAATAAATATTAAAGAAAATAAATACTGTGTTGTTACATCACTTACACAATAATATTAGATAACATTGATAAATCCCGCCACATGAATGTTCCTCCAGTTCACATTACCTGAGTTAATCTTTATGTCCTTCTTATACACTGACTTGAGACTTTCCAGGATCTTATACCTGACACTATCACAGGACAGGACCTCCTTATTGATGAGCAGGCAGCACCGTGCACACCACAAATGATAGATGGTCACCACATTTATTACATATAGTGAGCTTCGGTTATACGCCCTGAGCTCAGGCTGGAAGTCTCCGTACAGCAGCTGACCATACGACTGTCCCACCAGGTGCGGTAACTTTAGGGACAAGGACACACACTCCCATACCTGCATACTAAAAGGACACTCTAGCAGCAGATGCTCCATAGTCTCCTGTATATGGGGGCACTCTTCTCTAGGACAGGATCTGTCTGATACATTCCTGCACTTTAGGTTGTCTCTGACGTACATCTTACCATGGAGCCCCAGCCACGCCACATCTCTCATATGAGTGGGAATTCTGGGATCTAGTACGTTTTTTGCAGCCTGTTTTACATCTAGACTTGGGGCGCCCCTCAGTTGTACATGGACACTAAAGTGAGATGACAGCACGTTCTTATACAACTCCTTCCTACTGAGCTGCCTGACGTCCTCATACAGGATCCTCCATCTAATAACCTTACTTATTACATGGACACCATACCAAGAAACATTATTCTTTAGTCGTCCTGAGATTCTCTTGATGGGGTCCCCTACCGACCACACGGACACAAACTGCTGGATCTGGCTCTTAAACAAACAAGACCATGGCGTCTTCTCTGAATTCTTACAAAAAGAGAAATTCTTCATAAGAAACATGAGATTAAAGAAGAGCTCAGGACAGGGCATGGAGAGACCACCCTCCTTATGGGGGAGATAGACAATGTTTCTCCTGACCACATTCACTCTGTTACCCCATAAGAAGTGAAAGAAGACATTGGTAAGTCTGGGGAGTAACACATCGGGCACCGGGAACACCACACTGATATAGAGGAAGAGCGGGAGCAAGAAGGTCTTCAGCAGGCGGACCTTCTCCAGATACGTCAGCTTCCAGTGTCTCCAGCTCTGCACCTTCTGCTCACACACCACCAGCTTCTCCTCCCAGTTCACCTTCCCATCATCTACAGCTCCAAACACTACTCCCAAAATCTTTATCTGACCCTGAACTGTTCTGAAGGGCACAGAGAAGACATCACTGTCACCCCCCAACCACAACGCCTCGCTCTTCTCCATGTTCACAGAGGAGTTAGACACATTGGAGAAGGCTGTGATCTCCTGCTGTAGAGCCGCACAGTCATCTCTAGACGACACCACCACCGACACGTCATCCGCATAGGCGCAGAACTTTACATCCTCCACTGTACTCTGCAGGCGACACCTCAGCCCTGTGAAACCTCTATGATCCTGCACTTTTCTGAGGAAAGGATCCAGACTGAAAACATACAACAATGGGCTGAGAGGACAGCCCTGCCTCACCCCTGACATGATCCTGAAGGGCTCGGTCAAGTGACCATTAATCAGCGGCAGGCTTACAGCCTCCTTATACAGAACCTGCAGCCACTGCACAAACCGCAGCGGGAGGCCATAGTGTAACAACACCTGGTACAGGTAGTCATGATGGACTCTATCAAAGGCTTTACACTGGTCTAAGCCCACAATATACGCCCCCACATTGTGCTGCTTAATGTACGTCACAGCTTCTCTCACCAGCAGCAATGAGTCCTCTATCGTCCGACCCTTCACACCACACGTCTGGTTGGCGATGATCAGCTCACCCGCCACCTCGCTCAGCCGATAATACAAGATCTTGGCCAGGATTTTATAGTCAGTGTTTAGCAAAGACAGTGAACGCCAGTTCTTTACATCTTTTAGATTTCCCTTCTTTGCTAAGAGAACCAGAACAGATCTATACTGGGACTGTAGGAGCTTCCCTGCAGAGAGGCAATCATTATAAACCTGCACCAGGTCCGGAGCCAACAAGTCCCTGAACTCTTTGTAAAACTCGCTGGTCAGGCCGTCCAGTCCTGGGCTCTTGTTGGCCTTTAAGGAGTCAATGCTCCTCTTCACCTAATCCTCAGTTATGGGATCGGCCATACTATCTGCCTGCACCAGGTCTAACGTTGGCAGGGACACCCCCTTCAGATAGGCTTTAATGTCATCCTTATCAATATGAGCCCCTTTATACAGATCTCTATAATAATCACCAATGATCCTGTGGACTTTCTCCGGCTCTGACTGCTCCACCCCATTCTCATCTAACAAGCCAATGATCAGCTTCTTACTAACCCTGTTCTTACAGGCAATAAAGGGATCTGGATTATGGACGCCCCAACTATCAAACTGTCCCTCCGCCTTGAGAGACTTGAGGCGATCGTACTGCAGCTCCCTCATCCGCTGCTTTATATGGCTGACGCTCCGTCCGTCCACCTCCTCACCACCATTCATCCTGCTGTATAGCCAGCTGAGGTGCAGTCTCAGGGCTGTGTATCTCATATAATCCATATTACTACGTCTCCTGGCTGCTCGTATAATAAACTGCTTGATGTCACTCTTCATGATCTCCCACCACTCAGCTGTGTCATCACACATACATTGGGTGGTCCTACGCTCATTATAGAATGTGGTGAAGGCCTCTCTGAACCGAGGATCTTGGACCACAGAGCTGTTCACCTTCCAGTACCCCTTTCCACAGACCACAGCTTGGGCAAATCCAGCGTCACACTCACCATACAATGGTCCGAATACTCCAGGGGGCTGATCCTGTACTGAGAGCATCTCACCTCCCTCTTTATATACACCCGGTCTATCCTACTGGCATTACCACCCTTATGGTAAGTGTACGTCTTACTGGTATGATGAGACCCATAGGGGTCTACTAGGTGGGCCTGCTGGACTATATTATTAAGGAACGTCTCATCATATCTTAGTTGCTTATGACTGCTGGATCTGTCCACATTACAGGACACATTATTAAAGTCCCCACACAATATAAATACTTTAGATGTAAAGCAATATGGTTTCATGTGGTCAAATAGTTCCCTCCGCTCTTTCCTGGTCTGCGGAGCATAAATGTTTATCGCTCTATAATGGATGGAGTCCAATGTAAAGTCCAGCATCAGACAGCGACCCGGACAGATCTCCAGGACTCTGTCCACCTGGACATTCATGGTATTAAAGAGGACCCCCACACCGTCATTTCTCTCCAGACCGAAGGACCAGTATGACGGCCCAAGTCTCCAGTCTCTCTTAGCAGCATACACATGGGCATTGCTCTTCAGATACGTCTCCTGCAAGAAGAAGACGTCAGATCTCTCGTCAGATAAACGCTGGTAAATCGCTTGGCGCCGGCTCGCAGTCCTCACACTGTTCACATTAATGGAGCTTATTCTCAGCTGCATCCTGATCACTTGGACTTTTTAGTCTTCTTCCTCCTTCCACTGCTGTCACCTGTAGTGCCCCATCTCTTTGTGGACACGGGAGGGTCAGGA
The DNA here is from genome assembly GCF_046119375.1 of Phyllobates terribilis. Classification (NCBI taxonomy): domain Eukaryota; kingdom Metazoa; phylum Chordata; class Amphibia; order Anura; family Dendrobatidae; genus Phyllobates; species Phyllobates terribilis. The sequence continues at coordinate 681,240,012 of NW_027362763.1, read as the reverse complement.
TCCACCTCATCAGAGAAGTTTTCTAGGACGCATGAAGGACTTTGCTCCATTTGTGCCTCTTCTTCTTGGTCGTCTTTTCCCAGCACATTGTAACGTCCAGGACTTATCGCCAGCACTGGAGGCTCAGAGGTTTTCTGTACTGTTGTGACTTTTCTGGTGGGATCCACAGATGCATTTTTTCTTTTTACGGTCACAAAGCCTTCCTCATCCACACTGGACAGTGCAGGCGGACTAACTGCTTCCACAGATGTACTGTGCTGATGCTTGGTTGGTTTGGTGACAGGCTTTCTGGACACCTTAGGCCTCTCTTTAACAACTGGCGTTTTAGGCCCTACTTTAGTGGCTGATCGAAGCTTAGGTCTTATTATATTGGCTGATGACGCTTTAGGTCTTTCTTTAGTGGCTGGTGGGCTTTTAGATGGTTCTTCAGTGGCTGGTGGTCCTAGTAGTGCAGCATCCGTTAATACATGAGACTCTGGAGCAGGTTCACTGATAATGTCACTTCTGTCCTCATCCATACCGGCTTCTGGGACAACATCAGAACCTCTGGTGACATCTTCCTGTACAACTTCTGAGGAGGTCTGGCCATTATATTTATTATGTTCTGCATGCCGGCAGTCCCGGAACGTATGCCCTGGTTCTGAGCACAGATTACAGATGACGGGACCTGTGCATTTGTCCTTTGTATGACCTGACTGTCCACATAATGAGTATGTGATACGAGAGCAGTTTATGGCGAGATGCCGGCCCCCACATCTATGGCACAGACGTGGCTGACCAGGGTAGTAGCAGATCCCCCTCTCTGAGCCCAGGTAGAAGGAGTGCGGCAGATTTCTGGTTACACCGCTCTCTTGCATAAGCTGGATTCTTACCGTATATCCTCCATTCCATATCTGCTCCTCATCATAGATCTTGTCGGGATGACTTCTCACTATGCACTGCCGGTTCAGCCAGTGCTGCAGATCCGCCACCGCCACCACCTCAGACTGGAACAGGACAGTGGCCGTTATCTCCTGCGGCTTAGACAGCTGGATACAATGGAGGTGATCCCAGATCTCATCTTCTCTGGTGTCATTATAGATGTTCCAGAACAGATCCAGATCACACTGGAGCTTAAAGCTGATGTCATAGATCCTGCTGGATGGGATATGGATCAGAGCGTAGACCTCAGACGCATTGAACTTCATGAAGTCTTTCAGGAGAAACTTTCCCAATGTAAATTCTAGATGGGATGTTCTCCTCTGGTCCTGTATATTTTATCCTTACTGCGTTTCTCCTCTGAGGCGGGGGGTTCACTGGTCTGGTGACGTTAGAAAACAGTCTCCTGAACTGATGGTCAGCAGATGGGTCAGTGCCGGAGCTTTCACCAGCCGCAGATGGGTCAGTGCCGGAGCTTTCACCAGCCGCAGATGGGTCAGTGCCGGAGCTTTCACCAGCCGCAGGTGGATCAGTGCTGGAGATCTCCACCGCTGCTGGAGGATTAGTGCTGGAGCTCTCCCTAGCTCCATGATTACTGACACCTGACTGTGCTGCAACAACCCCCAGATCTACTACTGATGGTTGCACAGTATTGTCTCCATTCACTGACATGGAGGGTTCAGAGTCCATTACCACTGCAGTGTGGTCTCCATCCGCTGACATACATGACATAGAGTCCATCACCACTGATTGCTGCACAGTATTGTCTCCATTCACTGACATGGAGGGTTCAGAGTCCATTATAATATTTGTATTATCTGTTGCAGACAGACATTCACTAGCACCAGTGAGCGGGGTCTCACTCACAGCGCTAAGGGGGGTCTCACTCACAGTATCAGTACAGGGTGCACTTTCTTTCTCACTCTCAGCAGCTGAGCTCACTTCATTGCTGCATAGAGAGGTCACTGCAGTTAACCCCTCGTTTGCTGGCACACTTTCCTCTGCAGCACTTTCTGGTGTCTCGGACCCCTCACATTGTGCCCCTGATATCAGCGCTGCACTTCTCACTGGGCTTCCTTGCTCCACAATGCTGTACACAGTTTTATATTTAATGTCCTTATTCCCAATAAAGCGTTTTCTGCTCACAGTCTGGGCTCTGGATTCTTTTTTTTTCTCTTTAGCCCAAGTCTCCTTTCTGGGCACAGAGATTAAACCTTTCTCCAGCTTTTCTTTCCTGATCAGCAGCTCTCGGCTGCAATCATCCAGACACTCACACTTCATCAGTTTTACCTTAGGATCAGTCTCTTTCTTAATTTCTTCTTTTAGTTTGCTGATATGCAATTCCAGCTTAAATATACTTTGCCTTGTAACTTTAGCATTTAATCCTCCAACATAACAAGCAGGTTTAGAAGACTCACCAGCCACCATCTCCAGCTTTCCATTACCATCAGGTGCAGGCTACAGGCCAGACTCCAAACCAGGGGCTTTCCCTGGATCATCAGCCCAGCTCCCCTCCCCTCCACCTGGGTCAGAAGCCATGCCTCCGCCCTGCTGAGAGCTCACAAGCACACGTCTATCCTCTCCTATGGACAAGAATAGAACTACTATAATACTGCCCACTATATACAAGAATATAACTACTATAATGCTGCCCCTATGTACAGGAATATAACTACTATAATACTGCCCCCTATGTACAAGAATATAACTACTATAATACTGCTCCTATGTACAAGAATATAACTACTATAATACTGCTCCTATGTACAAGAATATAAGTACTATAATACTGCCCCTTATGTACAAGAATATAAGTACTATAATACTGCCCCCTATGTACAAGAATATAAGTACTATAATACTGCCCCCTATGTACAAGAATATAACTACTATAATACTGCCCCCTATGTACAAGAATATAACTACTATAATACTGCCCCTATGTACAAGACTGTAACTACTATAATACTGCCCCCTATGTAGAAGACTATAACTACTATAATTCTGCCCCCTATGTACAAGAATATAACTACTATAGTACTGCCCCTATGTACAAGAATATAACTACTATAATACTGCCCACTATATACAAGAATATAACTACTATAATGCTGCCCCCTATGTACAGGAATATAACTACTATAATACTGCCCCCTATGTACAAGAATATAACTACTATAATACTGCCCCCTATGTACAGGAATATAACTACTATAATACTGCCCCCTATGTACAAGAATATAACTACTATAATTCTGCCCTCTATGTACAAGAATATAACTACTATAATACTGGCCCCTATGTACAAGAATATAACTACTATAATACTGCCCCCTATGTACAAGAATATAACTACTATAATACTGCCCACTATATACAAGAATATAACTACTATAATGCTGCCCCCTATGTACAGGAATATAACTACTATAATACTGCCCCCTATGTACAAGAATATAACTACTATAATACTGCCCCCTATGTACAGGAATATAACTACTATAATACTGCCCCCTATGTACAAGAATATAACTACTATAATTCTGCCCTCTATGTACAAGAATATAACTACTATAATACTGGCCCCTATGTACAAGAATATAACTACTATAATACTGCCCCCTATGTACAAGAATATAACTACTATAATACTGCTCCTATGTACAAGAATATAACTACTATAATACTGCTCCTATGTACAAGAATATAACTACTATAATACTGCCCCTATGTACAAGAATATAACTACTATAATACTGCCCCCTATGTACAGGAATATAACTGCTAGTATAGTTTGGCTTTGTAGGTTGTTTTATTTATATTTTTATAGAATTGCACATTTAGTTGTTTCTTTGTGCAGGTCACAGTTGATGGTCGGATTTTGCACTTACTGTTACGTTCTCATTCGTTTCTTTTTCACATTGTAACAAGGATCTGCGTTTTTGGAGATTTACTTAAACATCACTGGAGAGTTTGTACAATTGTCAATAACAAATAAACTTCCTACAGGCTTAATAATATTGTGGAGAAGCACAAAGCACATCTTAAATATTTGTCATTGTACCGCCATGCGGCAATAACAGCTGAGAAGTCGAGTAGACGTGACATTTATAATGAGAGACCTAATAATCAAAACACCAAACAATGAGGAATCCTTAGCAACAAAATGTAAAGAGCAGCTAGCTAAAATCAAGTCATGCGATTTATTCCGGAGCTGCCGAGGATAATAAGGTGTTCACTTACTTAATATTAGTGTATAATAGCATCAGGCATGGCTGCTCAACATCACTAATCCAGCGTCTCCTGATATGTGTAATATCATCTAATCTGCAAAGTTTGTAAATTTGGTGCAAAACACAACTTTGACGTATCGCTTTCTCATAATGGGTAAAATGCCCCTAATAATACATGATCCCCCTTTTGTTTGTAGCTACTGTATCTACGTATTGCATCTAAGTATCTGTCTATCTCTCTCTATGTATTGACAAATATTTCTTCCTTTTCTTCCTTTCCTTTTTTAGCTTCCTTCCCTTCTTTTTTCCTTCCTTCCTTCCTTTTGTTCCCTTGATTTTCTTCTTTCCTTCCTTCCCCTCATTCCTTCCCTTTCTTTTCTTGTTTCTTAGGTTCCTTTCCTTTCCTTCACTCTTTTCCTTACTGCCTTTCTTTCCCTTTCTTCCTCCCCTTCCTTATTTCCTTCCTTCCCTCTTTTCTTCTTTTCCTTCTTTCTCTTTCTTCTTATCCTTACATCCTCCCTCCCTTCCTTCTTGCCCCTTTTCTTCCTTCCTTTCCCTCTTTTTTCCTTTGTGCCTTTCCTTCCCTCCTTTCCTTCCCTCTTTCCTTCCCTTTCTTCTTTTCCTTTCACCCTTTCCTTCCCTCTTTTCTTTCCTTCCCTTATTTATTTTCATTCCTTCTTCCCCTTCCTACCTTCCTTCCCTTTTCCATCCTTCTTTCCCTTTCTTTTTTCCTTTCATTTCCTTCTTTTCTGTCCTTTTTTCCACTGTTTTCCTTCCTGTCTTTCTTCCCTTCTGTAACGGGTCTTGGAGGTGGAACCTCTGAGCTACTATACAAAGGGGCAGTCCTTGTAAGGAAGCGGGTGGCTCCCAGGGAAGACGGGCAGGTAGACACGGCAAGTGACAGGAACAGTCTCTGGGTAGAAGGGCAGGTGGTCACGGCAAGTGACGGGGAAAGTCTCTTGACAGGCGGGTGGTCACAGCAAGTGACAGCAGGGTAAGAGTCTCTAGACAGACAGGTGGTCACGGCAAGTGATGGCAAAGCCTCCAGGTAGGCTAGCAGGCGGGTAGCAGGTGAGCGCTCCCAGGTGAGCGGGTAAGAGTCTCTCGGCTGGCTGGCAGGTGGTCACGGCAAGTGACGGCAGAGCCTCCAGGTAGGCTAGCAGGCGGATAGCAGGTGAGCGCTCCCAGGTGAGCGCGTAAGAGTCTCTCGGCTGGCTGGCAGGTGGTCACGGCAAGTGACGGCAGAGCCTCCAGGTAGGCTAGTGACGCACCCCTGGGCCTACTTGGTGTAGCGTTGCACATGCGGGGACTACCCGGAGCCGGGCCTGTTGGGGGTAGTAGTCTCATGGCGGTGACCCGGTCCGTGCCCAGGGAGTCAAACTGTGTGGCTGAGTATTAGCAGTAGATGTTGGACGACTACGCCACCCGTTGAATGCAGCTATGGAGCTGCCGCTGCAGGGCAGACCGCTGAGGCCGGTGGAAGGATTGTGCAGCGTGGATGGTATAACCCCCAACGGGAGGGGTATGGCCTCAGGGCAGCCGACGTGGATGATGGGGGTAGCAGGAACCACTCAGAGACGATGCGGTGTAGTTCAGGGTCTTTACTGGTGACAAAAATAGACCCTCCCGGAGTACTGGCTAGCGGTCGGGGCCTGGTCAGTCTTTGAGCAGATGGGATTTCCCCTGGCCAGGCGGAGTTGTAGGCCTCCCCAACTAATTGTACTCTTCTGGCTACCTTGCTAGAGGCGGGTAAAAGTAGCCCACGTCCCTGAGTGTACCGTGTGGTGCTCACCCGTATGGCCGGTGACTCGGGACCTTCTAGTGGCTTCCGCTCCACGACGGCGGTGCTGGTCCCACGCGTGTGACCGTGCCTTCGGGTTTCTTGGCCAGAGGACCTGAAATCCCCTGCCGGTCGGTTTCTGCTGCTGGGTAAGGAATAGTCCCCACAGCCTCGGACTCCGGGTCCGGTGGTAACTCTTCAATCAGGGCGAGCTCGACAGCTGCCAGCCCCTGATTCCTTTTAGCATGACTTCCCCAGAGCTCCTGATCTCTCTTTCCTATAGCTGCTTCTCCTCTTCTTAACTCCCTAACCCTGCCTCAGCCCCAGTTTTATATAGGGGAAGTTCTTCCCCTCCCAGGACTGGGCAGGAGGTGTGGCATGCATAGGATTCCTGACCAAGAGACCTCCCACCTGCTCTCAGACATAATATTTCTATTACTGTGGAAACCAGACCCCTGGGGTGCCACATTCCCCCCTAGTGAAATTTAGTACTCCGGGACTAAACATACTTTTGTAAACATAACAAGGTATAAACAATAACGTTCTGGTAGAGACAACACATAAGGTGGTCACGGCGTGTCCGCAACCGGGTGTAACTTTTGAGGAAAACAAAGGTGTCCATTTCACCAAAACAGGGAGACGTAACCAGGTAGGGGTCTGTCCTGCCCCGAGTCCTTATCAGTCTTTTAGTCCGTCCTGGGTTACGCTCCAACTATATGCACAAAGGATTCCCGGTAAATCCACCAAAGACTCCTACAAATAACTAGAAACACATAATTATACACAAGCAACAATAAACAGGTAAACATTAATAAAATAGCTTGAACATTTAGATCCTCCACCGTATGGGCAACTGGCCTCTAGTGACCCTAGTGGACCTACGGAGCTGGCTGACTGGTCCTGAGCTACAGGGTATAGGAGCTGTCAAGGGTAAACTGGGCAGCCGTCTACGAACTCTTTGGCTCACTAGGGGTATGGCAGGCTCACTATAAGCAGAGGGTTGATTCTCCTGGTCTGCTTGTGTGGGGTCTTCTGCCTCCTGGACCGGCTGTTCTTCCAGCTCTACCTGTGTCTCCGTAGGCACTTGGAATGCTGGTTGGAGGAACGTGAGGACGGGTACCACAACAGCACCATTGACTTGAGTCCAAGACCGAGGGAAGTCTCCAAGCACAGTACTAATCATATCTTCCCTTTCCTCTACGGGTCGAGGGTCTTCTTGTTCCTCTTCAGGGTTCCGTAGCTGTTCGGGACACTTCTTCAGGTGATCCCGGGATACAATGGCTGTGGTTTCCCCTCCGTCTTTACTGATTGTACAGATCTTTGGGTTGTCGTGGCTTGAGGGCAGTACGGTGTACGGGTCCTTCTTCCACTGGTCGTCCAACTTGTGGAGCCGTCTTTTCCTCTTCAAGACCTGCTCTCCGGGCACCAGGGGAACAGCGGGAGCATACTGGTTGTAAGTTTTCTCTTGTCTTTCCCTAGCTTGACAGAGACTTCGCTCCACGCTCTCCTGTACTTTCCGGTACTGCTGCTGCCTCTCTGTGTCCCAGTCTGCTTCTGGTGAAGTGTCCTCGGGTGTCAGGACTCCCATCTCCAGATCAACAGGAAGCTTACCAGGTCTTGCCCTCATTAGGTAAGCCGGGGTACAGTTGGTGGAACCTACAGGGATGTGGTTGTATAGGTCCACCAGGTCGGGCAGCTTTTCAGGCCACAAACTACGTTCTTCCAGGGGCAATGTTTTCAGAAGATCTATCACCACCTGGTTCATTTTCTCACAAAGTCCATTAGTTTGCGGGTGATAGGGTGTTGTTCTTATCTTCCGGCAGCCATACAGGGTGCAGAACTCCTGGAAGACTTCCGCTTCAAAGGCAGGCCCCTGGTCCGTCAGCACCTGCTCCGGGTATCCGTGCGGACGGCAGAAGTGCTGCTGGAAGGCTCTAGCTGCTGTTTGAGCCGTTAAGTCCTTGACGGGGACGACAACCAAGAACCGGGAGTAGTGATCCACGATGGTTAACGCGTAGACGTAGCCACTTCTGCTTGGGGTCAGTTTTACATGATCCAAGGCTACCAGTTCCAACGGCTGTCTGGTAATGATGGACTGCAGGGGAGTCTTCTGGCTGGCACGGTCCCTCCTTCTTAGGTTGCATGGGCCACAGTCTCTGCACCACCTCTCGATGGTTCCTCTCATGCCTACCCAATGGAACCGCCCGCGCAGCAGGAACTCCAGCTTCTTCCATCCGAAGTGCCCAGCTCCGTCGTGGTATGCCTCCATCACCATAGCTGCGTCTCTTCTTGGCACCACTACTTGCCAGATTAGTTCATGCGTCCGGGAGTTAACCATTCTGCGGCACAACTTCCCCTTGTAAAGGAACAGTCGACTCTTCTCAGCCCACAGTTGCTTGGCTTCCTCCGGAGCGTCTGGGTCAAGGCGTGCATCTGGCCGAGTCAGCATCTCCTTTACCAGTCGGACGGCAGGGTCACTGTCTTGCGTCTCCGCCCAGTTGTAACGAGTTAATGGGTTGAACGTAGCGGATTGCTTACTCCTTACACGGTGGGAATACTGGATAGTCCCATGACGGTGGAACGCGGGGAGTTCAACTTCTTCCAGTTCCTCTGAATCTTCCCCTACGTCCGGTAGGTTCGGCATCCTGGACAGGGCGTCCGCGTTGGTATTGGAGCATCCTGCCCGGTATTTGATTGTAAACTCATAGTTGGACAAGCGGGCCATCCATCTCTGCTCTAGGGCACCGAGTCTTGCAGTGTCCAGGTGTGTCAACGGGTTGTTATCCGTGTACACGGTGAACCGGGAAGCAGCGAGGTAGTGCTTAAAGCGTTCGGTGACTGCCCACACCACTGTCAGGAACTCTAGCTTAAATGAGCTGTAATTCTCAGGGTTTCTTTCGGTGGGTCGCAGTTTTCGGCTGGCGTAAGCAATTACCCGTTCCTTCCCCTGCTGGATCTGGGACAGTACGGCTCCTAGCCCGATGTTACTGGCGTCGGTGTAGAGGATAAAGGGCTGGCTATAATCAGGGTACGCCAGGATTTCATCCCCCGTGAGGGCCATCTTCAGCTGGCGGAAGGACTCTTCTTCCAGCTTCTCCCATCTGAAGGGTGGCTTCTGGTTCTTGGCCTTCCTGGACTGGCCTATCAGGAGGTCCTGCATAGGAGCTGCCTTTTTGGTGAAACCGGGAATGAACCTTCGGTAGTAGCCTACCAACCCGAGGAACTGCCTCACTTCCTTTACGCTGGAGGGGCTTGGCCATTCCTTAATTGCGGTGATCTTATCAGGGTCGGGAGCCACTCCGTCAGCACTCACCACGTGTCCCAGGTACTGCACCTTTGGCTTCAGGAGGTGACACTTGGAGGGTTTCACCTTTAGGCCGTAACTTGCCAGAGCTTCGAACACTTCCGCCAGGTGTTTCAGGTGGTCCTCGTAGGTCTTGGAATAGATGATGACATCGTCCAGGTATAACAGGACCGTCTCAAAGTTTCGGTGTCCCAGACAGCATTCCATCAATCGCTGGAAGGTTCCTGGTGCGTTGCAGAGTCCGAACGGCATGCAGGTAAACTCGCTAAGTCCCATCAGGGTGGTGAATGCGGTCTTCTCCCGGTCCGCCTCTGCTACAGGAACCTGCCAGTACCCGCTAGTGAGATCCAAGGTGGAGAAGAAGTTAGCAGATTTTAAAGCAGCCAAAGTCTCCTCTATTCTTGGTAAGGGGTACGCATCTTTGTGTGTGATACGGTTAATTTTCCGGTAATCTACACACATTCTCATGGTGTTGTCTTTCTTTTTGACCAAGACTAGTGGAGCTGCCCAGGGGCTACAGCTATCCCTGATTACCCCAGCCTCCTTCATGTCTCTAAGCATCCCCTTGGCGTGTTGGTAGTGTGCAGGGGGTACGGGTCGATACCTCTCTTTTATGGGAGGATGGTCTCCCGTGGGGATGTGGTGTTCTACCCCCTTGACTCGCCCGAAGTCTAACGGGTGTTTACTAAACACTCTCTCGTACTCTCGAACCACCCGGTAGATTCCCTGTTTCTGGTGGGAGGGAGTGGAGTCAGTACCCAAATGTAGTTGCTGACACCAATCCTCCATTATTTTCGTAGAGCCGTTACCTTCCTCCGGGTGAGATGGAGGCAAGGGTTCCACAGACTGTATAGAATTTTGGTTGATAGTATATAATTTGGCTAGCGTAGCATACCGGGGCAGGTATACTTCCCTTTTCCCGATATTTATTATACGAACGGGCACCCTCCCATGGCGTACATCAACTACCCCCCGTGCTGTCAAAATGGTGGGCCTACTGTCTGAGTAGACTGGTTCTACCATGGCCTGGTAATCTCTACCTCTCAGACCAATAGCTGCCCGGCACCAAATCATCATTTCACTTTTCGGGGGCATGGCAATAGGGAAAGGGTCACACATTCTTACGCTACCAATCTCACCACCAGAGAGTTCCACCTGTTGCCGTCGCATCAGTGCCCGGATCTCTTTCTGGAGCACTCGCTGCTGACCGGAGCTGGCGTTCTTGGCAACCTGCTGTAAAATGAAAATCACCTCTGCAAGACAATTTTCAATCACATTAGTTCCTAAAGTTATCTTTGGGTGACTCTCGCGCTTGTCAATGTCTACAATGATCAGTCCCTGTGCTGCCAGTTCGACTCTACCAATTTTAATGGTCATTTCTTTAAATCCGATCTGTGGCACGGGCTGACCATTACTGGCGATGATACTCAAGTCGTCGTCTGGATAGCGGGTTATATCCGAGTCATTCCAGTACTGCTTGAAGAGCACGTACGGGATGGTGGTGACCTGTGACCCGGTGTCCAGTAGGGCACTCATAGGGATGCCATCCAGTACCACAGGCAAGACTGGACGTCCTCCCACATATTTGTCGCGCCAGTTCGATGGGCCTGGTGATCTTTTTCCTGGGGGTTGGCCCTCTACCCCAGGTTGTGCCAGTTTAAAGGACAGTACCTTGCCATATGTCCGGGTTGATTGCAGCGGCGGCAGATAGGTTGTCCGTCCTCGTTGTACCGGTCGCTGGGTCTTCCTCTGGCCGGTGGGGTCCTCCTTGGTCGACGCCACGGGATGTCCTCCGGTCCGGATGCCAGCTGGATCTTCCCTGGAGTGGAAACCTGTAAAGACTGCACAGTTCGGGTTAGCGCAGCAACGCTTTTAGCTAGCTCTTGGACCTGATGGTGCAGGTCCGGAGCCGGGTCATTGTTCAAAGCCTGCGCATCAGCCCCCACAGGCCCTGCCGACAAGGGCGCCGCCTCCTGGTGGTAAGTGATAGCTGGGCGCCTGTGGGTCACAACGCCACCCGGTGTCGGTTCTCGGAGCACCCGGATGGCTCTGTCCTTGAACTGTGCAAAGTCCAGATGAGGATCCTGTAAGGCTATGGCCCGCAACTGGGTTCGGTGGACATTGCAATATAGTCCCTCTATAAATTGCTCGGTCAACAGCCTGTCCTCGTTTCCCACGCTGTCAGGGTCGGTCTGCTTAATGGCTCTCAGGGCCTCTTGTAGGTTTAGTGCATAGTCCCTTATACTCTCATGTGCTCGCTGCTTGCACCCATAGAATCTAAGCTTAATCTCGGCTGAGGTGCGGGTATCAAAGGTGTCCCTCAGCCGGGTTAGTATCCCTGCGACAGTCCTCCTCCCAGGTGGCCAGGACTTTACCTCCCTTTGGGCTGCCCCGGTTAGTTGGGCCACCAGGATGCTCACTTTTTGCTCTTCTGTGAGGGGGTACACCTGGAAGAGGCTATCCAGCTTTTCTTTAAAGTCATTCAGGGTATGTGACTCCCCTGAGTACTGGGGTAGCCAGGCTGCTCCCGGGATATAGGGCATGGTGAAAGGCATGACTGCAGCGGCGGTGGCGCTGGCGGGGGTTGAGGCAGTGAAGCTCTCCTCCGTATCCGACATCTTTCTCCCCCCCTAGTGGACCGTGGCCTACCTTGCGATGATCCTCTTCCGTAGGCCGCGGCTCCGCAGTGGATCGTCAGGGTTGAGGACCTTCCGTCGCGCTCCTGTGACGTCGGCGTCTGCTGGGCTCCTTCCAGGACCTTTACGCAACGTCCGGACGTGAGGCGGGGCTTCAGTTCTCGCGCGCTTTCGGAGTCCACGCCCCTCTTCTTCCCGCGTGGCGTCTTCAAGATGGCGTCCAACGGCGGGAAAACTCCACGGATGGCGGGAAGAAGGCAGAAGATGGCGCCGGATGGCGGGAAAACTTCGCGGATGGCGGGAAGAAGGTAGAAGATGGCGCCGGATGGCGGGAATCTTCACCACTGGTAAGTTTGAACAGTCTTTTTCAGGCACGCAGTACCCGGTGGTTGCGGGCACGAAATCCTGCCGACTACGCCAAAAGTTGACGCGCCCCTGGGCCTACTTGGTGTAGCGTTGCGCATGCGGGGACTACCCGGAGCCGGGCCTGTTGGGGGTAGTAGTCTCGTGGCGGTGACCCGGTCCGTGCCCAGGGAGTCAAACTGTGTGGCTGAGTATTAGCAGTAGATGTTGGACGACTACGCCACCCGTTGAATGCAGCTATGGAGCTGCCGCTGCAGGGCAGACCGCTGAGGCCGGTGGAAGGATTGTGCAGCGTGGATGGTATAACCCCCAACGGGAGGGGTATGGCCTCAGGGCAGCCGACGTGGATGATGGGGGTAGCAGAAACCACTCAGAGACGATGCGGTGTAGTTCAGGGTCTTTACTGGTGACAAAAATAGACCCTCCCGGAGTACTGGCTAGCGGTCGGGGCCTGGTCAGTCTTTGAGCAGATGGGATTTCCCCTGGCCAGGCGGAGTTGTAGGCCTCCCCAACTAATTGTACTCTTCTGGCTACCTTGCTAGAGGCGGGTAAAAGTAGCCCACGTCCCTGAGTGTACCGTGTGGTGCTCACCCGTATGGCCGGTGACTCGGGGCCTTCTAGTGGCTTCCGCTCCACGACGGCGGTGCTGGTCCCACGCGTGTGACCGTGCCTTCGGGTTTCTTGGCCAGAGGACCTGAAATCCCCTGCCGGTCGGTTTCTGCTGCTGGGTAAGGAATAGTCCCCACAGCCTCGGACTCCGGGTCCGGTGGTAACTCTTCAATCAGGGCGAGCTCGACAGCTGCCAGCCCCTGATTCCTTTTAGCACGACTTCCCCAGAGCTCCTGATCTCTCTTTCCTATAGCTGCTTCTCCTCTTCTTAACTCCCTAACTGTTAGAACCTTGCTGTTAGGTTTTTTTTCCTTTGCTGGTCACATGACCTTGTTGGCCTATTTAATCCTGCTCCGCCCTTCTGGCTTTGCTGGACTTCATTGTATATCTACTTTCTAGCTAGCCTGTGCTCTGTATCTTGCTCTGTTAGTTTGCTTGGTCTACGGACCTCTATGTTCTATCTATTTTGTTTGTTCGTCTGTCTGCTACTATTTCTGTTAGGAGGTGTCCCATATTCCTCCCAGTCCTTAGTACTTGTAGGGATTCCCTCCCCACATCTATAGGTCTCCGTACAGACTAGATTAGGACTTTAGCAGGTCTGATCGCAGGATCAGGTTCCCTGTTACATCGTAGGGATTCAGCTGAGTCCTATAGTAGGGACAGATCTCCTCTCTTTCCTTAGCTTTGGTAGCAGAACATAACACTAACCCTGCCTCAGCCCCAGTTTTATATTGCTATTACTGTGGAAACCAGACCCCTGGGGTGCCACACTAGCAGGCGGATAGCAGGTGAGCGCTCCCAGGTGAGCGGGTAAGAGTCTCTCGGCTGGCTGGCAGGTGGTCACGGCAAGTGACGGCAGAGCCTCCAGGTAGGCTAGCAGGCGGATAGCAGGTGAGCGCTCCCAGGTAAGCGGGTAAGAGTCTCTCGGCTGGCTGGCAGGTGGTCACGGCGAGTGACGGCAGGTATCAGGCAGGTATCAGGCAGGTATCAGGCAGGTATCTCCTGATCCACAGGCGGACTGGTCCATAGACAGACTGGCGGATGCTGGTAGACAGACTGTCGGACCGCAGGGAATGCAAGCAGGTAGACAGAGCTGGAAAACAGACTGGCAACGGGACCTGAGGGCTGAAGCAGAGGTGAAAGGCTTGCAACAACTTTGCTCGGGCACTTCCATTTTGGAGGAGGTGCCTTATATATGGGAGCTCCACTGGCAATTAGCCGGGGACTCCTTAGGACGGCGCGCGCGGCCCCTTTAAGAGAGAGGGAGCGCGCGCCCTATGCACAGTGCCCGGGATGCAGCGAGCGCTGCCAGCAGCGCGGGAGGAGGACGCCGAGGACAGAGCAGGGAGGTGAGGGGAACGGTGTCTCTGCCTAGCAGGAGGCAGGGACGCCGATGCTACAGTAACCCCCCCTTTAGGCCCCCCCTTTTTTAGGCCAGAGAGAAATTTATCTAGGTTGAGCGGGGCATGGATATTCTCCCGGGGCTCCCACGTTCTCTCCTCAGAACCAAACCCCTTCCAATCCACTAGAAAAAAGGTCTTTCCTCTTACCTTTTTGGTGGCCAGAATGTTCTCTACCTCAAACTCGTCCTCAGCGGAAACCGGAGCAGGAGGCGTACCTGTAGACTTGGAAAAAGAGTTAAGTACCACAGGTTTGAGGAGAGGTACATGGAAGGATTTGGGGATCCGCAAGTTGGCCGGGAGTTTCAATTTATAGGCCACCGGGTTGATTTGTTTGATAACTTCCAGTGGGCCGATGAACCGAGGCCCTAACTTGTAGGAAGGAATCTTGAGCTGGACATATTTGGATGAGAGCCAGACTTTATCTCCAGGACGGAATTGGAGCGGATCCAGACGTCTTTTGTCAGCCTGTTTCTTCATCCGCTCGGAGGACTGAAGAAGTGCGGACCTGGTACTTTCCCAAATGGAGGAGAATTCGCTAACAAGAGATTCCGCGGACGGATTATCCACCGAGGCGGAGACGGGAAACGGGATCCGAGGATGTTGACCGTAGACAATAAAAAATGGGGATTTGGAGGAAGACTCGCTCTCGTGATTATTATAGGAAAATTCGGCCCACGGTAAAAGATCCACCCAGTCGGAATGGTGGGCATTAACAAAGTGCCGTAGGTAACTGGTTAAGATTTGGTTAATCCGCTCTACTTGACCATTGGACTTTGGATGATAAGCAGAGGAGAAGTCCAAGGTGACCCCCAGCAGTTTACACATGGCTCTCCAGAAGCGAGAGGTGAACTGAACTCCTCGGTCGGACACGATGTGGAGAGGGAGACCATGGAGACGGAAAATATGATGGATAAAGTCTTTAGCCAACTCAAATGCAGACGGAAGACCCGGCAGGGGAATGAAGTGAGCCATCTTAGAGAAGCGGTCAGCGACCACCCAAATGACCGTACAACCAACAGAAACAGGGAGATCCGTTATAAAGTCCATGTCTATATGCTGCCACGGGGCAGCAGGTATGGGAAGAGGCAAAAGGCGGCCGGCTGGCAGATGTCTAGGAACCTTGTTGCGAGCGCAGGATGCACAGGCTGAGACAAAGTTTATTACGTCCTTGTGCAGGGTAGGTCACCAGTAATGCCGGGTAATAAGCAGGAGGGTCTTTTTCTGGCCAGCATGGCCAGCTAGCTTAGACGAATGTCCCCAGTGTAGAACCTTCTCACGATCAGGTACTGCTACGAACGTCTTACCGGGTGGGAGATGATTTAGATCCACGGGAGCCACCTGCATTACCTTGGCGGGGTCGATGATGTGCTTTGGCTCCTCCTCTAGATCGGAGAACAAAAAGGACCGGGACAAGGCATCAGCTTTGATATTTTTGTCTGCCGGGCGAAAATGAAGAATGAAATCAAAGCGGGCGAAGAACAAGGACCACCGGGCTTGGCGCGGGTTAAGTCTTTGGGCACTCTGGAGATAAGCCAAGTTCTTGTGATCCGTGTAGATTATTACCGGGTGAAGAGACCCCTCGAGCAGGTAACGCCACTCCTCCAGTGCCAACTTAATGGCTAACAATTCTCGGTCTCCTATAGAATAATTGCGCTCAGATGAGGAGAAGAGTTTGGAGAAGAAACCGCAGGTTACCATTCTTCCGGAAGACGACTTTTGGGTGAGCACCGCTCCGGCTCCGGAGGAGGAAGCGTCTACTTCTAAGAAGAATTGTTTGTTGCTGTCCGGACGGTGCAGCACAGGAGCGGAAGAGAAAGCTTGTTTCAAAGACAGGAAGGCCTCCTCTGCCTCGGGCGGCCATTCTTTGGGATTAGTGCCCTTACGGGTGAGCGCAGAGATAGGGGCAGTCCGGGAAGAGAAGTGCGGAATGAAGAGGCGGTAGTAGTTGGCGAAGCCCAGGAACCGCTGGATAGCCTTCAACCCCTCCGGTCGGGGCCACTTCTGGATGGCAGAAAGTTTCTCAGGATCCATTCGTAGATCGGTCTGAGAGATGATGTAGCCCAGAAATGGAAGCGAGGTCTGTTCAAAGAGGCACTTCTCAAATTTTGCGTAGAGGTGGTTCTGCCTGAGCCTGAGCAGGACCTGACGAACGTCCCTCCGGTGTGTCTGGAGATCCGGAGAGAAGACCAAGATGTCGTCCAGGTATACCACCACGCAGGAGTAGAGAAGGTCACGGAAGATATCATTGACCAACTCTTGAAAGACGGCGGGAGCATTACAGAGACCGAAGGGCATTACGAGGTATTCATAGTGGCCGTCCCGGGTGTTGAATGCCGTCTTCCATTCATCCCCCTGACAGATACGAACCAGGTTATAGGCCCCACGGAGATCCAGCTTGGTGAAGATTCTAGCACCCCTCAGACGATCAAATAATTCAGAAATGAGCGGAAGGGGGTATTTATTCTTCACCGTGACCTGGTTAAGGCCTCTATAGTCTATGCAGGGACGGAGTGAGCCGTCCTTCATTTTAACGAAGAAGAAGCCTGCTCCCGCCGGGGAGGTAGATTTCCGGATAAATCCCCGGGCCAGGTTCTCCTCGATATATTCAGACATGGACCGGGTCTCAGAAGCGGACAAAGGGTAGATACGCCCTCGGGGCGGAGAAGCGCCAGGTACCAAGTCGATAGGGCAATCGTATGGGCTATGAGGAGGTAATGTCTCTGCTTCCTTTTTAGTAAAGACATCAACATAAGACCAATAGGGTACCGGCAGGCCAGGTAGATTGGCTGGGGGAGGAGAAGGACGGGCGGGACGAACGGGAACTAAACAAGTCTTATGGCAGTCCTGTCCCCAGCGAAGGACTTCTCCACTCTGGCAATCAAGCACGGGTGCATGTCTCTGGAGCCAAGGTAGGCCAAGCAAAAGGGCATGAGAAAGTCCAGGTAGAACATGGAAGAAGATGCTCTCAGAGTGCAGCATTCCCACCGGCAGAGTTATGGGTTCGGTGATAAGTTGGATGGGATGCGGTAAGAGACCCCCATCCATGGAGGTGACAGATAAGGGTTCAGCCAGAGGTTTGGTGGGAATGCGGTATTTCTCTACCAGGGACTGAGAAATGAGATTTCCGGTAGCTCCAGAATCAAGTTGAGCTACTTCGAAGTAACGGTTCTCCCTGCAGATGATAGAGACCGACAGCATCAGAGATGGAGAGGGTTTATTCTTGTCTAGGACGACCTCTCTGAGCGATCCTAGACACAGGCGTTTCCCGACCTCTCCGGGCAGGAACGGATCCGGTGCTCCTTACTGCCACAGTAGAAGCAGCTCCCCTCGGCACGGCGTGATTCTTGACGGGTTTTGACCATCTTGGTCTGGTCGACCTGCATAGGCTCGGGTGAGTGCGCCTGGGGAGTAACAGAGGAAGTGACGGGATTCTGGAAGGTAGGAGCAAGGCGAGGAAACCTCCTCTCACGGGTGACCTCTTTGGTACGCTCCTGGAACCGAATGTCAGTCCGGGTGGCAAGTGTTATTAAGTCGTCGAGAGTGGTAGGAATGTCCCGACCAGCAAGTTCATCTTTAATACGACCGGATAGACCCTCCCAGAAGACGGACACCAGGGTGTCGTTATGCCAGGCAAGCTCAGAAGCAAGAGTACGGAACCGTATGGCATAATGGCCCACGGTGAGACTCCCTTGACGGAGGCGAAGCAGAGATGAGGCGGATGAGGTCTTTCGTCCTGGTTCGTCAAAGACTTTCCGGAAGGCCGTGAGAAAGACTGGCAGGTTGGACACCAGGGGGTCTCCTCTCTCCCATAGAGGATTTAGCCAAGCCAGCGCCTCCCCAGTGAGATGGGACATGATGAAGGCCACTTTGGCTCGGTCGGTGGAAAACTGGTGTGCCAAAAGTTCGAAGTGCAGGGTGCACTGGTTAATGAAGCCCCGTGCCTGACCGGAATCTCCACTAAAACGAGGCGGGGCGGAAAGGCGGGGACCGGGAAGGGATGCCATGGTATTGATGGGCAGCGACGCTGCCGGGGTAGGAGTCGTGCGACTGGAAGCAGGTCCCGAAGAGGTAGTCAGTGTGTCCAGGCGGGAGTTAACACTACGCAGGTGGCTCAGGATGGACTCCTGTTGGGACCTCTGACGGGATAGTTCATGGCATAGGTCCGAGAGCGAGGGAGCTTGGGTGCCACCGGGTTCCATGGCCCGAGCAAACTGTAACGGGTCTGGGAGGTGGAACCTCTGAGCTACTATACAAAGGGGCAGTCCTTGTAAGGAAGCGGGTGGCTCCCAGGGAAGGCGGGCAGGTAGACACGGCAAGTGACAGGAACAGTCTCTGGGTAGAAGGGCAGGTGGTCACGGCAAGTGACGGGGAAAGTCTCTTGACAAGCGGGTGGTCACAGCAAGTGACAGCAGGGTAAGAGTCTCTAGACAGACAGGTGGTCACGGTAAGTGACGGTAAAGCGTCCAGGTAGGCTAGCAGGCGGGTAGCAGGTGAGCGCTCCCAGGTGAGCGGGTAAGAGTCTCTCGGCTGGCTGGCAGGTGGTCACGGCAAGTGACGGCAGAGCCTCCAGGTAGGCTAGCAGGCGGATAGCAGGTGAGCGCTCCCAGGTAAGCGGGTAAGAGTCTCTCGGCTGGCTGGCAGGTGGTCACGGTGAGTGACGGCAGGTATCAGGCAGGTATCAGGCAGGTATCAGGCAGGTATCTCCTGATCCACAGGCGGACTGGTCCATAGACAGACTGGCGGATGCTGGTAGACAGACTGTCGGACCTCAGGGAATGCAAGCAGGTAGACAGAGCTGGAAAACAGACTGGCAATGGGACCTGAGGGCTGAAGCAGAGGTGAAAGGCTAGCAACAACTTTGCTCGGGCACCTCCATTTTGGAGGAGGTGCCTTATATATGGGAGCTCCACCGGCAATTGGCCGGGGACTCCTTAAGACACCCTAAGCACAGTGCCCGGGAAGCAGCGAGCGCTGCCAGCAGCGCGGGAGGAGGACGCCGAAGACGGAGCAGGGAAGTGAGGGGAACGGCGTCTCTGCCTAGCAGGAGGCAGGGACGCCGATGCTACACCTTCCTTCTTTACCTCCCTTCCTTTTTTCCATTCCTTTCCTTCCCTATCGTATCAGACCTTGCTTTTGTATTATACCTGTTTTTATTTATTTCTGCATACTTCCTTTGCATACCAATTTGCCTTGAACATGTTGGTATTTCTGTACACAGCACTTTGCAGCAGTAGTATATGCAGCATCAGGAGTGGTCTTTTATGAAACAGTAAACATGGACAGAGTGTGCTGAGTTCTGTGTCCATGAGAAAACGGACGACGGCTCTGCGGACTGCTGGTATCACAAGCTCCACATTCTGCATACAGAGAAGAAGGATGTCTATTAAGGAGCAGCCATATATCTGCAAGCTCGCAGTTCCCCAGGACTCCCACTTACTAGAATGAGAAACCCAAGAGCAAAGAAAAACTGTGCTGTATAAATCATGATGGTATTAGTCTGCACTTAAATTTAACTTTATGTGGGAACTTTTTGGCGGTATTATGTGGGGTCTTTAAAGGGAATCTATCAGCAGGTTTTTGTTATGTAAGCTGAGAGCAGCATGATGTAGGGGAAGACCCTGATTCCAGCGATGTGTCACTTATCCCTAGAGCCATATGGTGTTTCTTGTCTCTTTGCCCACCCAACTGAAGTAATGGTCAGGATAAAATGCAAGCCATAGAGAATATAAAAGGCAGAATAAATCCTAAATGGTGAACATGGAGAAGAACAGCTTCTGCGCTGCTCATCTGTGGTCCAGGTACACTTGACTTTGCACCATAGTTGCTGGTAACCACTTTCTCACTAGAGCTATTAAAACACTTAATGCTGAAAGAATCTGAAAGCAGCAGAGAAAGGTAGAAATCTTGGAAAAAAAATGGTCCAAAATGTAAATTGTATGGTCTAGTAGGATTCTTCATCTTGGAATCTCTGGGCCATTGGGCAGCGGCTTTTAATATCAGTCCCATCTACATTTGTTGCTCCACAGTGTCAACAATGGAGACATCATAAAGCGTCCTGTAAAGAATAGACATTTTTTTTTCTTCTTCACATATGCATTTATTCTTGGGAAAGAGCTTCTTTAAGGTTTCCAAGATTTCATGTATATCAGAACATTAAGTCTTTTATTCTACAGCCAACAATTTCAAGTCTTCCTCGCACGCCCCCATCCTTTCTAATTCCTATATATTATTTATGACATTTCCATTTTGATGACTATAGAGTACAGACAATGAATATGTGAGGAGCGATTTCAGTGACTTTCTATAGTCCAGTCTAACACCTAAAATATATATAAAAATACAGATATCAGGAGAGACACTTTAAAGAGGACCTGTCACTTTCTCCAAAAAATGTAGTTAAATACCTTATAAAAAATCCCTGAGCTCCCCGAATTCTGCGGCTCTTTTCTATTTTGCGCTACGTTGCTCCATTGCAGAGATATTCACACTTTTTTCTTTTGTATGTGAAATCTCTGCTTGTAGACCAACTGGGCATTTCTTCAGAGTCTGCTCCGGAGGCGTGCGCTTTCACCCTTTCTTCCCAAATGCTACCAATCACAGCTCAGCAGCTGATCTAGAAATCTACCAGTCTCACGGGATGCTAAGCTGTGACTGGCAGCAAGAAAACTTTGAAGAAACACCCAGTTGCACTCCAAATAGAGATTTCACATACTGCGCTCCAAAAAGCAACAAATGTGAATATCTCAGCAATGGAGCAACGCAGCACAAAGTGGAAAGCAGCGGCAGAATCAAGAAAACTCAGGGATTTTAACAACATATTTAACTCAATATTTTAAGCAACTGACAGGTCCTATTTAAGCTTCTGGAGACAGTTCAGATCATAGAATCATAGAATCATAGAATCATAGAATGGTAGAGTTGGAAGGGACCTCCTGAGTCATCTGGTCCAACCCCCTGCTCAAAGCAGGATTCACTAGATCATCTCAGACAGATGTCTGTCCAGCCTCTGTTTGAAGATGTCCATTGAAGGGGAACTCACCACCTCTCGTGGCAGCCTGTTCCACTCATTAATCACCCTAACTGTCAAAAAGTTTTTTCTATCATTGCATAAATGCCAACAATTTGTTTCTGATGCAATGCCCACCTATACCATTGACTTGAGATTTTTATTATCCATCATTTGAAGTATCAAGAGCCTAAAGGCTCATGTATACTATATACAATCGGCTTAACTGTTGTATACATAGTGGATATCAATGTGTATTGTCCCTGGTGAGCTAGTGGTATAATTGTTCAGTTAGTTGTAGGTAGTATAGTGTTCTATTTGTAGTGGTGACAATTCTCTAATGATCTGGTACGTTAACTTTCCAGTACCTGATTATCTACAGTTTCAGGTCACCTAATGCTATAGATGTCTAGTTTATTTTTTTGTACTGGCAGGCATACATAGACCCTGGTAGTCTAGGGTAAAAGTGCTCAGCTTCTGCTAATATTAACAATACCCAGTTCCTAGTGTTAAGATATAGAATCTCCACTGATCTAGTATACAATCTCTGATCTCTGGTGATATGATGATATCTACATTCTATTCCTGACATAAATATATAATACCTGGTAATCTAGTGGTAACAGTGCTAAGCACCACTAATGTAAGCACCATCAGGTTCCTATCTATAATATATAATATATGCCATTTATCTATTATAAAATCTGATCACTGGCGATATATCAACGTTCAGTTCCTGGCATTAATAGTATAGCCCCTGGTAATGTAGTGGTAACAGTGATCAGCTTCTGACAATGTTAATATTATTCCCAGTACATACATTGGTTTAGTATAAACTTTCTGACATATGGTGGCTTAAAAGGTTTGTCCACTCCTGAACAACCCTGTTATTAATGACCCCAGGTGGCTGCATAAATTTGAAAATAATATACTTATCTCCTGAGCTAGCGCTGCTTTTCTGCTCTCTTCCTTGTGTCCCCCGCCAGTCTCCAGACATATTACCACCCGCTTATTATCTGTAGCCTTCACTTTTTTCTGGATTCTTGGTATGAATGTGTGGCGCCCTTGAAGGTCCAGTCGCCACAGAGGTACTGCATCTCAGCCAGAGGTGTGTGCCAGGGTCCAGGAACAGTGTGTGCGGGTGGCACCACTGCTTCTTCCGCTGTTGTGTATGCAAGCCAATTCCCTGTCCAAGGTGCATGCGAAGATGCCTCCTGCCCTGCACCTGTCGTTGCACACTCTCAAGTAGCAGCATCAGGAAGCACGTCCACGTCCTTGTCCCAGCGCAGCGTTCAGTTGTCCATACCCCAGTCCTTGGAACACAAGCGCAAAAACCCAGCCAACGCCCCACAGGCCACACAGCTAAATTCCCACATTTCACAACTGCTTGCGCTCGAAATGTTGCCTCTTAAGCTCATGGAGACGGAAGCATTCCGCAACCTGATGGCGGCGGCTGTCCCTTGGTACTCGGTCCCCAGCTGCCACTATTTGTCCCGGTGTGCCATCTCCGCATTACACAAGCACGTGTCCCAAAACATTAGCCGTGCCCTCAACAACGCAGTTACCGAGAAAGTCCACCTAACCACGGACACGTGGACAAGTGCTTGTAGGCAGGGACGGTACATCTCGCTGACGGCCCTCTGAGTTAACATAGTGGAAGTCGGGACCCAGTTGGACCTTGGGACGGAACACGTCCTCCCGACGCCAAGGATTTCGGGCCCTAGGTCAATCAGGGTTGCCCCCACGGTCTACAGCAAATGCACCTCATCCTCCTCAACCTCCATCTCCGAAATGACCACATCAGTCACAAGCTGGAAGCACTGCAGCACTGCCTCGGCCAAGCGGCAACAAGCTGTGCTGAAGCTAATATGCTTAGGTGACAAACCGCACAATGCTGAAGAGTTGTGGACAGCTCTGAAAGAGCAGGTAGATCTGTGGCTCACAATGCTGAACCTACAGCCAGGCATGGTCGTGTGTGACAATGGCCGGAACCTGGTGGCGGCTCTGAGGCGAGGCGAGCTCACACATGTACCATGCCTGACCCATGTTCTTAACCACGTGGTTCAGCGGTTTCTCAAATCCTACCCAGTGCTGTGGGATCTGCTTGTTAAAGTACGCAGCCTGTGTGCCCATTTTAGAAAGTCACTTACAGCTTCTTTCGACCTTGCCGTGTTTCAGCAACATTTGCAGCTTCTGGCTCACAGACTGGTGTGTAATGTCCCCACGCGTTGGAACTCTACACTGCAGATGTTGGGAAGGATTTGTGAGGAGATGAGGGCAGTTGTTGAGTACCAGCATCAACAAGGCCGTTGGTATTCAGTTCAGACTCCACACATAAGACCTCAGGAGTGGACATGGATGTCAGACATATGTACCATCTTCCAAAACTTTGAAGACTCCACCAAGATGGTGAGCGGCAATGACGCCATAATTAGTGTCACCATCCTGCTTCTCTGTCTTCTGAAACACTCTCTGCTCACAATCAAAGAGGATGCATTGCAGGTGGAGCACGATGAGATGAAGCAAGGAACCATACAGGGTGATTACACACAGCCCAGCCTCATCTCATCCCAACGTGGATAGAGTGACAATGAGGAAGAGGAGGAGGAAGAACAGGAGCTAGTTTCATGCGCTATAGACGGTACTATCTGCACAACTGTCATACCGTCTGTTCAGCATGGATGGCCTGAGGACAGAGAGGAGGAGAGCATGGTCAGTCGTCCTCTTGCTGAGGACACGGAAGTCTTGCCTGTTAGCAGTCTGGCACACATGGCTGAGTTTATGTTACGCTGCCTTTCCCATGACCCTCACGTTCTCAAAATTTTGGGTGACAGTCATTACTGGTTGGTGACTCTTCTAGACCCACACTACAAGGAAAACTTTATATCTCTTATTCCTGAGGCGGATAGGTCTACAAAAATGGGGCAGTAACAGAAGGCCCTTGTTGAGGAACTGTTATGCACACGCCCGGGCTGAGCGGCGTGTGCGTGTGATTGGTAGTGATTCCACTGGACCGTGCCGGAGAGTGAATGCCTGGAGGGGCGTGACTAGGTATTCACCCGATCCGACCAGGGTCGCACGACGGCATACGACGCCAGTGCACCAAGGAGGAACCGAGCAGAGGGACCAGGTGCTACTCCAGGACAGACCCCGGACACGGCTGTTGACCCACACAGGGGAATACAGGAACAGGCTGGTAGGCTGGCACACAGACTGGTGGGTATAGGCAGGCACGACTGGTATGCAGGCAGGCGGGTATGCAGGCAGGGGGGTAAAGGCAAGCACAGCTAGAGTGCAGACAGGGAGGCACTAGCAGGTAGGAACACAGGCGGGATAGGACCCAGTACACACCGGGACTAAGGAACAATACAGGCAGAGGGTTACAGGCAAGCACAGCTAGAGTGCAGACAAGGCTGAGCAGGGAGGACAGGGCTCTGTTCACACAGAACAGACAGGAAGGGAAAGACAGAGCCAGATACTCACACAGTACTTGCAGAGACAACAAGCAGGAGTTAGGTATGAGTTCAGACTCTGCAGAAAAAGGAAGGGAACGGACATAGAGGCAAAACAGGTAAAGGACAGGAGAGAGTTCAGACTGGAACTGAGTGTACGGAGGAGACCGACACTGCAGAGGGATACAGGAGCGGGTCTGGGAATACGGCCCCCAGAGAGGCGGAACGAACAGGCAAGGAGCGTGTTCAGACAGGACAGACCAGACACAGGAGCGGGTCTAGGAAATCGGCCACTAGAAGGCGGAGCGAACAGGCAAGGAGCGTGTTCAGACAGGACAGACCAGACACAGGAGCGGGTCTAGGAAATCGGCCACTAGAAGGCAAGAGGAACAGGCTAGGAGCGTGTTCAGACAGGTCAGACAAGATACAGGAACGGGTCTAGGTAATCGGCCCCTAGAAGGCAGGAGGAACAGGCTAGGAGCGTGTACAGACAGGACAGACCAGACACGGGAGCTGATACCGCAAAGCAGGAGACATACAGGACTCAGTTCAGACACGGGAGCTGATACCGCAAAGCAGAAGACATACAGGACTCAGTTCAGACAGGCCTGGAAATACAGCCTCCAGGAAAGGCAGACAAAGAAACAAAGAACGGGACCTGGCACCTTCAGAGTGCAAGCACACACTGAAGGAAACACTATGCTCAGGCAGGGATAGAAGGGAGCTGCTGAGCTATATACCAAGTGACAGACAGCAATAGGCTGAGGACGCACAAGGGGTGTGACCCACAGCAGGTACAAAAGGCAGGAAGTGATCGGGCGCCGCCCTTAAGCAGCAGAAACAGACACAAACAGACAGCATGGAGGGAAGCCAGAGAGACATTCTGGACAGGAGATCAAGTGCGCCCTCTTGCACAGTGGGAGATGGACCACCATGCAAGGACGCCGCCAGGTATGTTACAGTACCTCCCCCCTTACGCCCCCTCTTCTTCAGGCCTGCCAGAATCTTCCGCAGGGAATTCGAGGGCCAGTCGTTCACTGGGTTGGAGGGGGACAGAGACTTAAGGGTAATCTCTGCTTCGAGGTACATCTTGTCAAGCTCACAGGAAGAAATAGACGGGTTATCAGGTACATAATGAGGAAAAGTCACTGTCTCTTTGTTATCTGGTGGTATCCCGGAGGATTCAGGAAACAACTGGAGGTCCTCCGCCGGGTCAGAAGAGTGCAGAGGCTCAGAGAAAACAACTGCTTCAGAGTACACTAGGTCGGACTCACTGGAGGAAGCAGGCGAGGTATCGGGTACCGAGTATAGGAAAGTCTCTGTCCATTCACCACCAGGTGGCACCCCGAAGGGTTCTGGAGACAGCTGGCGGTCCTCCGCCTGGTCAGAGGGGTGTAGAGACTCACGGGTAACCTCTGCTTTGGAGCATCCTTGGACATGCACACCGGTTAAAGAGAAAGAAGCATCTGATGCCGGGTGCAGGAAGTTCTCCTGTGTGGAGTCTGGATGGGCAGAAGTCTCTTCGGCCAGGAGAACTGGTGCACTACCCACGCACATTACCCATTGGGGTTTCTCCGGGATACAGGGAGATGAAGCTTCAGTAGGGACTTCAAGGTTGGAGTCAGGAGGTCTCAGGGAGGACAGACCCTGGTCTGACGGCTTGCCTCTAAGTCTAGCACGTCTGGACTGCCTCTTGAGGTTGAGAGAAGTATTCCGGAAAGCGTAGTCACCCTGTGAGGATTCTGGGTGGGCAGTAGTCTCATTGGGCTGGAGGACTATTGCGCTACCCACACACATTACCCGTCGGGGCTGCTCCGGGATATTGGGAAGTGAAGCTTCAGCAGGGGCTTCAGAGTTAGGGTCCTCGAAGACCATACGAAAGGCCACCAGGAAGGCCTGCAGGTCAAGGATGACAGGATCCCATGCTTCCCATAGGGGGGTGACCCATTTCAAGGCATCACCCGCTAGGTAGTCAATCATAAAGGCCACTTTAGCCCAATCGGAAGGAAAATAGAGAGGGTAGGCCTTAAAGTGTAGCATGCATTGCTCCACAAATGCACGACACTGTCTTGGATCCCCATAGTAACGTGGCGGATCCGCAGGAACGAGGGCTGATAGATCCATCTGGACGGGTGCGTAACTCGCCTGGAACTCAGCTAAAGGGGGGAAAAAATGTATTTATTTTATTTTAATGCATGTATTCGCTGGAAAAACTTCTCAAAGAGCGAAGGCCGTGGGGCTCAACGGGAACCATGGCCTGAGCATGCTGTTATGCACACGCCCGGGCTGAGCGGCGTGTGCGTGTGATTGGTAGTGATTCCACTGGACCGTGCCGGAGAGTGAATGCCTGGAGGGGCGTGACTAGGTATTCACCCGATCCGACCAGGGTCGCACGACGGCATACGACGCCAGTGCACCAAGGAGGAACCGAGCAGAGGGACCAGGTGCTACTCCAGGACAGACCCCGGACACGGCTGTTGACCCACACAGGGGAATACAGGAACAGGCTGGTAGGCTGGCACACAGACTGGTGGGTATAGGCAGGCACGACTGGTATGCAGGCAGGCGGGTATGCAGGCAGGGGGGTAAAGGCAAGCACAGCTAGAGTGCAGACAGGGAGGCACTAGCAGGTAGGAACACAGGCGGGATAGGACCCAGTACACACCGGGACTAAGGAACAATACAGGCAGAGGGTTACAGGCAAGCACAGCTAGAGTGCAGACAAGGCTGAGCAGGGAGGACAGGGCTCTGTTCACACGGAACAGACAGGAAGGGAAAGACAGAGCCAGATACTCACACAGTACTTGCAGAGACAACAAGCAGGAGTTAGGTACGAGTTCAGACTCTGCAGAAAAAGGAAGGGAACGGACATAGAGGCAAAACAGGTAAAGGACAGGAGAGAGTTCAGACTGGAACTGAGTGTACGGAGGAGACCGACACTGCAGAGGGATACAGGAGCGGGTCTGGGAATACGGCCCCCAGAGAGGCGGAACGAACAGGCAAGGAGCGTGTTCAGACAGGACAGACCAGACACAGGAGCGGGTCTAGGAAATCGGCCACTAGAAGGCGGAGCGAACAGGCAAGGAGCGTGTTCAGACAGGACAGACCAGACACAGGAGCGGGTCTAGGAAATCGGCCACTAGAAGGCAAGAGGAACAGGCTAGGAGCGTGTTCAGACAGGTCAGACAAGATACAGGAACGGGTCTAGGTAATCGGCCCCTAGAAGGCAGGAGGAACAGGCTAGGAGCGTGTACAGACAGGACAGACCAGACACGGGAGCTGATACCGCAAAGCAGGAGACATACAGGACTCAGTTCAGACACGGGAGCTGATACCGCAAAGCAGAAGACATACAGGACTCAGTTCAGACAGGCCTGGAAATACAGCCTCCAGGAAAGGCAGACAAGGAAACAAAGAACGGGACCTGGCACCTTCAGAGTGCAAGCACACACTGAAGGAAACACTATGCTCAGGCAGGGATAGAAGGGAGCTGCTGAGCTATATACCAAGTGACAGACAGCAATAGGCTGAGGACGCACAAGGGGTGTGACCCACAGCAGGTACAAAAGGCAGGAAGTGATCGGGCGCCGCCCTTAAGCAGCAGAAACAGACACAAACAGACAGCATGGAGGGAAGCCAGAGAGACATTCTGGACAGGAGATCAAGTGCGCCCTCTTGCACAGTGGGAGATGGACCACCATGCAAGGACGCCGCCAGGTATGTTACAGGAACTATTAAAAATTTAAAAAAATTCCCATCTGAAAACACTGGCGGCAGAGGTCACAGTTTGTTGGACAACCAAGGACTATAGGCGAGAGAGACACAACTCCAATACAGCAGAGGCAGAGGAACACTGTCAAAGTTCTGGGAGAATTTTCTCAGCCCCTCCCATTGCACAGGCCCTGAGGCGAGGGGTGCTCTAACAAGGAGTGAAAAGTTTGGGAAGATGCTGAGGGAGTACCTTGCCGACCATACCAATGTCCTCCGTGATTCCTCTGTGCCTTATAATTATTGGGTATTCAAGCTGGACACGTGGAATGAACTGGCTTTCTACGCCTTGGAGGTCCTGGCCTGCCCTGCCGCCAGCGTTTTATCAGAGCGGGTTTGTTACGCTCGTGCCCGGACTGACTGGCGTGATTAGTGATCCCACTGGACCATGAACCGAGGAGTGCCTGGAGGGGCGTAACTAAGTATCAACTCGGTCCGACCAAGGTCACACTGCGGCTCAGTCGACTCTGTGAACCAGGGAGGAACCGAGCAGAAGGACCAGGTGCTACTCCAGGTCAGACCCCGGTCATAGTTGTTGACCCACACCAAGGAATGCAGGAACAGGCAGGCTAGGCTGGCATACAGACAGGTGGGTACTGGCAGGCACGGCTGGTATGAAGACAGGTGGGTATTAGCAGACACGGCTGGTATGCAGACAGGTGGGCACTGGCAGACATGGCTGGCATGCAGACAGACGGGCACTGGCAGGCACGGCTGGTATGCAGACAGGCAGGTACTGGCAGGTAGGAAAGCAGGCAGGATAGGGACCAGTACAGACTGGGACACAGGAACGGAGCCGCAGGTGCGATGGACAGCAGAGCAGAGCGAAACCGCTGATGCGGCGAACAAGCAGAGCAAAGCGAAACCGCCAATGCGGTGAACAAGCAGAGCAGAGCGAAACCGCCGGGGCGGTGAACAAGCAGAGCAGAACCGCCGGTGTGGTGAACAAGCAGAGCAGAACAGAACTGCAGGTGCAGTGAACAAGCAGAGCAGAGCGGATCCGCAGGTGCGGTGAACAAGCAGAGCAGAGCGGAACCGCAGGTGCGGTGAAAAAGCAGAGCAGAGCGGAACCGCAGGTGCAGTGAACAAGCAGAGCAGAGCGGAGCCGCAGGTGCGGTGAACAAGCAGAGCAGAGCGGAGCCGCAGGTGTGGTGAACAAGCAGAGCAGAGCGGAACTGCAGGTGGGGTGAACTAGCAGTGCGGAACTGCAGGTGCGGTGAACAAGAAGAGCAGAGCGGAACAGCAGGTGAGGTGAACAAGCAGAGCAGAGCGGAACCGCAGGTGCGGTGAACTAGCAGAGCGGAACCGCATGTGCCGTGAACAAGCAGAGCAGAGCGGAACCGCAGGTGCAGTGGACAAGCAGAGCAGAGCGGAACAGCAGGTGCGGTGAACAAACAGAGCAGAGCGGAACCGCAGGTGCGGTGGACAAGCAGAGCAGAGCGGAACAGCAGGTGCGGTGAACTAGCAGAGCAGAACAGAGCAGAAGGTGCAGGCAGACAGGACAGGGCTCTGTTCACATGGAACAGACTGGAAAATACAGGAAGATGGTTAGAACACAGGAGGTAGATACGGAGGCAGGGAAACAGAACGAGCAGAACCAGATACACACAAGGAACTTACAATGAAGTAGCGAGTGGACACAAAACTCACAAACAGAAGTACAGAGACAACGAGTTGGAGTTAGGTGCAGGTTCAGATACTGCAGGAAAAGGGAAAGGTACAGACATAGAGACAAACAGGTAACGGGCTAGGACACTGTTCAGACAGGAACTGAACCAGGAACAAGATACAGGAAAGAGCCTGGGAACTCAGCCCCCAGGGTGGCGGAAACAGACTAGAAGTCACAGATACAGGCAACAGGCCTGGGTATACAGCCCCCAGGGTGGCGGAAACAGACAAGATACAGGACAGGACCTGGCAACTCAGTTGCACAGAACAAACAATGAAAGTGTTGCTCAGGCACCTCCTACTGGGTGGAGGGGGTTTAAGTATCCAGTGACTCACAGCAATAGGCTGGGGACGCATTAGGACTGCGCACAATGTAGCTTTAAGAATCAAGAAGTAACAGCACCGCCGCCCTAAGCCAGCAGACAAGAGACATACAAATGGCAGGTACTGGAGCAAAGTGTGCAGCCTGGCCTGATAGGTAAGATTGCGGTCTTGCATGGTGGGAGGTGGTAAGCCATGCCAGCATGCCGCCAGGGATGTTACAGAGTTTTTAGTGCCGCTGGTGGAATTATAACTGATAAGCGCATCCGCCTGTTAACTGAAAATGCTGACAGGGAGACTCTTATAAAAATGAACAAGGGCTGGATTGGGCCAAACTTCTCAACACCACCGAATGATAGCAGCGTAACATAAACTCAAATCCAGTGTCTTTTTTGGGAGGTGTATTCCCATGCACCTTTTCACACCCACACATGGGTATACGCTTCCTGATTTTGTCTATTTGCTCTTGTCCTCCTCCTTCTCCTCATCCTCATCCTCCACCACCATATCACCAGGGTGACCGTGGTCCGTGATGCAACACCCCCATAATTTTTTTAAAGGGTGTTTATGATGCCCGTAAAAAAATATTTTTTTATACAGCATTTTCATGTATACCCCCCAGGGGTAAATGTTTGTCAGCCCATATACTTAGTGCATGGGCATTACAAGTATAGGAGACCCACTCCTTTCTAATGGGAACATTTTTTATGAGGCCCTCCTCCACGTCTCTTCCAAGGGGCATTGGAGTGCCTCCAATTTTTGGCAGCCCTTGCATTCACTGCATAGGCCAACACTATGGGAGACCCACTTCCTAATAATGGGAACATTTTTTCATGAGGCCCTCTACATCTCTTCCAAGAGTCATTGGAGTACCTCCAAATTTTTGGCAACCCTTGCATTCACTGCATAGGCAAACACAATGGGAGACCCACTTCCTCGTAAAGGGAACATTGTTTTCAGGAGGCCCTCTGATCTCCACGTCTCTTCCAAGGGGCATTGGAGTGCCTACAAATTTTTGGCAACCCTTGCATTCACTGCATAGGCAAACACAAAGGGAGACCCACTTCCTAATAATGGGAACATTGTTTTCAGGAGGCCCTCTGACCTCCACGTCTCTTCCAAGGGGCTTTGAAGTGCCTCCAAATTTTTGGCAACCCTTGCATTCACTGCATAGGCAAACACAATGGGAGACCCACTTCCTAATAAAGGGAAAATTGTTTTCAGGAGGCCCTCTGACCTCCACGTCTCTTCCAAGGGGCATTGGAGTGCCTCCAAATTTTTGGCAACCCTTGCATTCACTGCATAGGCAAAAACAATGGGAGACCCACTTCCTAATAATGGAAACATTGTTTTCAGGAGGCCCTCCTCTTAGTCTCTTCAAAGTGGTATTGGGGTGCGTCTAAATTTTGGGCAGCCCTGCCACTCACTGCATACGCAATAACAGTATAGGAGACCCACTCTTTAGTAATGGGAACAATAAAACATAGCCGGCTGATTGCTCTCTAAGAATAGTGAGGGCCGACTTCTGGCCCTTTAAAAATAGTAAAAGCCGCCTTATGGCCCTATAAAAATAGGCTTTGTGACTTTCAGAGTCCTCCTTCATATATGAAACACCATGTGTCTGATGATATCTCACGCAAGACATGGCCAGATAAGGTTGTAAAATGTTAAAATGACATTTCCTGGGTAATGCATTTGTCACGGTTGAAAGCAATACAAAAGTGCAAAAACGCATCAAAAACTCTACGTGTGAACATAGCCCAAGGTGTGGAGGAGTATTTTTGTTTTTGGTTATTTATTTTGCCTTATATACAAGTCATTACCCTGGAAAGGATGTTCCTTAACATATTTCCCAGGAAAATCCATTTTGGTTTCCTTTTTGTATGTTTTATTGTGAGTCCGTAAAAGTGGCATAATACTCTGACAACGTTGTTGACAGAAGTGACCTGGGAGTCAGAAATGCTTCCAGGGGTCTTCCCTATTCAGTCCCCATGCCATTTGAGCACTGTTCCCATCAATTTGTGCAATTTTTAGGTCCTCTGCAGACCGCCGGGGGGAGCCGCCTGAAAAATGCTCGAGTTTCCCTTCCCATAGACTTACATTGGGTTTGTTGCTTGGGTCGAGCACCCGAGTATTCCAATGTGAAAGACCCGAGCATCGAGCACCCGAGCATTTTAGTGCTCGCCCATCACTAGTGATGACTAGTGATGAGCGAGCACTAAAATACTCGGGTGCTCGAAGCTCGGGTAGAGCACATTGGAATACTAACCCCATAGTCAAAGTTAAAAAAAAACACAAACACCCAGAATAAAGTCCTTTAATTGAAATAAACACACAATTTTTTAATGTTCTAAATTAAACCATACTTACCATCACGCCCTTTCCAGCTGAAGCCAACGATCTCCTGCAATAAGAATAAAATAATAAACCAACCTCAACCTTACCTTTCCATGGTTCCCAGGACGGCTTCAGCTCTGCTACATTCACATGACAGGCTGGATCTCAGCAGAACGCTGCCACCCAGCCTGTCATCCCGCAGACACTGAGAAGCTCAGGCATGCTTGCGCTCCTCAGTGTCTGGCTGTGACGGCATCCAGATGAGCCGAGTTCATGTACAATGAACTCAGCTCACCTCATGCACGTCACTGACAGCGTGGGAAAATTCTCCTGCGCTTGCGGTGAGCGTGAGAGAATTCTCCTATGGATGCGCCATTTCTGGGGTGGCTGACAGCTGGTGTTTCTAGCCTGGGAAGGGGCCAATATTCATGGCACCCTTCCTGGGCTATTAATATCAACCCCCAGCTGTCTGCCTAGCCCTTGCTAGCTATTAAAATAGGGGGGACGCCACGTAATTTTTTGGGGGTCCCCCATTTTAATAGCTGGTAAAGGCTAGGTATTCAGCTGGGGGCTGATATTAGTAGCCTGGGAAGCTCCGTGGGTATTACCCCCTTCCCAGGCTTCAAACATCTGCCCCAGCCGTCTGCTTAACCTTCGCTAGAGACTAAAATTACCGGGAACCCCACGCCAATTTTTTTTTTAATAAATCCTTTATTTTAACACTAAATGGCAAGTACAGTAATCAGCACTATCACTGTACTTCTTATATATGTGACTGACATGTTTCTATGTATCTAATCCATGTGTGATGCTCTATTCTTTCTGTCCTAAATTGTCAGGTATCGGTGTATGGTGCTGCTGAATTGCCGGCTTTTCATGTTTCACTGTGAGCACTGTTCCCATCGATTTGGACAATCACTGTAATGCCACCATGGCTGTGACATTACAGTGAGTGGCAGACAATCCCTGCATGATTGGTGCTCTAAATAGCACCAAACATGCAGGACGGGGATCTGAGCTCCCGCCCGAGCATCTCGAGTACTGAGATGCTCGGGCGAGTACCGAGCAGTGGCGAGCATACTCGCTCATCACTAGTGATGATGACTAGAGTTGAGCGAGTATGTTCTATTAACCCTTTCGCCGAGCACGTTCGGGCCGAGCTCCGAGTATTTACAGCTGCTCGGTGATATGGTTGAATCGCTCCCGTGTGCATGATTTCCAACTGTTTGACAGTTTTATTACATGTGAGGAATGTCTACATTCCTCACATGTAATAAAGCTGTCAAACAGTTGCAAATCATGCACACGGGAGCGATTCAACCATATCACCGAGCAGCTATAAATACTCGGAGCTCGGCCCGAGCATACTCGGACAGAACATACTCGCTCAACACTAGTGATGACCAATCCTCTTGATGGTGATGTCCAATCCTCTCAATGGTGATGCTCAATCCTGTCGATGGTGATGCCCTAATCCTCTCAATAGTGATGTCCAATCCTCTCAATGGTGATGCCCAATCCTATCGATGGTGATGCCCTATCCTCTCGAGAGTGATGCCAAATCCTGTCCATGGTGATGCCCAATCCTCTCGATGGTGATGCCCAATCTTCTCGATGGTGATGTCCAATCCTTCTGTGACACACTGGTAACAGTGCATACACGATGACATCATCGTTTACGCACCGGCATGTACAAGCGTCAGGATGCCAGGCCAGAAGTGGAGCTGAAGGGGATTGTATGAGAGGTAAGTATATAAACCTTTTTTTTAAATTAGTTAATTAATTGGTCTTGGGGGACAGCAAGTGACGAATTGGGAGTGGGGGGTGGGGAGAGCAAATGATGAATTGGAAGTGGGGGGTGGGGCGAGCGAATGATGAATTGGGAGTGGGGAGTGGGGAAAGCAAATTATGAATTGGGAGTCGGGGGTGGGGAGCACAAATGACGAATTGGAAGTGGGAGTGGGGGAGATCAAGTGATGAATTGGGAGTGGGGGAGAACAAATTATGAATTGGGAGTGGGGGAGAGCAAATGATGAATTGGGAGTGGATGTGGGGAGAGCAAATGATGAATTGGGAGTGGGGTTGGGACAACAAATAATGATGAATTGGGAGTGGGGGAGAGTAAATAATGAATTGAGAGTGGAGGTGGGGAGAGCAAATGATGAATTGGGAGTCGGGGGTGGGGAGCACAAATAACGAATTGGAAGTTGGAGTAGGGGAGAGCAAATGATGAATTGGGAGTGGGGGAGAACAAATGAATTGGGAGTTGGGGAGAGCAAATGATGAATTGGGAGTGGAGGTGGGGAGAGCAAATGATGAATTGGGAGTGGGGTGGGGACAACAAATGATGAATTGGGAGTGGGGAGAGAACAAATAAAGACGAATTGAGGTTGGGGGATGGGGACAGTAAATGGTGAATTGAAGGTGGGGGGTGGGGAGAGCAGATAATGACTCTTGTGTTTTCATTGGCTGTAAGCCATAATCATCAACATGAACAGAAATAAACACTTGGAATAGATCACTCTGTATGTAATGACTCTATATAATATAGGAGTTTCACTTTTTGTACTGAAGAACTGAAATAAATTAACTTTTTGATGATATTCTAATTTAGTGATATGCATATGTATGTGATCTGGTGTTTGATGGGAACTGTTAATGTGTGATTGGTGAGGACGTGGTGCAGAAGTGGAGTTTTTCCAAGAGTGGGTGGTGGGACTGTGGAAGG
Organism: Phyllobates terribilis; assembly: GCF_046119375.1. Classification (NCBI taxonomy): domain Eukaryota; kingdom Metazoa; phylum Chordata; class Amphibia; order Anura; family Dendrobatidae; genus Phyllobates; species Phyllobates terribilis. Next base: position 681,204,486 of record NW_027362763.1, on the reverse strand, counting down.
TGGAGCTGAGCGGAGTCTTAAGGGGGCCTGAAAATTTGGCCAGTATGGAGCCCTGAAATTCCTGGTGGCAGCCCTGCTGTGGATGGTGATGATCATCTCAGGGGAGAGTTTGTGATCTCTGCAGCACATGAGATAGTTGGCCGGTCATGCCAAAATCTGCAGGTTTGTCTGACTTTGTTCTCATGTGTTTCACCTTCGCCACTTTTGCCTTTTCCAGATATTACATTAATAATACTCATGAGTTCCTTATCAGATGAAGATTCCCACTTAGCTAATGGGACACATATCAGCTGACAAGTGTCACTTCTGCCTGTGAATCATGTAACTTCTATATAATCCCCAAATACTGATAGTCAGGCACCAGCCCCCGCCCGTCCTGCATCATCCTCATTATTGTCTCCTGAAGATTTTGTTTTGATTCTTTAATTAATAAACAGCAAGGAAAATCCTAAACTTTAATGATTTCAGCTTCAGTTTTAATTAAAAATAATCCAAAGGATAAAGATCTTATCAAATGTGAATTTTAATTCCAATTGACATGAAATCTTCATTTTCTGTGAGCGACTCATTTCTGTTTCTGTTTTAATCCTATTTTTTGTTCTCATATATAATTATGTACCAGAAGATTACCAGGTTATACGGCATGCTCCATATCACTATATAAATGAAGAAGTATAACTTATACCAGCTGTGCATATATAATACATCAGATACCCAGGTTATACAAGCTGTACATATATAATTATATACAGGAGATGCCCAGGTTATACCAGCTGTACATATATAATTATATGCAGAAGATGTCCAGGTTATACCAGCTGTACATATTGTGGTAGATCGGCTCACTTGGTTGCACACAGAAGTACACAGTAACACTGTCTCTTTAAATCTTCTATGGTTTATTATGAGCTTCAAGAGGTAGTCACCGGAAATGGTTTTCACTTCACAGGTGTGCCCTGTCAGGTTTAATAAGTGGGATTTCTTGCCTTATAAATGGGGTTGGGACCATCAGTTGTGTTGTGCAGAAGTCAGGTGGATACACAGCTGATAGTCCTACTGAATAAACTGTTAGAATTTGTATGGCAAGAAAAAAAGCAGCTAAGTAAAGAAAAACGAGTGGCCATCATTACTTTAAGAAATGAAGGTCAGTCAGTCCGAAAAATTGGGCAAACTTTGAAAGTGTCCCCAAGTGCAGCTGCAAAAACCATCAAGCGCTACAAAGAAACTGGCTCACATGAGGACCGCTCCAGGAAAGGAAGACCAAGAGTCACCTCTGCTTCTGAGGATAAGGTTAACCGAGTCACCAGCCTCAGAAATCGCAGGTTAACAGCAGCTCAGATTAGAGACCAGGTCAATGCCACACAGAGTTCTGGCAGCAGACACATCTCTACAACAACTGTTAAGAGGAGACTTTGTGCAGCCGGCCTTCATGGTAAAATAGCTGCTAGGAAACCACTGGTAAGGACAGGCAACAAGCAAAAGAGACTTGTTTGGGCTAAAGAACACAAGGAATGGACATTAGAGCAGTGGAAATCTGTGCTTTGGTCTGATGAGTCCAAATTTGAGATGTTTGGTTCCAACCACCGTGTCTTTGTGCGACGCAGAAAAGGTGAACGGATGGACTCTACATGCCTGGTTCCCACCGTGAAGCATGGAGGAGGAGGTGTGATGGTGTGGGGGTGCTTTGCTGGTGACACTGTTGGGGATTTATTCAAAATTGAAGGCATACTGAACCAGCATGGCTACCACAGCATCTTGCAGCGGCATGCTATTCCATCCGGTTTGCGTTTAGTTGGACCATCATTTATTTTTCAACAGGACAATGACCCCAAACACACGTCCAGGCTGTGTAAGGGCTATTTGACCAAGAGGGAGAGTGATGGCGTGCTATGCCAGATGACCTGGCCTCCACAGTCACCAGACCTGAACCCAATCGAGATGGTTTGAGGTGAGCTGGACCGCAGATTGAAGGCAAAAGGACCAACAAGTGCTAAGCATCTCTGGGAACTCCTTCAAGATTGTTGGAAGACCATTTCCGGTGACTACCTCTTGAAGCTCATCAAGAGAATGCCAAGAGTGTGCAAAGCAGTCATCAAAGCAAAAGGTGGCTACTTTGAAGAACCTAGAATATAAGACATATTTTCAGTTGTTTCACACTTTTTTGTTAAGTATATAATTCCACATGTGTTAATTCATAGTTTTGATGCCTTCAGTGTGAATGTACAATTTTCATAGTCATGAAAATACATAAAAATCTTTAAATGAGAAGGTGTGTCCAAACTTTTGGTCTATACTGTATTTAATTATTTACAGGAGATGCCCAGGTTATATCAGATGTATATAATTATATACAGGAGATGCCCAGGTTATATCAGATGTATACAATTATATACAGGAGATGCCCAGGTTATACAGGGTGTACATCTTTTCTTGTATACAGAAGATGTTAAAGGGGTTGTCCGTTCCAAATTGATAAGTCTGCAGTCACTCTGTGTGTTACTCTGTGTTATCGATTTGGACCGGACAACCCCTTTAAGGAACTGACTCGTAAACTGGCCCCGACTTGCAGGTATTTTTTAAGTCCTCTCTCTTTTTTAGGTTGTGGTATTCGTTGCTGATTTTTGTACCTAATACTTGGTGGCACCTGCAAGACGTTTTTCAGTTGTATCAGATTCTTTTTTTATTTTGCGTTTTTTGAAGTCTGTTTTATATGATCTCCCGTTCTTTTTTTATATTCACCCTTGTGGACGTTTTTTTGTCTTCCAGATGTTTACTGACGATTTATTAACTTTTTAAAAAGTCACAAGATGTTTGTGCAAATGTATTTCGTCCCCCTCCCCTCGCCGAGTGATTTTGGGCCGATTCATCATTTACGGTCTTTTTTAGCTCCCTTTTGTTTTATGGTATTCGCTGACGCGTTTTTTGCCAAATTTACAGATAATACATTTTTCTAAAAATATCCCACTCTTTAGTTTTGTCTATAAACTTTTTGCTTATTTTTAGAGCTAAATGTCACTTTCCCCCCAACCCCCTAAAATGTTGAAAATTTGTGTACAAAATAAAAAAATCAGGCAGAGACTGGAGACCATTTGTGCAAAGAATTTGTGACTTTTTAAAATGTCACAATTGATGAGTCGACAGCAAACATCTGAAAAATAAAACCCCGTCCATAACGACGAACAGAAAAATACAAGGAACACATACAAGAAGGGCTTAAAAAAGAATTCTGCACAAATGAAAAACAGGTAAAAACCACCAAAAACGAAACAAAAAGCAACGCGCACGTCACGTGCAGCAATGAGTCGGCCCTGAAGATCGCATGAGGAATATATGAGAAATCTCAGCTCTGCTACATCGTACGGTCTATCACGTTCTTCCTCCTGCTCCGTGTTGGGGTCCGGTGGTGACTGCAGAGAAGGCGGCGACATTCCACTCTTCAGATATCATCATCTCTGGCTTAAATATATTCTCTCTAATCTCAAGAATCACTGATGTGGGGGAGGTATAAAGCCTCTCCCCACACTACAGGTCTCAGACAAGATTAAAGACATCAGTCACCTCTATAACAGCCAGGATGTCACCTACTGACCCCTCACCCTCCCTGCAGAAGGCGGTGGTCTCAGTACTGCAGTGGGTGGAGGTCTCATTACTGCAGAGAGTGGAGGTCTCAGTACTGCAGAGAGTGGAGGTCTCAGTACTGCAGAAGGTGGAGGTCTCAGTACTGCAGAAGGTGGAGGTCTCAGTACTGCAGAAGGTGGAGATCTCAGTACTCCAGCGGGTGGAGGTCTCAGTACTGCAGAAGGTGGAGGTCTCAGTACTCCAGCGGGTGGAGGTCTCAGTACTCCAGCGGGTGGAGGTCTCAGTACTCCAGCGGGTGGAGGTCTCAGTACTCCAGCGGGTGGAGGTCTCAGTACTCCAGCGGGTGGAGGTCTCAGTACTGCAGCGGGTGGTGGTCTCAGTACTGCAGAAGGTGGAGATCTCAGTACAGCAGAAGGTGGAGGTCTCAGTACTGCAGAGGGTGGTGGTCTCAGTACTGCAGAAGGTGGAGATCTCAGTACTGCAGAAGGTGGAGGTCTCAGTACTGCAGAGGGTGGAGGTCTCAGTACTGCAGAAGGTGGAGGTCTCAGTACTGCAGCGGGTGGAGATCTCAGTACTGCAGAAGGTGGAGGTCTCAGTACTGCAGAGGGTGGAGGTCTCAGTACTGCAGAAGGTGGAGGTCTCAGTACTGCAGAAGGTGGAGGTCTCAGTACTGCAGCGGGTGGAGGTCTCAATACTGCAGAAGGTGGAGGTCTCAGTACTGCAGCGGGAAGGTCTCAGTACTGCAGCGGGGGAGAGGTCTCAGTACTGCAGCGGGGGAGAGGTCTCAGTACTGCAGCGGGTGGTGGTCTCAGTACTGCAGAAGGTGGAGGTCTCAGTACTGCAGAAGGTGGAGGTCTCAGTACTGCAGCGGGTGGAGGTCTCAGTACTCCAGCGGGTGGAGGTCTCAGTACTCCAGCGGGTGGAGATCTCAGTACTCCAGCGGGTGGTGGTCTCAGTACTCCAGCGGGTGGTGGTCTCAGTACTCCAGCGGGTGGAGGTCTCAGTACTACAGCGAGTGGAGGTCTCAGTACTACAGCGAGTGGAGGTCTCAGTACTACAGCGGGTGGTGGTCTCACTACAACAGCGGATGGAGGTCTCAGTACTACAGAGGGTGGTGGTCTCAGTACTACAGCAGGTGGTGGTCTCAATACTGCAGCGGGTGGATGTCTCAGTACTGCAGTGGGTGGTGGTCTCAGTACTACAGCGGGTGGAGGTCTCAGTACTACAGCGGGTGGAGGTCTCAGTACTACAGCGGGTGGAGGTCCCAGTCAGCGGGTGGAGGTCCCAGTCAGCGGGTGGAGGTCCCAGTCAGCGGGTGGAGGTCTCAGTACTGCAGCGGGTGGATGTCTCAGTACTACAGCGGGTGGAGGTCTCAGTACTACAGCGGGTGGAGGTCTCAGTACTACAGCGGGTGGAGGTCCCAGTCAGCGGGTGGAGGTCCCAGTCAGCGGGTGGAGGTCCCAGTCAGCGGGTGGAGGTCTCAGTACTGCAGTGGGTGGTGGTCTCAGTACTACAGCGGGTGGAGGTCTCAGTACTACAGCGGGTGGAGGTCTCAGTACTACAGCGGGTGGAGGTCTCAGTACTACAGCGGGTGGAGGTCTCAGTACTACAGCGGGTGGAGGTCCCAGTCAGCGGGTGGAGGTCCCAGTCAGCGGGTGGAGGTCTCAGTACTGCAGCGGGTGGTGGTCTCAGTACAGCAGCGGGTGGAGGTCTCAGTACAGCAGCGGCTAGTGGTCTCAGTACTGCAGCGGGTGGTGGTCTCAGTACTGCAGCGGGTGGAGGCCTCAGTACTTCAGTGGGTGGAGGCCTCAGTACTGCAGCGAGTGGTGGTCTCAGTACAGCAGCGGGTGGAGGTCTCAGTACTGCAGCGGGTGGTGGTCTCAGTACTGCAGCGGGTGGTGGTCTCAGTACTGCAGCGGGTGGTGGTCTCAGTACTGCAGCGGGTGGAGGCCTCAGTACTCCAGTGGGTGGAGGCCTCAGTACTGCAGCGGGTGGTGGTCTCAGTACTGCAGCGGGTGGTGGTCTCAGTACTCCAGTGGGCTCAGGAGCTGCTCCACATGGGGTAGGTGATGACTGTATTACATAAATGATATCTGCCTCTAACAGCAGCGATCACCGCTACCACCGATCACTGCTGTTAACCTCTTAAATGCTGCTGACAATCAATGGCAATTAAGTGCTGCCACCACAGGGAGGCAGGGAGTTACTGAGACAGGTGAGGTTCATCTGAAGTCCCCGGGTACCAGAGCAGACTGTCAGTTTTCCTATATACAGCAGTATCATAGCATTGCTTTACATTACTGCACATAGAAGACACGATTCAACTATCGCAGGTTCAAGTCCTCTATAGGCAGTGGAAAAAAAGGGAAAAGTAAAAAACTAATGAAACACTAAAATAAGAATAATATAATTAATAAACAATAAAATAAATAATACAATAAATACAATAAATAATAATAAAATGTGAATCACCCGCTTTTTCCCAGGATAGAAATATATATATATTTTTTAAATATTAAAGAAAAATAAATATTTAATAACTCAGCATCCATAAATGTTTGATTTATCAAAACATAAAATTAATTAACCCAATTAGTAAACGCTGTAAAAAGGAAAAAACATCCAGACACCAGAATTTAGGTTTTACAGTTGCCGCAGCAAAAAAATGCAACAATAAGTGATGAAAATGTCGTATCTGCCCCACAATGATATAAAGAAAAGCAACCTCTCACCATGCAAAAAAAAAACAAAGCACAAAAAAAAACTCACGCGGCTCCATTGATAGAAAAAATAAAAAAGAAGTTACAGGTCTCCAAAAATGGCAACAAAAAAATAATTTTCTTTCTTACAAATTTCAGAATATTTTTAACCCCTTTCCGATGTGGTACGTAATAGTACGCACCACGTCGTCACCCCCTGTTCAGCGCGGGCTCTAAACCGGGCACATGTCAGCTGATCTCTACAGGTGACATGTGCCCGCAACAGCCGAGGGTGGAATCGCGATCCAGCTGTGGCTGTTAACTAGTTAAATGCCGCTGTCAATCTCTGACAGCGGTATTTAACAGCGCTGCGAAGGGAAGCGCAGCATTAGCCCTGCCCATCGGTGACCCCGTCGCATGATCACGGGTCACCGATGGGTTGGAATGATAACCCGGAGCCTGCAGCAGACCCCTGTGATTGTCATGTCCAGATTGCTATGAGCGCCACCCAGTGGTCGGCGCTCATAGCAAGTGAGCAAATCTGCTATATAGAGGTGATCTGCTCATCGCCTGTATGCAGCAGAGCCGATTAGTTAATTGCTGCTTCTAGTCTCCCATGGAGACTATAGAAGCATGCAAAAAAAAAAAAAAATGTTTTTAAAAATATTAAAAAATAAAAAAAATATTAAAGTTTAAATCACCCCCCTTTCGCCCCATTCAAAATAAAACACACACACACAAAAAAAACCACATATACAGTACAGACCAAAACTTTGCACACACCTTCTCATTTAAAGATTTTTCTGTATTTTCATGACTATGAAAATTGTACATTCACACTGAAGGCATCAAAACTATGAATTAACACATGTGGAATTATATACTTAACAAAAGTGTGAAATAACTGAAAATATGTCTTATATTCTAGGTTCTTCAAAGTAGCCACCTTTTGCTTTGATGACTGCTTTGCACACTCTTGGCATTCTCTTGATGAGCTTCAAGAGGTAGTCACCGGAAATGGTCTTCCAACAATCTTGAAGGAGTTCCCAGAGATGCTTAGCACTTGTTGGCCCTTTTGCCTTCACCCTGCGGTCCAGCTCACCCCAAACCATCTCGATTGGGTTCAGGTCTGGTGACTGTGGAGGCCGGGTCATCTGGCGTAGCACCCCATCACTCTCCTTCCTGGTCAAATTGCCCTTACACAGCCTGGAGGTGTGTTTGGGGTCATTGTCCTGTTGAAAAATAAATGATGGTCCAACTAAACGCAAACCGGATGGGATAGCATGCCGCTGCAAGATGCTGTGGTAGCCATGCTGGTTCAGTATGCCTTCAATTTTGAATAGATCCCCAACAGTGTCTCCAGCAAAGCACCCCCACACCATCACACCTCCTCCTCCATGCTTCACGGTGGGAACCAGGCATGTAGAGTCCATCCGTTCACCTTTTCTGCGTCGCACAAAGACACGGTGGTTGGAAACAAAGATCTCAAATTTGGACTCATCAGACGAAAGCACAGATTTCCACTGGTCTAATGTCCATTCCTTGTGTTCTTTAGCCCAAACAAGTCTCTTCTGCTTGTTGCCTGTCCTTAGCAGTGGTTTCCTAGCAGCTATGTTACCATGAAGGCCTGCTGCACATAGTCTCCTCTTAACAGTTGTTGAAGAGATGTGTCTGCTGCTAGAACTCTGTGTGGCATTGACCTGGTCTCTAATCTGAGCTGCTGTTAACCTGCGATTTCTGAGGCTGGTGACTCGGATAAACTTATCCTCAGAAGCAGAGGTGACTCTTGGTCTTCCTTTTCTGGGGCGGTCCTCATGTGAGCCAGTTTCTTTGTAGCACTTGATGGTTTTTGCAACTGCACTTGGGGACACTTTCAAAGTTTGCCCAATTTTTCAGACTGACTGACCTTCATTTCTTAAAGTAATGATGGCCACTCGTTTTTCTTTACTTAGCTGCTTTTTTCTTGCCATAATACAAATTCTAACAGTCTATTCAGTAGGACTATCAGCTGTGTATCCACCAGACTTCTGCACAACACAAGTGATGGTCCCAACCCCATTTATAAGGCAAGAAATCCCACTTATTAAACCTGACAGGGCACACCTGTGAAGTGAAAACCATTTCCGGTGACTACCTCTTGAAGCTCATCAAGAGAATGCCAAGAGTGTGCAAAGCAGTCATCAAAGCAAAAGGTGGCTACTTTGAAGAACCTAGAATATAAGACATATTTTCAGTTGTTTCACACTTTTTTGTTAAGTATATAATTCCACATGTGTTAATTCATAGTTTTGATGCCTTCAGTGTGAATGTACAATTTTCATGGTCTTGAAAATACAGAAAATTCTTTAAATGAGAAGGTGTGTCCAAACTTTTGGTCTGTAATGTACACATTTGGTATCGCCGCATTCAGAATTGCCCGATGTATCAATATATAAAAAGAATTAATCCGATTGGTGAACAGTGTAATGATAAAAAAAATCAAAACGCGAGAATTACGTTTTTTGGGTCGCAATAAAATGCAATAACGGGCGATCAAAACATCGGATCTACCCCAAAATGGTATCAATAAAAACGTCACCAGTGAACGTGGTAAAAAAAAAAACCTGTGGAATTGCATTTTTTTTTTTGAAATTTCACCGCACTTGGAATTTTTTTGCCGTTTTCCAGTACATGATATGGTAGAAACAATGGTGACGTTCAAAAGTACAACTCGTCCCGCAAAAAACAAGCCCTCATACGGCCAAATTGACCGAAAAATAAAAAAAGTTACGGCTCTGGGAAGAAGGGGAGCAAAAAAAAAAAATGCAAAGAACGGAAAATGCTCCGGGCATGAAGGGGTTAAAGCGACTAAAATAGTTTAAAAAAAACAACAAAACAAAACAACTTCCTAGCTCGGTATGGCCCTAATCCTACTGATGTGGAGAATCGTGTCGTCTCGGTATTTTTACCGCAGAATTAACTCCTTAAAAATAAAACCCAATTCACATTGGGTGGAAATGTGTTTTTTTACCATTTCACTGCACTTGGAATTTTTCTTATTTTCTCTCTCCTCGGATGCGCCTGTCCAGGTTTTGCAGTAACTGTCGCAGCCCCCACTGCCCCCGGTCTGTGCCCGGCTGCGCTCGGTCGGCGCTCACCTGGGCAGGTGTACAGAGGGCAGTGCCGGCCGGGTCCTGCAGCAGCAGGTGTCGGGCAGCAGGGGGCGCGCTGCTCCTCTCAGCTCGTCCTCCGCCGCTGTACTCCGGGGCTCGGCAGCGGGATCGCATCGCTGCTGCTCCGGGTGTCCGGGCTCCGTCGGTGCAGACATCACAGAGCAGAGCGCGGCCGGCGGCGGACAGTGCACAGGACACATGCGGAGGACTGTGGCTCCGGGGCAGCGGCTGCAGCTCCTATGACCCCCCAGACAATGAGGCGCACGGCGCGCAGGCTGGTCCTGACTCTCATCGGGCTGGTGTGGATCGCCATCCTGATCTTCCTCCTGGGAGGCAGAAGGAAGTTAGAGGCAGAAGATGAAGCCGAGGGGGAGCAGACGAAGGTAAGAGCCGACCCCACTAATGCGAGAAAGTCCGGGGGCTGCAGCCGCGACACCCGGTAATATCGCATCCCCTGCCGGCACCGGAGACGGGAAAGTTCCTCCAGTGACAGAGCAGCACGTGGGAAAGACACGGGACCCCCAATGTGTGTCAGGGGGCTCATCTACTGCTGTTATAGGAGGGGACCCCGAGTGTCATTATCCTGCACCCCCATTATCCTGCACCCTGAATGTGTGTCATTATATCCTGTACCCCGAGTGTCATTGTCCTGTACCCCCAGTATCATTGTCCTGCACCCCAGGTGTGATTGTCTTGTAACCCCAGTGTCAGTGTCCTGCACCCCGACTTTCAGTGTCCAGTACCCCGAGTGTCAGTGTCATTATTCTGTACCCCGAGTGGTAATGTGCTGTTGCATCCTTTGCTTACAAATGTTGCTGCCTAGTAGGAAATATGGGGGGATTGTGTATAATGGTCTGGGGGTGTCGGCTGTGTAATCTGATCATATATATATATTCTGCTCGTCTCGTCTCTGTGTTATCCAATAAGCGGCTTGTGTTGCTAGTTGATCCCTGTGAGCGGCGTCCTCCTGCGTGATCCCCGTGAGCGGCGTCCTCCTGCGTGATCCCCGTGAGCGGCGTCCTCCTGCGTGATCCCCGTGAGCGGCGTCCTCCTGCGTGATCCCCGTGAGCGGCGTCCTCCTGCGTGATCCCCGTGAGCGGCGTCCTCCTGCGTGATCCCCGTGAGCGGCGTCCTCCTGCGTGATCCCCGTGAGCGGCGTCCTCCTGCGTGATCCCCGTGAGCGGCGTCCTCCTGCGTGATCCCCGTGAGCGGCGTCCTCCTGCGTGATCCCCGTGAGCGGCGTCCTCCTGCGTGATCCCCGTGAGCGGCGTCCTCCTGCGAGATCCCCGTGAGCGACGTCCTCCTGCGTGATCCCCGTGAGCGGTTTCCTCCTGTGTGGATCCTGGGGCTGGAGTTGGATCCCCTGATTTGCAGCACATGATGGGATTGTGGATCTTCTCTCCTCTCAGTACATAGAATATAAAATGCACCAACTGATCCTCTGACCAATCTCTGCACATATCGCTGTATTATGTCTCTGCCATCAGACTCTGACCTGGTGAACTGCGTGTGTCCTCCCAGAGTCCAGTGATGGGGCGCACTAATATTGGTGCCCCCGTCCATGCTGTTTCCAGGGGGCCGTCCTGATGTTTGAGCCGGTGGTAACTTTATAGTGTTGCAACCACTGATGATATACGGTATCTGCACGACGTGTTTCGGGTCCCGTCAGTCTCATTATCCGTTACTTTTATATCCTGTTTCTTCCGCCAGAATACTGCATAAATGTCTATGATGGGAATACCCCGTACACTGACCCATTCCACTGCTAATATCAGTGACCGCACTGTATGGCGGTATACATAACTGTCGTCACCAGTCCGTGTGCCTGAAGTGGCTAAATTAAGGGGTGTACATACTTTTCTTATGTATTCTGCCTTGAGAAAGGGTCACTTTCAGATGGATCCTTTACTTTTCTGCTGAATATACAGATGTCGTGACCTGAACCGACCATAATCCTTTTTTGGGTTGTGGACCCCGTTTTATATGCATCAGCCCCCATTCCCGCTCTCTGCTCAGTGCTACGCAGCAGTGAAGGAGTTAACTGCGACAGATCTTGGATGCAGATTCTGAATTGATGAATAATGTACATTTGGCCGGGTCCCCTGAAATTGCTCATGGAAGCCTCTTCCGCCTCTTCCCCGGCTCTACGGTATAATTAGGAGGTTTATTAGCCAACACTAGACGATCGCGCTCGCTGAGTGAAAGTGCTTTGCAGGTTGCCTGCGATCAGAGCGCAGGATGTGATCGGGAGGAAGGCAGCAGTGGGGGGTCGTTGTCTGATAGTAGAAGGGTAACTCTCATTATCCACCCGCTTCCTCCCTCTGATTTGGCTTCATCGGTGATTAGCGAGCGCAGGCAGTTACTCAACGTTAAAAGAACTTGAGGGAAGCGCCGCCAAGATGATGAGTGATGCCGAATCTCTGGCCAATAAGCTTCCTCCAGAAATCATAGTGTAAAGTTCATCAAGTTACAATGTATCGTAAGGAGAGATGGCAACGCACCTGATCCACCTGGGGGTCCGGATCAGCAGATCAGTAATCCACGAGATCATCAGTCCTGGCACCAATCTATAAATCATCTCCTCTCCAGATATCTATCGGGTCTTCGGCACCTGTGCAAATCTCTCGTAATGTCCATATAGATATTAACATAAAAGGAAACCTGGCGCCTGTTACGTCATCACAAGTGTTGGGCAGTGAGATCCTCATTTTGTGTTTTGGACCGGAGTTGGTTCCGATATTGGCTCTAGATATCACCCTGGTGCCATAACTCTTCTACTTGGCATCAGATTTGGTCTTCAAATTAGACTTGGCATCAAACATGGTGGCTTTCATCATTAAGCTCAACTCAATATCCAAGGATTTCATCATTAGGCTTGGTACCAGTTCTAATGGGTTTTTACATTAAGCTCAAATCTTAATTTCATCATTAGGTTTGGTACCAAATATTTTCAGTTTGGGTTAGGCACCAGTTATGCAAGGCTTTTATTTGTAGACCTGTCACCAGCTATATTGGGTTTCATTATTAGGCTCGGCATTCAATATCCAAGGATTTCATCATTAGGTTTGGTACCAGATATAATGGCTTTAATCATTAAGCTTGAATCTAAGAATTTCATCATATCTGCTACCAATCCTAATGATGAAATTCTTAGATTCGAACTTAATGATTAAAGCCATTATATCTGGTACCAACCTTAACGATGAAATCCTTAGATATTGAGTGCCGAGCCGAATAATGAAACCCAATATATATCTGGTGCCATGTCTACAAATTAAAGCCTTGCATATCTGGTACCAAGATCAAATTGAAGATCATATCTGGTACCAATCCTAATGATCTTCAATTTGATCTTAGCACCAGATTTGCAAGGCTTTAATTTGTAGACATGGCACCAGATATATATTGGGTTTCATTATTAGGCTCGGCATTCAATATCCAAGGATTTCATCATTAGGTTTGGTACCAGATATAATGGCTTTAATCATTGAGCTCGAATCTAAGGATTTCATCGTTAAGCTTGGTACCAGATATAATGGGTTTAATCTTTAAGCTCCACTCAGTATCTAAGAATTTCATCATTAGGATTGGTACCAGATCTGATCTTTAATTTGGATTTGGCACCAAGGTTTTAATTTGTAGACATGGCACCAGATATATTGGGTTTCATTATTAGACTCGGCATTCAATATCTAAAGATTTCATTATCGGCTTTAAATTTGGTCTTCAAATTAGTCTCGGCACTAGATGTAGCAGGGTTCTTCATTAAGCTTGACTCAAGATGTAAGGTTTCATCATTAGTCTTGGTTCCAGATCTGATCTTCAGTCTGGACTTGGCATTAGATATGGAAGGTGTTACCTGTCTCAGCTCCAGGGCCGGGCTCTGCTCCCTTCCACTATTTCCACCGCCCTGTGCTGTGATCAGTGCCAGGTTTTTCCAGTAGCTCAGGGAAACTTCTGTGACATCATCGCCCTAAACCTTTTAAGACAGGTATCCACCAAGCCTTGTGTTCAGTTATTCTGTGCTTTAGAGCTTTACATCATCAATTAAATGCAAGACTGTCCCCCGGAACGACTCTCCTTTTTTTTTTCCATCTGTTTTTTATCAATAATTGCATTGCATAAAAGTAGCTATAAATGGAAAAGCGAAAATGAATTATTTAGTAGTATTTCCACTTATTTTATAAATATACAGTAAAACAAATACAAATAGTTAATTCCATGTTTTAGTTGCTTTGAAAATTTCTGATATTTTCTTTTCTTTTCGAAAAAATAACATGATTTACATAACAGATACCAGAAAAATAAGATTCTGGTGCTCGGAAAAACAGGAAGATCTGGGACTGGCAGTCTATGGCACCGAGTGTAATAATGAAATCCTTACAAAACTGGTGAATATTATTTATTAGTATTTAAAGCCTATTTGTCACAAGGTCAAGAGAGTCCAGTTTTTGCTCTTATTTCATTCCTGTTGCTCCCGTGATCATATCGCTTTTTGTTTTTTTTTCAAATCCACCATATGGTTCCAGAGATATGAGTCCGTTTACCTAGTTACATAGGTTGAATAAAGACCTCGGTCCAGCAAGTTCAACCTTTCTCCCCTAATTATATATTTTGTCACCTATTTAACTGTAACCCACAATGTTGTGTGTGACGCGCCCCTGGGCCTGAGTCGCGCTGCGTTGCGCACGCGGGAGCCTACCCGGAGCCGGGTCAGATGGGGGTAGTAGTCTCGTGGCGATGACCCGGTCCGTGCCCAGGGAGTCAGACTAAGTGGCAGTCTATTAGCAGTAGATGGTGGATGACTACGCCACCCGTTGAATGCAGCTATGGAGCTGCCGCTGCAGGGCAGACCGCTGAGGCCGGTGGAAGGATGGTGCAGCGTGGATGGTATAACCCCCAACGGGAGGGGTATGGCCTCAGGGCAGCCGACGTGGATGATGGGGGTAGCAGGAACCACTCAGAGACGATGCGGTGTAGTTCAGGGTCTTTACTGGTGACAAAGATAGACCCTCCCGGAGTACTTGCTAGCAATCGGGGCCTGGTCAGTCCTTGAGCAGATGGGATCTCCCCTGGCCAGGCGGAGTTGTAGGCCTTCCCAACTAACTGTACTCTTCTGGCTACCTTGCTAGAGGCGGGTAAAAGTAGCCCACGTCCCTGAGTGTACCGTGTGGTGCTCACCCGTATGGCCGGTGACTCGGGGCCTTCTAATGGCTTCCGCTCCACGATGGCGGTGCTGGTCCCACGCGTGTGACCGTGCCTTCGGGTTTCTGGGCCAGAGGACCTGCAATCCCCTGCCGGTCGGTTTCTGCTGCTGGGTAGAGATTAGTCCCCACAGCCTCGGACTCCGGGTCCAGTAAGAAATCTTCTCAGTCAGGGCGAGCTCTGCAGCTGCCAGCCCCTGACTCCTTGTAACACTGCTCCCACAGAGCTCCTGATGTTCTGTTCCTATATTTGCTTCTTTTCTCTGTCTCTACTTCTTCTCTACTCACTAACCCTGCCTCAGCCCCAGTTTTATATAGGGGAAGTTCTTCCCCTCCCAGGACTGTGCAGGAGGTGTGGCATGCATAGGATTCCTGACCAAGAGACCTCCCACCTGCTCTCAGACGTAATATCTCTATCACTGTGGTAACCAGACCCCTGGGGTGTCACATTCCCCCCTAGTGAAATTTAGTACTCCGGGACTAAACATATTTTAGAAAAACATAACAAGATATAACAATACAATAAAGAAACACATAAAGGTGGTCACGGCATGTCCGTAACCGGGTGCAGTCTTTGAAGAAAGCAAGGTGTCCATTTCACCAAAACAGGGAGACGTAACCAGGTAGGGGTCTGTCCTGCCCCGAGTCCTTAACAGTCTTTAGTCCGTCCTGGGTTACGCTCCAACTATGTACAAAGGATTCCCGGTAAATCCACCAAAGACTCCTATAAACAACTAGAAACACATAATTATACACAAGCAACAAGAAAAACAGGTAACCACAAATAAAACAATTTATACATTTCAAATCCTCCAACGTGCGGGTAACTGGCCTCTAGTGGCCCTAGTGGACCTACGGAGCTGACTGTCTAGCCCTGAACTACAGGGTGTAGGAGCTGTCAAGGGTACACTGGGCAGCTGTCTACCGGCTCCTTGGCTCACTAGGGGTATGGCAGGCTCACTATAAGCAGAGGGTTGATCCTCCTGTTCTGCTTGTGTGGAGTCTTCTGCCTCCTGGACCGGCTGCTCTTCCAGCTCTACCTGTCGCTCCGTAGGTGCTTGGGATGCTGGTTGGAGGAAGGTGAATACGGGTACCACAACTGCGCCATTGACTTGAGTCCAAGACCGAGGGAAGTCTCCGAGCACAGTACTAACCATGTCTTCCCTTTCCTCTACGGGTCGAGGGTCTTCTTGTTCCTCTTCAGGGTTCCGTAGTTGTTCGGGACACTTCTTCAGGTGATCCCGGGATACAATGGTTGTGGTTTCACCTCCGTCTTTACTGATGGTACAGACCTTTGGGTTGTCATGGCTTGAGGGCAGTACGGTGTACGGGTCCTTCTCCCACTGGTCGTCCAACTTGTGGAGCCGTCTTTTTCTCTTCAAGACCTGCTCTCCGGGTACCAGGGGAACAGCGGGAGCATACTGGTTGTAAGTTTTCTCTTGTCTTTCCCTAGCCTGACAGAGACTTCGCTCCACGCTCTCCTGTACTATCCGGTACTGCTGCTGCCTCTCTGTGTCCCAGTCTGCTTCTGGTGAAGTGTCCTCGGGTGTCAGGACTCCCATTTCCAGGTCAACAGGTAACTTACCAGGTCTCGCCCTCATTAGGTAAGCCGGGGTACAGTTGGTGGAACCTACCGGAATGTGGTTGTATAGGTCCACCAGATCGGGCAGCTTCTCAGGCCACAGACCGCGTTCTTCCAGGGGCAACGTTTTCAGAAGATCCATTACCACCTGGTTCATTTTCTCACAAAGTCCATTAGTTTGCGGATGATAGGGTGTCGTCCTTATCTTCCGGCAGCCATACAGAGTGCAGAATTCTTGGAAGACCTCCGCTTCAAAGGCAGGTCCCTGGTCTGTCAACACTTGGTCCGGGTACCCGTGTGGACGGCAGAAATGCTGCTGGAAGGCTCTAGCTGCTGTTCGAGCTGTTAAGTCCTTGACGGGGACGACAACCAAGAACCGGGAGTAGTGATCCACGATGGTTAGTGCGTAGACGTAGCCACTTCTGCTTGGGGTCAGTTTTACATGAGCCAAGGCTACCAGTTCCAACGGCTGCCGGGTGACGATGGACTGCAGGGGGAGTCTTCTGGCTGGCACGGTCCTTCCTTCTTAGGTTGCACGGGCCACAGTCTCTGCACCACCTCTCGATGGTTCCCCTCATGCCTACCCGGTGGAACCGCTCGCGCAGCAGGAACTCCAGCTTCTTCCATCCGAAGTGTCCAGCCCCGTCGTGGTATGCCTCCATCACCATGGCTGCATCTCTTCGTGGCACCACTACTTGCCAGATTAGTTCATGCGTCCGGGAATTAACCATTCTGCGGCACAACTTCCCCTTGTAAAGGAACAGTCTACTCTTTTCTGCCCACAGTTGCTTGGCTTCCTCCGGAGTGTCTGGGTCAAGGCGAGCCTCTGGCCGAGTCAGCATCTCCTTCACCAGCCGGACGGCAGGGTCACTGTCCTGCGTTTCCGCCCAGTTGTAGTGAGGTAAGGGGTTAAGCGTAGCGCCTTGCTTACTCCTTACCCGATGGGAATACTGGATAGTCCCATGACGGTGAAACGCGGGGAGTTCGACTTCTTCCAGTCCCTCTGGATCTTCTCCTACGTCCGGTAGGTTTGGCATCCTGGACAGGGCGTCCGCGTTGGTATTGGAGCGTCCTGCCCGGTATTTGATGGTGAACTCGTAGTTGGACAGGCGGGCCATCCATCTCTGCTCTAGGGCACCGAGTCTTGCCGTGTCCAGGTGTGTCAACGGGTTGTTATCCGTGTACACGATGAACCGAGAAGAAGCGAGGTAGTGCTTAAAGCGTTCGGTAACCGCCCACACCACTGCCAGGAACTCTAGCTTAAATGAGCTGTAATTCTCAGGGTTTCTTTCGGTGGGTCGCAGTTTTCGGCTGGCGTAAGCGATTACTCGCTCTTTCCCCTGCTGGATCTGGGACAGCACGGCTCCTAGCCCGATGTTAATTGCGTCGGTGTAGAGGATAAAGGGCTGGCTGTAATCCGGGTACGCCAGGATTTCATCCCCCGTGAGGGCCATCTTCAGCTGGCGGAAGGACTCTTCTTCCAACTTCTCCCATTTGAAGGGCGGCTTCTGGTTCTTGGCCTTCCGGGACTGGCCTATCAGGAGGTCTTGCATAGGAGCTGCCTTTTTGGTGAAACCGGGGATGAACCTGCGGTAGTAGCCTACCAACCCGAGGAACTGCCGCACTTCCTTTACACTGGAGGGACTTGGCCATTCCTTAATTGCGGTGATCTTATCAGGGTCGGGAGCCACTCCGTCAGCGCTCACCACGTGTCCCAGGTACTGCACCTTTGGTTTCAGGAGGTGACACTTGGAGGGTTTCACCTTTAGGCCGTAGCTTGCCAGAGCTTCGAACACTTCCGCCAGGTGTTTCAGGTGGTCCTCATAAGTCTTAGAATATACGATGACATCGTCCAGGTACAACAGGACCGTCTCGAAGTTTCTGTGGCCCAGACAGCACTCCATTAATCGTTGGAAGGTTCCCGGTGCGTTGCAGAGTCCGAACGGCATACAGGTAAACTCGCTAAGTCCCATCAGGGTGGTGAATGCGGTCTTCTCCCGGTCCGCCTCTGCTACAGGAACCTGCCAGTACCCACTAGTGAGATCCAAGGTAGAGAAGAAGTTAGCAGATCTTAAAGCAGCCAAAGACTCCTCTATCCTTGGTAAGGGGTACGCATCCTTGTGTGTGATACGGTTGATTTTCCGGTAATCTACACACATCCTCATGGTGTTGTCTTTCTTTTTGACTAAGACTAGTGGAGCTGCCCAGGGGCTACAGCTATCCCTGATCACCCCAGCCTCCTTCATGTCTCTAAGCATCCCCTTGGCGTGTTGGTAGTGTGCAGGGGGTACGGGTCGATACCTCTCTTTTATGGGAGGATGGTCTCCCGTGGGGATGTGGTGTTCTACCCCCTTGACTCGCCCGAAGTCTAACGGGTGTTTACTAAACACTCTCTCGTACTCTTGAACCACCCGATAGACTCCCTGTTTCTGGTGTGAGGGAGTGGAGTCAGTACCCAAATGTAGTTGCTGACACCAGTCCTCCATTGTTTTCTTAGAGCCGTTACCTTCCTCCGGGTGAGATGGAGGCAAGGGTTCCACAGATTGTATAGCATTTTGGTTAATGGTATATAATTTGGCTAGCGTGGCATACCGGGGCAGGTACACTTCCCTCTTCCCGATATTGACTATGCGAACGGGCACCCTCCCATGGCGTACATTAACCACCCCCCGTGCTGTCAAGATGGTGGGCCTACTGTCTGAGTAAACTGGTTCTACCATTGCCTGGTAATCTCTACCTCTCAGACCAATAGCTGCCCGGCACCAAATCATCATTTCACTTTTTGGGGGCATGGCAATAGGGAAAGGGTCACACATTCTCACGCTACCAATCTCACCGCCGGAGAGTTCCACCTGTTGCCGTCGCATCAGTGCCCGGATCTCTTTTTGGAGCACTCGCTGCTCGCCGGAGCTGGCGGTCTTGGCAACCTGCTGTAAAAGGAAAATCACCTCTGCAAGACAATTTTCAATTACATTAGTTCCTAGAGTTATCTTTGGGTGACTCTCGTGTTTGTCAATGTCTACAATGATCAGTCCCTGTGCTGCCAGTTCAACTCTACCAATTTTAATGGTCACCTCTTTAAATCCGATCTGTGGCACGGGCTGACCATTGCTGGCGATGATACTCAAGTCGTCGTCAGGGTAGCGGGTAATATCCGAGTCATTCCAGTACTGCTTGAAGAGCACGTACGGGATGGTGGTGACCTGTGACCCGGTGTCCAGTAGGGCACTCATAGGAATGCCATCCAGTACCACAGGCAAGACTGGACGTCCTCCCACATATTTGTCGTGCCAGTTCGATGGGCCTGATGATCTTTTTCCTAGGGGTTGGCCCTCTACCCTAGGTTGTGCCAGTTTAAAGGACAGTACCTTGCCATATGTCCGGGTTGATTACAGCGGCGGCAGATGGGTCGTCTGTCCTCGTTGTATCGGTCGCTGGGTCTTCCTCTGGCCGGTGGGGTCCTCCTTGGTCGACGCCACGGGATGTCCTCCGGTCCGGATGCCAGCTGGAGCTTCCCTGGAGTGGAAACCTGTAAAGACTGCACAGTTCGGGTTAGCGCAGCAACGCTTTTAGCTAGCTCTTGGACCTGATGGTGCAGGTCTGGAGCCGAGTCATTGTTCAAAGCCTGCGCATCAGCTCCCACAGGCCCTGCCGACAAGGGCGCCGCCTCCTGGTGGTAAGTGGTAGTGGGGCGTCTGTGGGTCACAACGCCACCTGGTGCCGGTTCTCGGAGCACCCGGATGGCTCTGTCCTTGAACTGTGCAAATCCCAGATGAGGGTCCTGTAAGGCCATTGCCCGCAACTGGGTTCGGTGGGCATTGCAATATAAACCCTCTGTAAATTGTTCAGTTAACAGCCTGTCCTCGTCTCCCACGCCGTCAGGGTCGGTCTGCTTAATGGCTCTCAGGGCTTCTTGTAGGTTTAATGCATAGTCCCTTATACTCTCATGTGCCCGCTGTTTGCACCCGTAGAATCTGAGCTTGATCTCGGCTGAGGTGCGGGTATCAAAGGTGTCCCTCAGCCGGGTTAGTATCCCTGCGACAGTGCTCCCCCCAGGTGGCCAGGACTTTACCTCCCTTTGGGCTGCCCCGGTTAATTGGGCCTCCAGGATGCTTACTTTTTGCTCTTCTGTGAGGGGGTACACCTGGAAGAGGCTATCCAGTTTTTCTCTAAAGTCCTGCAGGGTATGTGACTCCCCTGAGTACTGGGGTAGCCAGGCTGCCCCCGGGATATAGGGCATGGTGAAAGGCATGACCGCAACAGCGGTGGCGCTGGCGGGGGTTGGAGCGGTGAAGCTCTCCTCCGTATCCGACATCCTTCTCCCCCCTAGTGGACCGTGGCCTACCTTGCGATGATCCTCTTCCGTAGGCCGCGGCTCCGCAGTGGATCGTCAGGGTTGAGGACCTTCCGTCGCGCTCCTGTGACGTCGGCGTCTGCTGGGCTCCTTCCAGGACCTTACGCAACGTCCGGACGTGAGGCAGGGCTTCAGTTCTCGCGCGCTTTCGGAGTCCACGCCCCTCTTCTTCCCGCGCGGCGTCTTCAAGATGGCGGCCAACGGCGGGAAAACTCCACGGATGGCGGGAAGAAGGCTGAAGATGGCGCCGGATGGCGGGAAAACCTCACGGATGGCGGGAAGAAGGCTGAAGATGGCGCCGGACGGCGGGAATCTTCACGGATGGCGGGAAGAAGGCTGAAGATGGCGCCGGATGGCGGGAAAACTTCACGGATGGTAAGTTTTAAAAGTCTCTTTTTCAGGCACGCAGTACCCGGTGGTTGCGGGCACGAAATCCAGCAGACTACGCCAAAAGTTGACGCGCCCCTGGGCCTGAGTCGCGCTGCGTTGCGCACGCGGGAGCCTACCCGGAGCCGGGTCAGATGGGGGTAGTAGTCTCGTGGCGATGACCCGGTCCGTGCCCAGGGAGTCAGACTAAGTGGCAGTCTATTAGCAGTAGATGGTGGATGACTACGCCACCCGTTGAATGCAGCTATGGAGCTGCCGCTGCAGGGCAGACCGCTGAGGCCGGTGGAAGGATGGTGCAGCGTGGATGGTATAACCCCCAACGGGAGGGGTATGGCCTCAGGGCAGCCGACGTGGATGATGGGGGTAGCAGGAACCACTCAGAGACGATGCGGTGTAGTTCAGGGTCTTTACTGGTGACAAAGATAGACCCTCCCGGAGTACTTGCTAGCAATCGGGGCCTGGTCAGTCCTTGAGCAGATGGGATCTCCCCTGGCCAGGCGGAGTTGTAGGCCTTCCCAACTAACTGTACTCTTCTGGCTACCTTGCTAGAGGCGGGTAAAAGTAGCCCACGTCCCTGAGTGTACCGTGTGGTGCTCACCCGTATGGCCGGTGACTCGGGGCCTTCTAATGGCTTCCGCTCCACGATGGCGGTGCTGGTCCCACGCGTGTGACCGTGCCTTCGGGTTTCTGGGCCAGAGGACCTGCAATCCCCTGCCGGTCGGTTTCTGCTGCTGGGTAGAGATTAGTCCCCACAGCCTCGGACTCCGGGTCCGGTAAGAAATCTTCTCAGTCAGGGCGAGCTCTGCAGCTGTCAGCCCCTGACTCCTTGTAACACTGCTCCCACAGAGCTCCTGATGTTCTGTTCCTATATTTGCTTCTTTTCTCTGTCTCTACTTCTTCTCTACTCACTAACCCTGCCTCAGCCCCAGTTTTATATAGGGGAAGTTCTTCCCCTCCCAGGACTGTGCAGGAGGTGTGGCATGCATAGGATTCCTGACCAAGAGACCTCCCACCTGCTCTCAGACGTAATATCTCTATCACTGTGGCAACCAGACCCCTGGGGTGTCACATGTGTATAGAGGAAATCGTCCAGCCCTTGTATAAAGCTGTTACAGTGTCGGCCATCACTACCTCTTGTGGTCGGCATTCCACAGTCCGACTGCTCTGACTGTAAAGAACCCTTTCCTGTTTAGGTGCCGGGATCACCTTTCTTCCACCTGTAATGAGCGCCCCCTGGTCCTTACTATGGTCTTTGGAAGGAATAAGTCATGTGCTAGACCTTTGTACTGACCACACATATATTATACATGTAAAGATCTCCTCTGAGGTGTCATTTTTCTAAGCTAAACAGACTCAACTTTTCCAACCTCTCATCATATGAGAGGCCTCCATCCCGTGTAATGTAGGAGATTCCTCCATCCCGTGTAATGTAGGAGAGGCCTCCATCCCGTGTAATGTAGGAGAGGCCTCCATCCCGTGTAATGTAGGAGAGGCCTCCATCCTGTGTAATGTAGGAGAGGCCTCCATCCCGTGTAATGAAGGAGAGGCCTCCATCCCGTGTAATGTAGGAGAGGCCTCCATCCCGTGTAATGTAGGAGAGGCCTCCATCCCGTGTAATGTAGGAGAGGCCTCCATCCCGTGTAATGTAGGAGAGGCCTCCATCCCGTGTAATGTAGGAGAGGCCTCCATCCCGTGTAATGTAGGAGAGGCCTCCATCCCGTGTAATGTAGGAGAGGCCTCCATCCCGTGTAATGTAGGAGAGGCCTCCATCCCGTGTAATGTAGGAGAGGCCTCCATCCCGTGTAATGTAGGAGAGGCCTCCATCCCGTGTAATGTAGGAGAGGACTCCATCCCGTGTAATAGAGGAGAGGCCTCCATCCCATGTAATATAGGAGAGGCCTCCGTCCCGTGTAATGGAGGAGAGGCCCCCGTCCCGTGTAATAATCTAGTTGCCGCCTTTGAACTGACTCTAACTTCTGAATATCCTTTTTAAAATGTGGAGCCCAAAACTGGATCCCATGTTCCAGATGTGGCCTCGCCAGTGATTTATAAAACGGTAACAATATGTACCAAGACTGCTGGGTTTTTAGCAAGGAGGCGTGGCTCACAGGTTCCTCAGGGGCGTATCTTTATGCTTCTTTGCATAATTACCCTGTGAGCCACTCCCTTTTTAGCAGAGCTGTGGAGTCGGAGCCCATTTTGGTGGAGTCTGTATAAAATGGACTGACTCCTAAAATATATAATAAATTGGGTACAGTCGTTCAATGCAGTTTGTGGGGAATTTTTTTTCATAAGAATTTGGGAAAGTTCTGAAATGTCCTATAAATGTCTGTCCTATTCCTGATCTAAGGGTCTGGACTTTTAGCTGAGATGAATCTGTACTACAGTAAATTTATCACTTAAACATGAGCCGTGTATGAGGGAGTCGGAGTCGTGGAGTCGGTGACATGGTAATTGAGGAGTCGGAGGTTTGGCTTACCGACTCCACAGCCCTGCTTTTTAGGAAAGGTCATAAAATTATCAGTTAATAAAAAGGCCTATATCTCTAGAACCGTTCGACGCTTTTTGTTTTTTTTCAAATCCGATATACTCATGAATAAAGTGATAGCAAAAACTGGTGACTTTTATCCTTGTGACAAATACTCTTTAAATACTGATAAATAATAATTTGTCATAGGACTTTATTTGATTAATTTGGCACCAGTTTTGTAAGGATTTCATTATTATGGCTCAATAGACTGCCAGTAATGGATCTGCTTTTTTGGATGAGCACCAGATATGTTCAGTTTGGCACCAGAGTCTAATTTTTCTAGTCTCCATTATGTAAATCATTTTTTTTTTTTTTTTCTTAGAAATTCCCCAAACGATGCAGAGACGGAGTTTACTATTTGTATTTGTTTTACTGTATATTTATAAAATAAGTGGAAATACTACTAAATACTTCATTTTCAGTTTCCCATTTATAGCTGCTTTTATGCAGAGGAAATATTCCGAATAGACAAAAAAAATAAAAAGTTATTTCGGAGGATAGTTTTGCTTTTAGATAAACGAGGTTTGGATATTTTTATATTCTGCACTAACAGAACCCAGAATAAAAGAGTAGCGAAACGAAAGCATCACTTCTCCATGTGATCTCTTGTCTCTTTCATGTTGTTCCCACCTGGAAAATCACATCCATGCGGCACTTTATCTGGTATTCTGCAGACGTCTTATCACGCTTTACGTAATGTTCTGCCACTTGCAGCATAATTGCAGCTCTCTGGTGAAATAAAATCAATAGCGAATAAAAAAAAAAATAAAAATTAATGTTTCTGAAATTCAGCTGAAAATACAAAAAAAAAGGAGGTTGGAAAAAAAAAAAAAAGTTTTGATTATAGAGACCTGAATAAAAAAATACAACGCACCAGGTTTTCGTCAACCTTCCACCTTCTGTATTACTTTTTCATATGAGTAACAGTTTTATAAAGAAAATCTTTCTTTTTTTATGTCACCATTTTCTGAACGCTCTAACTTTTTAAAAAAAAATTTCATCAACAAAGCTGATCGCTTCTTATAAAAATTTTTTTGGAAGGGGTAATTTTTTTTTTTTACTACTTTCAAAGATCCCTAACATTTTTATTTTCCTGTGGGGAGACTTCTGTGAGGGCTTCTGTTTTACAGAACAAATTGTAGTTTCTATGTGCCATTTTTTTTTGATGCATAACATTTATTCATCACTTTTCATTCCGTTTTTTGAGCGGTTGAGCAAGAAAAAAATACCAATTCTGGCCTAGTTTTTTTTTATTTTTCCCAGCATTCACTATATACCGTGGTGGCCAAAAGTATTGGCACCCCTGCAATTCTGTCAGATAATACTCAGTTTCTACCTGAAAATGATTGCAATCACAAATTCTTTGGTCTTATTCTCTTCATTTAATTTGCTTGCAAGGAAAAAACACAAAAGAGAATGAATCAAAAATCAAATCATTGATCATTTCACACAAAACTCCAAAAATGGGCCAGACAAAAGTATTGGCACCCTCAGCCTAATACTTGGTTGCACAACCTTTAGCCAAAATAACTGCGAACAACCGCTTCCGGTAACCATCAATGAGTTTCTTACAATGCTCTGCTGGAATTGTAGACCATTCTTCTTTGGCAAACTGCTCCAGGTCCCTGATATTTGAAGGGTGCCTTCTCCAAACTGCCATTTTGAGATCTCTCCACAGGTGTTCTATGGGATTCAGGTCTGGACTCATTGCTGGCCACCTTAGAAGTCTCCAGTGCTTTCTCTCAAACCATTTTATAGTGCTTTTGGAAGTGTGTTTTGGGTCATTGTCCTGCTGGAAGACCCATGACCTCGGAGGCAGACCCAGCTTTCTCACACTGGGCCCTACATTATGCTGCAAAATTTGTTGGTAGTCTTCAGACTTCATAATGCCATCCACACGGTCAAGCAGTCCAGTGCCAGAGACAGCAAAGCAACCCCAAAACATCAGGGAACTGTTATGATCTGCTACAAGCACTAAGGAAAGAAAGGAGATCTGTCCCTACAATAGAACTAAGCTAGATCCCTACGATGTAACGGGGAACCTGATCCTGCGATCAGACCCGCTAAAGTCCTCGGCTAGTCTGTACGAAGACCTATAGATGCAAGGGAGGGATCCCTACATGAACTAGGGACTGGGATAAAGTTGGACACCTCCTAGCAGAAATTGTAGCAGTAAAAGACAAACACACAACATAGAACATAAAGGTCCGAAGACCTAGCTAAACTGACTGAGAAAGGTAACTAAGCACCAGGCTAACTTAAGAGTAGAAATTACAATGAAGTCCAGCAAGGCCAGGAGGGTGGAGCAGGATTAAATAGGTTAAAAAGGTCATGTGACCAGCAAGATAGGTTTCTAACAGGAGAGTTCTAACAGGAACCTCTGCCATGTTTGACTGTAGGGACCGTGTTCTTTTCTTTGAATGCCTCTTTTTTTTCCTGTACACTCCATGTTGATGCTTTTTCCCAAAAAGCTCTACTTTTGTCTCATCTGACCAGAGAACATTCTTCCAAAACGTTTTAGGCTTTCTCAGGTAAGTTTTGGCAAACTCCAGCCTGGCTTTTTTATGTCTCGGGGTAAGAAGTGGGGTCTTCCTGGGTATCCTACCATACAGTCCCTTTTCATTCAGACGCCGATGGATAGTATGGGTTGAGACTGTTGTACCCTCGGACTGCAGGGCAGCTTGAACTTGTTTGGATGTTAGTCGAGGTTCTTTATCCACCATCCGCACAATCTTGCGTTGAAATCTCTCGTCCATTTTTCTTTTCCGTCCACATCTAGGGAGGTTAGCCACAGTGCCATGGGCTTTAAAATTCTTGATGACACTGCGCATGGAAGACACAGGAACATTCAGGTCTTTGGAGATGGACTTGTAGCCTTGAGATTGCTCACGCTTCCTCACAATTTGGTTTCTCAAGTCCTCAGACAGTTCTTTGGTCTTCTTTCTTTTCTCCATGCTCAATGTGGTACACACAAGGACACAGGACAGAGGTTGAGTCAACTTTAATCCATGTTAACTGGCTGCAAGTGTGATTTAGTTATTGCCAACACCTGTTAGGTGCCACAGGTAAGTTACAGGTGCTGTTAATTACACGAATTAGAGAAGCATCACATGATTTTTCAAACAGTGCCAATACTTTTGTCCACCCCCTTTTTTAGGTTTGGTGTGGAATTATATTTTCATTGAAGACAAATTAAATGAAGAGAATAATACCAAAGAATTTGTGATTGCAATCATTTTCAGGAAGCAACTGAGTATTATCTGACAGAATTGCAGGGGTGCCAATACTTTTGGCCACCACTGTAGGTTAAATGAATGTTAACGATAATTGGATAGTTAGTCATTACAGATGCAATAATACCATTGAGGTGTGTATTTTTTTTTCTTTTTGTATTTTTATATTGTAAAGAATCTTTAATGAAAAATACAGTTTTTGTTGATTTTTATAATTTTATTCTTTATATTTTTAAACATTTTTTTTTTTACTTTTTTAATTTAAATCTCACTAGGGGACTCGAACCTTAGTCAGCAGGATCGCTCATATAATGCACCGCAATACTTCTGTACTGCAGTGTATTATACCTGTCCGTAAAACACTGACAGACTTCCTATTACACCTACGTTAGGCAGGGTCTAATAGCAGTAGTAAGATGACAGCCATAACAATCCATTGGCATCGACGATCACACCGTGGGGAGGCGATGGGCTGTGTGAATCAGCTGTTAGGTTCACTTTAAGTGTCCTGCATTTCATTGATATTCAGATTACATGGATATCTATCTATATATACAGGGTGGTCCAAAAGTAGGTGGACAGAAAGTGTAATAAGGTTATGAAGGGGGAGATTTATCAAACATGGTGTAAAGTGAAACTGGCTCAGTTGCCCTTAGCAACCAATCAGACTCCACTTTTCATTCCTCACAGACTCTTTGGAAAATGAAAGGTGGAATCTGATTGGTTGCTAAGGGCAACTGAGCCAGTTTAACAGATCTAGTTTTCACAGATAGATCTCCCCCAAATCTGTTTTCTTTTCAGATAATTCAGATAACACATAATGGCAAATAATTTAAATACAGATCAAAGAAAATGGATTTTTACAGAGTATTGGAAATCTTAAAATGCTGAAACCGTTAGAGCAAATTGGGTGTGCAAAGCAGTCATCAAAGCAAAAGGTGGCTACTTTGAAGAACCTAGAATATAAGACATATTTTCAGTTGTTTCACACTTTTTTGTTAAGTATATAATTCCACATGTGTTAATTCATAGTTTTGATGCCTTCAATGTGAATGTACAATTTTCTGAAAATACAGAAAAATTTTTAAATGAGAAGGTGTGTCCAAACTTTTGGTCTGTACTGTGTATGTGTGTGTGTGTATGGGTGTGTGTTTGTGTATATATATATATATATATAATATTTTTTTTGTCTACGTGTCGGTGATATTGTTAGATTATAGGTATCGTGACTGGCCAGTGGTATTACATTGACATATTAACGCTATATAGTAGTGTTTAAAAAGGATCTCTTAATAGATCAAAAATATCCAGCATTGATCTTATTTTATTCCTGCTGATCCCTCGAGTATTACAATTTTTGTTTTTTTAAAATCTGCCATGCGGTTCCAGAGATATAGTCTTTTTTTTAGTGCTAATTTTTATGGTCTTTACAAAGGGGGTGTGGCTCACAGGATCCTCTGGGGCGTGTCTTAAGGGTGCACTGTATCATTGCCCCCTTAGCCATGCCCTTAAGCCACGCCCCTTAAGGAGAATAAGAATTTACACCAATTAAAAATGCTCATATATCTGGAACCGTATGGCGGATTTAAAAAAATAAATAAATAGAATACTCGGGTTATCAGCGGGACTATAATAAAAGCAAAAAACTGTCCACTTTTGACATGGTAACAGGTCCTCTTTAAGAAAGACTCATAACCCAAGAATCTAGAATCCTCTAGAGAACAATCCAAAAAGTTGGGCACTGTTGCAGTCTCTAGCCTCATTGGCTCCCTGGATTATAGAATTAGTGCAGTCCTGAATGGTAGATGTATGTGGTCATTTTCCAGTTGGGCCGTTATAGGCCTGGCAATAGGAAAATCTACAAACCACAATAGAGAACGACCCCCAAATTAGGCATCAGCTTCAGTTTCTGGTCTCATTGGCTTCCATATTTCAATGTAGACAACAACTCGAAATAAGTGGAGAACGACCCAAGCATTTAGGCACAAAAGCCAATCTCCAATCCCATTGAAAAATGAGTCCTGTCCTGATTGGTCAATATATAGTAGGGTTTTATTTCAGTATAGACTTTTGGACTCCGAAGGACCTTGACATGCAGTTCAATATACAGCCACAGACAGCCGTAGAAAACTACTCAAAAAGTTGGGCGCCAGAAAAAAAATGTCTAGTCTTGGGGCTACTCGGCGAGTTGACTTAGTCCAGTCCTGATTGGTTGATCAATAGAATCATTTTTTTTAAAATAGATGTTAAAAACTAATAAGATCACTCCAGATCTGACCTTGGGATGTCACAGAGATAGCAATATAGAGCAGCACAAAAAGTTAGAAAAATTGCAACCAGTTTTTAATTTATTCTTTTTTTTTTTTAAAGGAATTGAACCAATTAGGCAAGTTATCATCTATTCATACTTTTTGACTAATCGGAACCCCTTGGATCCTGAAAATGGAAGAGAGTGGTGGCCGCGTATGCTTGTGTCTGCTCTATTCACGGTCTACGGGACGGTTGGAGATTGCGCATGCGCCTCACCTCTCCTTCTTATAAGGCATTTCGGAGCCCTGTTTATGGGACACATGGGGGGGTCCCAGTAGAAAAGAGAGAACTTGACCATTTTAGATAAACCCTTTAAGTGTCCTATGTCTTTAGGATACAATTTGTTCTGTATTGTGACTCGTTTGTAAAAATTACAGACATTTCCCAGTAAAACATTTCTACAAACCTTCAGCGGCGGAAAGAAGATTTCACCGATCTGCTTTGAAGCCGCGTATTTTTAGCTTCCCGTGATCGCGGTGGTCTTCTACTGCTCGTCTTGCTATTTTTAAATAGATTTGGTAAATACAAAGTTCATGTGTAAGTGAAGCATGAGGCATCCGGGGACCCTCCGCTCCTGCGAACGCTATTATGTTGTCAAGTGCTATCCAAACATGTACTGGAAAACACAAGGACTCTGCTCATCCTTTCCCGGCTTGTCTTCTCCTTCATGCGATTTCTGACACCTGAAGTACGAGAAAAAGCTGAGAACGTCACTTTCTGATGACTAAAGGACAGGTTGTGCTGAAAAAAGACGACATTCATTGCTTTGGTTGAGAAATAGACTTGTAATGTGCACAGTTACACTGACTTCAGTCTCTCTTTCTTATGAAAAAAAGTCTCCATACAATAAGCTGATAACAGACTGCTCTGTCCCGCTGCAGAGACCCCACTGATCAGATATAATTTGTGGGAGATTAATTCCACTTTAGTGCCACCAAAGGAAAAATGAAGAATTACACACTATCGATTACAATCAACAGGCTGTTTGTGTAAAATCTCCAGATCAAAGGACAGTTTGCACAATAAGGACAAAAATGTAAATATAACTACTATATAACCCTATGTACAAGGAGATAACTACTATAATACTGCCCCCTATGTACAAGAATATAACTACTATAATACTGCCCCTATGTACAACAATATAACTACTATAATACTGCCCCTATGTACAAGAATATAACTGCTATAATACTGCCCCTATGTACAAGAATATAACTACTATAATACTGCCCTCTATGTACAAGAATATAACTACTATAATACTGCCCTCTATGTACAAGAATATAACTACTATAATACTGCCCCCTATGTACAAGAATATAACTACTATAATACTGCTCCTATGTACAAGAATATAACTACTATAATACTGCTCCCTATGTACAAGAATATAACTATTATAATACTGCTCCTATGTACAAGAATATGACTACTATAATACAGCACCTATGTCCAAGAATATGACTACTATAATACAGCACCTATATATAGGAATATAACTATTATAATACTGCCCCTATATATAGGAATATAACTATTATAATACTGCCCCTATGCACAAGAATATAACTACTATAATACTGTCCCCTATGTACAAGAACATAACTACTATAATACTGCCCCCTATGTACAACAATATAACTACTATAATACTGCTGCTATGTACAAGAATATAACTACTATAATACTGCCCCCTATGTACAAGAATTTAACTACTATAATACTGCTGCTATGTACAAGAATATAACTACCATAATACTGCCCCCTATGTACAAGAATATAACTACTATAATACTGCTTCTATATACAAGAACATAACTACTATAATACTGCCCCCTATGTACAAGAATATAACTACTATAATACTGCCCCTATGTACAAGAATATATCTACTATAATACTGCCCCCTATGTACAAGAATATAACTACTATAATGCTGTCCCCTATGTACAAGAATATAACTACTATAAAACTGCTCCAATGTGCAAGAATATAACTACTATAATACTGCCCCTATGTACAAGAATATAACTACTATAATACTGCCCCCTATGTACAAGAATATAACTACTATAAAACTGCTCCAATGTGCAAGAATATAACTACTATAATACTGCCCCTATGTACAAGAATATAACTACTATAATACTGCCCCCTATGTACAAGAATATAACTACTATAATACTGCCCCCTATGTACAAGAATATAACTACTATAATACTGCCCCTATGTACAAGAATCTAACTACTATAATACTTCCCCCTATATACAAGAATATATCTACTATAATACTGTCCTTATGTACAAGAATATAACTATTATAATACTGCTCCTATGTACAAAAATATAACTACTATAATACTGCTCCTATGTACAGGAATATTACTACTATAATACTGCTTCTATGTACAAGAATATAACTACTATAATACTGCCCCTATGTACAAGAATATAACTACCATAATACTGTCCCATATGTACAAGAATATAACTATTATAATACTGCCCCTGTGTACAAGAATATAACTACTATAATACTGCCCCTTATGTACAAGAATATAACTACTGTAATACTGCTCCCTATGTACAAGAATATAACTACTATAATACTGCTCCATATGTACAAGAATATAACTACTATAATACTGCTCCCATGTACAAGAATATAACTACTATGATACTGCTCCTATGTACAAGAATATTACTACTATAAAACTGCTCCTATGTACAAGAATATAACTATTATAAAACTGCTCCCATGTACAAGAATATAACTACTGATACTGCTCCTATGTACAAGAATATTACTACTATAATACTGCTCCTATGTACAAGAATATAACTATTATAGTACTATTCCTATGTACAAGAATATACTATAATACTTCTCCTTTGTACAAGAATATTACTACTATAATACTGATTCTATGTACTAGAATATAACTACTATAATACTGCCCCTATGTACAAGAATATAACTACTATAATACTGCACCTATGAGCAAGAATATAAGTATTATAATACTGCTCCTTTGTACAAGATTATACTATAATACTGCTCCTATGTACACGAATATTACTACTATAATACTGCTCCTATGTATAGGAATATTACTACTATAATACTGTCCCTATGTACAAGAATATAACTACTATAATACTGCTCCTATGTACAAGAATATATCTTCTATATTACTTCCCCTATGTACAAGAATATAACTTCTATAATACTGCCCCCTATGTACAAGAATATAACTACTATAATACTGTCCCCTATGTACAAGAATATAACTACTATAATACTGCTCCTATGTACAAGAATATAACTATTATGATACTGCTCCTATGTACAAGAACATAACTTCTATAATACTGCCCCTATGTACAAGAATATAACTTCTATAATACTGCCCCCTATGTACAAGAATCTAACTACTATAACACTGCCCCCTATGTACAAGAATATAACTACTATAATACTGCCCCTATATACAAGAATATAACTACTATAATACTGCTCCTATGTACCTGAATATAACTACTATAATACTGCTCCTATGTACAAGAATATTACTACTATAATACTGCTCCTATGTACAAGAATATTACTACTATAATACTGTTCCTGTGTACAGGAATATTACTACTATAATACTGCTCCTATGTACAAGAATATAACTATTATAGTACTATTCCTGTGTACAAGAATATACTATAATACTGCTCCTTTGTACAAGAATATTACTACTATAATACTGCTTCTATGTACAAGAATATAACTACTATAGTACTGCCCCTATGTGCAAGAATATAACTACTATAATACTGTCCCATATGTGCAAGAATATAACTAGTCTAATACTGCTTCTATATACAATAATATAACTTCTAGAATACTGCCCCTATGTACAAGAATATAACTACTATAATACTGCCCCTATGTACAAGAATATAACTACTATAATACTATCCCTATGTACAAGAATATAACTACTATATTACTGCCCCCTATGTACAAGAATATAACTACTATAATACTATATGTACAAGAATATAACTACTATAATACTGCCCCCTATGTTCAAGAATATAACTACTATAATACTTTCTCTATGTACAAGAATATAACTACTATAATAGTGCTCCTATGTACAAGGATATAACTACTGTAATACTGCCCCTATCTAAAAGAATATAACTACTATAATACTGCTCCTATGTACAAGAATATAACTACTATAATACTGCTCTGATGTACAAGGATATAACTACTATAATACTACTCCTATGTACAAGAATATAACTACTATAATACTGCCCCCTATGTACAAGAATATAACTACTATAATACTGCTCCTATGTACAAGAATATAACTACTATAATACTGCCCCTATGTACAAGAATATAACTACTATAATACTGACCCTATGTACAAGAATATAACTACTATAATACTGTCCCATATGTACAAGAATATAACTAGTCTAATGCTGCTTCTAAATACAAAAATATAACTTCTAGAATACTGCCCCTATATACAAGAATATAACTACTATAATACTGTCCCCTATGTACAAGAATATAACTACTATATTACTGCCCCCTATGTACAAAAATATAACTACTATAATACTATCTCTATGTACAAGAATATAACTACTATAATACTGCCCCCTATGTTCAAGAATATAACTACTATAATACTTTCTCTATGTACAAGAATATAACTACTATAATACTGCTCCTATGTACAAGGATATAACTGCTGTAATACTGCCCCTATCTACAAGAATATAACTATTATAATACTGTTCCTATGTACAAGAATATGACTACTATAATACTGCTCCTGTGTCCAAGAATATAACTACTATAATACTGCCCCTATGTATAGGAATATTACTATTATAATACTGCAGCTATGCACAAGAATATAACTACTATAATACTGTCCCCTATGTACAAGAATATAACTACTATAATACTGCCCCTATGTACAAGAATATATCTACTATAATACTGCCCCCTATGTACAAGAATTTAACTACTATAATACTGCTCCTATGTACAAGAATATAACTACCATAATACTGCTTCTATGTACAAGAATATAACTACTATAATACTTGCCCCTATGTACAAGATTATAACTACTATAATACTGCCCCCTATGTACAAGAATATTACTACTATAATACTGCTCCTATGTACAAGAGTATAACTATTATGATAGTGCTCCTATGTGCAAGAATATAACTACTATAATACTGCCCCCTATGTACAAGAATATAACTACTGTAAAACTATCTCTATGTACAAGAATATAGCTACTATAATACTGCCCCCTATGTACAAGAATATTACTACTATAATACTGCTCCTATGTACAAGAATATAACTATTATAGTACTGTTCCTATGTACAATAATATACTATAATACTGCTCCTATGTACAAGAATATTACTAATATAATACCGCCCCTATGTACAAGAATATAACTACTATAATACTGCCCCCATGTACAAGAATATAACTACTATAATACTATCTCTATGTACAAGAATATAACTACTATAATACTGCCCCCTATGTTCAAGAATATAACTACTATAATACTATCTCTATGTACAAGAATATAACTACTATAATACTGCTCCTATGTACAAGGATATAACTACTATAATACTGCCCCTATCTACAAGAATATAACTATTATAATACTGCTCCTATGTACAAGAATATGACTACTATAATACTGCTCCTATGTCTAAGAATATAACTACTATAATACTGCTCCTATGTACAAGAATATTACTACTATAATACTGCCCCCTATGTACAAGAATATAACTATCATAATACTGCCCCCTATGTACAAGAATATAACTACTATAATACTGCCCCCTATGTGCAAGAATATTACTACTATAATACTGCTCCTATGTACAAGAATATAACTATATGATAGTGCTCCTATGTGCAAGAATATAACTATTATAATATTGCTCCTATGTACAAGAATATAACTACTATAATACTGCTTCTATGTACAAGAATATAACTACTATATTACTGCCCCTATGTACAAGAATATAACTACCATAATACTGTCCCATATGTACAAGAATATAACTACTATAATACTGCTTCTATATGCAAGAATATAACTTTTATAATACTGCCCCTATGTACAAGAATATAACTACTATAATACTGCTCCTATGTACAAGAATATAACTACTATAATACTGTCCCTATGTACTAGAATATAACTACTATAATACTGCCCCCTATGTACAAGAATATAACTACTATAATACAGCCCCCTATTTACAAGAATATAACTACTATAATACTGCTCCGTATGTACAAGAATATAACTACTATAATACTGCTCCCATGTACAAGAATATAACTACTGTAATACTGTCCCCTATGTACAAGAATATAACTACTATAATACTGCTCCTATGCACAAGAATATAACTACTGTGATACTGCTCCTATGTACAAGAATATTACTACTATAATACTGCTCCT
This sequence comes from Phyllobates terribilis, assembly GCF_046119375.1. Classification (NCBI taxonomy): domain Eukaryota; kingdom Metazoa; phylum Chordata; class Amphibia; order Anura; family Dendrobatidae; genus Phyllobates; species Phyllobates terribilis. The sequence goes on along the minus strand of NW_027362763.1, from coordinate 681,168,911 downwards.
ATGTACAAGAATATAACTACTATAATACTGCTCCAATGTACAAGAATATAACTACTATAATACTGCTCCAATGTACAAGAATATAACTACTATAATACTGCCCCTATGTACAAGAATCTAACTACTATAATACTGCCCCCTATATACAAGAATATATCTACTATAATACTGTCCCTATGTACAAGAATATAACTACTATAATACTGCTCCTATGTACAAGGTTATAACTATTATAATACTGCTCATATGTACAAGAATATAACAATTATAATGCTGCTCCTGTGTACAAAAATATAACTACTATAATACTGGTCCTATGTACAGGAATATTACTACTATAATACTTCTTCTATGTACAAGAATATAACTACTATAATACTGCTCCTATGTACAAGAATATAACTATTATAATACTGCTCTTATGTACAAGAATATAACTTATAATACTGCTCCTATGTACAAGAATATAACTATTATAGTACTGTTCCTATGTACAATAATATACTATAATACTGCCCCCTATGTTCAAGAATATAACTACTATAATACTATCTCTATGTACAAGAATATAACTACTATAATACTGCTCCTATGTACAAGGAGATAACTACTATAATACTGCCCCTATCTACAAGAATATAACTATTATAATACTGCCCCTATCTACAAGAATATAACTATTATAATACTGCTCCTATGTACAAGAATATGACTACTATAATACTGCTCCTATGTCCAAGAATATAACTACTATAATACTGCTCCTATGTACAAGGATATAACTACTATAATACTGCTCCTATGTACAAGAATATAACTACTATAATACTGCCCCCTATGTACAAGAATATAACTACTATAATACTGCTTCTATATACAAGTATTTAACTTCTAGAATACTGCTTCTATGTACAAGAATATAACTACTATAATACTTGCCCCTATGTACAAGAATATAACTTCTATAATACTGCTCCTATGTAGAAGGATATAACTACTATAATACTGCCCCTATCTACAAGAATATAACTATTATAATACTGCTCCTATGTACAAGAATATGACTACTATAATACTGCTCCTATGTCCAAGAATATAACTACTATAATACTGCTCCTATGTACAAGGATATAACTACTATAATACTACTCCTATGTACAAGAATATAACTACTATAATACTGCCACCTATGTACAAGAATATAACTACTATAATACTATCTCTATGTACAAGAATATAACTACTATAATACTGCTCCTATGTACAAGGATATAACTACTATAATACTGCCCCTATCTACAAGAATATAGCTATTATAATACTGCTCCTATGTACAAGAATATGACTACTATAATACTGCTCCTATGTACAAGAATATAACTATTATAATACTGCCCCTTTGTATAGGAATATAACTATTATAATACTGCTCCTATGTACAAGAATATGACTACTATAATACTGCTCCTATGTACAAGGATATAACTACTATAATACTGCTCCTATGTACAAGAATATAACTACTATAATACTGCCCCCTATGTACAAGAATATAACTACTATAATACTGCCCCTATGTACAAGAATATAACTACTATAATACTATCTCTATGTACAAGAATATAACTACTATAATACTGCCCCCTATGTACAAGAATATTACTACTATAATACTGCTCCTATGTACAAGAATATAACTATTATAGTGCTGTTCCTATGTACAATAATATACTATAATACTGCTCCTATGTACAAGAATATTGGTAATAGAATACCGTCCCTATGTACAAGAATATTGCTAATAGAATACCGCCCCTATGTACAAGAATATAACTACTATAATACTGCCCCCATGTACAAAAATATAACTACTATACTATCTCTATGTACAAGAATATAACTACTATAATACTGCCCCCTATGTTCAAGAATATAACTACGATAATACTATCTCTATGTGCAAGAATATAACTACTATAATACTGCTCCTATGTAGAAGGATATAACTACTATAATACTGCCTCTATCTACAAGAATATAACTATTATAATACTGCTCCTATGTACAAGAATATGACTACTATAATACTGCTCCTATGTCCAAGAATATAACTACTATAATACTGCTCCTATGTACAAGGATATAACTACTATAATACTACTCCTATGTACAAGAATATAACTACTATAATACTGCCCCCTATGTACAAGAATATAACTACTATAATACTATCTCTATGTACAAGAATATAACTATTATAATACTGCTCCTATGTACAAGAATATGACTACTATAATACTGCTCCTATGTACAAGAATATAACTATTATAATACTGCCCCTATGTATAGGAATATAACTATTATAATACTGCCCCTATGCACAAGAATATAACTATTATAATACTGCTCCTATGTACAAGAATATGACTACTATAATTCTGCTCCTATATACAAGGATATAACTACTATAATACTGCCCCTATCTACAAGAATATAACTATTATAATACTGCTCCTATGTACAAGAATATGACTACTATAATACTGCTCCTATGTACAAGAATATAACTATTATAATACTGCCCCTATGTATAGGAATATAACTATTATAATACTGCCCCTATGCACAAGAATATAACTACTATAATACTGTCCCCTATGTACAAGAACATTTCTACTATAATACTGCCCCCTATGTACAAGAATATAACTACTATAATACTGCTCCTATGTACAAGAATATATCTACTATAATACTGCCCCCTATGTACAAGAATTTAACTACTATAATACTGCTCCTATGTACAAGAATATAACTACTATAATACTGCTTCTATGTACAAGAATATTACTACTATAATACTGCCCCCTATGTACAAGAATATAACTATTATAATACTGCTTCTATATACAAGAATATAACTTCTAGAATACTGCCCCTATGTACAAGAATATAACTACTATAATACTTCCCGTATGTACAAGAATATAACTACTATAATACTGCCCCTATATACAAGAATATATCTACTATAATACCATCCCTATGTACTAGAATATAACTACTATAATACTGCTCCTATGTACGAGAATATAACTACTATAATACTGCTCCTATACAAGAATATTACTACTATAATACTGCTCCTATGTACAAGAATATTACTACTATAATACTGTTCCTATGTACAGGAATATTACTACTATAATACTGCTCCTATATATAGGAATATTACTACTATAATACTGTCCCATATGAACAGGAATATTCATTATCAGTATATTGGTTGTTTGCTGAATCTGTTACTGTAAGACCTCTCAGTGATTCAGTATGATAGGAGCGTAGAACTAGAGGTTTGACTATTATTTAAACTTGTCTTCTTTATTTCGATGCAAAGATAAAAGAATGAGAGTCCAGCGGTGCAGGAAACATTACAGCAATGGCCATTTCGCGTTGACTTGCCTCCACCCTATTGTTTTTTTCCCAAGGATTTGCTATGGATGAGCTGATCATGTGACAGGCTCCTTAGGAATCAATTATATAAATATCTGTAAGTCAGATCAGCGTCCATATGATCGATGTCAGTAACGCAGACTGTGCAGGGACGTATAGATGAAATCAACCTCTGTCAAATTAAGAAAGGAGGAATAACAGGTTGTAGATTCCATCTTCCATCGTTGGCATTAATTACCTATTTGTACAAATAGTTGTTTTCTTCCTGTTGTTCTTTAATCTTTCATGGAAGTTTTCAGGGACTTTTACTGTTTTTCAAAATATGCTGCCCTCCCTCCCATAAATCGCTAGATCCTATGTATGATGGTGGTTATGGGACAATGCCACGTGATCTCCATGACGGTATTGTATCTAGGACCATTGTAAGTCGTTTTATTGGACCAGTTCTCTCCAAAACTCTCATAGACGGACATTTGGGACACAGCTTGGATGTTAGAACTTTCACTTGAATTTTAGTACACAATGTTATTATTATTTATTACATGGCACTTTACATGTGAAAAGAGATATACATAATAAAAAAGAAGTCCAATAAACATGAACAATACGAGTCAGCGACCTGGTACAGGAGAGGAGAGGACCCTGCCCACGAAGGCTCACAGTCTACAAGGGATGGGTGAGGATACAGTAGGTGAGGGTAGAGCTGGGCGTGCATCGGTATGGTGGAGCGAGGGTTACTGCAGGTTGTAGGCTTGTTGGAAGAGGTGGGTCTTCAGGTTTCTTTTGAAGGCTTCCACGGTATGTGAGAGGCTGATGTGTTGGTGTAGAGAGTTCCAGAGTAGGGGGGATGCGCGGGAGGAATCTTGTATGCGATTGTGGGAGGAGGAGATAAGAGGGGAGTAGAGAAGGAGATCTTGTGAGGATCGGAGGTTGCGTGCGGGTATGTAACGGGAGACTAGGTCAGAGATATATGGGGGAGACAGGTTGTGAATGGCTTTGTTTGCCATGGTTAGGGTTTTGAACTGGAGTCTCTGAGCAATGGGGAGCCAGTGAAGGGATTGACAGAGAGGAGAGGCCGGGAAATGGCGGGGGGTACAGGTGGATTAGTCGGGCAGCAGAGTTTAGGATAGATTGGAGGGGTGCGAGAGTGTTAGAGGGGAGGCCACAGAGCAGGAGGTTGCAGTAGTCGAGGCGGGAGATGATGAGGGTGTGCACTGGTGTTTTTTGCAGATTCATGGTTGAGGAATGTGCGGATCTGGGAGATATATTTGAGTTGGAGTCGGCGGGAAGTGGAAAGGGCTTGGATATGTGGTTTGAAGGAAAGATCAGAGTCCAGGGTTACCCCGAGGCAACCAGCTTGCGGGACTGGGGAGAGTGAGCAGCCATTTATTTGAATTAATAGGTCTGTTGAGGGGGTTGAGTGAGATGGGGGAAAGATTATGAATTCGGTTTCATCCATGTTAAGTTTTAGAAATCTAGCAGAGAAGATGAAATAGCGGACATACATTGTGGGATTCTGGTTAGTAAGGAGGATATAAGGCCAAAGGTGTAGATGGAGAAGAGCAGGGGCCCTAGAACTGAACCTTGCTAGACACCTACACATGGGGAGCAAGGTGAGGAGGTGGTGTGTGAGTGGGTGACGCTGAATGTCCTGTCTGTTAGGTATGATGAGATCCAAGATGGGGCCAAGTCTATGATGCCAAAAGATGAGAGAGTCTGTAGTAAGAGAGAGGACAGGTCCAGGAGGAGGAGGACAGAATAGTGTCGCTTAGATTTGGCGGTTAGTAGGTCGTTGGTGACTTTAGTCATGGCAATTTCAGTGGTAGGAAGCCAGATTGTAAGCAGTCAAAGAGGGAGCTGGAGGAGAGGTGGGAGGACAGATCAAGATGGATGAGTTGTTCCAGTAGTTTTGAGGCATAAGGGAGAAGTGATATGAGGCGATAGATACAGAGGATGAGTCAAGGGAGAGCTTTTTGAGGATGGGTGTGATTGAGGCATGTTTAAAGCATGAGGGGAAGATACCAGATGTTTGTGATAGGTTGAAGAGATGGTGAGGTTCGGGATGAGGTGGGACGGGATCGGGTAAAGTGCACAGGTGGTGAGATGTGATCTTGAGAGAGTAGAGGGGAAGGTTGATCTTCTGTAGTGGCGGAGAAGCTGGTTTTGGAGTATTAGGGATGAGTAGATATGAGGAGAGGCTGTGGGGGTTGTAGGCCAAAGCTTTCTCTGATGTTATCAATCTTCTGCTTGAAGAATGAGGCAAAGTCTTCAGCTGAGAGAGGAGAGGAAGGAGGACCTGGGGGATGGAGGTGAGAATTGAAAGTGTTGAATAACTTTTTAGGGTTGTGAGACTAGGAGGATATGAGAGATGAGAAGTATGTTTGCTTTGCTGCGGTGAGTGTGGACTTGAAAGGGGACTGTTTGAATGCAATGAAGTGCTCTTTAGGCTATGTGCCCACGTTGCATTTATGCAGCAGAAAATTTCTGCTGCATAAATGCAAGTCCTCTCCCGGAAAAACGCATGCGGAATTCCGCACGCGTTTATCGCGCTTTTTTCGCGCGTTTATCACGCGTTTTCCACATGCGGAATTGCCTTGCGTTTTTTATGCATTGAACAAAGGCAATTCTGCTTGCGGAAACGCAAAATTAAATGACATGCTGCGGATTTTTGAACGCAGCATAAACGCTGCGGAAAAATCCGCAGCATGTGCATAGAACTTGCGGAATCCCATTGGGGACCATGGGGTGCGTGTTACCAAGCGTTTTTCAAGCGTTTACGCTGCGGAAATTCCGCATCAAAAACGCTTGAAAAATGCTACGTGGGCACACAGCCTTAGAGTGGGATCTTTTCCATCTACGCTCAGCAACTCTGGAAGCCTTTAGTCAGGCTGGTGCACTAGGGTTGCCTGTTGATTTTTCAAGCTTTGCTATGTGTGAGAGGGGCGACCTATTCGAGAGCTGCAGATATTGTGGTGTTATATAAAGCAGCAGCATCTGCATTGTGTAAGGAACTTATGTCTGTAAGAGGGAGAAGGGACTCAGAAAGCGAGTGTAGATCAAGGTGTATAAGATTTCTGCCAGGGTGTGCAGGTTTGTGAAGTGGGGATTGTGCACCTGGAGAGGGAGGAGAATGTAATTAAGTTGTTGTCAGAAAGAGGGAGAGGTGAGTTAGAGAGGTTAGATAGGGAACAGAAGTGGGTGAAGATGAGGTCCAGAGTGTGGCCATCTTTGTGAGTGGCTGCGGAGGACCATTGAGCAAGGCCAAAGGAAGAAGTTAGTGCTAGGAGCTCGGAGACAGCTGAATGAGAAGTGTCAATGGGGACGTTTTAGTCACCCATGATGATAGTGGGGATGTCAGCTGAAAGGAAATGAAGAAGGTGTTGGCTGGCCCTGGGGGGGGGGTGGTAAATGACGGCCAGTTGGAGGGGGAGTAGATGTGCACACAGTGTACTTCAAAAGAGGGGAGAGTAACGGAGGGTGGCAGTGGAATTGGGGTGAAGGAGCAGTTATCTGACAGGAGAAAACCAACTCCTCTGCCATGCTTGCTGCTGGGGCGGGGGGGGGGGTGTAGGAAAGGTGGAATCCACCATACTAAAGTGCATCTGGAGAAGCTGTGTCAGAGGGGGTGATCCAGGCTTCGGTGATGCTGAGGAAGTAAAGTTTGTTTGTAATGAAAAGATCACGGATGTATTAAAGTTTGTTGCAGACAGAGCAAGCGTTCCATAGAGCTCCTGTTAGTGCTACTGGGCAAGCAGGGGCTGGGCGGATGGATATAAGGTTATAGAGGTTGCGTAAAGTTGTGGTAGATCGTGGATAGGAGGTAGAAGTGACTGTAGGGATGTGGTGAGGAGGACCAGTATTTGGGGAGATATCGCCGGCAGTGAGGAAGAGCAGAGAACGTGTTACTAGATGGGAGCAGGAGAGAACATGAGGTGGCTGTCTGTGTTTATAGACTCAGGATTGTATGTTGAGGAACAGTTCTAAGGAGGAAGTGAGATGGATGGGGAGGATGGAGGGAGAGATGACCAGTTCCTTACAAGGTGTAGGGATTAGGGGGGTTTGGAAAAAGTGAAGGATTATAGGGGTGAGAGTAAATACTAACAGAAACATTGTTTACTGTGACTGAGTATCCAGTTCCCTTCTGGTTCAAATCTGGTATAATTCATATTTATACACTAAAGGCGATGGATACAGACTAAAGTCTATGCAGACAAGTAACTCACAATATATTTGCTACAAAATGTATTCAGGTGTGAAGTAGAGGGGACTGGTCTGTACTCATCTTGTTCACATAATTAAGACTGAGCCAGATGCAGGATATTCAAGGCAGAGTAAACATGGAGGTCATGAATAAAAGTGGGGGTAGAGCAGTGATTAGGTGAAAGACATACCAAGAGAGTACAGCCAGCAGAGGTAGGGGAAATCACAGCATGGGGGGAGCTGAGTGACATACCTGTAGGAGGAATGGATAAACAGAGATGTTGATTAGAATGCGATGGTTAAAGATGACAAGGTGCAGACTGTATACGTCATATTAAATTCTGGTATAATTAATATTTGTACACTTAAATGATGAGACACTTAAGGCGATGGACGCAAACTATATTTCGCAGGTGTGCTGGTGACTGTATGCCGCACATTCTTTATAACCTCACTATGACTGTTACGGTAGATGGGCCAGACTGACAGCTCCTCGGGCTAAGAACAGCCCGAAGCCATCAAGGATGATCCCAGACCGTTTTAGAACTCGGTGCAATCCGGTCTCCTTTACATTATTTACATGGAGATGATGTCCAATATGTTCAGTGCATTATAATGATTCCGGCCTTTTGTTACCAGAGACACAAAACCAATAGTACATGCTGGTAATTTTTCTGATATCCATTGACACATTGATCATCTACATTTCCTCATTTGTTACTGGGAATCACATCAATGTGCCACCGCCTACACGTCTTCAACCTGCATTTTCTGTGGGTCTGCTGGTGATGGCCCCCTTCTCAGGAACAGCGAAATGCGCTTTGCTTGTCGATAAAAAAAAAACAGTTGATATGACTTTATTGCATTTACAATCTTTAGAGCAGAATCCACCTTATCCAGAATCCTCTTTCTCGCTTACGCTTTCTGTATTGGTGTATTTCATTCAATGGTGTTTCTATCAGTCCTGCTAAGACCAGTAGTTCCATAAGCGATCACTTTCAAGAATATGGTCACAAGTTTCCCTTAAAGAACAACTGGTCGTAGAGTAGCACTACCGGACGATTAGTTTTCAAGGGGATTTTCTTTTTTTTTGTAAGTATATTTGCATGTTTCGCATGTTTGTCTGGGAAAAACCCCAGGAAGAAGCCATAAGGTGAAACCCTTGGTCAGATAGAAGCTGGAGTGCCTTGTGTTTTGATATTTTTATTAATTTTTGCATTAAAAAAATCCCCCAAAAATGTGCTCTGTCTATTTTATTGTTTGACTCATAGCTGTATTGTTGGAAGTGATCGCTTGGTCTCCGCAGGACTGAGATGAACACCATTGGACAGAATGTACCAATGCTGGAAGTGTGCTAAAAAACCTTATGAACATATTCATGAGTAAATTGCGATGGTTTTGCGTTACTGTAATTGCCGGTGCGTTCTTCATAGAAACACAACATTTACATGTAAAATAAGTGTTTCGCACGCTCTTTTTCAGTTGCAGATTTGATCCAGTTTTCACTAAAGTGTAATAATACCTTAAATGTGACAACACCTGACTTTCATCCTACATATGAAGTCACATGAAGGTGGACTTGGCTGAAGTTTTACTCGTATGATAAAAATTGTTACTTTGTTGCCACATTGGTCTTTGTTTTTTTTTTGTTTTTTTTTAAAGAGTAATAGAAAACAGGCTCAGAATCAACTTTATCTACTGCTCTTCAATGCGTTTTTCCCCAGGTGCTACAGACTATTGCAACCCAATCTGTAATTAGCCTTCGTTATAATTTTCAGTTTATCCTTTGGCAAATCAGTTATTTATTAATGTGTGTATAACAGGCAAACAGATGCAGACGGCATTTCATTAATGCAGCAATTACCAATTCAATCTCGTCCATTAACGCCGCTATAATATCATCTTGTGACTGGGGAAAAACAAGCAGCTCCGTTCCCAGCCCCCAACCATGTCTGCCGCTGCCTGTAGGTCGTTCAGTGGGTCGGTGATTATAATACCCTGATTTATAATGCTGCCGCTGTCTTCACGCGTTTCGCAGTTCTTCTTTTAATTTGTTTTTCTTTCCCGTCTTCTCATTTTTTTTTTCTTGTTAGGTGGTTTTTACTGTTTGGATTTGACATTTATTATACGAGTCATTTTCTGTGTTCTCCTGTCTGATGTTATCGGATTGTATCTTGGAAAGAGCAACAATAACTAGTCCTTTTTATTGGTTCCTGTATTACGGGCGCTGAGGGAATGTGAACAATTGGCATCTAGAAGATTAAAATCCGGCCGCGTAAAGAAATGTTAGGATTGGTTTACATTTCAGATACATATGTTCTGCGCCCCAACAACAAGGAGCGTGGCCCCTACACGTTACTTTCTTGGAAGGTATGGAGCTGCACATAAACACTGCCCTGAGAATGACCAGTGGTCGCCCCCAAGACATTCTCATACATCTGCCATTACGACAAGTGTAAAGTCACTTTTAAGTTATTCTCATACTGCTAATATAACGCGAGAATGACCTTTTATAAACCCCAGACCTTTTCCTAAAAGAATATTCACTTTTCATTTACCCATATCATAAAAAGTCTAAACTTACTACAGGTCATTCTCACATTCTTTATACCACATGAGAATGACCTGTAGTCCTCATTAGACATTCTCATACATTAGTCTTCACAGCTCATGTCCCCACTTTATGCCAAGTGTAAGGTTACCTCCAGATATTCTTATATTGTTTATATAATGTAAGAATGACCTGTGGTGCCCCGAGACATTCTCATACATCTGCCATTACAAGTGTAAAGTCACTTTTAAGTTATTCTCATACTGCTAATATGATGCGAGAATGATCTTTTATAACCCCCAGACATTCTCTAAAAGAATAGTCACTTCTCATTTACCCATATCATAAAAAGTCTAAACTTACTACAGGTCATTCTCTCATTCTTTATACCACATGAGAATGACCTGTAGTCCTCATTAGACATTCTCGTACATTAGTGTTCACAGCTCATGTCCCCACTTTATGCCAAGTGTAAGGTTACCTCCAGATATTCTTATATTGTTTATATAATGTGAGAATGACCTGGTGTGACCCTCTGATATTCTCATACATGAATTTTTATACCTGATTTCCCCACATTATAACAAATCTAAAGTTACTGCTGGTAATTCTCACATTCTCCATATAACATGAGCAATTCCAAGGATGAAGGAACTACAGGTCCAAATTTTGTATCCGTCATTCTTCAGTAATGCATCAGAGGGACCAAAAGCGTCACATTAATGAGTGATCTATAGGGTTATCAGTAGTGTTGAGCGATACCTTCCGATATCGGGAAATATCGGATCGGATTGGATCGGACCGATACCGAAAAAGTATCGGATATCGCCGATTCCGATACCGGAAACCAATGCAAGTCAATGGGACATAAATATCGGAATTAAAATAAACCCTTTCTTTCCTTGTAGGTTATTTCTACATGAAGGAAAACAACTAAGAATAATGTAGAATGTATTGGGGGAGGTGGGGGAGACAATAAAGGCATAGAGGTTTAGCCCAGTCAAATGGAATAGCAGGAATTAATATTTTTTTATTATGTTCTGAGTTACGGAAATATTAACTATGTTAAGTATTTTTATATTTTGTCAGATATTTATGTTTCACTACTTCCATGCTCTTCACCTTCTTTTTTACTTCTCCCACACTTTCTCCTTCATCATCCTCAGCATCTTTTTCATCCACTTCTTCTTCACCTTCTTCTTCTTCACCTTCTTCGTATTATTCTTTTTTTTACATTCTTCATATTCTACTTCTTCATCTTCTTCATATTCTTCTTCTTCATCATATTCTTATTTGTGACAGGCATTCCTGTAGTTGTTATCTATAAAAGGTTGGACATTACACCTTTCGTTCTGCCCGTCACAAAAGATTTACAACAGGATTTGTCCGCGTTCAGTTTGGCCTGCAGCAGCAGGTCTTTTCCAGGGGCACCACGAGGAGGAACGGACTCACCCCCATACACTGCTTAGTCATCTTCTGCTTATAATTTAGATATTATCTTTTGCTCTGATTTTTAGTCTTATGCTTAATGTTCTTCCGCTTTTTGTTCTGCAGCTTCTTGTATTTCTGCTTCTTGGTTTTCTGTCTCTTGTTTTTCTGTATCTTGGTGCTTGTCTTCTCTTCTTTGTCTTCTTGGTCAACTTCTTCAGGGTCATCTTCTTGGTCTTCTTCGGGGTGGTCTTCAGGGTCGTCGTCTTCGGGGGTCCTCGTCTTCGGGGTCCTCGTCTTCTTCGGGTTGGTCTTCTGGGTCCTCGTCTTCGGGGTCCTCGTCTTCTTCGGGGTGGTCTTCAGGGTCCTCGTCTTCTTCGGGGTGGTCTTCAGGGTCCTCGTCTTCTTCGGGGTGGTCTTCAGGGTCCTCGTCTTCAGGGTCATTGTCTTCGGGGTCCTCGTCTTCTTAGGGTTGGTCTTCAGGGTCCTCGTCTTCAGGGTCCTCGTCAGGGAGATCCAGAGTGATTACCAAGAACCATTTCAAAAAGCTTGAACTTGGAAATGTAGCAGAAGGTACAAGAAAGCTGAGGAACTACCGAGGACCAGCTGACGGTACTGGAACCCGGATGGATAGCAGAAGGTACAAGAGCCAATGGAACTACCGAGGACCAGCTGATGTTACTGGAACTCGGTTACTAAGCAGGAGGTACCTGTGCCAGAAAGCACTACCAAGGACCAGCAGACGTTGGTGGAACTTGGATACCGAGAAGGAGGCACCTAATCCAAAGGCACTGCCGAGAACCAGCTGACGGTACTGGAACCCGGATGGGTAGCAGAAGGTACAAGAGCCAATGGAACTACCGAGGACCAGCTGATGTTACTGGAACCCGGATGGGTAGCAGAAGGTACAAGAGCCAATGGAACTACCGAGGACCAGCTGATGTTACTGGAACTCGGTTACTAAGCAGGAGGTACCTGTGCCAGAAAGCACTACCAAGGACCAGCAGACGTTGGTGGAACTTGGATACCGAGAAGGAGGCACCTAATCCAAAGGCACTGCCGAGAACCAGCTGACGGTACTGGAACCCGGATGGGTAGCAGAAGGTACCCATGTAAAAAAAAAGTTCAAGGCCGCGAGCCGGCCGCAGTTACCAAAACCCACAGTCCTACAGAGGGTGCTTGTCCTATTGGCACTATGGAACCAGCCTTCATTGCCAGATCCCGCAGCCCACATAGGAGTCACCTAAACTGCAGGCACCATAGAGTCGGCTAACCCGACCGCAACACGACAGGACAACGCATTGGAGGCAAAGTGACGTTGACACTACCCGGAAACAGCTGGCGTGCTGGAACCAGGCTGGGCAGGAGGGAGTACCCGTGCCAAAGACACTGCCGAGAACCAGCTGACGGTACTGGAACCCGGATGGGTAGCAGAAGATACAAGAGCAAATGGAACTACCGAGGACCAGCTGATGTTACTGGAACCCGGATGGGTAGCAGAAGGTACAAGAGCCAATGGAACTACCGAGGACCAGCTGATGTTACTGGAACTCGGTTACTAAGCAGGAGGTACCTGTGCCAGAAAGCACTACCAAGGACCAGCAGACGTTGGTGGAACTTGGATACCGAGAAGGAGGCACCTAATCCAAAGGCACTGCCGAGAACCAGCTGACGGTACTGGAACCCGGATGGGTAGCAGAAGGTACCCATGTAAAAAAAAAGTTCAAGGCCGCGAGCCGGCCGCAGTTACCAAAACCCACAGTCCTACAGAGGGTGCTTGTCCTATTGGCACTATGGAACCAGCCTTCATTGCCAGATCCCGCAGCCCACATAGGAGTCACCTAAACTGCAGGCACCATAGAGTCGGCTAACCCGACCGCAACACGACAGGACAACGCATTGGAGGCAAAGTGACGTTGACACTACCCGGAAACAGCTGGCGTGCTGGAACCAGGCTGGGCAGGAGGGAGTACCCGTGCCAAAGACACTGCCGAGAACCAGCTGACGGTACTGGAACCCGGATGGGTAGCAGAAGATACAAGAGCAAATGGAACTACCGAGGACCAGCTGACGGTACTGGAACCCGGATGGGTAGCAGAAGGTACAAGAGCCAATGGAACTACCGAGGACCAGCTGATGTTACTGGAACTCGGTTACTAAGCAGGAGGTACCTGTGCCAGAAAGCACTACCAAGGACCAGCAGACGTTGGTGGAACTTGGATACCGAGAAGGAGGCACCTAATCCAAAGGCACTGCCGAGAACCAGCTGACGGTACTGGAACCCGGATGGGTAGCAGAAGGTACCCATGTAAAAAAAAAGTTCAAGGCCGCGAGCCGGCCGCAGTTACCAAAACCCACAGTCCTACAGAGGGTGCTTGTCCTATTGGCACTATGGAACCAGCCTTCATTGCCAGATCCCGCAGCCCACATAGGAGTCACCTAAACTGCAGGCACCATAGAGTCGGCTAACCCGACCGCAACACGACAGGACAACGCATTGGAGGCAAAGTGACGTTGACACTACCCGGAAACAGCTGGCGTGCTGGAACCAGGCTGGGCAGGAGGGAGTACCCGTGCCAAAGACACTGCCGAGAACCAGCTGACGGTACTGGAACCCGGATGGGTAGCAGAAGATACAAGAGCAAATGGAACTACCGAGGACCAGCTGATGTTACTGGAACCCGGATGGGTAGCAGAAGGTACAAGAGCCAATGGAACTACCGAGGACCAGCTGATGTTACTGGAACTCGGTTACTAAGCAGGAGGTACCTGTGCCAGAAAGCACTACCAAGGACCAGCAGACGTTGGTGGAACTTGGATACCGAGAAGGAGGCACCTAATCCAAAGGCACTGCCGAGAACCAGCTGACGGTACTGGAACCCGGATGGGTAGCAGAAGGTACCCATGTAAAAAAAAAGTTCAAGGCCGCGAGCCGGCCGCAGTTACCAAAACCCACAGTCCTACAGAGGGTGCTTGTCCTATTGGCACTATGGAACCAGCCTTCATTGCCAGATCCCGCAGCCCACATAGGAGTCACCTAAACTGCAGGCACCATAGAGTCGGCTAACCCGACCGCAACACGACAGGACAACGCATTGGAGGCAAAGTGACGTTGACACTACCCGGAAACAGCTGGCGTGCTGGAACCAGGCTGGGCAGGAGGGAGTACCCGTGCCAAAGACACTGCCGAGAACCAGCTGACGGTACTGGAACCCGGATGGGTAGCAGAAGGTACAAGAGCCAATGGAACTGCCGAGAACCAGCTGGCGGTGCTGGAGCCCAGGGTAAATACTAAAAACAGAAGAGCCAGAGGTGTATTTGGAGGAGGTTTTAAATCCGTACTACAGTGGATGTGGACAAAGCAGGAGAATTTGCCGGACACACAGCTGGGGATCAGCTGACGTTACTGAATCCCAATAACACTGGAGCAAGCGTTGACTGTGCAGACGGCACTTCTGAGCAGCAACTAGCGGTATTGGAGCCCAGGGTAAATACTAAAAACGGAGGAGCCAGAGGTGTAATTGGAGCAAGTTTTAAATAAGTAGCACAGTGAATATGGACAGAGCAGGAGAAATTGCCGTGAACACAGCAGGGGAACAGCTGACGTTACTGAACCCCAATAACACGGCAGCAAGTGTTGACTGTGCAGACAGCACTTCCGAGCGCCAACTGGCGGTGTTGGAGCCCAGGGTAAATACTAAAAACGGAGGAGCCAGAGGTGTAATTGGAGCAAGTTTTAAATAAGTAGCACAGTGAATATGGACAGAGCAGGAGAAATTGCCGTGAACACAGCAGGGGAACAGCTGACGTTACTGAACCCCAATAACATGGTAGCAAGTGTTGACTGTGCAGACGGCACTTCCGAGCGCCAACTGGCGGTGCTGGAGCCCAGGGATAAGAATGAAAACAGAGGAGCCAGAGGTGTAATTCGAGCAACTTTAAAATGTGTAGTACAGTGGATGTGGACAAAGCAGGAGAAATTGCCGTCCGCACAGCAGGAGAACAGCTGACGTTACTGAACCCCAATAACACGGCAGCAAGTGTTGACTGTGCAGACGGCACTTCCGAGCGCCAACTGGCGGTGCTGGAGCCCAGGGATAAGAATGAAAACAGAGGAGCCAGAGGTGTAATTCGAGCAACTTTAAAATGTGTAGTACAGTGGATGTGGACAAAGCAGGAGAAATTGCCGTCCGCACAGCAGGAGAACAGCTGACGTTACTGAACCCCAATAACACGGCAGCAAGTGTTGACTGTGCAGACAGCACTTCCGAGCGCCAACTGGCGGTGTTGGAGCCCAGGGTAAATACTAAAAACGGAGGAGCCAGAGGTGTAATTGGAGCAAGTTTTAAATAAGTAGCACAGTGAATATGGACAGAGCAGGAGAAATTGCCGTGAACACAGCAGGGGAACAGCTGACGTTACCGAACCCCAATAACACCGCAGCAAGTGTTGACTGTGCAGACGGCACTTCCGAGCGCCAACTGGCGGTGCTGGAGCCCAGGGATAAGAATGAAAACAGAGGAGCCAGAGGTGTAATTGGAGCAACTTTAAAATCTGTAGTAGTGAGAATGTGGACAGAGCAGGAGAAATTGCCGTCCGCACAGCAGGGGAACAGCTGACGTTACTGAACCCCAATAACATGGTAGCAAGTGTTGACTGTGCAGACAGCACTTCCGAGCGCCAACTGGCGGTGCTGGAGCCCAGGGATAAGAATGAAAACAGAGGAGCCAGAGGAGTAATTGGAGCAACTTTAAAATGTGTAGTACAGTGGATGTGGACAAATCAGGAGAAATTGCCGTCCGCACAGCAGGAGAACAGCTGACGTTACTGAACCCCAATAACACGGCAGCAAGTGTTGACTGTGCAGACGGCACTTCCGAGCGCCAACTGGCGGTGTTGGAGCTCAGGGATTACAGTTCAGGTGGTAGAAACATGAACAGAACAGGAGACCTGGATACTGTTGCCAACCAATTATTTATTCTGGAAGAGGACTGGCAAATTCATGAGAGATCCAGGCCTTGTTCATTTTGAGAAAAGTAAGCCGGTCAACGTTATCGGAGGATAGTCGCATGCGACGGTCTGTTAGTACACCACCTGCGGCACTAAAGACGCGTTCCGATAATACACTAGCAGCAGGGCAAGCTAGCACCTCCAGTGCATACTGACTAAGCTCTGGCCATGTATCCAGCTTACAGACCCAAAACTTGAAGGGAGAAGAGCCGTCTGGGAGTACACTAAGAGGGCAAGACATGTAGTCTGTCACCATCTGACGGAAACGTTGCCTCCTGCTGACTGGAGCTGTCTGTGATGGTGTAGACATTTGTGGCGGCGGGGACACAAAACTTTGCCACATTTCGGCCATACTGGTCTTGCCTTGTGCTGAGGCGCTGCTTCTGCTCCCTCTTTGTGCAGAGCTTCCTCCACTGCCTCGACGCACTGAGCTGCTTTGTAAAGCACTAGCAGCACTGCTCTCGGTTGGAATGGAGAACATGATGGAATGCACCAGTGCGTCTTGGTACTCCCGCATTTTACGCTCCCGGTTCAATGGTGTTATGAGGCTTTGTAAGTTGTCCCGGTAGCGAGGATCTAGGAGGGTGGACACCCAATAATCAGCCGTGTTGAGAATGTGGGCGATGCGGCGGTCGTTTCTGAGGCACTGCAGCATGAAATCAACCATGTGCTGCAGACTGCCAACTGGCCAAGAAACGCTGTCCCCTGCTTGAGGCGTGATCTCTGCCTGCTCTGCATCACCCCACCCTCGCTCTAGATACTGACTACTAGAGCATTGTGTACCTCCCTCCTCTGGACAGATGTCTTCCTCATCCATTGACTCCTCCTCATCCTCCTCACAAAGTGTCCCCTGCCTAGGCCTTTGTGAGGAACCACGTTGCGCAGACTGTAGAGAAGCAGATGGCATTTGTGACTCCTCATCCTCCACCTCTTCCAAAACCTCGTCCCTTAGTTCTTGCAGTGTTTTTTCAAGCAGGCAGATAAGGGGGATAGTCATGCTGACTAGTGCATCATCTGCACTCGCCATCCGCGTGGAATAATCGAAGGCACGCAAAACGTGGCAAATGTCCTTCATAGAGGCCCACTCAGTGGTGGTGAAGTGTGAACGGCGCGCACTGCGACTTGTTTGCGCCTGCTGCAGCTGGTACTCCATTACTGCTGCCTGCTGCTCACACAACCTCTCCAACATATGTAACGTTGAATTCCACCTGGTGGGTAGGTCACATATGATGCGATGTTCCGGAAGACATAATCGGCGCTGCAGAGCTGCAATGCGTGATCTTGCATTGCTGGAACGCCGCAAGTGAGCGCACTCTATGCGGACCTTGTGAAGCAGTGCATCAAGATCCGGATAGTCCCTCAAAAAACTCTGCACGACCAAGTTGAGCACATGTGCCAGACATGGGATGTGAGTGAGGTTGCCTAGGCCCAGAGCTGCCACCAGATTTCGGCCATTGTCACACACTACCATGCCTGGCTGGAGATTCGCTGGCACAAACCACACGTCACTCTGCTGCTTGATGGCATTCCAGAGCTCCTGCGCTGTGTGGCTTCGATTCCCCAAAGAAATTAATTTTAATACGGCCTGTTGACGTTTGGCCACGGCTGTGCTCATATCGGTCATCATAACAGGTAACCGTTCACGGGTCGATGTGGAGGTAGACCGTGACGGCTCCTGCAGCGCTGATTCAGAGGAACTGGAGTATGAGGAGGAGTCAATGTGTACAGACTGGATTCCTGCAATCCTTGGAGTTGGCAGAACACGTACAGCGCCACTCTCAAGATCTGTACCCGGCTTCACAACATTTACCCAATGGGCAGTGAGGGAAAGGTATCGTCCCTGTCCATGCTTACTGGTCCACGCATCAGTGGTCAGGTGGACCTTGCTACTGACGGCGTTTTGTAGCGCATGTTTAATTTTTCCCTCCACATGATGTTGCAGGGCAGGGACGGCTTGCCTGCTGAAATAAAAGCGGCTGGGCACGTTGTATTGTGGGACTGCCAATGCCATAAAGTTACGGAATGTGTCAGTCTCCACCAGCCTGAATGATAGCATTTCAAGGGCCAGTAGTTTAGCAATGCCAGCATTCAGAGCCTGTGCTCGGGGGTGGTTTGCCGAGTATGGGCGCCTTTTCTCCCATGCCTGTGCTAACGATGGCTGTAGACTGGCCTGGGAGTGTGAGGATGACTGGGAAAGTGGTGCTGTGGGTGGAATTACACTGTGTCTCTGTACAACAGTGCCAGAGATTCTTCCATGGCGATCCTGTGAGGAAGCCGAACCAGCTGTGTGTGAGCTGGAGGAAGAGGCTACAACACGAGCTGAAGAGGTGGTAGGTGGCGCTGTAGGTTGGCCTAGGTCTTCAGTGTGTTTGTGTAACTCCACCACGTGCTTGGTCCGCACATGTTTCCACATATTTGTGGTATTGAGGTTGCTGACACTTTTCCCTCTTTTCACCTTCTGATTACACAGCTTGCATTTGACAAAGCAAATGTCATCTGCAACTGTGTCAAAAAAGGACCAGGCACTGCAAGTCTTGGGAGCGCCCGCTTTGGATTTTGGAAGAGCCATGCTCCTAATGGGTGCCGAAGTGGAGGCTACAGGCAACCAAGTCTGCCCCCTCCCTCTCCCTCCTTTTTGGGCCGTTCGGGGAATCTCTTCCTCAGAGCTGCTCCCACCACCTTCCTGTCCCTCACGCCATGATGGGTCAAGGACCTCATCATCTACACCACCCTCTTCAAACAACTGCTTCTCCTGGGTAGTCTCGACAGCACAGTACGCACCAGAAAGTGGCACCTGAGTCTCATCATCAGATGCGTACTGAGGTGTGCTGCTGACCATAGGCACTGGCCCACCCGCCTCTTCAGATTCAGAGAGACAAAACGGTTGCGCATCACTGCATACTACCTCTTCTTCAAATTCTCGAATTCTGCTTGGCTGGCCCCCTCTTTCCAAGCCAAGAGATTCAGAGAACAGAAGTAGAGATGGCTCCTGTCCAGGGCTCTCTGACTGCCTGGGCAATTTGGCAGGTGGTGAAGAGACAGATGGGTGCTCTTCAGTGCTCAGGACCTGAGAGGATCTGGAACTAATTGAAGTCGATGCGTTAGCTGCCATCCATCCGACAACGGCTTCAATTTGGTCCTCGCGCAGCAGTGGGGTACGGCTAGCTCCTACAAAGCTGCGCATAAAGGACTGTTCCCTGGTAAAACTGGGGGATGCTGAGTCACTGGTGCCCGCAGCAGGCACAGAATCCCCACGTCCTCTCCCTGCAGGCACAGAATCCTCACGTCCTCTCCCTGCAGAAACTCCACGCCCACGCCCACGACCACGACCACATGCCTTACTCCCTGCCTTCTTCATCTTGGTAGACTGATAAAGATAGGCAGAAAAGTACTAAGGGCTTAGTGTGCTTATTCCTGAACAGCTGCTAACAGGTATAAGAAACACTAATTTTATAAAGTGTGGACTAGACTTTAATATGAGCTAATGTGGCCTACACAACTGTAAAGTGGAGTGTTTGGTGAACTTTATTTAGGTTTTTTTTGTCACAAAAAGACACTGGATGTGCCTAAAGATGTAATAACGATAGTATCACAAACTTTTTGTAGCTATTACAATGTAGGAAGGTAACCTACAATGCAATAGATGAGGCTGCAAAAAATAGGCTAATACTAATCTGGCTGGGGCTGCAGGGCCCAATGCTGCAGAAAGGCTCCTCTATCTACTCCTATATAGTGTGTTTGGAATCAATTTAGCTGAATATGGATGGAACCACCACACTAATAGGAGATATCAGGAAAAATTATGAATTGGCAATAAAGGACAATGTATGAGGCAGTGACACACACTGAGTGCACTACAACCAGACGGGGTTGAAGCACACACTACAGGGTGAGCTGCACTCACACACCAGACCTTGCAGACAGCGGTGAACAGTACAGATGCAGAGCACTGTGCACTAGTGCTGCAAGACGGAAAAAAATTCTCTATCTACTCCTATATAGTGTGTTTGGAACCAATTTAGCTGAATACAGATGGAACCACCACACTAATAGGAGATATCAGGAAAAATTATGAATTGGCAATAAAGGACAATGTATGAGGCAGTGACACACACTGAGTGCACTACAACCAGACGGGGTTGAAGCACACACTACAGGGTGAGCTGCACTCACACACCAGACCTTGCAGACAGCGGTGAACAGTACAGATGCAGAGCACTGTGCACTAGTGCTGCAAGACGGAAAAAAATTTCTCTATCTACTCCTATATAGTGTGTTTGGAACCAATTTAGCTGAATACAGATGGAACCACCACACTAATAGGAGATATCAGGAAAAATTATGAATTGGCAAAAAAGGACAATGTATGAGGCAGTGACACACACTGAGTGCACTACAACCAGACTTGGCTGAAGCACACACTACAGGGTGAGCTGCACTCACACACACAGACCTTGCAGATAGCGGTGAACAGCACAGGGAACTGTGCACTAGCACTGCAAGGCACAGTGATTTAGAAAGTAGCTTGGGTAAAGCAGTATAGAGCAAATAGGTAGCTAAAACTGTCCCTCAGAACAACAGCGTCCTATCCCTAACTGAATTCACAGCAGAGTGAGCTCAAAATGGCGGCGGTGGCTTTTATAGTGCATCATGACATCATTTCAGCAGCCAATCACAGCCATGCCATTAGTTAAGATGCCTACATGCCTAACAGGATGTGCCCACACTTCTTAGGATCCTCATTGGCTGAATAAAATGAAAATGTCTCATTGCATTATGGGAACTTCCGATTCCGGTATACGATATTGCAATAGTATCGGAATTAAGTATCGGAATTCCGATACCGCGAATATCGGCCGATACCCGATATTTCAGTATCGGAATGCTCAACACTAGTTATCAGACTTTCTTCTTTTCATTGTTCAGAAACTAGGAATAAAAGGTGGCATTCAATGGATGTCAAAGAGAGAGGAAGTTGATAACTTTTCTGCGCCTTTGCTTGTTTGGTTAGTGGGCAGGGACATACCTGTAGGAAATGAAAGGTAAGACTGGAACCGATAAATGTAGGTACCGTATTTTATTTTCCATCTTTAGACATCCACCAAGAGTAGTTTTTGTTGCAAAAATCTCTAGAAATACTGGAAGTTTCATCTAAAGGCTGAACTTAGGACTGACTGAACTGCTAATATGTGATCCATTCTACAGATTTACTGCTCTAAGTAAGGCAAGTTAATTAATGATAAGAACCGAGTCAAGCAGTACACCATAATAACCAAAAAGTTCCATTGTGCAAATTCCAAAAATGTTCCCAACCTGGCCAGCCTATGACCATCCCTTCCTAGTGACAAAACTTTTTTTTTTTTTTTATTTATTTATTAAAAACCCATTTAAGGACTTGATATTTGCAGCATGAGTTGCATTTTTTTACGGACATCTTTTTAGGGTGCATGTAATGTTTTATATAACTTTTATTCGTTTTTGGGGGATTTGTAAAAAATTTATAAAAATTGGCCTTTGGTTTTTAGTTTTTTGTTTTGTTCTTGCGTTCTTTTTTACTCTATGGGTTGTTACAATTACTGTCATATAAAGGTTATATAATTTTGCTCCTACGCTGAGATAGCACAGTGAAATTCCATTAATCTGCAATCAAGGTAACCCATCTCTTCAAGCAAGTCTCCGGTTACAATGATGTAATAGAACTTTTTAATTTATATTTTTACAAATATACAGAATGTAAATAATTCCATCTATGTTTTTACTTTTCTTTTTTAAAGTGGAGGTCTCCTTTTAAGTTTTTGCTGTTTTTCCAATGTGCCACCGCCCCCACACACTGAAATGTGCAGGATTTGACTTGTTCAGGTCAGGAATGTATTAGCATTGGATCGAGCAATGCTTCCATTTATTCCGCTGGTGATACAGATTTTTGGACTTGACGTGAATGTGAAGGGTTAGTAGAGTTTGGCTTCTGTAATCCTCATTAAAAGTTTCCAGTGGTTGCTTCTAGTAACCTAGAATAAACTCTGTTGGAGCAGATAGACCATGTTCGCCTCCCCGGATACTCATATGTGTCTGTGGTCTAGGTATTCAACTTTGATAAACGCCATAGAGGATCACTCGTCTATGGGATATCGCATATACTGAGAGCATTTCACCCCTAAGTCATGGGTCCTTGAGCCGCCTTCTTTCATCAAGTTGCTCCCTAAATCACCCATCGATCCCTTGAGCATGTCTAAAAAATGTCCTGTTAGAATGGGTGGGCGAGCATTCCAGCTTTCTAAGACACTATCATGTATGGGTTTAAAGGGATTGTCCATCATCAGGAAATAAGAGTCTGCATTTTTTTAAAAACATATGGGCAAAATTGGCATTGTTTTTATAGACAGACCCAGGATAGGTGATAACTAGACATCCATCCCCTGGGACCCCATTCAGTCCCAAGAGCATAGCTCTGAAACGCTTTATTAGAATGGAGTGATAGCGTCCCATGCGAACCACTGCTCCATTTATTTTCTATGGGATTGCCAAAGATATCATGAAAAACAGCATCACAATATCAATTATGGAGGTCATTACAGCTTCCGTAATAGCTGTCATCTAGCTTTTCAAGACTCTACCTATATAAGACAATGGTTTCTCTTTTTGTGGACAAAATGGGTAATATTTTTTAATGAGGTTTTAATAGGTTTGTCCCAACTCGGCAAGTTATCACCCACATAATCTGTGAGAACCTGACAATTGTTGCGGATCAAACCACAGGAACCCTAACCAATCTCAAGAATGGGCTCTGAAATGGGACTTAACTATCTCTTGTATTCCCATAAACCTAGAATTGAGCTTCTACATGTTCTGGCACCAGCGCAGAGCCTTGCTTGATTCACGGCCGGTTTCTCAGGTGCACCGCCAGAATGCTCTGACATCATCACCTTAGACATTTTAATGTAATCTCAAGCAAAGACCAAGTGCTTGAGCATTAAGTAGCATGGTTTCAGTAGCCTTACTTTTTTCGGGACATTTTGTCTACTTTACTTGACTCCAGCCTATGGTCTTCTCAATTACTCCTGACTTCCATGATGCAGCCAGAATTATTTCCAAGCTCACTCCAGTTTACTTGGTGATGTCCACACAAACCTCTCAGCAAGTTACCAGCTTCCCCCAACTCTATTTACTCCTGTTCACATCTGGCCTCTGCAATCAAGGTAACGCATCTCTTCAAGCAAGTCTCCGGTTTACCTAGACTTTATTTCTTTCCTGCTATTCACCATTACCTTGCTGGAAGATACTAGACTGCATTTACTTTTCTGTTACATTGCTGCTATCAATCAATACCCTGCTGGCCTAGTCCTCGTTGATTCACACATCATTCCTCAAGACCTGCTCTGATGCATAGCGATATTCAACTTAAGTTATGAAAGGACAATTTTCAATTTTGTGTGGATTTTTTACTAATTATTTTTTTTTTGAGGGGAGATGAGGATCCATTTCAATTCCCAACTCAGGCAGCATAAAGCTACTATCGTCCCCTGGGAAAATCAGATATTTGTTTTTACTGGACAGCCCTTTAAAGAAGCTGATTTGCCATAGAGGACTCATGAAAGGCTGAATGAGAGCCCATGTAGGATGGATAGTGGCCATATTGGATGTTATCATGATTTTCCAAAAGCAGATGTGAATTAAAAAACAACCAAATAAAATTTCGGAAAACTCCTCCGAAGACGACAACTAAGAAATGAATGTTCATTGGGTTATTTTATTTTACTCTTCGTAGGAATTGTGCTTTAAAGGTGCTGATTCCTCTTCCCCACTGGACTACGAGACTTTTTATGAAAAATTTCTTTTTTTTTTTTTAAATCAATGTAAAAAGCTTTAATGGTTCTTTCAATACGTCTGTGAAGATGATGGCATGCACGGAAATCATTAGGAGCTGGAGACTTCTCTTATCTCGACACCTTTTATTGTTAAGAGGCCATTCACAAGTGTGGAGCTTGAGATGAAGTATGCACTGAATGCGAATCCTTCACTGCTCTCCCCGTACAATTCAGCAGGAAGAAAGCGGTCATTGTTGGATGAAGTGCACTCCATTCTGTGAGGTGCTAAACACTGTATAATGCTCAATGTGGCGGAGGAACCTACACACTGCGAGCGCGTGACGGCTAAACGAGAAGCCATTACATAATCTAATTACCATCATCTGTGGAGAAGAAACTCAACCCGAGGTCAGAAAGGTAAAGAAACGTATTACTGACCAAGAGGAATAGTCCCTCCATTACTGACTGTCTCCAATCCTTGTAGTCAATGTTTCAGTGCAGTCTCTACATGTGTGCAGATGGCTATTCTATAGTAGTTATATTGTATATAGGAGGCAGTATTATAGTAGTTATATTTTTGTACATAGGAGCAGTATTATAGTAGCTATATTCTTGTACATAGGAGCAGTATTATAGTAGTTATATTCTTGTACATAGGGGGCAGTATTATAGTAGTTATATTCTTGTACATAGGAGGCAGTATTATAGTAGTTATATTCTTGTACATAGGAGGCAGTATTATAGTAGTTATATTCTAGTACATAGGAGCAGTATTATAGTAGTTATATTCTAGTACATAGGAGCAGTATTATAGTAGTTATATTCCTGTACATAGGAGCAGTATTATAGTAGTTATATTCTTGTACATTGGGGGCAGTATTATTGTAGTTATATTCTTGTACATAGGGGGCAGTATTA
This sequence comes from Phyllobates terribilis, assembly GCF_046119375.1. Classification (NCBI taxonomy): domain Eukaryota; kingdom Metazoa; phylum Chordata; class Amphibia; order Anura; family Dendrobatidae; genus Phyllobates; species Phyllobates terribilis. Next base: position 681,143,546 of record NW_027362763.1, on the reverse strand, counting down.
TAGTAGTTATATTCTTGTACATAGGGGGCAGTATTATAGTAGTTACATTCTTGTACATAGGGGCAGTATTATAGTAGTTATATTCTTGTACATAGGGGCAGTATTATAGTAGTTATATTCTTGTACATAGGGGGCAGTATTATAGTAGTTATATTCTTGTATATAGGAGCAGTATTATAGTAGTTATATTCTTGTACATAGGAGCAGTATTATAGTAGTTATATTCTTGTACATAGGAGCAGTATTATAGTAGTTATATTCTTGTACATAGGAGCAGTATTATAGTAGTTATATTCTTGTACATAGGGAGCAGTATTATAGTAGTTATATTCTTGTACATAGGGGGCAGTATTATAGTAGTTATATTCTTGTACATAGGAGCAGTATTATAGTAGTTATATTCTTGTACATAGGAGCAGTATTATAGTAGTTATATTCTTGTACATAGGGGGCAGTATTATAGTAGTTATATTCTTGTACATAGGGGGCAGTATTATAGTAGTTATATTCTTGTATATAGGAGCAGTATTATAGTAGTTATATTCTTGTACATAGGGACAGTATTATAGTAGTTATATTCTTGTATATACAGTGGGTACGGAAAGTATTCAGACCCCTTTAAATTTTTCACTCTTTGTTTCATTGCAGCCATTTGGTAAACTCTAAAAAGTACATTTTTTTTTCATTTAAGTACACTCTGCACCCCATCTTGACTGAAAAAAAACAAATGTAGAAATTTTTGCAAATTTATTAAAAAAGAAAAACTGAAATATCACATGGTCATAAGTATTCAGACCCTTTGCTCAGACTCTCCTGTTTAAGTCACATGCTGTCCATGTCCTTGTGATCCTCCTTGAGATGGTTCTACTCTTTCATTGGAGTCCAGCTGTGTTTAATTAAACTGATAGGACTTGATTTGGAAAGGCACACACCTGTCTATATAAGACCTCACAGCTCACAGTGCATGTCAGACCAAATGAGAATCATGAGCTCAAAGGAACTGCCCAAGGAGCTCAGAGACAGAATTGTGGCAAGACGCAGATCTGGCCAAGGTTATAAAAGAATTTCTGCATTACTCAAGGTTCATAAGAGCACAGTGGCCTCCATAATACTTAAATAAAAGAAGTTTGGGACCACCAGAAGTCTTCCTAGACCTGGCCGTCCAGCCAAACTGAGCAATCGTGGGAGAAGAGCCTTGGTGAGAGAGGTAAAGAAGAACCCCAAGATCACTGTGGCTGAGCTCCAGAGATGCAGTAGGGAGATGGGAGAAAGCTCCACAAAGTCAACTATCACTGCAGCCCTCCACCAGTCGGGCCTTTATGGCAGAGTGGCCCCACGGAAGCCTCTCCTCAGTGCAAGACATATGAAAGCCCACATAGAGTTTGCTCAAAAACACATGAAGGACTCCCAGACTATGAGAAATATGATTCTCTGGTCTGATGAGATGAAGATAGAACTTTTTGGTGATAATTCTAAGCGGCATTTGTGGAGAAAACCAGGCACTTCTCATCACCTGCCCAATACAATCCCAACAGTGAAACGTGGTGGCAGCATCATGCTATGGGGGTGTTTTTCAGCTGCAGGGACAGGACAACTGGTTGCAATTGAAGGAAACATGAATGTGGCCAAGTACAGAGAGATCCTGGATGAAAACCTCTTCCAGAGTGCTCTGGACCTCAGACTTGGCCGAAGGTTCACCTTCCAACAAGACAATGACCCTAAGCACACAGCTAAAATAACAAAGGAGTGGCTTCAGAACAACTCTGTGACCATTCTTCACTGGCCCAGCGAGAGCCCTGACCTAAACCCAATTGAGCATCTCTGGAGAGACCTGAAAATGGCTGTCCACCAACGTTCACCATCCAACCTGACGGAACTGGAGAGGATCTGCAAGGAAGAATGGCCGAGGATCCCCAAATCCAGGTATGAAAAACTTGTTGCATCATTCCCTCGAAGACTCATGGCTGTACTAGCTCAAAAGGGCGCTTCTACTCAATACTAAGCAAAGGGTGTGAATACTTATGACCATGTGATATTTCAGTTTCTCTTTTTTAATAAATTTGCAAAAATGTCTACATTTCTGTTTTTTTTCAGTCAAGATGGGGTGTAGAGTGTACTTTAACGAGAAAAAAATGAACTTTTTAGAGTTTACCAAATGGCTGAAATGAAACAAAGAGTACCCACTGTAGGGGCAGTATTATAGCAGTTATATACTTGTATAAAAGGGCAGTATTATAGTAGTCATATTCTTCTACATAGGAGCAGTATTATAGTAGTTATATTCTTGTACATAGGGGCAGTATTATAGTAGTTATATTCTTGTACATAGGAGCAGTATTATAGTAGTTATATTCTTCTAGACAGGAGCAGTATTATAGTAGTTATATGCTTGTACATAGGAGCAGTATTATAGTAGTTATATTCTACATAGGAGCAGTATTATAGTAGTTATATTCTTGTACATATGAGCAGTATTATAGTAGTTATATTCTTGTACATGGGGGCAATATTCTAGTAGTTATATTCTTGTACATAGGAGCAGTATTATAGTAGTTATATTCTTGTACATAGGAGCAGTATTATAGTAGTTATATTCTTGTACATAGGAGCAGTATTATAGTAGTTATATTCCTGTACATAGGGTGCAGTATTATAGTAGTTATATTCCTGTACATAGGGGCAGTGTTATAGTAGTTATATTCTTGTACATAGAGGACAGTATTATAGTAGTTATATTCTTGTACATAGGGGCAGTATTATAGTAGTTATATTCCTGTACATAGGGGCAGTATTATAGCAGTTATATTCTTGTACATAGGGGGCAGTATTATAGTAGTTATATTCTTGTACATAGAGGAATTCCATTAGTAGTCATTTAATAGTACATTATGCATTTAAGCACTTCATTTATATAAAGCGTAACTTTTCTACTTTTGTGCACATTTCTGTAGCTGATCTGTCAGTTTTTTCAACAGGGAACTTTAAATGCCAACATTTTAATTCCTCCTCTACGTTGCTGACTCTTTCTATTCTTTTATGTTGGGCTCTGCTGTAAAATGGAACATTTATTATCGGAGAAGTTTGCCCCCTCCACATCCAGCCATTCTGCAATTTCGTCTTTGTTACAAAATGAGTCTTTTCATGTTACGATTTTGCTGTTTTCTTTTTCAGTCAGTAAATGACGGGTCCGGAGTAAAAGGATTTGTCGCCATTTTCTTGTTTTCTCTGTAAATAGAGCCGCTGAACAAAAATAGTCAGTTACAATTTATGTTTTGTGAAAATCGTTAAATAATAACTCTTTATCTGAGAGCCGGGCCGGGAGGAAAGCGTCGGCCCCTGGTACATACAACTGGTAGATACAGGCTGTCTGCAGAGAGTGGTGCATTGTGGGGCGAGGTTTATGTCTGATGGATGGAATGTGTCTGTCTGTCTATGTCGACCTTCGAAAACCAAATTATTGGTGGGGGTCAATCATACTGAATGGGGAGCTGGTGGGGGTCAATCATACTGAATGGGGAGCTGGTGAGGTCAATCATACTGAATGGGGAGCTGGTGGGGGTCAATCATACTGAATGCGGAGCTGGTGGGGGTCAATCATACTGAATGGGGTGCTGGTGGGGGCAATCATATTGAATGGGGAACTGGTGGGGGTCAATCATTGAATGGGGAGCTGGTGGGGGTCAATCATTGAATGGGGAGCTGGTGGGGGTCAATCATACTGAGTGGGGAGCTGGTGGGGGTCAATCATACTGAGTGGGTAGCTGGTGGGGGCCAATCATACTGAATGGTGAGCTAGTAGGGGCAGTCATACCGAATGGGGAGCTGGTGGCGGTCTAGTCATACTGAATGAACAGCTGATGAAGGCAAATCATACTGAATGGGGTGATGGTGGGCAGGATTATACTGAGTGGGAGGCTGTGGGAACCATAATACTGTGTGTGGGGCAGCGGGGGACTGTGATCAACCCCTTATTGAGTTTGGTATTGTGAGAGCCCTCATACTGAGTTGGGGACTATGGAGGTCCTCATTCTGTTTGGGGGGCTGTTGTGGCCCTAATACTGTTTTAGCGAGCTGTGGACATTCTTATGCTAAGTGGTGTGCTGTGGGGACCATCATAATGAATGGAGAGTTGTGGGGGCCATTATACTGTCTGAGGGGCTGTGAGGTTATGGTAAATGGCAAGACCCCAAAATGTATAAGATTCCCACTAAGTGCCACCAATATCATTTACTTTTGAGATATCCTATAGTTTTTCTCCTGAATACGAAGTTGAGTAACTGTACAAATGTTTGCTTGTGTGAACTTTTCAGGTCACCAGATGGCAATGACCTAGGCTGGGGTCTGATACCTAGCACCCCCATCCTCAGCTGGTACCAAAAGTGTAGGAGCTGTTCTGCAGGACCCAGCAGCGACTGCTACAGATTCAATAGCGCAGTGTAGTCCAGTTCTGTTCAATATGTTTATATCCGTCGGCTGCCAAGTGTCAGGTCCCCACCAACCTGATTTTGATTACCTCTCCGGAGGATATGTCATGAATTTGTCGTGTTGGGGACGGACCCTTTCAGTGCATCAGTCCCACTTGTACTCTAGTCACCTACAAAGCTGCATTCTAACTTTTTGGAATCTATCAGCCCTGAGCTGACGGATGCATCGCTCATAGCTAGGGGAGAACTAGTATGACTATTATGCATATTTCAATAGCAATACATCCCATGGACCATTGCAAACTAGACAGCCGTGCCATTCAGGTGCATGGGAATGCTGGGTGACAATGGCAGTCATATTGGTTGTCATTGAGCTTCCCCCGACCGTAGAAGTGATATTTACTGTGGAAGGGGTATTCTGTTGTTTTAAGGAAAATGCTCTTTAATTAGTTAGAATGATAATATAAAACATCTACAAAGTTGCCACATAGGCGATTGTCAGCCCCTATGACGCAGACGTCAGGTACCCAGCGAGACGGCTTTATTAGACAGCTGTGTTTATTACTGGTAATTAACGATGGCCAAATGTCCCTGACAGCGGGAGACATTTATCCTCATAATGCTGGTCCCCCAGGCATGTATGATGTGAACAAATCTATTTCTCCCTCTCTTTAGCATCTCGCCGGCTGCCAGGTTCTTGGGTTTTTTAAATTCAGTTTTAATTACCTCGTTATCCTGAGATCTGCTCTCCCGTGCTTTATTTTTGTTGATCTTCTATTATAGAATTGGTAGAGAAATCCCGAGACCTGCCATGCAGTTGGTAATGTGCCGCCAGGTACTGTTCATTGGTTCACTGATGAAGGCGTGATCACAGGGGCTCCCAACAACAGTATCAGCGGGGATCAGCATACAGAATCTTTCTTAAAAAGTAGTTTATTTTGCAGTATGCTATTGCCAGCTTTTTGTGTTGCTTCCTTTTTTTAACACCTTCTCTCTCCTACTTGCTTATGAAGCTGCAGGTTTTTAGCACAGTTGGCCTTTCCTGTAAAGCTGCTTTCTCTTCCCTGCCTTTGTGCCAGCGTCTTTCCCTTCTTCTCTGTCTCTAACATGACTATACCATTTGTATGACCAGCTCACGGATATATAATTTGATCTGTGGTAATAATACTGACCTGTCTGGAGGTTAGGAATAAAGAGGTGAGATATAAAAATGGAAAATACTGTAAGTCTTCACACAATGTTTGTAACCTGTAAGAAGCAACTACATCATAATGCACGTAGTTCAGTATAAGAACGGTGGATACAAATGGAAGGAGTCTGATATCTGTTTTGCTTCTTTGCTTCAACACCTTTCTTTGTCATACTTGATTATGGAGCTGCATGTTTTGAGCACAGTGAGCTTTCCCTGTAAAGCTGATTTTTCTCCTCTGCTTGTTTTTGCCTGTGTGTTATTGTCTCCCTCCCTTTTTTTCCCTGAGATGCACATTCCTATACAAGATGTGATTTATGGGCAGTTCATAGTCATGACCAACTCAGGAACATATAACTTGTGGTGTGAGCATAATACTGACCTGTGGTGGCCATAAATGCTTCTGTCGTGATCAGAAGCAGGTTAGAAATGAGCAGGCATGGGATATATAGATGCAAAACGTGTCTTTATACAGTTTATAGTATGGAACCAATGAACAGCAACTGCCTGCAGCAATATTATGCACAAAGATCTGCCAGGGAGCTGTGAACACAAAACGGAAAGATTTGTTCATCAAGATTGTTCTATTCATGCATGTGATAAGTGCTCTTTAAAGACGGACATCTTGTGTTATATTATGGATTAATACATGTTCCCTTTAAATAGCTGGGGTATTGGGTACTTCAAACAGTTTAATTTGCGTGGACAGAAAAGGATAAAATCTGGAGCCACTTGGAAAATCAGCAATGCTTAAAATTTTGCAGTTACAAGCAGTGGCATAACTAGAGTCCATTTGGTCCCAGTGGAAAATTTGGACCTGGACCCCCTACCCGTCCGCCCCTGCATATTGGTCAGATGTATGGGTTTTTTAGCGTACGAATTCCTATAGTGACATGAGAGTTGCCCTCCCCCCTCTATTATGTAGTAATATCCCCCATCTGGTATATATGGCCCCCAACCTGGGCCCGTCCTAGTATATATGTTCCCCATCCTGGACTCCATTTTGGTACAGTGCTGCTCACCATTATTGGCACCCCTTAATTTTTTTCATAGACCTTACAATATCTTCAGAAATAAATGGAAATGTACCAAAGTTATATCCTCAGGATTTTTTAATTAGTGATCCAAAGTAATACAATAATAAAACATTGTTTTTCAACTTCCATGTTGCAATTTCAAAGAAGAAACAGAATAAACAGCATGTGCAGCAATAAAGGCCCCCCTAATTAATACTTGGTTGCACACTCTTTGGCATTGCTGACAGCCTCCAAACGTTTCTTGTAGTCATCTATAAGCTTCTTGCACTTCTCAGCTGGAATTTTCTCTCACTCTTTCTTTTCAGTTTGTTCAGTCTCTTGAATGTTTGCAGGGTCTTTTTCCCAATGGCAGATTTCAGCTCACCTCAAAGATCTTCAATAGGATTGAGCTCAGGACTCATTGCTGGCCATGTTAAAACAATTCATTTTTTCTTTTTCAACCATTCCTGTGTACTTTTGGATGTGTGCTTTGGGTCATTGTTCTTTGACACAAACCAAGTTTTCTTACACTGGGTAGGACATTTCACTCTAAAATCTCTTGATAATTCTCTGATTTCATGATTCCTGTGATACGGTACCTGTTGCAGCAAAGCAACCCCACAGCATTATTTATCCTCCACCATGCTTAACTGTTGGTAAGATGTTCTTTTCCCTAAATAGTTTCCTTGCGCCGTCTGTAAACAAACTGTTGCTTTGCATTGCCAAAAAGCTCTATTTTTGTTTCACCTGTCCACAAAACATTTTCACAGAAGGATTGTGGTTTGTCAAGGTACTCTCTGGCAAAGATCAGTCATTCCTCTTTATGTCTTTTCTTCAGCAATGGTTTCTTCCTTGGCCTTCGGCCATAAAGCTCTGCTTGATTTGGTGTGCGGCGTATGGTACCTGTTGAAACCATGACCCCAGACTGTTCCAGGTTGGCTTTCAGGTCTTTGTATGTTTGATGTGGTATTTTTTTCACCATTCGCACCAACCTTCGAAGACATCTCTTGTCAATTTTCCTCTTTCTCTCACTTCCAGGGAGGTTCTTAACGGTTCCATGCTTGGCAAACTTCTTAATAACATTGCGCTCTATTGAAACTGGGATACCAAGGTCTTTGGAGATGGCCTTATACCCTTTGGAAGTCTTGTGTTTGCTAATAATAGCAGTTCTGATGTCCTCAGTCAGCTCCTTTGTCTTCATTGTGACAAAGGAACAGGGCCTACCATGTGGCTTTTTAAAATACTGAAGTTATCATTCATTGGCTAATTTATGTCACATGGACACGGGCAATCACAGGTGAATCTGTTTTGTGATTTACCACAGGCGAGTCAAGATGTGTTTCCATACTAAATTAATGTAAGGGGTGCAAATACCAGTGACACCACAAGCTTTAGGTCTTTCTGTTTTTCCCTCCCATTGTTTTTTGTTTTAAATTATTGTTTATCATTTGCTCTTTTGTATTTAACACGAGTCTCTATACAAAAAACTGTTTCACTTCATTCATTTTTTTCAGGAGATATTCCACATTATGTACTTAAACTTCATGGGTGCCAATAACGATGAGCAGGATATATAGATGTCCCTTATCCTGTGCCCTATCCTCGTATATATGACTTCCATCCTGGAATATGTCCCCTGTTCTGCCGCTGTTCTTTAATACATAAAAAAATAAATGATTCTACTCACCTTCTCCAGCTCCTCCGCCACGCGCGTCCTCTTCTTAAGCCGGTAGCTGACATAAGTGTGCAGGTGATGGGAATGCATGACGTCACTGCCATGCGTTCCCAAGTCAGTTGCTAGCCTCTGATTGGCCAGCAGCGTGTATTAAAGCACATTGACCAGACGGATGTCTGCTCTGCAATAGATTTCAGCTGAATGTGCGTTCGACGATGCACATCCAGTTGAAGTTTGTGCTGGCGTTGACAGGTCCTCCATTCGCATGGGCTCAGTTGTGGCTGCGACCTCTGCGAGCGCGATCATTACGACACTGGTTACAAGGGCTGCTCACAAGAATCTTGAAGAAACCTGTATTATCAATATATGATAAAGTTCTAAGTACCACTAGGAGGAGCACACCATATATATAATTATAGCTGTATTCAGTAAACTCTTCAGCTCCCTCTAGTGGTGGCTGCAGGGAGACAGATTTGTATTCATAAATTCTATGTCATTGCAGGAGATTTTGGAGCTTTGTATCTGAAAAAAAAAGATCTCTACCATAAAAATATAAAGAAAAAAGGTATAAAGTAAAAAGATTCCAGGCAAAAGGTGAGGCATAGCCATGCTTCCTGCTACAGTTCTTGACTTATTTACCCAGGGTTCCTTGCTCCACACTAGAGAAAATGGCCTACAGTCAATTTATCATTCTGAACTCGGAAGCAGAACGCCTGTGTGTAAACAACATTAAGAAATATCTCTTGGCTTTCTTAGGCAGCTCTGAAGACAGCTGAGTCTGCAATATCTGGAGGATACTCAAGAGATTTTAGTTTGCTTAAGTTAAATTGAGGGTTTTAAAGGCGTGCGGAGAAATGGACTGCACTCTGCCGCCGGTATATACTGCAACGCAATTATTAATGTCATGACACAGGCTGAAAGAAGGGCACGCTAGAGAGAAGGAACATACAGTTGGGGCTTTCTTGGGCTTTAGAAGAGTTACAGTACCTCGCTCGCTATAATTTTGGGCCTAATTCTCCTTTCTTGTAGGTTATAATAATTCTATTATTCCTGTTAAGCAAATCATCTCTCCATGCGCCGACTTCCTGCTGAGTTTGTAGTGTTTGCTTGTGAAGCTGCAAGTCCAGAACCTCTCTCCTCTTCCTGCAAACCACAAAAGAAAGGTATAAAAGGACCTCAATATTATCAAGTATAATTCATATATTTTATTACATTCATACATTCTCTCCTCTGCCTGGCTGAAGCAGGAGCCTCTCCCCTCTGCCTGGCTGAGGCAGGAGCCTCTCTCCTCTGCCTGGCTGAGGCAGGAGCCTCTCCCCTCTGCCTGGCTGAGGCAGGAGCCTCTCCCCTCTGCCTGGCTGAGGCAGGAGCCTCTCCCCTCTGCCTGGCTGAGGCAGGAGCCTCTCCCCTCTGCCTGGCTGAGGCAGGAGCCTCTCCCCTCTGCCTGGCTGAGGCAGGAGCCTCTCCCCTCTGCCTGGCTGAGGCAGGAGCCTCTCCCCTCTGCCTGGCTGAGGCAGGAGCCTCTCCCCTCTGCCTGGCTGAGGCAGGAGCCTCTCCCCTCTGCCTGGCTGAGGCAGGAGCCTCTCCCCTCTGCCTGGCTGAGGCAGGAGCCTCTCCCCTCTGTCTCATCTGCACAAGGATGCAATTAATAAACCTGCCTAATTTGGTATTTTACCAGCCAAAAATGAAAGAGATCTTAGGAAATTAACCCCTGTGTTTTCTGCAGGATTTCTACAAGACAAAACTCTGCAGACTAATAAACAATGTGTAATAATTTATCTTTCATTAGTAAGCTTAGTGTTCCTTTGAGTAAGTCATTGTGACATCTATGTCGATGCCTGCCCCCTCTGCTTCTATTTGTGTCGCACTTCTTATGCAGATGATGCGGCATGACAGTGCGATCGTTCTGTGTAATTTCTGGGACTTGTGGTGCCATCCAAACATCCTACGGATCAACTTTTATCTCTGCTGTGTGTTGGCTCTCTGTTGTTAGCCTTGGGCGTGGTTATTTAAGTTCCTGTATTCTGTTTCATATTGCCAGTTATTAAGTTCACTTGACCTGATCCACATCCTTGCTCATCCGACCTTGGCTCATATTCTTACCACCCTCTTTCTTTCTTATTCTATCCTTGACTTTGATCTCGTGGTAACGACTCCTCGTAGTGACCCATCTTCCTGCCAGTTTGCTCCACCGACCTGCAGCCTACTCCATGGTCCCAAACAAGGGGCTCCTATCTAAGTCCAGAACCCTGTACATGGGTTTTATAGTGAAGACCAGAGCAAACCCTTGGGATCTGATAGATGGTGTGTCTAGTGCTGAGGGTTAAGAGCCACCTGGCTATCATGTACAGTGCCTCATGACAGCCATACTTATGATACCATAATGGTGTAGCAAGCTTCATCAGAACAGTTAGTCCGCTACTCTTTCATGTATATCATGTCGAGCCACACACTCTATTTGTGGCACATTCCACTCCTCATGCAAAGCAAATGAGAAAGAAAGGAGAGAGAAAGAAAATACATACTAGATATTTATGTAATTTAATCTTAGAGGAAGCAGTGTACATTTTCTCCCCACTAGAGGGAGCTCAGGAGCTTACTACATACTGTAGTGTCATTGGCTTGTATGTATACAGTGTATGCAGTAAACCCCTGAGCTCCCCCTAGTGGAGGCTGCATGATGACTGAATTTTATTCTATAACTATGTAAACCCTGAGCAATATAACATTATATTAAAAAAATGAATCGGTTCAGGATGTTGGAACAAATCAAATACAACATGCAGTGAATATTTGACTTATGCTTAAATTTAACTTTATTGCAATTTTTTGGCAACAAACAGGCGCCATCTGCAAACCTCCATGTAACGTCTTCCCATCACCAGCTGTACTTGCCATCGTATATCTTCTTTGGAGGAATTCATACATTTCCTTCTCCTTCTCCAGCTCGTTTCAGTGCCTCCATTTTAAGGGTTTTTCCAAAATGTAATACTAGTGGCAGAATGAGGACAATGAGTAATTGCCCGGCTTCGTCAGATTACTACAGTTTGGAAACACTCTGCTGTATAAATCACCTCCATCGCATTAATGATTTTGCTATAAAGTCTCCTCGCTCTGTGGTATCTGCTGTTCGCCTGTGCCCGTCACTGCACGGCTCGATGCTATTTCATCCCAGGCTGTTAATTTTCGATGTACGGCTCGGTGAGAACACGCGGATCCACCCGGAGCTGACGAGAGCTTGTTAATTTTTCCCTTGTAATTACAATTAATGAATTTTATCCAATTACCCTTCATTACGGCGATACATTGTAACGGAGACTTACACGGCCGTTACTATTGATTGGACAAGATCTTGTTTTGTAATTTTATTTTTTATTGTTAGGCCTCATTGTAAATTTCTTCTGGATACACGCACAGGACAGAAATCTTCAGCATCTCATCTGGGAAACATGGCGGCGAGTGCTAGGAAATAGATTACTCATAATGAGAGACGCAGCGCCGGGAGTTTTATTACACGTTGTCCATTGTTTAATGAATTTTCAATTTGCATCTCATCTCCCGTTAATTGATGAAACGAATATTCACTTATGTAACTTTCATTTACTAAGTCCGTCATTCAAGGATGTGCGAAGTAGAAATTCATAACCTGGATATGACTGAGGGGTAGGAAACATGAAAGTTTTTATGTATGTGGAAAAGCTGTGCAACGATTGCAAGATTTCCACCAGATCACCCCAAGACTTTTCACCCAAAGGCAGATAACATGCAACAGTGCACACTAACATTATTATCTATATATATAATCGTCTTATCCCGTCTGTCTGTCTGTCCAGGAAATCCCAGCTGCGACCAATCAGCGAGATTGGCGCCAAATTGCAACAACGCTCTGCTGATTGGTCCGGCCGCGGCCAATCAGCGACGCGGGATTTCAGAAAAAGATGGCGGCCGTTAGCGGCTCATCTGCCGGGCGGAGGTCAGCGGCGATGCAGCAGGGAGATGACCGGCGCTAGCTGCTCATCTCCCCGCTGCTGGCATCACAAGTACCCCGACTGGTTGCGCCACTCACCTCCATGCAGTTAACGTCGGGAGATCAGCGGCTTGGCCCGCTGATCTCCGGAGGGCAAGTGTGAATACTAATACTAATACGACGCCCGCGACCAATCAGCGATATGGGCGGAAAATTTAAATGCCGCTCTGCTGATTGGTCGCGGTCGCGACCAATCAGCGAGATTGGCGCCAGATTTGAACAACGCTCTGCTGATTGGTCGCAGCCGCCGCCGACCACGACCAATCAGCGATTTTGCCGCCAAATTTAAACACCGCTCTGCTGATTGGCGCCAAATTTAAACAACACTCTGCTGATTGGTCACGGCCGGCAACCGCGACCAATCAGCGATTTTGGCGCCAAATTTAAACACCGCTCTGCTAATTGCGCCCGGTCGGCCGCATACATATTCTAGAATACCCGATATTATAGTAGTTATATTCTTGAACATAGGGCAGTATTATAGTAGTTATATTCTTGTACATAGGAGCAGTTTTATAGTAGTTATATTCTTGTACATAGGGGACCGTATTATAGTAGTTATATTCTTGTACATAGGGGGCAGTATTATAGTAGTTATATTCTTGTACATAGGGGGCAGTATTATAGTAGTTACATTCTTGTACATAGCAGCAGTATTATAGTAGTTATATTCTCGTACATAGGGGGCAGTATTATAGTAGTTATATTCTTGTACATAGGGGGCAGTATTATAGTAGTAATATTCTTGTACATAGGTGGCAGTATTATAGTAGTCATATTCTTGTACATAGGGGGCTGTATTATAGTAGTATTATTCTTGTACGTAGGAGCAGTATTATAGTAATATATTCTTGTACATAGGAGCAGTATTATGGTAGTTATATTCATGTACATAGGGGCAGTATTATAGTAGTTATATTCTTGTACATAGGGGGCAGTATTATAGTAGTTTTATTCTTGTACATAGGGGCAGTATTATAGTAGTTATTCTTGTACATAGGGGCAGTATTATAGTAGTTATATTCTTGTACATAGGGGCAGTATTATAGTAGTTATTCTTGTACATAGGGGCAGTATTATATTAGTTATATTCTTCTACATAGAAGCAGTATTATAGTAGTTATATTCTTGTACATAGGGAGCACTATTATAGTAGTTATATTCTTTTACATAGGGGGCAGTATTATAGTAGTTTTATTCTTGTACATAGGGGGCAGTATTATAGCAGTTATATTCTTGTACATAAGAGCAGTATTATAGTAGTTATATTCTTATACGTAGGAGCAGTATTGTAGTAGTTATATTCTTGTACATAGGAAGCAGTATTATACTAGTTATATTTTTGTACATGGGGGACAGTATTATACTAGTTATTTTCTTGTACATAGGGGGCAGTATTATAGTAGTTATATTCTTGTACATAGGAGCAGTATTATAGTAGTTATTTTCTTGTACATAGGAGCAGTATTATAGTAGTTATATTCTTGTACATAGGGGCAGTATTATAGTAGTTATATTCTTGTACATAGGGGGCAGTATTATAGTAGTTATATTCTTGTACACAGGAGCAGTATTATAGTAGTTATATTCTTGTACATAGGGCAGTATTATAGTAGTTATTTTCTTGTACATAGGAGCAGTATTATAGTAGTTATATTCTTGTACATAGGGGCAGTATTATAGTAGTTATATTCTTGTACATAGAGGCAGTATTATAGTAGTTATATTCATGTACATAGGAGCAGTATTATAGTAGATATATTCTTGTACATAGGGGGCAGTATTATAGTAGTTATATTCTTGTACATAGGGGACCGTATTATATTAGATATATTCTTGTATATAGGGGCAATATTATAGTAGTTATATTCTTGTACATAGGGGGCAGTATTATAGTAGTTATATTCTTGTACATAGGAGCAGTATTATAGTAGTTATATTCTTGTACATAGGGGGCAGTATTATAGTATGTATTGAACAGAAACTATAAGTTCTATATGAAATTGTTTTATAGTTAATATTTTTTGTGTTTGTATATTACTTCCTGTGGTTCGTTAAATATATTTGGTGTCATTGTATCAGCATTTATAATCCGTTTTAACCCCAGGCTAATGATTTCATATATGATATAATTATTTTCATTCGGTAATCACATTAACGCTTCTAAACCTCTTACAGTCAGAAGACACTTGAACTCAGTAATAACTTTCTCGCCGACCATCATAAATGTGATAGCCAGAAAAATGTTATCACTTGTAATATTGAGATTTCCATCTGAGTTTGTGAAAATTGCACTAATAAAATAAAACATGTCCTCATTAATCTTACTACTTGAGCCAGGACAATGGGACAGTTTGTTCAAGTCTCTTACCATCTACTTGATTTTTGTCTAGTAGTTGGGCATATAATGAGTTTGTTCCTTAAAAGTATTTTCCTCTTTATTCTTGTTTCGCACTCTATTTTGTCTCCATCTGTGGCATGCTGTTGTACGAATGCTCCCATATCCTGAACCCAACTCCTGAGGTGTCGCTGCACAATGGCGAAACCTCTACAGATCTTGGCAGAGATGTGACTGAGATGCTAAGAGGATAATTTCTCTTTCTGTGTGCATCTGAGCTCTCATGTGGTCATTCCGCTGAGTGTAGTAGTGTTTTCTTTTTGTGCTTAGTGAGGAGAGAGACAAGTAAATTGCATAGTAAAGATTGTGTGTGCTGGAGGGTGACCAAATGACTATGCTCCATAGCCTTCAAAATGGCCAAATGCAGGTTACAAAAGGGTTTTCCAATACCATAATTAATTTTTCAAAACCCTGATTGTATTACATTTTTGATACAGTACCTCCCTATTGTACGTAAAAGTTTTTTGTAAGGTGCTTACCCGTCCACCTGTTTTCACCACATCCGCACACTTGTTTACAAGCTGTACTTCCAGATCCTGCTGTTTTATGTCAAATTACTTTTTTATGGACTTCGGAAGTCTTAGGAAAAAGTCAGGATTGTCCCGGACAACCCCTTTAATTTAGGAAGTGCAGCTCTGAAGTACAAACTTCTGCTCTAAGAATTGAAATTCTGTGCATTTTAAGACTAGAGGAATATTTATCTTCTGATGGGGGTTTCATCATTTAGGTGGAGAGTAGGAGGAGGCAACAGTTGGGTTTTGAGGATAGTCTGAGTCCATGCTGCCCAATTAACGCTTTGCTTTTACTCCTCTGCAGAAATAGCGGCTGAGATTCTCTCGAGATTATTAACCGGTGCAGACTAACATTAAGAAGCGTTTAAGGCATCGTCTTATAGTCTTGCCCCGCGACACGGCATCTGAGACGACCTGTGTAATTCTCGGCACCGTCTACTTTGCATAATAAAAGCCTTCACGTATCATTCTTAATGAAAAATTAATTTTTCGACACAAACGCTTATCGTGTTTTCTTAATAGCCTGCAGTTCAATTGAATCCAGATCCCCTGCTGGAGCAGGAGTTAATGAAGAAAGGAGGAGGGGATCGTCAGATACTTATTAATATCGAAAGGTGCCAATAGGTCTCTCCGGCGAGCACAGCGCCACCGTAAAAGCGTGGAATAAGCAGGATTTCGCTGGGAAGTTTTTCAGGCTACGTCAAGCTAATTGGGGAAGAATAGTGAAGGGATTGATTTACCTGTCACCGGGATTTTTGCCGACCTCAGCAACTGTGGAGACTTTCCTTGCGTCGCTGTTCCCTTACATGTCATCTATCGACTGATTCCACCAGAACTCATTTGTCTACTTTACTCCATCACGTTTTCTGCCTCCGTTGTTCTCCCTCTTAATTTTCATGGGAAAAAAACGCATCAAAATCCCCGATCTTGAGTTTCCTTTATAAATGAGAGCGGATACCAATATCATCCACTTGATAAAGCCAGATGCGCGCAGATCCAGGGTGTGATATGCTAAAGGAATATTTCATCCAGTGGCGACAGATTGCTAATATACGCAGTCTCATTGTGATCATGGGCATTAAACCACTGTGATTCCCACCAGTCAGAAGTGCCAATTGGCCTCCAATCCATCAGCATTTTCTCTGCCTACTGCATACACAGTAGTGTTGGGGTCCCGGTTCTGAGCCCCCCATTGATAACTCAATCAGTAGGGCAATAGATCATGGCTCATGCATGAGGGTGCACAGAGAGGTGTACTAGCCCAATAGAAAGTTCATGGGTTCTTACACCACTTGGTGCTTGCCCATTCATAACCTGAGCACTTCTACCCAATGGTTCTCAGTCACGGGACATCCACCAATAGCAATCCTTTTACAAAAGTTTAATTAGAAATCTTCAGTTTCTGATTTTTGACCACAACATCTAATGATAATGAGATGACTCTGCTGTCCCTGCCCTCTAATTATAAGATGACTCTGCTGACCTTGCCCTCTAATGATGAGATGACTTTGATGTCCCTGCCATCTAATAAGGTGACTCTGATGACCCTGCCCTCTAATAATATGACTCTGCTGACCCATCCCTCTAATATGACTGATGATCCTGCCCTCTAATGATAATGAGATGTCTCCTCTGACCCTGCCCTCTAAAGATGATAAAATGACTCTGCTGTCCCTGCCCTCTAATAGTGATAAGACAACTGCTGACCTAGTCTTCTTGAGGAAATGATATGATTTTGGCTGACTCTGTCCTCTGACAATATAACTCTGCATACCTCACCCTTTAATGATAGTGTTAACACTCTGCTGAGCTCACGCTCTAATAATAATGAAGAGATGTCTCTCCTTACCCTGTCCTGCAATGTTACCCTGTAACAATGAGATATATTTTCTAATCCTGCTCTCTTATGATTTTGGGATGACTTTGCTGATTCTGTCCACTCATGAGATGACTTAACTGAACCAGCCCTCTAATAATGACAAGATGACTCTACTTACCCTGTCTTCCAATAATGAGATGACTCTTCTGATCCTGTCCTGCAATGTTGTGGTGACTTTTCTGATCCTGCCCTGTCATGATGACCTGACTCTTCTTATCCTGCTTTGGAATAATGAGATGACTCTTCTGATCCTGAACAGTAATGATGAGCTGACTCTACTTATCCTGCCCTGTAATGATGAGCTGACTCTAATGATCCTGCCCTGTAATGATGAGCTGACTCTTCTGATCCTGCCGTGTAATGATGAAATGACTTTTCTGATCCTGTCCTCTAATGATGAGATGATTCTTCTGACCCTGGCCTCTCATGTTAATGAGAGTCCTGCTGATCCTCTGCTGTAATGATAATGAGATGATTCTGCTGATTTCACCCTCAAATGATAATGAGATGACTCTGCTGATTTCACCCTCAAATGATAATGAGATGACTCTGCTGATTTCACCCCCAAATGATAATGAGATGACTCTGTTGGCCCTGACCAAGTTAAAAAGTGGACTGCAGAGAAAACAAGCAATGTCTACTCAAGTAACTGCAGCAGAACTGCAATATTTCAGGATTTTTCTGTATAGAATATATCTTTACTGCTTTCGGTGCCTTCATCTTATAGTTTTTTCTTACTATTTTCTGACTGTGTCACATTACTGCAGATCATATAGTATAGTGTTATACCAGGGTTGTTCGGTGCTAATTCCGCAACTGACTTCATCTAAGCCTTGTGAGAAGCTGATGTTATTTTTTCATTTTCCATTATCTATGAGCCTCATGGGGTCAGTCCCTATGGAAATGTTGCAGCGGTCATCTGCTTTATAGCATGAAGGATAATAATCCCAGCACAGATACATATAGGAATGCATAGACCATTCACCTCCACCTCCTCTATTATTAGCCATGCGGATTATTCCATTTAAAGGGACAGGATGCAAATATGTTAGTAAGAGAGGAAGCCAGTGTATTCATATCACCAGGGGTTTATGCAGCATTTATGGGGGTTCGCACAGATTGTGTGCTACACAGTGGTAGAAGCAAAGAACCCCAGCAGCACTAAGTATTTAAGGACAGGTATTTGATGATCTTATGGGATGATATAGATTATTACATAGTGGAAGGAACACTGTTCCCAGCAGCACAGAATATTTCAGGATAGGAGTGTGCTGATTACGTGGAAGGTCACAAATTGAGTGGTTGCATAGTGGAAGAAGCAGGGAGCCACTAGCACAGAGTATTTCAGGAGATGGATATGACCTTATGGAAACTCAAAGATTCTGTGCTACACAGTGGTTGAAGCAGGGACCCCAGCAGCACAGAGTATTTAAGGAGAAGTATTTAAGGATTTTATTGGATGATATAAATTGAGTATTACATAGCGGAAGGAACACGGTTCACAGCAGCACAGAGTATTTCGGGATAGGCGTGTGCTTATCTTATGGAAGGTCACAAATTAAGTGGTTACATAGCGGAAGAACCAGGGACCCCAGCAGCATGGAGTATTTAAGGAGAGAGGTGATGTGACGATACAGAGTAAAATTTTAATTATGCCAGACATACTTTCTGATGGCAAGAGCAGCATACCTTTATTTTTATGGTGACTCTTTAATCTGTGTTCTTCTTTAGTTGATTAACACAGACTATTATTTGTATAACCCGGAATGTTATCTGCTCTTTGATTCTGAAACAGTGATGTGTATTTACAAGAGCCCCTGTGATACAAACTATCTAAATAGATTAGCTAGAACAATGAATGTTTGCTAGATATGTTAAATACCGTTGTGGAGTGTTTGCCAGTCAATCTTGGGGGATGAGCTGTGGATACTCGTGCCCTGCATCTTTACCTCTTACCTGTGCCTGATGACCTCACACAGATGTAAATATAAACAGGGATGTCTGTAGTGCTGGAGACAGAATGAGACTTGAGACAGTGTCAAGCAGAGTGAGAAGGACTTTGGAAGGAGAATAGGAGACATCCTTCAGAAAAGTAGAAGGATTGCATGGCATCTAAAGAGACACAGATTTGTATTCTACATGATTCTAGTCTAATTGTACCGGCCCTGACTGGAAAGATTCGGATCTGCTCACTAACCATCAGAGAGACATGGATACATTTTGGGGAGTCCAGGAGAGGACGAAGAAGTCACCTGGCCCCATGGATATGTTGTTTTGGAGTTGCCAGGAGTGACCCACTGGTCGCCTAGAACCCATGGAGACATTTGGAGTTGTCAGGAGGGACCCACCTGTCGCCTGGCTCCATGGAAACTCTGAGAGGCCAGATTTGGTGCCCAGCAGCACAGAGTATTTTAGAAAAAGCTTTTTATTGTACTACCACTTTATAATTCATCACCTATGATCGGAAACAAAACTGATAATTACAGAGGATTTCTTACATCAGGGATTATATTGTCCGCCAAGTGCTCTAATGCCATCATGTGAATGAGATCACTCCCATCATTCTCGTTTCTTAATGACCATACGGAGATGCTCAATACGTAATTAACATCTTAATGGACCTGAGAATTCTTCAGTAACTTTTCCAGTTTCTTGGACTATTCCCAGAAGTTCAGGGTGATTGCCGCTTCATTAGCCGGGGCCGGGCGCAGACCAGGGGGACTTTGTTACTGTAAGTGCTATTATACCATTAATAGTAATATAATGGGTCCCTTCTAAGTGCAGCCCGTGTCTGAGGTTAGTATCTATGTATATTAATGAGCGGCTGAAGTCAGAGCTTTCTCTTTGATTTATAGTGTTTTGTCTTAGACTTTTTTTTTGCCTAAAAGTAACCGCTCCTGGTGAAGGAGACGTAATACATCAAATGGGTTTGTATTGTCATGTCCCTTAAATGCTTCAGTCTCTCAATCCATTATTTATAGCCCAAGCAAAGCATTAATGGTAGAAGAAGGTGGGAGGATGTTGCCTGGAATTTGCAGCATTTACCACTCATTGCCTTTCCCATTATTGTTTGATATACTGCAATTTAGTCATATAATATTATCCAATACACTGGTAATAATAAGCACAAGAACTAGTAGATTATTACATTACATACTGTAAGCAATGTAATAACTAATAATGCCCCCATGACCCAAACAAATACTTCTATAATACTGCCCCCTATGTACAAAAATATAACTACTATAATACTGCCCCCTATGTACAAAAATATAACTACTATAATACTGCTCCCTATGTACAAGAATATAACTGCTATAATACTGCCCCCTATGTACAAGAATATAACTACTATAATACTGCCCCCTATGTACAAGAATATAACTACTATAATACTGCTCCTATGTGCAAGAATATAACCACTATAATACTGCTCCTATGTACAAGAATATAACTACTATAAAACTGCCCCCCTATGTACAAGAATATAACTGCTATAATACTGCTCCTATGTACAAGAATATAACTACTATAATACTGCCCCTATGTACAAAAATATAACTACTATAATACTGCCCCTATGTACAAAAATATAACTACTATATTACTGCTCCTGTGTTCAAGAATATAACTACTATAATACTGCCCTATGTACAAGAATATAACTACTATAATACTGCTCCTGTGTACAAGAATATAACTACTATAATACTGCCCTTTGTACAAGAATATAACTACTATAATACTGCCCCTATGTACAAAAATATAACTACTATAATACTGCTCCTATGTACAAGAATATAACTACTATTATACTGCTCCTGTGTTCAAGAATATAACTGCTATAATACTGCCCCCTATGTACAAAAATATAACTACTATAATACTGCTCCTATGTACAAGAATATAACTACTATAATACTGCTCCTATGTACAAGAATATAACTACTATAATACTGCTCCTATGTACAAGAATATAACTACTATAATACTGCTCCTGTGTTCATGAATATAACTGCTGTAATACTGCCCCCTACAGTGCTGGCCAAAAGTATTGGCACCCCTGCAATTCTGTCAGATAATACTCAGTTTCTTCCTGAAAATGATTGCAATCACAAATTCTTTGGTATTATTCTCTTCATTTAATTTGCTTGCAAGGAAAAAACACAAAAGAGAATGAAGCAAAAATCAAATCATTGATCATTTCACACAAAACTCCAAAAAAGGGCCGGACAAAAGTATTGGCACCCTCAGCCTAATACTTGGTTGCACAACCTTTAGCCAAAATAACTGCGAACAACCGCTTCCGGTAACCATCAATGAGTTTCTTACAATGCTCTGCTGGAATTGTAGACCATTCTTCTTTGGCAAACTGCTCCAGGTCCCTGATATTTGAAGGGTGCCTTCTCCAAACTGCCATTTTGAGATCTCTCCACAGGTGTTCTATGGGATTCAGGTCTGGACTCATTGCTGGCCACCTTAGAAGTCTCAAGTGCTTTCTCTAAAACCATTTTATAGTGCTTTTCGAAGTGTGTTGTGGGTCATTGTCCTGCTGGAAGACCCATGACCTCTGAGGGAGACCCAGCTTTCTCACACAGGGCCCTACATTATGCTGCAAATTTGTTGGTAGTCTTCAGACTTCATAATGCCATGCACATGGTCAAGCAGTCCAGTGCCAGAGGCAGCAAAGCAACCCCAAAACATCAGGGAACCTCCGCCATGCTTGACTGTAGGGACCATGTTCTTTTCTTTGAATGCCTATTTTTTTTTCCTGTACACTCTGTTGATGCTTTTTCCCAAAAAGTTCTACTTTTGTCTCATCTGACCAGAGAACATTCTTCCAAAACGTTTTAGGCTTTCTCAGGTAAGTTTTGGCAAACTCCAGCCTGGCTTTTTTATGTCTCTGGGTAAGAAGTGGGGTCTTCCTGGGTATCCTACCATACAGTCCCTTTTCATTCAGACGTCGATGGATAGTACGGGTTGACACTGTTGTACCCTTGGACTGCAGGGCAGCTTGAACTTGTTTGGATGTTAGTCGAGGTTCTTTATCCACCATCCGCACAATCTTGCGTTGAAATCTCTCGTCAATTTTTCTTTTCCGTCCACATCTAGGGAGGTTAGCCATAGTGCCATGGGCTTTAAACTTCTTGATGACACTGCACACGGAAGACACAGGAACATTCAGGTCTTTGGAGATGGACTTGTAGCCTTGAGATTGCTCATGCTTCCTCACAATTTGGTTTCTCAAGTCCTCAGACAGTTCTTTGGTCTTCTTTCTTTTCTCCATGCTCAATGTGGTACACACAAGGACACAGGAGAGAGGTTGAGTCCACTTTAATCCTTGTTAACTGGCTGCAAGTGTGATTTAGTTATTGCCAACACCTGTTAGGTGCCACAGGTAAGTTACAGGTGCTGTTAATTACACGAATTAGAGAAGCATCACATGATTTTTCAAAGGGTGCCAATACATTTGTCCACCCCCTTTTTTAGGTTTGGTGTGGAATTATATCCAATTTGGCTTTAGGACAATTCTTTTTGTGTTTTTTTCATTGAAGACAAATTAAATGAAGAGAATAATACCAAAGAATTTGTGATTGCAATCATTTTCAGGAAGAAACTGAGTATTATCTGACAGAATTGCAGGGGTGCCAATACTTTTGGCCAGCACTGTATGTACAAAAATATAACTACTATAATACTGCTCCTATGTACAAGAATATAACTACTATAATATTGCTCCTATGTACAAGAATATAAGTACTATAATACTGCCCCCTATGTACAAGAATATAACTACTATAATACTGCCCCTATGTACAAGAATATAACTACTATAATACTGCCCCCTATGTACAAGAATATAACTACTATAATACTGCCCCCTATGTACAAGAATATAACTACTATAATACTTCCCCCTATGTACAAGAATATAACTACTATAATACTGCCCCCTATGTACAAGAATATAACTACTATAATACTGCCCCTATGTACAAGAATATAACTACTATAATACTGCCCCTATGTACAAGAATATAACTACTATAATACTGCCCCCTATGTACAAGAATATAACTACTATAATACTGCCCCTTTGTACAAGAATATAACTACTATAATACTGCCCCTATGTACAAGAATAGAACTACTATAATACTGCTCCTTTGTACAAGAATATAACTACTATAATACTGCTCCTGTGTTCAAGAATATAACTGCTATAATACTGCCCCCTATGTACAAAAATATAACTACTATAATACTGCCCCTATGTACAAAAATATAACTACTATAATACTGCTCCTATGTACAAGAATATAACTGCTATAATACTGCCCTTATGTACAAAAATATAATTATTATAATACTGCCCCTATGTACAAGAATATAACTACTATAATACTGCCCCTATGTACAAAAATATAACTACTATAATACTGCTTCTTTGTACAAGAATATAACTACTATAATACTGCTCCTGTGTTCAAGAATATAACTGCTATAATACTGCTCCTGTGTTCAAGAATATAACTGCTATAATACTGCCCCCTATGTACAAAAATATAACTGCTATAATACTGCCCTTATGTACAAAAATATAACTACTATAATACTGCCCCTATGTACAAAAATATAACTACTATAATACTGCCCCTATGTACAAAAATATAACTACTATAATACTGCTCCTGTGTTCAAGAATATAACTACTATAATACTGCCCTATGTACAAGAATATAACTACTATAATACTGCTCCTGTGTACAAGAATATAACTACTATAATACTGCCCCCTATGTACAAGAATATAACTACTATAATACTGCCCCTATGTACAAAAATATAACTACTATAATACTGCTCCTATGTACAAGAATATAACTACTATTATACTGCTCCTGTGTTCAAGAATATAACTGCTATAATACTGCCCCCATGTACAAAATATAACTACTATAATACTGCTCCTATGTACAAGAATATAACTACTATAATACTGCTCCTATGTACAAGAATATAACTACTATAATACTGCTCCTATGTACAAGAATATAACTACTATAATACTGCTCCTATGTACAAGAATATAACTACTATAATACTGCTCCTATGTACAAGAATATAACTACTATAATACTGCTCCTGTGTTCAAGAATATAACTGCTGTAATACTGCCCCCTATGTACAAAAATATAACTACTATAATACTGCTCCTATGTACAAGAATATAACTACTATAATACTGCTCCTGTGTTCAAGAATATAACTACTATAATGCTGCCCTATGTACAATAATATAACTACTATAATACTGCCCCCTATGTACAATAATATAACTACTATAATACTGCCCCCTATGTACAAGAATATAACTACTATAATACTGCCCCCTATGTACAAGAATATAACTACTATAATACTGCCCCTATGTACAAGAATAAAACTACTATAATACTGCCCCCTATGTACAAGAATATAACTACTATAATACTGCCCCTATGTACAAGAATATAACTACTATAATACGGCCCCCTATGTACACGAATATAACTACTATAATACTGCTCCTATATACAAGAATATACAGTGCCT
Source organism: Phyllobates terribilis (assembly GCF_046119375.1). Lineage (NCBI taxonomy): Eukaryota > Metazoa > Chordata > Amphibia > Anura > Dendrobatidae > Phyllobates > Phyllobates terribilis. The sequence continues at coordinate 681,118,830 of NW_027362763.1, read as the reverse complement.
TGTGAAAGTATTTGGCCCCTTGAACTTTTCTACCTTTTGCCACATTTCTGGCTTCAAACATAAAGATATAAAATTCTAATTGTTTTGGGAAGAATCAACAACAAGTGGGACACAATCGTGAAGTGAAACGAAATTTCTTGGATATTTTAAACTTTTTTAACAAATTAAAAACTGAAAAGTGGGGCGTGCAATATTATTCGGCCCCTTTACTTTCAGTGCAGAAGTTCAGTGAGGATCTCTGAATGATCCAATGTTGTCCTAAATGACTGGTAATGATCAATAGAATCCACCTGTGTGTAATCAAGTCTCCGTATAAATGCACCTGCTCTGTGATAGTCTCAGGGTTCTGTTTCAAGTGCAGAGAGCATCATGAAGACCAAGGAACACACCAGGCAGGTCTGAGATACTGTTGTGGCGAAGTTTAAAGCCGGATTTGGATACAAAAAGATTTCCCAAGTATTAAATAACTCAAGGAGCACTGTGCAAGCGATCATATTGAAATGGAAGGAGTATCAGACCACTGCAAATCTACCAAGACCCGGCCGTCCCTATAAACTTTCATCTCGAACAAGGAGAAGACTGATCAGAGATGCAGCCAAAAGGCCCATGATCACTCTGGATGAACTGCAGAGATCTAGAGCTGAGGTGGGAGAGTCTGTCCATAGGACAACAATCAGTCGTACACTGCACAAATCTGGCCTTTATGGAAGAGTGGCAAGAAGAAAGCCATTTCTCAAAGATATCCATAAAAAGTCTCATTTGAAGTTTGCCACAAGCCACCTGGGAGACACACCAAACATGTGGAATAAGGTGCTCTGGTCAGATGAAACCAAAATCAAACTTTTTGGCCACAATGCAAAATGATGTTTGGCGTAAAAGCAAAACAGCTCATCACCCTCAAAACACCATCCCCACTGTCAAACATGGTGGTGGCAGCATCATGGTTTGGGCCTGCTTTTCTTCAGCAGGGACAGGGAAGATGGTTAAAATTGATGGGAAGATGGACGGAGCCAAATACAGGACTATTCTGGAAGAAAACCTGTTGGAGTCTGCAAAAGACCTGAGACTGGGACGGAGATTTATCTTCCAACAAAACAATGATCCCAAACATAAAGCAAAATCTACAATGGAATAGTTAAAAAATAAACGTATGCAGGTGTTAGAATGGCCAAGTCAAAGTCCAGACCTGAATCCAATCGAGAAAACTGCTGTTCACAAACACCCTCCATCCAACCTCACTGAGCTTGAGCTGTTTTGCAAGGAAGAATGGGCAAGAATTTCAGCCTCTCGATGTGCAAATCTGATAGAGACAAACCCCAAGCGACTTTCAGCTTTAATCGCAGCAAAAGGTGGCCTACAAAGTATTAACTCAAGGGGGCCGAATAATATTGCACGCCCCACTTTTCAGTTTTTAATTTTTCAGAAAAGTTTAAAATATCCAATAAATTTCGTTCCACTTCACGATTGTGTCCCACTTGTTGATTCTTCCCAAAAAAATGTAAATTTTATATCTTTATGTTTGAAGCCAGAAATGTGGCAAAAGGTAGAAATTGTTCAAGGGGGCCAAAAACTTTCACAAGGCACTGTAACTATTATAATACGGCCCCCTATGTACAAGAATATAACTACTATAATACTGCCCCCTATGTACAAGAATATAACTACTATAATACTGCCCCTATGTACAAGAATATAACTACTATAATACTGCCTCTATGTATAAGAATATAACTACTATAATACTGCCCCTATGTACAAGAATATAACTACTATAATACTGCCCCCTATGTACAAGAATATAACTACTATAATACTGCCCCTATGTGCAAGAATATAACTACTATAATACTGCCCCTTTGTTCAAGAATATAACTACTATAATACTGCTCCTATGTACAAGAATATAACTACTATAATACTGCCCCTATGTACAAGAATATAACTACTATAATACTGCCTCTATGTATAAGAATATAACTACTATAATACTGCCCCTATGTACAAGAATATAACTACTATAATACTGCCCCCTATGTACAAGAATATAACTACTATAATACTGCCCCTATGTGCAAGAATATAACTACTATAATACTGCCCCTTTGTTCAAGAATATAACTACTATAATACTGCTCCCTATGTACAAGAATATAACTGCTATAATACTGCCCCCTATGTACAAGAATATAACTACTATAATGCTGCCCCCTATGTACAAGAATATAACTACTATAATGCTGCCCCCTATGTACAAGAATATAACTACTATAATACTGCCCCTATGTACAAGAATATAACTACTATAATACTGCCCCTATGTACAAGAATATAACTACTATAATACTGCCCCTATGTACAAGAATATAACTTCTATAATACTGCTCCTATGTACAAGAATATAACTACTATAATACTTCTCCTATATACAACCATTTAACTACTATAACATGTATATTATAGTAATAATACATTATATTAGAGTATAATACCGCTATATCTGTGCAGGTTTGTTCTTCATTCCTTTTTCTTTCTCTAAGTTTTTCATCTTCAATACACCGATCTTGTGTTTCTTTAGTTATTTTTCTTCACGTGAATCCTCTAATATAGAAAAGGGAAAGGTAGATCAGAGACAAACATGAAAGACAAGCTGATGCAAAGAAACCTTCAAAGGGGACCTGAGAGGCTGAGATAGGGAGACGGTTGTATGTCACAAGACGGATTTAGCAAACTTTTTATTAATGAAGCTTGTTATAAATGGACTGTGCGGTGAAGGTGCCTTTGTTGATGATGAATCAGCATTCACATGGGATGGTATCAGAATAAAGAGAGAAGTTTTAAGATGAAGTTGACTTCTTGTGAAATGGCGCACAAATGATTAAAGGGCAGACCACCAGGGCGAATATTGCTGCTTGCAATCAATTATATCTGTTTTAACTTCAATGTTATAATGTAAGTGCAAAGAAATATAATTTATGGGTCTTTTTTTCAAAATGTGTTTGGGTCGTGGTCTTACTGGCTAGAGTTTGGACCACCCATGAAGAAGAAAGGGTCCACAATGAGCTGCAGACCATCTTTTCCATTATTGTTGCATTGGTTATTTCTAAAGTAGAGTGCCTTAACCAGTAGAATAGATAGGGCCCGCTGTATGGATAGTAGTTGCCAAGTTTTGGCAGCTGCAGATACTATTTTACATAAGTGGCACCAGAAATATCATGAGTTGTTGTGGGGTACCTCCCGTTTTGGTTTCAGTCACTCATGAAGAATGCTTAGGCCATATTGAGCCACTTATCACCTTCTTCATTGTTACCTTGGCTGTCTCTGGAGTAGAGTTCCCCAACCTGTAGTTTAGGGCACACACGTGGCTCTTAGTTTTTCTTTGAGTTCCCAAATTTTTGGCAGATACTATTCTGCATAAGTGGAATCAGGAATCATGAGTGGTTGTGAGGTACCTCCTGTTTTTGGTTTAGATCTCCCATGAAGAATGCTGGGACCATATTGAGCTGTTGACCATGTTCTTCATCATTGTTATGTTGGCTGTCTCTAGAGTAGAGTTTCCCAATCTGTAGAGCAGGACCCACACTTGGCTCTCGGTTTGCCTTTATGTAGATCCCAAATGTTTGGCAGATACTTTTGTGCATAAGTGGCATCAGGAATTTCATGAGTGGCTGTGGGGTAACTCCCATTTTCATTTAGGTCACTCATGAAAAAGTCTGGGGCCATATTGAGCTGGTGACCATTTTCACAATCATTTTCATTGTGGCTGCCTCTAGACTAGAGTTTCCCAACCAGTAGTTTAGGACCCACATATGGTCATTAGAGCCCTGTATGTAGCTCCTAAGCTTTTGGCAGCTGTCTTTACCAAGTGGCACCAGGTATATCATTAGCCTTTGTGCGGTAACTCTTCCTTTAGTTTACGTACCTTATGAAGAAGCCTGAACTTCCTTAAATAAACTATGTTGGTCTTACCCACAATGGTTATTTGGGCTTTCTCTACAGTATGTATACTTTTTTCTTTTTAAGACATTTAAGGAGAACCATATATTGAGGATCTTGGAGATGTCAAGATCACTATAGAGTTTTTGGACAGATCCATACATGAATTGTAAAATTGTAGTAAGTTGGCTTCTACTCATGGGTGCACCCTGTATTTTCTAGTGGGGAGTTTCTATAAGAAGAGGCAACCCCTGCTGATATTTAGACCACCCATGAAGTTGGGGCTTTTTTCTATACAGTTCGTTTGTCTTTATAACATTTTTTTTCTCAATTACCTATATGGATGATGATGCTTACATGAAAATAAAAAAGATGTAGAAGTCACCCAGGACTTCAAGGAACTTTTTGGTTTATGTCCTTATGCGAAATGTGCGCATGGAATGGAATGACTTCTAAAGAAAGGGGCACGAAAAGTAGAGCACTTCTCCCACACTTGTTTTCTAATGTGAGTTGGGATAGGGTCAACCCTTGTTGAGGATGATACCACTCCACCCAGGTAAGCTAAGACCATCCTAAATTTTTTCCATCTTTTCCACAATCATTAGGCTTTTTCTTAGATTGTCTTTGCCTTTTCTCTTGTAATCTTGTGTTTTTTTTTACTTACTGAAAAGTTTTTCAGATATAGGGATTGTTCCACTCGGACAATGCCTGACTGTAACCTATCTATAATTCATTTATGGTTTTGGAGCCCAATGGGCGGTCTTATTTAGTGATTGACAGCCCTCCTTGTATAAGTGTGCCTATAGAAATCGCAGTCAATCACCAAGTAGGACTGCCCACTGGACTCCTAAGCCAGAAATGAGTATGAATGAACTATCACACTGCCTACAGATAGGACGGGTTCTTTTAAAGTAGTTTTTGATAGTTTTTGCTTAACTTTTGTTGCATTAGGCTGTGCTGGATTTTTACTCTGAACCCAGTTCTTGAATAAACTTGAGAGAAAGAGAAGCATCTTGGGAGGATCCTGGGTGTAGAACTTGCTAGATATGTCATTTGTGTGTAATTAGGGTAGTTATTGGGTGGTATGTAGGGCACTGATTCTAGAATATTATGGATTTATATATATATTATTTTACATGATATATTATGTATTTTACTTGTGTCCTTGTATTGCGGCAGGCTGCTTTGTCATGTCTTTGGCTTATGCCAGCAGCGAATACTCCGCCACTGCTAATAATACTATTAGGGTTACTGAAGCTGCTGAAGTCTCAGTATAAAGTACAAATAAAAGACCTTAATGTGACTTGCAGAGTTCGGCGCTAACACTTCCTCCAGGAACTTATCCAATTTCAACTTGAATTTCCTTAATGAAACTTCTCTGGCAATTTCCCCTGGAATCGGATTGCACTGGAGGCTCCTTGGACAAGACCCATTAGTAACGGTTTCTTGGCCGGCGTCCCTGTGTATCTGAGCAGCGCCCTAACGAGCGTTCACTTGCTTCATTTGTGGTTCCTTTTTCGAATTCCTTTCTGAGAACTGCGTCCCTGCCAGATTCTGCAGGTCATGACCGTGTCGCATGTCTGATCATTTCTTGACATTTCTGCTCATTTTTAGTCTATTTTTGCTTAGTTTTTATTAGTCTTTTTGAAATTTGCATGTGCCAGCGCATATAAAGTAGCTCAAAATGCAAAAAAAAAAAAAATACCAAATGATACACAAATACTTAGGATATCGCCTTATTTTCCTTGAGTATGATATTAAACCACATAAATGTAATTAATTGGGTTCTCCAAAATTAGAAAAAACATGGCCTCATTCTTCTAGAAACAGCACCACTCCTGTCTACTGGTAGTTCCTGGTATTGTAGCTTGGTTCCATTAAAAGTTTAGCTAACTGGGTGTGGTTCTTAAAGAGAGGTCCACAGAGAAGAGTTGAGGATCACACCCACTTGCCAAAAAAGACTAGATTTATTTACAGGGAAGAGGCCATATCTCAAGAACGTAATTAATTGGGTTGTCCAAAATTAGAAAAAACATGGCCTCATTCTTCTAGAAACAACGCCGCTCCTGTCTATGGGTAGTTTCTGGTACTAATACCAGAATTGATAATAAATAAAAACCACCATGCAGTGCTCACATAGTGCCATACTATGCATCTGTGTACGAAATTCAAATAATACCGCCATACAGTGCACAGATAATGGAGTAATCAATGAATTGATAGAGCAGATTATAAAGCAGACATGTACATCTCGTGTTATCCGTGTGGACGGTGTGAACTAGAATATCATTTCCGGGCGACTCATTATTTGAGCCCATTTCTCCGTACTCCGTTTGCGCCGTCCATGCGGTATTCTGCTACTTAGCAACAGCAACCGAGGCGGAGGATAGGAACCAAGTGTCGTCCATGTGTTTGGTTTCTGTCCACGGTGATGAGACTTTTCTCTTACCTGGGGCTGCTAATTTGATTGCACCTGCTGTGACTTAGAATCACCGTCCTTCCCGATTCTTTTTCTTGTCCATGATATTGGCATAGCGACATAAATTAAAGATGCGCTTTCTGCCGGAGAAGCCTTTGTTCTTCCTCGCTCTTCTTTTGCTCCGCTCTTTCCGCGCCTGTTACTCTCTAACTCAAAGAAATTTCTCCAGCGGGAAACAAAACTTTCTGCAATTAACTATTTTCTGTCTGATCAGCAAAGACGCTTGGGATATAGATCTAAAAAAATGGCAGCGATTGCGTGAGCAACCAAATATTCACCTACAGTGGCTAGCAAAAGTATTCATCCCCCTTGGATTTTTACCTGTTTTGTTACATTACAACTTGTGTGTAAATATTTTTGTAATCTGATTTGTGTGTGATGCATCAGCACTAAATAGTCCTAAGTTGGTGAAGTGAGAAAAATATAGGCAGAAATTAAATTTATGGAATCAAATAACTAAAAATTGTCATGTGCATATGTATTCACCCCTTTTGCAATGAAGCCCCCCAAAAATTTCTGGTGCAAGCAGTTCCCTTCGTAAGTCCCATGCTTAGTGACAGGACGTTCACCTGTGTGCAGTCTAATGTCACATGTCTGTCAGTATATACACTATACCTTTTCTGAAAGGAAACAGAGGCTGCAACATCATTAACAAGAGGCACCACTAACAAAACAACACCATGAAGACCAATGAGATCTCCAAACACCACCATGAAGACCAAGGAGATCCCCAAACACCACCATGAAGACCAAGTAGATCCCCAAACACCACCATGAAGACCAAGGAGATCCCCAAACACCACCATGAAGACCAAGGAGATCTCCAAACAGCACCATGAAGACCAAGGAGATCTCCAAACAGCACCATGAAGACCAAGGAGATCTCCAAACAGCACCATGAAGACTGTAATGCACACGCCCGGGCTGAGCGGCGTGTGCATGTGATTGTAGTGATTCCACTGGACCGTGCCGGAGAGTGAATGCCTGGAGGGGCGTAACTAGGTATTCACCCTATCCGACCAGGGTCGCACGACGGCATACGACGCCAGTGCACCAAGGAGGAACCGAGCAGAGGGACCAGGTGCTACTCCAGTACAGACCCCGGACACGGCTGTTGACCCACACAGGGGAATACAGGAACAGACTGGTAGGCTGGCACACAGACTGGTGGGTATAGGCAGGCACGACTGGTATGCAGGCAGGCGGGTATGCAGGCAGGGGGGTACAGGCAAGCACGGCTAGAGTGCAGACAGGAAGGCACTAGCAGGTAGGAACACAGGCGGGATAGGACCCAGTACACACTGGGACTCAGGAACAATACAGGCAGAGGGGTACAGGCAAGCACAGCTAGAGTGCAGACAGGGAGGCACTAGCAGGTAGGGACACTGGCGGGATAGGACCCAGTACACACTGGGACTCAGGAACAGAACCACAGATGTGGCGGACAAACACAGCAGAGTGAGGCCGCCCAGAGAGGTGAGCGAGAACAGGGCAGGACAAGGCCGCCTGGAGCGGTGAGCAAGAGTAGAGCAGGACAAGGCCGCCAGGAGCGGTGAGCAAAGGGTCAGAGCTGAGCGAGACTGCCGGAGCAGTGAGCAAGAGTAAAGCAGGACGAGACCGCCTGGAGCGGTGAGCAAAGGGTCAGAGCTGAGCGAGACTGCCGGAGCAGTGAGCAAGAGTAAAGCTGGACGAGACCGCCTGGAGCGGTGAGCAAGAGTGGAGCAAGACTGCCGGAGCAGTGAGCAAAAGGATAAGAGCGGAGCGAGACTGCCGGAGCAGTGAGCAAAAGGGTCAGAGCGGAGCAAGGCTGCCGGAGCAGCGAGCAAAGGAGTCAGAGCAGGCTAGAACCGCCGGAGCGGTAAGCAAAGGAGACAGAGCAGGCTAGAACCGCCGGAGCGGTGAGCAAAGGAGTCAGAGCAGGCAAGGCTGAGCAGGGGGGACAGGGCTCTGTTCACACGGAACAGACAGGAAGGGAAAGGCAGAGCCAGATACCCACAGGGTACTTGCAGTGAAGTAGCGAGTGGACCACAAACTCACAAACGGGAGTACAGAGACAACAAGCAGGAGTTAGGTACGAGTTCAGACTCTGCAGAAAAAGGAAGGGAACGGACATAGAGGCAAAACAGGTAAAGGATAGGAGAGAGTTCAGACTGGAACTGAGTGTACGGAGGAGACCGACACTGCAGCGGAATACAGGAGCGGGTCTGGGAATACGGCCCCCAGAGAGGCAGGATGAACAGGCAAGGAGCGTGTTCAGACAGGACAGACAAGATACAGGAGCGGGTCTAGGTAATCGGCCCCTAGAAGGCGGGAGGAACAGGCTAGGAGCGTGTTCAGACAGGACAGACAAGATACAGGAACGGATCTAGGTAATCGGCCCCTAGAAGGCGGAAGGAACAGGCTAGGAGCGTGTTCAGACAGGCCTGGAAATACAGCCTCCAGGATAGGCAGACAAGAGAACACAGACAGGACTCAGTTCAGACACGGGAACTGATACCACAAGGCAGGAGACATAGACAGGACTCAGCTCAGACACGGGAACTGATACCGCAAGGCAGGAGACATAGACAGGACTCAGTTCAGACACGGGAACTGATACCGCAAAGCAGGAGACAAAGAACGGGACCTGGCACCTTCAGAGTGCAAGCACACACTGAATGAAACACTATGCTCAGGCAGGGATAGATGGGAGCAGCTGAGCTATATACCAGGTGACAGACAGCAATAGGCTGAGGACGCACAAGGGGTGTGACCCACAGCAGGTACAAAAAGCAGGAAGTGATCGGGCGCCGCTCTTAAGCAGCAGAAACAGACACAAACAGACAGCATGGAGGGAAGCCAGAGACATTCTGGACAGGAGATCAAGTGCGCGCTCTTGCACAGTGGGAGATGGACCACCATGCAAGGACGCCGCCAGGTATGTTACAAAGACCAAGGAGATCTCCAAACAACACCATGAAGACCAAGGAGATCTCAAAACAACACAATGAAGACCAAGGAGATCTCCAAACACCACCCTGAAGACCAAGGAGATCTCCAAACAACACCATAAAGACCAAGGAGATCTCCAAACAACACCATGAAGACCAAGGAGATCTCCAAACAACACCATGAAGACCAAGGAGATCTCCAAACAACACCATGAAGACCAAGGAGATCTCCAAACAACACCATGAAGACCAAGGAGATCTCCGAACAACACCATGAAGACCAAGGAGATCTCCAAACAACACCATGAAGACCAAGGAGATCTCCAAACAACACCATGAAGACCAAGGAGATCTCCAAACAACACCATGAAGACCAAGGAGATCTCCAAACAACACCATGAAGACCAAGGAGATCTCCAAACAACACCATGAAGACCAAGGAGATCTCCAAACAACACCATGAAGACCAAGGAGATCTCCAAACAACACCATGAAGACCAAGGAGATCTCCAAACAACACCATGAAGACCAAGGAGATCTCCAAACAACACCATGAAGACCAAGGAGATCTCCAAACAAGTCATGGTCAAAGTTGTTGAGAAGTACAAGTCAGGTTTGGGTTCTAAAACAATATCCCAATCTCTACTGATCCCATCATCAAATCCATCATCATCAAATGGAAAAAACATGGTACCACAAGAAACCTGCCAAGAGAGAGCGCCCACCAAAACTCTGCGCCCGTTCAAGGAGGGCATCAATCAGAGAGGCAGCACAGAGACCAATGGTAACCCTGAAGGAGCTGCAGAGTTCCCAATCAGAGACTGGAGTATCTGTCCATATAACCACAATAACCATACACTCCATAGAAATGCCCTTTATGGAAGAGTGGGTAGAAAAAGCCTTTACTTTACACACAAAAATTGTAAGGCTCGTTTTGAGTTTGCCAAAAGACATGGGAATCTCCTCAAATGTATGAAGTTAGGTGCTGTGGTCAGATGAGACTAAAATTGAACCTTTTGGACACCAAAGTAAACTCTGTCTGGTCCCAAACCAGCACAGCTCATCACCCCAAGAACACCATCCCCACAGTGAAACATGGTGGTGGCAGTTTCATGCTGTGGGGATGTTTTTCGACAGCAGGGACAGGGAAAATGGTTTGAGTCGAGGGGAAGATGGATGGTGCGAAATACAGGGGCGCGGTAACAGCAGCCGCTCTCCATACACGTCACCCCAATGACTGAACACCAAACGCCAGAACAAGATCCTGGAAAAGGTGGGTGATGGGACAGACTGGTTTCACCTTAAGATGAGACTTATATATGTAGAACTACAAGGCTCAGCATGCTACATCAGCCTTTTGCAGGTGACTGAAGCCTGCAGTCACTATAACATCCCTTCCCCATTTTTCCCCTTTCTGACCTCGATCCCCCCCATAGTTGCAACGTGTGCAGGGTAATACAAGCTCCGTCTCATTTCTACCTATCTTATATAAATTCCTTTGCAGTCACATGATCTTGTGTCCTCCCCGCAGAGCATCTCGTCCGGCGATCAGATATTGCATTTTCAGGTCAGGTTCAAGCTCACCTTACATTCACCAGGCAGATCTGTGTCCGTTTCTGGTTTTAATTTTCTCGCTTTTTTTCTGATTATCCTTTAAGATTGAGAAGAATTTTCCTTTTGACACTTTTATTATAAGTTTTATCCCACTGATGGAAAGTCGGAGAGGAGAAGAGCCGGTCACTGTAATACACAGGGTGTATAATCCTCATGTAATGGAAAGTTTCTAATACTCTGTGTGGAAATACCTTACAATTTTCAAGACCTCTGCTTGCTGTCAGCAGATGGAAACATATTTACATCTGGAGGCTGTAATTCTGCTCTGACTATGGCCGTCAGACACTAGGGCATCGGTAGTTACAGTGTATCAGTCTTTACTGCGTCAGAATGCCAGTATTCTCAGTGGTCTCCGGTTTGATCTTGTAGACAATGTGGCAAATATCTGCACAACTAAAGATACATGATCAGATTCTGTCTGCAGCCACCGCTAGGGGGAGCTCCCTGTATACATAGATACATGATAAGATCCTGTCTGCAGCCACCGCTAGGGGGAGCTCCCTGTATACAGAGATGCATGATAAGATTCTGTCTGCAGTCACCACTAGGGGGAGCTCCCTGTATATAGAGATACATGATCAGATTCTGTCTGCAGCGACCGCTAGGGGGAGCTCCCTGTATACAGAGATACATGATAAGATTCTGTCTGCAGCCACCACTAGGGGGAGCTCCTTGCATATAGAGATAGGGGATACATTATTATTATTGAGTCCAATGTACAACCAGTATGCAATAAACTCATGAGCTCCTCCTAGTGGTGGCTACAGGTAGTGAACATGTCATCTTTTTAATTCTATGTTTGTGCAAGTGGTTTGGAGTTTTAACCTTTATAATAATATATCACAGAATTTTGACTTACTTCCATTAAAAATCAGGATTGTACTTGAAGAATAGGAATTTCCTCGCCCAGGGTTTCCATTTCTCCTTCTTTTTGAGGTTTTGAGGCGCACAGCCGCGCAGCCATAAATCCTGCTTCCATGGCACATGAAATGTGTTTGAGAGATGGGAGTCTGACAAAGGCCGTGTCCTAAAATGGGTATCAGCCGGGCGGTGCGTGCGCGAGGGAGACAAACATACTGAGTAAATGACTTTGCAAACATATCTTTATTCGCGCTATTATGAGACGAAGCAGCTTTTTCATCAGATCAGATGGTTTCATTACCGCCAGTTGGCAGAGCCGGGACCTCGTTCAATTACAGATATTGAAACAAGCTTGTAGCAGAAGAGGTTGTGCTACTCTGGTGAAAATGATTTGGCTTATTGGGAAAAGTCTGTATTTAGATGTGATGGAAGCAAAACAGAAATATACGATGCGAAGCGTCTGTGGAGAGCAGCCTTTAGCCCGGGCGCTCGGCGGTTTCTCCAGTCACCAGATTTATGCGACAAAACTTTGGATAAATCGAGTTACACAATTAATTTCCATTCCCTATTTATTAGACTTCTCTCACTGTGATGATTTCCATTTCATTCTAGTAATTGGTGTCAGTCAGCTGCATGTAAAGCTGCGTGTAATAGTGAAATGACTTTAATCTGCCCAATCCTTGAAGAGCCAAGGGTGTATACAATATCCTTTACCACGCCAATGGTATATACTGTATAATTCCAAACAATGGCCCCCATTATCAATTGCTACATATTCCGTAATATGCATTGATATATATATTAATATAATATCTGATGGCAATGCTTCATGGGAAAAAAAAAGTATGCAAATCAGAGGGACTGTTATATGAACTGTGCTTAGCACCTGGTGACTGTATTTTACCATTTATTGGTCCTTAAGATGCCCATTCCTGCACAGCTATTTAGAAGCAGTGTGTAAAGCCTGTGATACTTGGAAACTTAACTGGCTATTCTGCTGCCCAGTGGTTTATACAGAGCTCATATGCTGGCAACTTACTGTACAGTACGAAGTTATATTTTCTGTACTGCCCTTACTGCCATAAAAAGTGTTTTTTTGGGGGGCAAAAGAGTTGTTGGGGAACTTTCTCTGCCAACCAGTGTTGCATATTATGCCTTTCTTTAGCTTTGGACACACTTTATCTATGGTCCAGTGTTACGTAGAGTGATCAGCCCCTGGTAGTTTACTGGAATATTAAAGGGGTTGTATATAGGTCGTCAATATCCGATCAGGGGTGCTTCTAAAACCTTACCCCCCTTCCCCACCCACCTGCCAGCTACAGTGGTGGCCAAAAGTATTGGCACCCCTGCAATTCTGTCAGATAATTCACAGTTTCTTCCTGAAAATGATTGCAATCACAAATTCTTTGGTATTATTATCTTCATTTAATTTGCTTGCAAGGAAAAAACACAAAAGAGAATGAAGCAAAAATCAAATCATTGATCATTTCACACAAAACTTCAAAAATGGGCCAGACAAAAGTATTGGCACCCTCAGCCTAATACTTGGTTGCACAACCTTTAGCCAAAATAACTGCGAACAACCGCTTCCGGTAACCATCAATGAGTTTCTTACGATGCTCTGCTGGAATTGTAGACCATTCTTCTTTGGCAAACTGCTCCAGGTCCCTGATATTTGAAGGGTGCCTTCTCCAAACTGCCATTTTGAGATCTCTGCACAGGTGTTCTATGGGATTCAGGTCTGGACTCATTGCTGGCCACCTTAGAAGTCTCCAGTGCTTTCTCTCAAACCATTTTATAGTGCTTTTGGAAGTGTGTTTTGGGTCATTGTCCTGCTGGAAGACCCATGACCTCTGAGGGAGACCCAGCTTTCTCACACTGGGCCCTACATTATGCTGCAAAATTTGTTGGTAGTCTTCAGACTTCATAATGCCATCCACACGGTCAAGCAGTCCAGTGCCAGAGGCAGCAAAGCAACCCCAAAACATCAGGGAACCTCCACCATGTTTGACTGTAGGGACCGTGTTCTTTTCTTTGAATGCCTCTTTTTTTTTCCTGTACACTCTGTTGATGCTTTTTCCCAAAAAGCTCTACTTTTGTCTCATCTGACCAGAGAACATTCTTCCAAAATGTTTTAGGCTTTCTCAGGTAAGTTTTGGCAAACTCCAGCCTGGCTTTTTTATATCTCGGGGTAAGAAGTGGGGTCTTCCTGGGTATCCTACCATACAGTCCCTTTTCATTCAGACACCGACGGATAGTACAGGTTGACACTGTTGTACCCTCGGACTGCAGGGCAGCTTGAACTTGTTTGGATGTTAGTCGAGGTTCTTTATCCACCATCCGCACAATCTTGCGTTGAAATCTCTCGTCCATTTTTCTTTTCCGTCCACATCTAGGGAGGTTAGCCACAGTGCCATGGGCTTTAAACTTCTTGATGACACTGCGCACGGAAGACACAGGAACATTCAGGTCTTTGGAGATGGACTTGTAGCCTTGAGATTGCTCATGCTTCCTCACAATTTGGTTTCTCAAGTCCTCAGACAGTTCTTTGGTCTTCTTTCTTTTCTCCATGCTCAATGTGGTACACACAAGGACACAGGACAGAGGTTGAGTCAACTTTAATCCATGTTAACTGGCTGCAAGTGTGATTTAGTTATTGCCAACACCTGTTAGGTGCCACAGGTAAGTTACAGGTGCTGTTAATTACATGAATTAGAGAAGCATCACATGATTTTTCAAACAGTGCCAATACTTTTGTCCACCCCTTTTTTTAGGATTGGTGTGGAATTATATCCAATTTGGCTTTAGGACAATTCTTTTTGTGTTTTTTCATAGAAGACAAATTAAATGAAGATAATAATACCAAAGAATTTGTGATTGCAATCATTTTCAGGAAGAAACTGAGTATTATCTGACAGAATTGCAGGGGTGCCAATACTTTTGGCCACCACTGTATTAATAAGTTTTATATCCACTGGAAGTACACAATGTACGGAGTCGGAAATGGACATCTCTGAATAATGTGTAGTGGCCATTCCTGGTACTGCACGTCAGAATGCATTCACTTCAATAGGAGCTGAGCTGCAATACCTGAGAACGGCCACTACACAGAGTATGGCGCTGTTCTTGTCCAGGGCTTCAGTCACCTAGTATGATATAAATTAGGAGATTAAAGTCCTTTAATAACCACAGTCTTTAGGCCCAGTGATACATAACTTTGCCTACAGCTTTCTCTTTTTGGGCAGTATTCAATGTTATACAGTATATAGTTCTATGGGACTTTCTCTTTTGGGGCATTGTTGTATACAGGGCTCAGTTCTTATTGACCTCTAGATCTATGTCTCTGTTCTACACAATGACTTATATAAAGCTTTTTTCATTGTGATTTTGTTGCATCAGTACAACTTTTCAAGTAATAGTTATGTGAAACTAAGTTTTACGTGCAGTACCAATTCTGACCACATGGTGTGCACTTGATTAAGAGATCGTGCTCTTAAACTTCTCCTAGTGGTAGAAATGAGTATTGCATGCAATTTTATTTGTGGCACGCTGGTCCAGGGAGGACAACGACCACTCAACCAAATCCCACCTCTCAGTCCCA
The DNA here is from genome assembly GCF_046119375.1 of Phyllobates terribilis. Lineage (NCBI taxonomy): Eukaryota > Metazoa > Chordata > Amphibia > Anura > Dendrobatidae > Phyllobates > Phyllobates terribilis. The sequence continues at coordinate 681,103,412 of NW_027362763.1, read as the reverse complement.
GTCTTAGCTGGAAACTTTGCAATCCTTTAATTTCTTGGCGTTACTGTTGCTTAATGTGAAACTGCGGAAACTGAATAAACTGAGCGGCAAATCAGAGGGAAGAATTAGTGTGAAATGATTTGTAAATGGGTTTAGTGGTAAAGAATAATAGGAAGACGCGGGATAGAAACACGAAGCGCTGGGGAGAGTTTTACAATGTAGCACTGTAAATGTGCGATACAATGTAATTAAGTCACTTCATGAAATAAACATCGATTCTAAATGATTAATAATTCATCCTCAAAACTCTGGTTTCTCCTCTATAAAATCTGGATCTCGCTGAAAATTCCCCATAAATGGAGCGGAATATTTCATGGTATTTTATAGTTTCTAATGCACAATTCTTAAAGGGGTTTTCCACTTTTAGGAAAGTGAACCTCAAACAATTCCTGTAATGTATTAAAAAACAAAGCCAGAAAGTACTTGCACTCCCCTACTTCAGCTCTAGTTCCTAGTGTTTCGGCCTATCACCGCTGCCGCCAATCACTGAGCGCTGCGGCTTATGCTCACTACATCGCCAGCTCTGCTGAGCTCCGTGATTGGCTGAAATCATTTAGGGTCCACTTTTCTAAGAGTGGAAAACCCCTTTAAGGTTATACCTAGTCCATGCAGTGGATACTGGTTATCACTGAGGAGATTTGAAGGCAATGCTCCATGGGAAAAAAAGTATGCAAATTAGCTCCCCTCTAGTGCCACCTATAGGGAACCACTGTGTAAGTCAATGCTAGACCCATAAAAGAGCTTTGAAACATGACTAGGGATACGAGCAGTGACGTAACTTGGAGCTTGGGGGCTTCAATACAAAAGCTCCAACGGGGCCCCCAATTATTGCATCTCATAATGGTCAACTCATATGGGCTAAAGAGACCTTTTGGGCCCCCTAGGCTCCAGGGCCAAGGCACAATTGCAACCACTGCACCTATGATGTTACGCCCCTGTAAACGAGTCAAACCAGACCTGCACTTTTGGGTTTTTTTCCGGTAATAAGACATGGATAGTAGGACTTTCCTCTATAATCCGGAGCATAAAGCCACCGAAAATAGTTGACTCAATGGGTACTGGGTAATTTTCTTTCACTTAGACACTAGTAGCATCTAAAATAGCCCCATTAATTTTGCACCCAATAGTCCAGTTTAGTCCAATGGGGAATATCCCAATAGCCCGGAGTATTCGGATGTGGCCGACATGTAGATGCCAAGCGAGTGAATATGAAGACAAACCTTCAATATCCACGGGAGATCAATGAGATCTCATGGGAAGAACATTCTAGAAAGTCTCTACATGGACGACTCTTTTAGTAAAGTTTATGAAGATGACAAAAAAAAAACATTCAACGCATCTGACTCGCCCCCTGGGCCGTGGGGTACCCGGAACCGGGCTTCTGTACGATGCTGGGGGTAGTAGTGGCAACCCGGTCCCGTGGCTCAGGGTGGTCAGACCAATGTTGTGGCAGTCTATTTATCAGTGTTTTGAATGTCCGACTACGCCACCCGTGGATTGTGGTCAGAGATAACCGCCGCTGCGAGGCAGACCGCTGAGGCTGGTGTTGGGGTGCAGCAAAGGGGTAGGATAACTCCCCACGGGAAGAGTGTAGCCTCTGTCCAATGATGCAGTCCAGGGTCTTTTACTCACAGTTGTTATCCAAGTCATTTCTGTCAGCAATGACTGCCCGAGCCGTGCTGCGTCCAACAGGTGAGGAGCTCGGTCAACCCCCAGGCAATTCAGGAGTATGGCACAGGACCCCCTTCTGTCCTTTCTCTGGCCTCTCGTGCCCCACCAGTGTCCTGACTTCTGTCCGGCTACTGCGGACCGTGATGGGTAAGCGTTGGCCTTCACTTCCCGCTATCCTATATGGTGCCTTCCTAGCAGGTTTAGCAGGGCGTCGCACCAATAAATGGTCACAACCTCCGGTTCTTGGCTGAGGGTAGATTCGCCTCCACCAACTTAGGGATCCGGTACCTTTCCACAGCCTGACCCTTCCACCCGATATAATGGGGTATGCAACGGTTGCTGGCCGTTCTGCACTCTTAGGGTCCCTTCTGCCTTCTTGTTTCTGGAGCCCTTCCACTCCTCTGTCTCTTCTCCTTCCTTCCTTCTCCTCTTCTCCTCTCTGGCCCCGGCCTTTTCTCTAGGCCTGCCTCATGGAGCTGAGCCGCTGCTCCCTGTCAGCTCTCTCTTCTGCTCTGACTGAACTGAACTAAGATGGCTCCCACCTTTTATTTACTTCTGTGTGTCTGAGCTCAGGTGACCTGCACCCAATGAGCTCCTTCCTGTGCTCCAGAAACCGTCCCCTTCTGCTCCTACACCACTGGGTTCTCTCCCCCCTCCCCACTCCAGCCAGGGACATGGTCAGTTGTGCCCGCAGCTGGGAGCACCGTCGAGCTGTCCCCCGGAAATGGGGTGAGTGTGTGTATGCAGCTAACTGAGCCCTGGTCCACACTCCATCCTTACCTGGGAGTGGAATATCACACCTCTGGTTGAGGTGCAATACCCCTGTAGTGGCCGAACCCTCGGGGCGCTACATTCCCCCCTGGTAAACCACAGCACGTCCTCGGGCTAGAAAAGAGCAAAAGACAATTCAAAAACATGCAAGTTTTTAGAATGCATTCATATATAAAATTATAAACCATTATTACTCATCTCTTTATGGGAGGCAATTTTTCTCTTTTAATGTTACTAGCACATTTTCTCTTTTAGCAATAATATAAGACTTTCTTCACATATATAACACACTATAAAACTCTTTTCACTTTTATAACCACATCTGTCACATATAAAACATTTTTCTTATAACATTGTTCATGTAAAACTTTTATTAACTGGTCACAGTGCACTTTGCAACCAGGTGTCCATCTTTCTATAAAATGCAAACTTGTAAACACAAACATGAGGGACCCGTTCGCAAACCCTCAACGAAGGCCCTGGGGTGGCTGCAGGGCGTAGCTGATCCAGCTGCTGGACCTCGTCTTCGGCCACCTCTAACGGGTTTTTGTTCGGAGGTCAGTTGTTGTTGTAGGCTCTTATAAAACCAGTAGGGGGAACTTTAGGAAGTGCAACTATTTACAGAATTGACCGCTCCCAGTCCTCGGCCTGATAGTTCACTAAGTTGGCTGCTCCCAGTCCTCAGCCGGCTTTAACTGACCCATTACCGGGTAACTCTAGGTAACAGTCTCTTTACCCTGACAGGTAACTATATACATTGTACGCTGCCGCTCCTTAGTAGCGGTGTCCTCCTTGCGCACCTTCTTCCTCCTCACCATACTCTCCAGACCCGTCCGGGTCCTCTGAACAGTAGTGCTCAGGGTAGTGTTGCTCCTCTTCCACCCTCTGGATGTTAAGGGCGTACCACCCCCGCAGACCTCTGTGTCTGGTGTAGGACACCCGATCTCCCGGGAACAGATCCCGCCCCCGGTGACCTTCTGGCAGGTGGCTCTCCACGTCCCTCCGGGTAACAAACACATCCGTGTCCGTCGTCGGGTCTCTGATGAAACCCCACCCCTCCTCTTGTTGGAATTTCACCACGGTCCCTATGATTCTGGGACTGCTTGCGGTTTGGGGGTCTCGCCGGGCGCGCATTTTCTGTTCCGCGCTCCGGGCCTGCAGCTGCTCATGCCTCTGGCGCCCCACCCGCCTCGCCTTCTCCAACTGCGCCACCTGTCGGTGACAGAACTCCCGCCCGCGGGTTGCGGCCGCCAGCGTCTCCTGCGAGAACCCCATGAGGACCTCCCCAGCCTGGTCCCACTCGTACTGGACCTCTTCGATCGGGAGCTGGGGGACATCAACGGGCTGTGTAGCAGGCAGGAGCGGGCGAAGCAGGGCTCCGTCCTCTGCGGACAGGCCCACCCGGAGACAAGGGTGGACCCACCCCTCTGGTACAGGGACCGGCTCTCCATCGGGTCCGGCGAGCTGGCTGTACAGGTCAGTCCGAAGGGGTGGTGGCTTCGGGACCGGGGGCGCACGCATTTAGGAGGCGCCTGGGGAGGTCAAGCCTTGCGACCGGGCCTGGAGCGGGCCGCTTCCGACCGCACCCGGGGTCAGGGGGCACGACGTGGGGCGTGGCTCAGCGGCGGTGTTCGCGGCTTGAGGCCCAGGTGTATGTGGCGGGAGCGTGGAAGCTGCAGCGGCTCCCGGGACTTCTGGCTCTGCGGTGGGATCCAGGGGTAAGCTTACGGCGTCAGGACCCGGGGCAGGGGTGTCAGCCTTACCTGCCTCCGCGGCAGTGCTGTTCTCGGCCTCCGGTCTCCTGTCTCTGTCCTCGGGGGCAGGCGCACTGCCGGGTGCTGGCAGCGTCTCTTGCTGCCGGGTCGCTACCCGCCGAACCATCTCCTCCCTCCATCCGGCGATGACTTCCCTCTGCGCCCGGACCATCCTCCGGTCCAACTCCTTCAGCGCTGTCCGCAAGAACTCAGGGTCTTCTGCGGGGAGCTGAGCCATCAGCTCCGTGAGGCTGCACGGGGACTTCTCGGTCTGCAGCAGGCCACTTGCCTGGGTGCTGGAGTTGGTGCTCCTCTCCATCTCCGGGTGTGATCTGGCGAGACTGATCCAAACCACACCCTGCCCCTCGGTTTTATTCTCTTTCTGCCCCTGTTGGGGGTGGTCCCGGGGCAATCTGCTGACAATCACTCTCAGGGGCAGCCCCCCCACCCTGATGGACATCTCTACAGCCGCACTCATGGCTGTCGGGGGTGGGCTCCGTCTTTGGCGCCATTCTGGGACCTGGCCCACGATGGGCGGTGGCCTCCTGTGGTCTTTTGGCGCGCGCATGATGGCGTCCGTTCTGCTGAGGCGGGCGCCACATTCAATACAGTGAAACAGTTTCTTTTCAGGCACGCAATACCCGCTTGTGGCGGGTTGGTCACGATCCTGCCGACTACGCCAAAGCTGACTCGCCCCCTGGGCCATGGGGTACCCGGAACCGGGCTTCTGTACGATGCTGGGGGTAGTAGTGGCAACCCTGTCCCGTGGCTCAGGTTGGTCAGACCAATGTTGTGGCAGTCTATTTATCAGTGTTTTGAATGTCCGACTACGCCACCCGTGGATTGTGGTCAGAGATAACCGCCGCTGCGAGGCAGACCGCTGAGGCTGGTGTTGGGGTGCAGCAAAGGGGTAGGATAACTCCCCACGGGAAGAGTGTAGCCTCAGGGCAGTGTAAGTGGATGCTGGGGGTGATGATGCAGGCGCAGAAGAAATCACACAGAGTCCAATGATGCAGTGCAGGGTCTTTTACTCACAGTTGTTATCCAAGTCACTTCTGTCAGCAAGGACTGCCCGAGCCGTGCTGCGTCCACCAGGTGAGGAGCTCGGTCAACCCCCAGGCAATTCAGGAGTATGGCACAGGACCCCCTTCTGTCCTTTCTCTGGCCTCTCGTGCCCCACCAGTGTCCTGACTTCTGTCCGGCTACCGCGGACCGTGTCGGGTAAGCGTTGGCCTTCACTTCCCGCTATCCTATATGGTGCCTTCCTAGCAGGTTTAGCGGGGGTTCGCACCAATAAATGGTCACAACCTCCGGTTCTTGGCTGAGGGTAGATTCGCCTCCACCAACTTAGGGATCCGGTACCTTTCCATAGCCTGACCCTTCCACATGATATAATGGGGTATGCAACGGTTGCTGGCCGTTCTGCACTCTTAGGGTCCCTTCTGCCTTCTTGTTTCTGGAGCCCTTCCACTCCTCTGTCTCTTCTCCTTCCTTCCTTTCCTTCTTCTCTTCTCCTCTCTGGCCCCGGCCTTTTCTCTAGGCCTGCCTCGTGGAGCTGAGCTCAGCCTGAGCCGCTGCTCCCTGTCAGCTCTCTCTTCTGCTCTGACTGAACTGAACTAAGATGGCTCCCACCTTTTATCTGCTTCTCTGTGTGTCTGAGCTCAGGTGACCAGCATCCAGTGAGCTCCTTCCTGTGCTCCAGAAACCGTCCCCTATCTGCTCCTACACCACTGGGTTCTCTCCCCCCTCCCCACTCCAGCCAGGGACATGGTCAGTTGTGCAGCTGAATGTACAACAGCCCTGAAAAATATTGCTCTCCTATAATCATGATGTTAATATAGCACTGAAGAATAATGGTGCTGGGTACCATGATTGGTGTGGACTACATGGCTTCTGGTCCTAAAAACATGGAGAATACATAGATATGGAGATGAGGTGTTCTTCACGTGGACTCGGTGGCTGAGGTCCTTTCCTGCCAAGCAGCAGATGATGGATACTAGACACCATCTAAGCCCAATAGTTTGGGGTTTGACAAAGTGGAGGTTGGCTGCAGATGCCATGGCAGCTCCAGGTGGGATGTTTGCCATGTTGGGTGGGTTGGGAGGAGGTGGCCTGGTAGACCTTGGACTGGAGATAACAGCAGGTCTTTTGGAGGCTCTGCTGGATGAAAGACCCCATACTTCTGTATACTTGCACCCATGAAGGAGTTGCCACCATTGCTATGTGGGCCACAGTGGCACTTGTAAACACTTGAGAGAGAAACAGAAACTGTATCCAGTGCTGCATTTTTAGTCGGGACTCTCTTCACCTCTTACAACTTGGCATAGGTTGAAGCCAAAAAATGGCACTGTTGCTAACATGGTGCTGATATTGGAGTAATAAATCTGAATTTTGGCAGCACTCGGAGACCACAGAAACATGGACAAGTGACGGGGGTCTCATGATTTATTGCCGTAGTGCATTAACGCTCAGCGAGCATCGTGTGGCTGTGTGCGGTGACTGTCAGTAAAAAGATGCTTCCAGCCATAAAACCAGTCTGTGATGAAACTTATTCAGTGACTGTTTGACTTGGTTGGACAGAATCTCAACTCTCGCCTCCAGATCCCACAGAAGGAATCCTGCAATGGTATAACGCCATCTAGTATAATATAACTATCCGAAAAATAGTACAATTCCGTCTAGTGTAATAAAGCTTTTTCACACTTTAGCCACAAGCTCCACTTTAAGCCAAGGCAGCATTTTTCTCACTCAGCCTGGAAATGTTACCGCGCTCCTGGCAAGTTATGTAATGGCTCCGCTCTTTATTGTCGCCTCCGTCAGACGAGGAGAAATCTCTGTACACCGGTGTTCCTGTAGATGAGCCAATCTGTTTTGTGTGTGATGTGCTTTTTTTTCTAGAATGGCCTCTACCCGACTATTTGCATCCGTTTTTCTGCTTCTCTCAGCAAGCGCCTTGGTGATTATTGCCATATGGATGCTTGGTGTGAACTCCGGCATAATACTCGCTGCTACCAGCCAGCCCGAGCAATGTAAATTGGTTTTGTAAAGCAGAGCAGTGAGGAATTGCTGTTTTTAGCAGCGAGCATCTGTAGTGCGGCCTCTATATTCGAGCGGTGCGGCTTGTTTGCCTCCAGTTCTGCATCAAATGTTTGTTTTATCTATTGCCGATGTACAACAAGCAACTCTGAAGAATAATCCTGCTGAGTGATTCCAGAGCATCGCGAATGGCGCCGCGCACAATCCTCAGCGGGAAGATTATTTTAGATTCAAAAGAGAAAGCGGTTTTCATTGGAAATGAAAACTAGTTCAATTATAAGTGGCGAAAATGATTATTTACCACCATCTGATTATCTCCCTGCTTAAAAAAACATGACCATATATCTTCATAAAAATGCAAAAATATATGCAACTAAAAAAAGAATTTGGTCCATGACATATTTAGAAAGTCTCCACAGCCAATGATCTACCAGCTCGGACAAGTTCAAGATATATTAGTTTTGAGCAAGGATGGGTGTGGAGGAGAGAACAGTTTTGAGCACTGCAAAATGAGGCTCATGGAACAGTTATTGTTTTTCTAAACCCATCATACTACATTTCATAGAAGCTCATAAAGTCTTCCCAGCTTGGATGGATCCATTACCCTAGTCTAAGACCTAGCAATATTCTTGGGAACTTGCTTTTTGAAACTTATCAATCCAAGTTCCAAATCAAGTCAGATTTTTCCAGCTTGGATAAGTCCAGCAATCAGGGTAGGACATAGATTTTCAAACCAATCAAACTAATTGCTGAAGAAACTCACAAGTTCTCCTACCTTGATTGGATCCACCACACAGGCTAAGACTTGGCAATATGTTTGAGAACTTGCTTTTCGAAAAACCCATCACATAAAGTGCCAAGACAACTTGCAAAGTTCCCCAAGCTTGGAAAGGACCAAAGCTCTGGATAAGATATAGCAGTGATTTTTTAAGAATTTGCTTTTCTAAATCCTTCGAACCCTCTGGCACAACAATTCAGAAAGTTCTCCCAAGTTGGATGGGTCCACCACCCAGGCTACGGCATAGTATTTTTTTTTTATTTTTTAAATCCATCGTTCCAAATGCTAGAGCAACTCACAAACTTCTCCAAGCTTGTACGAATCAACCACCCAGGCAAAGACTTGGTTGTTAGTGCTTCTGGAAACTTGCTATTTGAAAGTGATCAAACGGACTGCGAAACCAACTAAACGAAGTTCTCCCAGATTGGATGGAGCCACCACACAGGCTGAGACATACAGTACAGACCAAAAGTTTGGACACACCTTCTCAATTAAAGATTTTTCTGTATTTTCATGATTATGAAAATTGTACATTCACACTGAAGGCATCAAAACTATGAATTAACACATGTGGAATTATATACTTAACAAAAAAGTGTGAAACAACTGAAAATATGTCTTATATTCTAGGTTCTTCAAAGTAGCCACCTTTTGCTTTGATGACTACTTTGCACACTCTTCGCATTCTCTTGATGAGCTTCAAGAGGTAGTCACCGGAAATGGTTTTCACTTCACAGGTGTGCCCTGTCAGGTTTAATAAGTGGGATTTCTTGCCTTATAAATGGGGTTGTACTGTAGTTGTACCCTTAAATAATTGCTTTTCAAAATCCATCGAACCAAGTGATAAGTTACTCTAATGTTCTCCCAGTTTGAATAGATCCACCACCCAGCCAAAGACTTAGCTGCGCCTCCAAGAACTTGCATTTTGAAAACTCATCAAAAGAAAGTGTGCAGGCAACTCCCAAAGTTTTACAAATTGGGATGGGTTCACCACTGGGGCTAAGACAGTGAAGAACCTTAAAGATTTTACGTTTCGAAACCCATTGAACAAAGTGCCGGAGTAAGTGAGAAGGTTTCCCAATTTGGATGGGATTGCCACCCAGGTTAAGACTACGCAGTACTTTTTGGAACTTTTATTTTCAAAAACCATTGAACCAAGTGTCAATGCAAAACAGGATACTGCCTGATACTATTCTTGAGAAGATGAAAGTGCTCTTTGCATGAAAAATTTTAGACCATTTTCCGTAAAAAGTTTTGTACAGCATAAGAAAAAAAATCTGCCCCATACGTATACACAACTCTGAGGTGTGGAAGTGAATAGTGAGCTGCAATGCCACATACATCCCATGGACAGGCGTGACGCTGGTTTTGGAGGAAAACTCTTGTTTTTCTAATCCTTAACAAACGTATTAATTCCTTACTACTGTAATGTCCTCCGAATATGTTGAAGAGGAAAACCTGTTTAAACATGGAGGACCCAAGCTGTATTATATGGCGGTTTAATCCATTAGATGCTGTGGTCAATTGAAACAAGCTCACTCTTATACCTCCCATGCTGTTTTGGGGGGGAAACATTGGTTATCATGGCTGCTGGGACCCTACTTAAAAGACCCCATGACTGCAGTTTTTATTTTGTTTTCGTCAAAATATCAGCATATGATAGTACCAAAGTATTGCAGTATATTGCACAAGCAATCAAGTGATCTTGAAATTTACGACAAAAAATAAAAATAAAAAAGCTAACAAAATATAAAAATGTCAAACCTGCCCCCTGATTTGCCATTCTATAAATAAAATGTAAAAAAAAAACAAAAAAAAACACGGTATGGCCACACTAGTAAAAGTGCAACATTTTTAAAATATCACATTAATTATCCTAAATGGTAAATATTGTAAAAAAAAAAATAGAAAAAAATGCAAGTACCGGAAATGCCATTTTTGGTGACCTCATTCCAGCCCAAATTAGTAAAAAGTTGTATGTCCCACAAAGTGGTATAAAAAATGCAATCTATGGAATGCCATACAGAAAAGACAAGACATAACCCAAATTTTACTTAAAAAGTTTTTTTTTTTGTGTTTTTTTTTTTGTTCAGTATATGTTGAAAAATTAAAATCCATGAACAAACTTATCGGTATTTTATCGAAAAAGTCGTTTAAATTTCCCCGTTTTATAACTCTTTGAAAAAAAGCGCGATCTTTGTCAGATATCACCACGGGATCGTGTATTTACAGCGAGCGCATTATATCATTTCATATTAATGTTCCTTTGTAAAGCTATTTCCCCAACACGTTCATATGGAGCAATAAATTCACAGAAAAGAACGACTCCATCATTTCTCAGCTCGTGTTCCTCGGCCCTTGTTGTAAATATGGGTATGATATTCCCCGTGCTGTAAATGATATACGTCCCCTGAGGACCTGTTCTCTTACTAAGTATATTTAGACCTGCGCTGCATCAAGCAAATTATGGCTCTCTGAAGGAAAGCAGCACTTTGCCTTGTTTTACTGTAGTTTTTATTTTTTTTTACGTGGGGCTCATGTGTCTATAGAAAAATGTAACGGACAATTTGTGTTGCGTCTTGTATTAAGTTTTTGTGTTAATTGTGTTTCAACTAACATATAGTCCAAAACTGAACTGTATCATAAAACTGGTCAGGAAGAATATTTTATATGGTTGTATATATAAAATAATAATATATAAAATAATATAATATATAATAATATATAAAATAATATAATATATAATATATATATAATATAATATATAATATATATTATATATAATATTATATTATATTATTATAATGTTATATTATATAATATATTATATATTATATAATATTATATATAATAATATATAAAATAATACTGCCACCTATGTACAAGAATATAACTACTATAATACTGCCCCCTATGTACAAGAATATAACTACTATAATACTGCTCCTATGTGCAAGAATATAACTACTATAATACTGCCCCCTATGTAAAAGAATATAACTACTATAATACTGCCCCCTATGTACAAGAATATAACTACTATAATACTGCTCCTATGTGCAAGAATATAACTACTATAATACTGCCCCCTATGTAAAAGAATATAACTACTATAATACTGCTCCTATGTACAAGAATATAACTACTATAATACTGCCCCCTATATACAAGAATATAACTACTATAATACTGCCTCCTATGTACAAGAATATAACTACTATAATACTGCCTCCTATGTACAAGAATATAACTACTATAATACTGCCCCCTATGTACAAGAATATAACTACTATAATACTGCTCCTATGTACAGGAATATAACTACTATAATACTGCTCCTATGTACAGGAATATAACTACTATAATACTGCCCCCTATGTACAGGAATATAACTACTATAATACTGCCCCTACGTACAAAAATATAAATACTATAATACTGCCCCTATGTACAAGAATATAACTACTATAATACTGCCCCCTTGGTACAAGAATATAACTACTATAATACTGCCCCTATGTAAAAGAATATAACTACTATAATACTGCCCCTACGTACAAGAATATAACTACTATAATACTGCTCCTATGTATAAGAATATAACTACTATAATACTGCCTCCTATGTACAAGAATATAACTACTATAATACTGCCTCCTATGTACAAGAATATAACTACTATAACACTGCCCCCTATGTACAAGAATATAACTACTATAATACTGCTCCTATGTACAAGAATATAACTACTATAATACTGCTCCTATGTACAAGAATATAACTACTATAATACTGCCCCTATGTACTAGAATATAACTACTATAATACTGCCTCCTATGTACTAGAATATAACTACTATAATACTGCCCCCTATGTACAAGAATATAACTACTATAATACTGCCTCCTATGTACAAGAATATAACTACTATAATACTGCCCCTATGTACAAGAATATAACTACTATAATACTGCCCCTATGTACAAGAATATAACTACTATAATACTGCCCCTATGTACAAGAATATAACTACTATAATACTGCCCCTATGTACTAGAATATAACTACTATAATACTGCCTCCTATGTACAAGAGTATAACTAATATAATACTGCTCCTACGTACAAGAATGTAACTAATATAATACTTCCTCCTACGTACAAGAATATAACTACTATAATACTGCTCCTATGTACAAGAATATAACTACTATAATACTGCCCCTATGTACAAGAATATAACTACTATAATACTGCCCCTACGTACACGAATATAAATACTATAATACTGCCCCCTATGTACAAGAATATAACTACTATAATACTGCCCCCTTGGTACAAGAATATAACTACTATAATACTGCCCCCTATGTACAAGAATATAACTACTATAATACTGCCCCCTTGGTACAAGAATATAACTACTATAATACTGCCCCTATGTACAAGAATATAACTACTATAATACTGCCCCTACGTACACGAATATAAATACTATAATACTGCCCCCTATGTACAAGAATATAACTACTATAATACTGCCCCCTTGGTACAAGAATATAACTACTATAATACTGCCCCCTTGGTACAAGAATATAACTACTATAATACTGCCCCTATGTACAAGAATATAACTAATATAATACTGCTCCTATGTACAAGAATATAACTACTATAATACTGCTCCCTATGTACAATAATATAACTACTATAATACTGCTCCTATGTACAAGAATATAACTACTATAATACTGCCCACTGTATACAGGAACAGTAATGAGTTTCGGTATTTAGGTCTGCATTTCCGCTCAGTCTCTTAATAGGTTTAATTCTCGGGAACATTAATGAAGCTTCAGTGACTGTGAGACCTAATCTGTGTAATTAGTGCATCTCTGCTGTTTTTCCGTTGTCTGATTTTTTTTCGATTAGTCAGTTGTACAAACATTCATGTGCGTCAATTAAATCCTCAGCCTGGTGACCCCTTTGTAAAGCTAACAGTATCTCAAGCTGTTTGAATAAATCTTGCTGGCGAGAATTTACAAGTGTTAATGTTACTACAATGTTGAGGCTTCAGTCTACATCAGGATTCTCTTACACAGATCGAGGGGATTTTAAAGGGCACTTGACACAATTAGTGTCTTACTAAGCCAAATAATAACAAAAACTTATTAGAGCACTTATCACAGTCCTAGAGAAGTCATTGAATATGTGAATCTCTTCTCTTCTGGGCGTCTTTTCTTGCTTCTGGAGAGGACTTTTGTAGACTTGTTTTCATGTCAAGTTCTTAAGGTTGATTTTAAATTCATTAATTGAAGTTTTCCAATCTCCAAACCTGAGATGCAGAAATACCCCCAAAACTTGTGTGGGATTCCACTGAGACCGAACCAGGGCAAAGTTCTAGGAGATGCAGAGGTAGATTTCACAACTGGTCCTTGGTGCCTAAGAATTCATAGGCTCATACAGTATCCTAAATGGTGCATGTTCGTTGAGGCTCATTTCGATAGTTTCAGGATGTGTGCCCATCAGGAATCTCAACCATTTTGAATGCAGCATTTCACACTTTAAACCAGTTGAATGACAGGGCACAAATGAACAAACCTTAGCCATGGTAAGAGGGAAGCACTTGTCCTTGCCATTTATGGGATCTTGCTCATGGATCGTTACCTAGGATCTGGTTTCTCTGCAGCTATGTAGTGTCTTCTCTTCCTGGTCGTGAACTTTGTGCAACATGATTCCTTCTCCTAGGCTGTTTCTGATGATGTCGTCAAGGCCTTCTACTTAAACTCTTCCAGGTCTTTCACTCATTGCCTGAGTGTTAGTACCGAAAAGCCTTGTTTCCAGCTCTGTCTGGTTCCTTTGGACCTCCCATTCCTGGTCTCCTGTCCATTCGACTGGTCCCTGGTTTTCTTTTCTGTTCCTGGTCTTGTTACTGCTACTGTTGCTGTGTCCCTGGCTTTGACCTGTTTTGCTCCAGTTTAGTGCTTCGCCTCATCGTACTGATTCTGATCGAGCCTGCTCTCGAACTTTGTCTCACTCCCTGACCCCATGTTCCTGGTACTGATTTACCTTTTACCTTATCCCTGGTTGCCGTATCCCTGTTTCCACTCTTGATTCTGGCTCCTGACTTGCCTGCAAGTTGCTGTGCTTCTGATTCTACTTCGGGTTCCATCTTCTGACTACATCTGACCACTCTTGTCTTTCTGACTCAGATCTGCAGCTCTATCTGACCATCTTTCAGCCCTGTTCCCCTGGCTCCATTCCTTCTGCTGTTTCTGGATCCTTTCTTGGTCTTGATATTGCCTAGTTCTGTTGCCGCTGCTATATATAGCTGCCAATTGGTGACTCTTCTGGGAGCCGTGCCCCTGCAGTACATACCATCATCCATAGTACTACCTTTGCTGAAAGCAACTCTTAGCCTCTGTTATCAGTCTAGCGCAAAACCAGTTGTAGCCACGAAGATATACTTTCTAAATTAAGAGAATGTAACCTCGTGCTTCCATACGGGAATGATGCAATCTCAAATCCTCGTTAACAGCTAATGGGAGTCATTACCACTTACTATATTACATTTGATACATCATTGTGGTTTTCAGTGTTGCTTTTAATTAAATAGCTAAAAGTAGCCCATCACCATGCCATGCTATCATACGCCTTACGTTGGTCTCACGCGCCTTACGTTGGTCTCACGCGCCTTACGTTGGTCTCACGCGCCTTACGTTGGTCTCGCGCGCCTTACGTTGGTCTCGCGCGCCTTACGTTGGTCTCGCGCGCCTTACGTTGGTCTCGCGCGCCTTACGTTGGTCTCGCGCGCCTTACGTTGGTCTCGCGCGCCTTACGTTGGTCTCGCGCGCCTTACGTTGGTCTCGCGCGCCTTACGTTGGTCTCGCGCGCCTTACGTTGGTCTCGCGCGCCTTACGTTGGTCTCGCGCGCCTTACGTTGGTCTCGCGCGCCTTACGTTGGTCTCGCGCGCCTTACGTTGGTCTCGCGCGCCTTACGTTGGTCTCGCGCGCCTTACGTTGGTCTCGCGCGCCTTACGTTGGTCTCGCGCGCCTTACGTTGGTCTCGCGCGCCTTACGTTGGTCTCGCGCGCCTTACGTTGGTCTCGCGCGCCTTACGTTGGTCTCGCGCGCCTTACGTTGGTCTCGCGCGCCTTACGTTGGTCTCGCGCGCCTTACGTTGGTCTCGCGCGCCTTACGTTGGTCTCGCGCGCCTTACGTTGGTCTCGCGCGCCTTACGTTGGTCTCGCGCGCCTTACGTTGGTCTCGCGCGCCTTACGTTGGTCTCGCGCGCCTTACGTTGGTCTCGCGCGCCTTACGTTGGTCTCACGCGCCTTACGTTGGTCTCACGCGCCTTGGTCCCGTATGCCTTACGTTGGTCCCGTATGCCTTACGTTGGTCCCGTATGCCTTACGTTGGTCCCGTATGCCTTACGTTGGTCCCGTATGCCTTACGTTGGTCCTGTATGCCTTACGTTGGTCCCGTATGCCTTACGTTGGTCCCTTATGCCTTATGTTGGTCCCGTATGCCCTCTTTTGGTCCCCTATGCCCCACGTTGGTCCCCTATACCCTACGTTGGCCCCTTATACCCTATGTTGGCCCCTTTCACTCTAGGTTTGTCCTGTACAACTTAGGAGGGACCGTACACGCTAGGTTGGTCCCAGATGCCTTACCTTGGTCCCATATGCCCTCCTTTGGTCCCCTATGCTCTACGTTGGTCCTCTATACCCTACGTTGGCCTCCTATACGCTATGTTGGCCCCGTACACTATAGGTTTGTCCTGTACAACTTAGGAGGGACCGTATGCCCTTCGTTGGTCCCGTACGCCCTTCGTTGGTCCCGTACGCCCTTCGTTGGTCCCGTACGCCCTTCGTTGGTCCCGTACGCCCTTCGTTGGTCCCGTGCGCCCTTCGTTGGTCCCGTGCGCCCTTCGTTGGTCCCGTGCGCCCTTTGTTGGTCTCGTGCGCCCTTTGTTGGCCCCGTGCGCCCTTTGTTGGCTCCGTGCGCCCTTTGTTGGCCCCGTGCGCCCTTTGTTGGCCCCGTGCGCCCTTTGTTGGCCCCGTGCGCCCTTTGTTGGCCCCGTGCGCCCTTTGTTGGCCCCGTGCGCCCTTTGTTGGTCCCGTGCGCCCTTTGTTGGTCCCGTGCGCCCTTTGTTGGTCCCGTGCGCCCTTTGTTGGTCCCGTGCGCCCTTTGTTGGTCCCGTGCGCCCTTTGTTGGTCCCGTGCGCCCTTTGTTGGTCCCGTGCGCCCTTTGTTGGTCCCGTGCGCCCTTTGTTGGTCCCGTGCGCCCTTTGTTGGTCCCGTGCGCCCTTTGTTGGTCCCGTGCGCCCTTTGTTGGTCCCGTGCGCCCTTTGTTGGTCCCGTGCGCCCTTTGTTGGTCCCGTGCGCCCTTTGTTGGTCCCGTGCGCCCTTTGTTGGTCCCGTGCGCCCTTTGTTGGTCCCGTGCGCCCTTTGTTGGTCCCGTGCGCCCTTTGTTGGTCCCGTGCGCCCTTTGTTGGTCCCGTGCGCCCTTTGTTGGTCCCGTGCGCCCTTTGTTGGTCCCGTGCGCCCTTTGTTGGTCCCGTGCGCCCTTTGTTGGTCCCGTGCGCCCTTTGTTGGTCCCGTGCGCCCTTTGTTGGTCCCGTGCGCCCTTTGTTGGTCCCGTGCGCCCTTCGTTGGTCCCGTGCGCCCTTCGTTGGTCCCGTGCGCCCTTCGTTGGTCCCGTGCGCCCTTCGTTGGTCCCGTGCGCCCTTCGTTGGTCCCGCGCGCCCTTCGTTGGTCCCGCGCGCCCTTCGTTTTTCCCGCACATCTTACGTTGGAACTGCACGTCCTACGTTGGTCCCGCGTGCCATACATTGGTCCTACGTGCCCTGCATTGGTCCTGCGTTGATCCCACATGCCCTTCGTTGGTCCTGTATGCTCTACATTGGTCCTACATTATTTTTCTTCCTTGGAATATAGCAATGCAGAAGTAGAAGTTTTGTAAGCACTTTTATAAGGTTTGTCCTACAGCAAATATATAAGATGCCCGCGGCCGTATCCCCAAAGGTCACAGACCTTTTTCATTTACCTTTATTTTCCAGTCCAGTTATTTCATAGATCAGAGCCATCTCCTTTGATGGATGTCCATTATACCCTGCAGGTTTTTTTTCCTCGCAGTGCTGTATATTGATTTTTGAGTGTTTTTCCACATAGCCTTTCATCTTCCTACCATTGCATTGTTAATACAGCCGCGTTTTATAACTGGAGGGCTGCGTCTTCTATGAGCCTTTATTGTACCGTGTCCTCTGTGTCATGTAATACGTTCCCGGGCCTCTCTGATGATTTTCTGTCACTTGAGGGGTTACCGGAGATTGAGTGGCAATTTTTTTTCCCCCCGGTTTATAATAGAGCCAGCTTGTTTACTTCATGAAGAAAAGAGAGAATTGAAAGGCTGAAATCCTCAGCGAGTAACAAGCTGCCCGGCCGCTGACTTCAAGGCCTCTTGGGAACGTGGCGGCATAAATGCTTTCTCCTCTAGACGGTTGTTGGATTTTGGTAAATGGCCTGCGATTGTTTAAGAGCGAGCGTCTTTATTTCAGAGCGGTGGTGCCGGGAAAACTGATTTATTTTTTTTCTCCAATGTGTCTGTGAGCTCGCTGCTATTATTTAATGAGATTAACTTGGCATTTAATACATTTGCTGGAGTGGATTTTCTTGCTTCTTCCAGATACTAAAAGGCTCTATAATATGTGTTTTATTATTGCATTGTACTGTATTTATATCGTATAGTTTTATATTCTATTATGTTAAATTGGATTTTATTAGGTCGGATTACATTGTATTGTATTATGTTTATGTAGCATTTTATATGCCATTCCATTGTATTTTATTATATTGGGCTGTAATATTCTGTATTCAGAGGTGTAGCTATGGGGAAGCGAAACACTACCCTAACCTAGGTAATTAATTTTTGCAACTATCAAGGCCCCTCCTAATCATCTCAGCTGATGACAATGCTGTTATTGAGTAAAAACACTATACAGGATTAATATTACTGCCATACAGTGGCCACACAATGGGAGATGCCTGCTGTACAGACCGTATGAGAGATTACAGAACAGTTATAGTGACTCTGATCTATTACATGTTTTCAGTCCAGCCCGGACCACCATGACTACTTCTCCAGCCACGATTCGCCTGCAGAGGTTACAACACAGACACATTAAAGGGGTCCAAACCGACAAGTCTGCAGTCACTCTGTGTGACTGCAGACTTATGAATCCCCACCCCCCAATGCACACACTGTGCGCTTCGGGGGTTCGCCGCTTTCAAACCTGGGAATGGAGGGTATGTATGAGTTATACCTACCCCCTGCCAGAAGGCATCCAGTGGGCCTCTAGTGACGCCGCCATATAGTGGGCGTGTCCGATTAGATGGCGTGGCCTCGCTCCATATAAGTGTATGAAGAGCGAGGCCGCGCCCACTGGCTGGGGATATGTATAACTAGTGCCCCCCAAAATTATAGTGCCCTATACCGTACCCCAGACGGTAGCAAGTAAGTGTCCCTTTTCCCAAATGCCCCTTATAACGTAATAATCTCTACCAAGCCAAAATGCCTTAAAAAGTTATAACACCCCATAAGTGGACCCCTAACAGTAATGTCTCTAAAGTGCCCATTTAAGGAGCAATATTGTCTCCTAAATGCCCCTCAAAAATCAATAAATATTAACTCTGAGAGCTCCTATAACAATAGTTAAATTAATAGTGCTCCCTCCCAAATAGTAATAATGCCCCAAGTTCCCTTCCTTAAAAAAAAGTGATCATGCTCCATAAAAGTTACATTGACGAAAATCATATTCCCTGATTCATCACTTTAGGTTTTTATAAGTCACTTTTTTTTTTGTCTTCTTGTGTGCTCATCAAAAAACCGCACGCGGTTGACACATTTTGCAAACACGGGTTTTTTTCCCGTCACTGAGTAGTTTTGTGACTTTTTCAGCAAAAAAAATTCACAAAAAATTAAACTTTTAGCTTGACGTGCATAAAATTACTCGGGGGAAGGGGTAAGACTGGGGTAAAGTTGCGCCAAATTTTGCAACTTCTTAAAAAGTTGCAAACAAAAAGAATCAGCTGAAAACATCTGGAAATGGCAAACTATGACTATGAAACGAAGACAAATAGACGAGCGCGTATCAAATTGAAAAAAAAAGAGGTGCAAAAAGAATAATGAACTAAAAAAAAATGGCGCAGAGCTAGACAAAAACAACAGGAGCAAAGGCGACGATGTATCAAGGATATAATGTATCGAGTGGCTGCTAAAGATGATTAATAAAAATGTTCACCTTTCTCGGGAAGACAATGCGCCCCACGGCCAGGTGCAGGGGGACTATGCGGCTATGTGGTCGCGTCTCCTGCATCGGGCCACCGTTGTCCTGTGCGTGCACCGCCATCATTCTATAAGCCGCCAGCAGAGCATTCGGTGATCAGATGATTTTTGGGATTCCCTTTTAACAAATAGTTAATAAAATGTGCAGCCCCCTGTAATAGTGGTGGATGGAGGGAGAATGTATGTTAGCCATAGATACTTTTTTGGGTGGGATTCCTACTCCAGCATAATAGGGCACAGCCTCTGCTGATTGTTTCCTTGTGTTACAATATCTTACAGATGTTACTTTATTGCTGATTTTCTGTAACATTTTCTTCTCCATTCACATCAAGAGCAAAACTAAAAACTTCTGCAGAGCCGTGCTCAGGATTTAATCATATTAATCGGCTTTCTCTTCTCTGTTCTCCAGTAATTGGACTCCAGAGGAATTCTGAACGCAGGTTTAGATGTGAATGGGGTACAAAATAACTTAATATCAGCCAAAGGAAAGTGAATGATCACTTCTTGAAGAAAGGGGGTGAGGTTGGACCTTTGGACCTCTCTGATCCTGAGAATAAAGGAGGTGCAGTGCCGGTACATCGCTTCATTCTCTTTACTCCTTTCCCCTGCCCTGGACACCCGATTGTGCATTGTGGCCCCATTTGCATGTATTATATTTGCAGTCCCTTGCATGACCAGGAACGCTCCTGTGCAAAAAAAAAAAATTAATCTCGGGAGCAAGAATCTATCATTCTTGGGATCTGTGAAAATCCCAAGCACTCAATTAATAGTTCCTCCTAGTATAGTAGTTCCTCCTTCCTATATAGGTTCAAAAAGTGAATACCTATATAAGGTACTTTTATAACACCAAGAATCCAATGCCCTGAAAAGACTTAGAGATAAAAGATTAAATTCTCAATGCCATCAGCCACCATTAGAGGGAGCTTAAGAGCTTACTGCATACTGGGTTATTATTGAGCTCAATGTATGGAGCAGCTCCATCTAGTGGTGGTGGCAGGAAACTTGCCTACTAGTTATTGTATCTATTCGTTTGCTGGTGATTTGGAGTTCAAACTAATTAAATTATATTAAGACATTGGTCTTAAAAATGGGATTATCATGTGGGTTTAACCCTTCCATGATTCCATTCTACTTGTGAGCTCAAAATATCTGCATTGCTCTGGGCAGAGCAAGGATCGGTCCTCGAGCCTCTTAAAACGCTTAGCGAATCACAGTGTATAAATTCCCTATTTCCATTTTCTTTGATTTGCTGACATGTTCTTGGCCCAGAACTGGCAGATTTTCGGTGTTACACTGTATTTGATGATATAAATAATCTCATTATAATGTTTTTGCTTCACAGTGAATAATAATTTCTGCTCCTCGGTATATAAAAACGCGCTGGGAAACTTTACTCATGAAAACCATTTGGATGTAATTACTTTTAAATAATGCGTGCCTCCTTCTGCGATCGCTTTTTTGTTCTTAATTTGCATAGTTCCGAGTTGCCGGCAATTATTACTAAAATTGACAAAACATTGCCTGTAAGTGCCAGTCATTGTGTAAGCAAATATCTTGTCCTGTGCAATCGCAAAATGAGGGAAAAATTTAAAGGGGACTGCACCCTTTTGGCCATTTGTGGATTTTTTAACGATAGAGGTATTTATTATTACTCTTTTTCAAAAATTTTGGTTCTCGTTGACCAAAGGGATTTTCCTATTTCGTAAATTAAAGGCATTTTATTAGAACTTACCGTAACTTTATGATCAACTGGGGGTCTGACTGCCCGGATCTCATGATCTTCAGAAGGATGGGGTCACAACTCTAGTATAGCAAGGCATTGCCTTCAAAGTTTCACCAGCTCTACAAGGTGGTGCCGCACAACTCTGCCCAAGTGGATGGGTCAGTACCCTGTTTAACCTCTTTAGATTCAGAGGGGACTCAACTCAATAATCAGAAAGTGATGACATATCCTAGAAATATACCTTCAGTCTAAAGAAAAAAAAGCTCTTCAGCTTGGAATATTTTTGTCATTGTCTTGAGCAGAAATTTTTGGGCCCCTTATTTTTGGCTTTTATTTTTCACCTCCTTATTGTGTATCTGGACGTTGATTAGTAAGTGCTCCAAAGAAAACCAAAAAGTTCTTCGAGGCTGCTTGGGAGCTTAGGAGATTCACCAACTCTTCGCGGAGATGTTGAGGTCTCCTCTTTTTCTGGGAGCCTCCCAGATATTTCTGTAGAGTAGTCAGTTATGTTTTAACGAGAACCTATGGGAGTGTTTTCCCTGTATAAACTACGGCTACCACCTTATAATGCCTCTCTTACAGCAGTCCAGCAACCTGTATATTAGTCTCACACGTCTTCTGCATATCTAAAAAAAAAAAACTTTTATTATTCCCCCATACGTTGAGGTACGGTTTGATGGGCGTCGCTGGTCTTCCTTTGGCGTCTTCTCTCACAATCGCTGTCCTCCTGTCTTGCTTCATGTGGATTATGCATCCTACGTCATCCACACAGCGTCCCCTCGGCAGGGCAGAGCTAAGTACACCTGCGCAGGACCACAATATAGCAATATGGCCGCCCTTCTTCTCAATAAGAGTCATAAGCCGTAAATCCATGGAGTCTATAAAATTCTTCATCTTTTTGGGCAGCAACAACTACAGCCCCAGACACTGATCAGAGAGAGGACTCTTCTCCTTCACCGTAAATCCCCTGTTTAAGAAGGGCCACAAGTTCTCAGTATGGTTTAGGTCTGGGGAGGAAGAAGAGCAGTGGATACTTCGATGCTGTGATGGAGCCTTGTCATGCAGAACAGTCCTGGTTTTCTGGAGAGATGCAGACTTTTTTTCTACTTCATTTCTGGAAGAAAGCATCTTCTAAATATCGTCAGGAGGTTTGGAAGGGGATTGTGACTCATCTTCAACCTGAAAAAGTTCAACTAGCTCATCTTTAATCCCAGCCCATAGCAGTGCCCTCCACCTTGGTGGCGTCTGAGGGGAAATAGAGGTCTGTGCCCGATACTGTTTCTGAATACCACTTCCAACAGCATAGACATAAGTGGAAAAGTCTAAACTCTTCGAGAAGAACTTGGTCAACCTTTGGTGTTGGGAATGTCCAATCAGTGGCCAAGAGTTGTATCAGTATGTAGCACAATGCTACAGATTGATACAATGTATCAACCCGTTACTTATTTGTCTTTTTGTCCATAAGTTATTCCAGCTTTCTGACCTTGTGCAGTGTTTACTCATCAACGTCTTAGAAATGTGGATGTTTTGCTGAGGAGACATCTTTTACAGCCCTCCAGAACATAAAACGAGATGCTAGAGGAATGGAGAGCGCGGCGCGAGTTTCTGTTTGATTGTTTGTTCTACATTGTGATAACGCATCGCTGTTGGAGAATGGGACTCGGTTTGGGCAACAGATTATGCAAGAGTAAGTAAATTATGTTAAAGGTCTCCATTAGCATTTAAATTGGAAACACCAGATGAAATGCTTCCTCTTAGTATATTAATAATTTCCGCCGCGCCAGGTACATTACGATACGTTATGACAAGGTCAGCGCTGAAATATTTAACCTTAAATGTCAGGGTAAATAAATAATAAAAAATGCCAGTATAAATAATGAGATCCTACGGTATATACTAATGATATACATGTAGGGTGCTGTGGTGGGGGAGGTGAATGTGGATAACGGTTGGGATGATACGACACAGTCAATTGTTCATATTGGGAAGGAGCTGAGATGCAGCCATAGGGGGCGAAGCAAGGAAAGTTGAATATGGGCTTATTCTATGAGTGGGCAGGGAAAACAGGACTCACAAGCTTTCTCTATGATTGTGGTGGGGACGGAAACAGGACTTGGGCTTCTCTATGAGTGGGAGGGAGAAGCAGGACAAACGCTTTATTAATGAGTGGCCTGGGGAAACAGGACTCACAAGCTTTCTTTATGAGTGAAAGGGAGAAGCAGGACTCACAGGCTTTCTCTGAGTGGGAGGCGAAAGCAGGACTCACAGGCTTCTCCATGAGTGTGTGGGGGGGGGTGGTGGAAGCAGAACTAACAGGCTTTCTCTATGAGTGGGGGGGGGGGAGCAGGACTCACAGGCTTCTCCATGAGTGGGGGGGGGGTGGAAGCAGAAATAACAGGCTTTCTCTATGAGTGGCAGGGAGAAGCAGGACTAACAGACTTTCTCTGAGTAGGAGGCTGAAGCAGGACTCACAGGCTTTCTCTATGACAGAAAGGAAGAAGGATGTCTCACAGGCTTTCTCTAAGAGTAGTAGGGAGAAGCAGGACTCACAGGCTTTCTCTAAGAGGAGTAGGGAGAAGCAGGACTCGCAGGCTTTCTCTAAGAGTAGGAGGGAGAAGCAGGGCTCACAGGCTTTCTCTAAGAGTAGGAGGGAGAAGCAGGACTCACAGACTTTCCTAAGAGTAGGAGGGAGAAGCAGGACTCACAGGCTTTCTCTAAGAGTAGTAGGGAGAAGCAGGACTCACAGGCTTTCTCCACGAGTGGGGGGGGGGGATAAGCAGGACTCACGGGCTTTCTCTGAATCGGATTGGTTGGCGGGATTCACAGGCTTTTTTTTATTGGACTGGTGGACTTAGGCTTTTTCTGTGAGTGAGTGGGGAAATCAGAACTCGCAGAATTCATCTATAAGGTGTCAGTGTAAACATGACTTACCAACTTTATTCTATGGGGAAGCAGGACATATAGGCTTACTCTTTAGGTTGACAGAAGTAGGACACACATGCTTTCTTTGAGTGGGTTCGGGAAGCGAGGCTCATGGGTTTTGTCTAAGAATAAGGGCTGGAGGAAGTGAAATTAAAGGATACTTGTATGAGTTTATAGGGGAAGAAGAATTCACAGGCTTTCTATATGACTGAGTAGGAAAGACTTTGGGTGGGAAGATGGAAGAAGTAGGGCTCACAGCCTTTTTCAATTAATAAGTGGAGGAACCGCAGTCAGATTCTACTGTTACCTTGAGATTACACTATATTGCTAGTGATATGACACAATTTAGTGGTGCTCCAACCTATGACGTCTCTTACCCTATGCCATCTTTTGGAGGAAGTTGCTCTTTAAATGCAACCTCCAGATTTTGCTGTAATTTTATATATTTTTCACTTTATTGCATCAGAACTGAACAGAAAGTTCATATGAAAAAGCATTAAAATGAATGTAGCTGCAGTTTTCATGAGATACAAAAATGAAATTACCAGAGGTCGTGCAGAGTTCATCAAAGGCACATGAAAATGTAATTAAGGGAGCGTTACAATTCTCGAAACTCCACCGCCGCACCTGTCGGAGGCTTTTGTCTAATGAAATAGCTCAAAATAAGAATCTGCAAACAAAGAATCAGGCAGAATTGTATTCTCCATGTGTCATTATCTGTATGTGCAATAACCCCCAGAAACGCCTCAAAAAAGGTCTGGATGCACCTGTCAAAACTAGTGCTGTCAGAATAAAACCCAACCCAAATTTGGCAAAATGCACTAACTGCACGAAATTTACATTACTTTGAACCTAACCAAAAGGTGACCCCCACCCCTTACCCCTGCTGTCCTGGAGCATTCTTGCCTCTCAACAGCACCAACTCCCAAGATTATGAACCCACCCACTGACCCTGGAAGAGCCATTGGCCCCTCTGCCGACCTCCTGCTCAAAATCTCCCTATTGTATGGTTATTTTTTAATTGTGCTAGTTATATTCTTGTACATAGGGGCAGTATTATAGTAGTTATATTCTTGTACATAGGGGCAGTATTATAGTAGTTATATTCTTGTACATAGGGGCAGTATTATAGTAGTTATATTCTTCTACATTGGGGCAGTATTATAGTAGTTATATTCTTGTACATAGGGGCAGTATTATAGTAGTTATATTCTTGTACATAGGAGCAGTATTATAGTAGTTATATTCTTGTACATAGGAGCAGTATTATAGTAGTTATATTCTGGTACATAGGGGCAGTATTATAGTAGTTATATTCTTGTACATAGGGGCAGTATTATAGTAGTTATATTCTTGTACATAGGGGCAGTATTATAGTAGTTATATTCTTGTACATAGGGGCAGTATTATAGTAGTTATATTCTTCTACATTGGGGCAGTATTATAGTAGTTATATTCTTGTACATAGGGGCAGTATTATAGTAGTTATATTCTTGTACATAGGAGCAGTATTATAGTAGTTATATTCTTGTACATAGGAGCAGTATTATAGTTATATTCTAGTACATAGGGGCAGTATTATAGTAGTTATATTCTTGTACATAGGGAGCAGTATTATAGTAGTTATATTCTTGTACATAGGGGGCAGTATTATAGTAGTTATAATCTTGTACATAGGGGGCAGTATTATAGTAGTTATATTCTTGTACATAGGGGGCAGTATTATAGTAGTTATATTCTTGTACATAGGGGCAGGATTATAGTAGTTATATTCTTGTACATAGGAGCAGTATTATAGTAGTTATATTCTTGCACATAGGAGCAGTATTATAGTAGTTATATTCTTGTACATAGCAGCAGTATTATAGTAGTTATATTCTTGTACATAGGGGCAGTATTATAGTAGTTATATTCTTGTACATATTAGCAGTATTATAGTAGTTATATTCTTGTACATAGGGGGCAGTATTATAGTAGTTATATTCTTGTACATAGGGGGCCGTATTATAGTAGTTATATTCTTGTACATAAGGGGCAGTATTATAGTAGTTATATTCTTGTACATAGGGGGCAGTATTATAGTAGTTATATTCTTGTACATAGGGGCAGGATTATAGTAGTTATATTCTTGTACATAGGAGCAGTATTATAGTAGTTATATTCTTGTACATAGGAGCAGTATTATAGTAGTTATATTCCTGTACGTAGGCGGCAGTATTATAGTAGTTATATTCTTGTACATAGGGGGCAGTATTATAGTAGTTATATTCTTGTACATAGGGGGCAGTATTATAGTAGTTATATTCTTGTACATAGGGACAGTATTATAGTAGTTATATTCTTGTACATAGGGACAGTATTATAGTAGTTATATTCTTGTACATAAGAGCAGTATTATAGTAGTTATATTCTTGTACATAGGGGCAGTATTATAGTAGTTATATTCTTGTACATAGGAGCGGTATTATAGTAGTTATATTCTTGTACATAGGGGCAGTATTATAGTAGTTATATTCTTGTACATAGGGGCAGTATTATAGTAGTTATATTCTTCTACATTGGGGCAGTATTATAGTAGTTATATTCTTGTACATAGGGGCAGTATTATAGTAGTTATATTCTTGTACATAGGAGCAGTATTATAGTAGTTATATTCTGGTACATAGGGGCAGTATTATAGTAGTTATATTCTTGTACATAGGGGGCAGTATTATAGTAGTTATATTCTTGTACATAGGGGCAGTATTATAGTAGTTATATTCTTGTACATAGGGGCAGTATTATAGTAGTTATATTCTTCTACATTGGGGCAGTATTATAGTAGTTATATTCTTGTACATAGGGGCAGTATTATAGTAGTTATATTCTTGTACATAGGAGCAGTATTATAGTAGTTATATTCTTGTACATAGGAGCAGTATTATAGTAGTTATATTCTAGTACATAGGGGCAGTATTATAGTAGTTATATTCTTGTACATAGGGAGCAGTATTATAGTAGTTATATTCTTGTACATAGGGGGCAGTATTATAGTAGTTATAATCTTGTACATAGGGGGCAGTATTATAGTAGTTATATTCTTGTACATAGGGGGCAGTATTATAGTAGTTATATTCTTGTACATAGGAGCAGTATTATAGTAGTTATATTCTTGTACATAGCAGCAGTATTATAGTAGTTATATTCTTGTACATAGGGGCAGTATTATAGTAGTTATATTCTTGTACATATTAGCAGTATTATAGTAGTTATATTCTTGTACATAGGGGGCAGTATTATAGTAGTTATATTCTTGTACATAGGGGGCCGTATTATAGTAGTTATATTCTTGTACATAGGAGCAGTATTATAGTAGTTATATTCCTGTACGTAGGCGGCAGTATTATAGTAGTTATATTCTTGTACATAGGGGGCAGTATTATAGTAGTTATATTCTTGTACATAGGGGGCAGTATTATAGTAGTTATATTCTTGTACATAGGGACAGTATTATAGTAGTTATATTCTTGTACATAGGGACAGTATTATAGTAGTTATATTCTTGTACATAAGAGCAGTATTATAGTAGTTATATTCTTGTACATAGGGGCAGTATTATAGTAGTTATATTCTTGTACATAGGAGCGGTATTATAGTAGTTATATTCTTGTACATAGGCGGCAGTATTATAGTAGTTATATTCTTGTACATAGGGGCAGTATTATAGTAGTTATATTCTTGTACATAGGGGCAGTATTATAGTAGTTATATTCTTGTACATAGGGGCAGTATTATAGTAGTTATATTCTTCTACATTGGGGCAGTATTATAGTAGTTATATTCTTGTACATAGGGGCAGTATTATAGTAGTTATATTCTTGTACATAGGAGCAGTATTATAGTAGTTATATTCTTGTACATAGGAGCAGTATTATAGTAGTTATATTCTGGTACATAGGGGCAGTATTATAGTAGTTATATTCTTGTACATAGGGGGCAGTATTATAGTAGTTATATTCTTGTACATAGGGGCAGTATTATAGTAGTTATATTCTTGTACATAGGGGCAGTATTATAGTAGTTATATTCTTCTACATTGGGGCAGTATTATAGTAGTTATATTCTTGTACATAGGGGCAGTATTATAGTAGTTATATTCTTGTACATAGGAGCAGTATTATAGTAGTTATATTCTTGTACATAGGAGCAGTATTATAGTAGTTATATTCTAGTACATAGGGGCAGTATTATAGTAGTTATATTCTTGTACATAGGGAGCAGTATTATAGTAGTTATATTCTTGTACATAGGGGGCAGTATTATAGTAGTTATAATCTTGTACATAGGGGGCAGTATTATAGTAGTTATATTCTTGTACATAGGGGGCAGTATTATAGTAGTTATATTCTTGTACATAGGAGCAGTATTATAGTAGTTATATTCTTGTACATAGCAGCAGTATTATAGTGGTTATATTCTTGTACATAGGGGCAGTATTATAGTAGTTATATTCTTGTACATATTAGCAGTATTATAGTAGTTATATTCTTGTACATAGGGGGCAGTATTATAGTAGTTATATTCTTGTACATAGGGGGCCGTATTATAGTAGTTATATTCTTGTACATAAGGGGCAGTATTATAGTAGTTATATTCTTGTACATAGGGGGCAGTATTATAGTAGTTATATTCTTGTACATAGGGGCAGGATTATAGTAGTTATATTCTTGTACATAGGAGCAGTATTATAGTAGTTATATTCTTGTACATAGGAGCAGTATTATAGTAGTTATATTCCTGTACGTAGGCGGCAGTATTATAGTAGTTATATTCTTGTACATAGGGGGCAGTATTATAGTAGTTATATTCTTGTACATAGGGGGCAGTATTATAGTAGTTATATTCTTGTACATAGGGACAGTATTATAGTAGTTATATTCTTGTACATAGGGACAGTATTATAGTAGTTATATTCTTGTACATAGGGGCAGTATTATAGTAGTTATATTCTTGTACATAGGGACAGTATTATAGTAGTTATATTCTTGTACATAGGGGCAGTATTATAGTAGTTATATTCTTGTACATAGGGGCAGTATTATAGTAGTTATATTCTTGTGCATAGGGGGCAGTATTATAGTAGTTATATTCTTGTACATAGGGGGCAGTATTATAGTAGTTATATTGTACATAGGGGGCAGTATTATAGTCGTTATATTCTTGTACATATGGGGCAGTATTATAGTAGTTATATTCTTGTACATAAGGGGCAGTATTATAGTAGTTATATTCTTGTACATAAGGGGCAGTATTATAGTAGTTATATTCTTGTACATAGGGGCAGTATTATAGTAGATATATTCTTGTACATAGGGGGCAGTATTATAGTAGTTATATTCTTGTACATAAGGGGCAGTATTATAGTAGTTATATTCTTGTACATAGGGGGCAGTATTATAGTAGTTATATTCTTGTACATAGGGGGCAGTATTATAGTAGTTATATTCTTGTACATAGGGGGCAGTATTATAGTAGTTATATTCTTGTACATAGGAGCAGTATTATAGTAGTTATATTCTTGTACATAGGGGGCAGTATTATAGTAGCTACAAGAATATTACAATGTGCAGTATAGTAGTAATATAGTAATCATATTGCTGTATGTGGGGCAGTATGATTAGTTCACCATATTGGGAGCACCAACTGCTTGTACTACACATTATATATGTATATACACTCTTGGCATTCTCTTGATGAGCTTCAAGAGGTAGTCACCGGAAATGGTTTTCACTTCACAGGTGTGCCCTGTCAAGTTTAATAAGTGGGATTTCTTGCCTTATAAATGGGGTTGGGACCATCAGTTGTGTTGTGCAGAAGTCTGGTGGATACACAGATGATAGTCCTACTAAGTAGACTTTTAGAATTTGTATTATGGCTAGAAAAACGCAGCTAAGTAAAGAAAAACGAGTGGCCATCATTACTTTAAGAAATGAAGGTCAGTCCGTCCGAAAAATTGGGCAAACTTTGAAAGTGTCCCCAAGTGCAGTTGCAAAAACCATCAAGCGCTACAAAGAAACTGTCTCACATGAGGACCGCCCCAGGAAAGGAAGACCAAGAGTCACCTCTGCTTCTGAGGATAAGTTTATCCGAGTCACCAGCCTCAGAAATCACAGGTTAACAGCAGCTCAGATTAGAGACAAGGTCAATGCCACACAGAGTTCTAGCAGCAGACACATCTCTACAACAACTGTTTAGAGGAGACTTTGTGCAGCAGGCCTTCATGGTAAAATAGCTGCTAGGAAACCACTGCTAAGGACAGGCAACAAGCAGAAGAGACTTGTTTGGGCTAAAGAACACAAGGAATGGACATTAAACCAGTGGAAATCTGTGCTTTGGTCTGATGAGTCCAAATTTGAGATCTTTGGTTCCAACCACCGTGTCTTTGTGCTACGCAGAAAAGGTGAACGGATGGACTCTACATGCCTGGTTCCCACCGTGAAGCATGGAGGAGGAGGTGTGATGGTGTGGGGGTGCTTTGCTTGTGACACTGCTGGGGATTTATTCAAAATTGAAGGCATACTGAACCAGCATGGCTACCACAGCATCTTGCAGCGGCATGCTATTCCATCCGGCTTGCGTTTAGTTGGACCATCATTTATTTTTCAACAGGACAATGACCCCAAACACACCTCCAGGCTGTGTAAGGGCTATCTGACCAAGAATGAGAGTGATGGGGTGCTACACCAGATGACCTGGCCTCCACAGTCACCAGACCTGAACCCAATCGAGATGGTTTGGGGTGAGCTGGACCGCAGAGTGAAGGCAAAAGGGCCAACAAGTGCTAAGCATCTCTGGGAACTCCTTCAAGATTGTTGGAAGACCATTTCCGGTGACTACCTCTAGAAGCTCCTCAAGAGAATGCCAAGAGTGTGCAAAGCAGTCATCAAAGCAAAAGGTGGCTACTTTGAAGAACCTAGAATATAAGACATATTTTCAGTTGTTTCACACTTTTTTGTTAAGTATATAATTCCACATGTGTTAATTCATAGTTTTGATGCCTTCAGTGTGAATGTACAATTTTCATAGTCATGAAAATACAGAAAAATCTTTAAATGAGAAGGTGTGTCCAAACTTTTGGTCTGTACTGTGTGTGTGTGTGTGTATATATATATATATATATATATATATATATATATATATATAATATTCATACCATCAGCCCTAAGAGCAGATCCTGGGCGTGCGGCTGATGGAGCATACGGAGATATTTTCTCTTCCATGTTTGCTCAGTAACAGATTCGCTCGTCCAGGTGTCGTCTGCAGTGACGCCGGCTCTGCGCCTCTGGGTCATCCGTGTACCAGCCTCATTTTACTGGTATTTCCATCACGTCTTGGCAGTAAACTGTTCGATTCTCTAGGAGACTATCGTGAGGGTTATAGCGGCTCCTGGTAAAATAAAGAAATATTTATTATACTTTATGGTGATGTAAGATTATTTATGAGTCTCCGGCTGCTATCGATTTTCTGCAAGTTTAATGTCGTATCATTTTCCTGATTTCGGGTTTGTGTACGAAATGGGAAAAAAAGGTTTTGAAGCAGAAAAATGTCATCTGCAAGCGGAGGACACAAGAATAATCTGCACTGGTAAGTGGGAGCTGGTGGGAATCGGGGTCTTCTCTGGGGGGAATTCAATGTTTCTCTATAGGAACAAAGTCTGTGGTCTGATGAGCAAAGAAGGGGAACGTCACCTGATATATAAGAAGAAAGAACAGTGGCGGTCCGGGACCCTGCTGCCATCTATCATCTCTCTAGTATCTCAGATCTATCTTTCTCACAGCTATTTTCCTATCTCATACTTGTCAAGTAATGGAAATAAAGGAGATTTTAGGACATAAGCTGCACCATATCTTACAGACTTCACCTTATGTACAGAGATTTTTTTTGGTCCGTTGACACCATAGTGAGTTTCGAGCCTGTACACGGATAACTAAGCGCTTCTTCCCTTTTCCTTGAGTGATTGTTCGGGTCTCTGGACCTGGACCGCTCCTGATCCAAACTGCTAAGCTGTAGCTACAAGATAGGAAAACTTTTAGCAATCCTTTTAATATTGAATTTTATGACTTTCTGTCTTCCCATCACAACCTCCCCGACACACAATCTGGAGCTCTACCGGCCTCCATGAAGTGTCACGTTGGAGACAATTCGTCAGGTTTAGACTGCACATTTATTTATTTTACTCACTTATATAGCGCCATTAATTTCTCAACGCTTTACAGACATTATCATGGCTGTCCCCATCAGGGCTCACAATCTACATTCCCTATCAGTATGTCTTTGGAGTGTGGGAGGAAACCGGAGAACCCGGGAGAAACCCACACAAACACGGGGAGAACATACAAACTCCTTGAAGATGTTGTCCTTGGTGGGATTTGAACCCAGGACCCCAGTGCTGCAAGGCTACAGTGCTAGCCACTAAGCCACTGTGTATTTCTAATCACTGTCACCATGCTGTTAACTACTGAGCCACTTTACAGTGCTAACCTCTGAGCCACCGTGCATTGTAATTCAATGTCACCGTGCTGTGTTAACCATTGAGCCATCGTTAAGTACTAACCACTGAGCCACTGTATAGTGCTAACCACTGAGTCACCATGCAGTGCTATTAACTGTGTCTCTGTGCTGTTAACCACTGTACAGTGCTAACTACTGAGCCATCATACAGTGATAACCAATGAACCATCCTACAGTGCGAACCACTGAGCCATCGTACAGTACTAACCACTGAGCCACCATGTAGTTCTATTCACAGTGCCACCGTGCTTTTAACCACTGAGCCACCACACAGTTCCAACCACTGAGCCATCGTACAGTGCTAACCACTGACCGCCAAAATCTCATTTCTCTTCTTCACCGGATTCATTGAGAATTGTCTCCTCATCAGTATATTCATTTTCCTCTAATAAAACTGCAGAGCAAGTAATAAAATGGTGCAAGCAATGAAGAGGCTGCAGTTCTGAGCCGATCCATGGGAACACTGGAAGTCGGCGCCCATCAAACTATTACGATTTTGAAACCTATTCACTGAGTCAGTTCCCCGTTCAGGACCTGTGTCTATTGTACAATGTGGAGAGCATCTGTCACCGTGGAGGATCTAGCATAGCCATACACAACCTGCAGATCATATTGATTTCTAAGGCAGCTGTGTAATACCCATTTACCCCTGTGGGGGCACTGTGTGCAAATTCAGCTCTTGCTGATGGATTTTTGCAGAGATTACAGCTGATCGCTGAAGTGCAGCTCTGCTGCTGGAATAAAGATCTAGTAAAAAAAAAGTATAGTGCATAGTGTCATACTCCTTTAAGATAAAAATTAATCGGGACCATACACATTGGTACAAGTTCATTATCGATTTTCTGTTTCACCCTAAAATCGTTGTTAGTTGATCTTTTGATTTGGTGCAAATTACTTACATTTTAACCTTCACTCCACCGACTGGACACTCTATAAGAAAAGCATGAAAAAAATGGCGGCCAAACTGCAGCAATTTTTATAAACGGGCTGTTATATTTTAATGTCAGGGCAAAGATCACTCAACACTGTCTTAAAAAAAAAGCAAGAAATAAGAGAGAAGCTGAAAACATCTTATTTAATGGCGATAAGAAGTCCCCAAGGACGAGGATCTTCTGACCTTCATGACAATAAATTGCTTCCATTTTTTATTTTATAGTGGCGCAATAATAATGGAGAAAAAAAAAACACTCAACACTTTATTACTATCAATGCCCCCGGGAGCTTCAGAAGATCTTTGTGACCTTTGCGGTATTAGGAACATTGCTGCCACACGTTTAGATTTTCTGTCTTCTGTAGAATTTATGAAGAAATCAACATTGCCTTTAATTATGGCTCCCCTTGTGAGAAGTGTCTATTTCTTGAGAGTTTCCAGGCTGATCGCTGAGCCATTTAGAGGAACATTTAAGAGTAACTGTAAGGCGTCTTCTCCCAGCAGCTCCATGAAATGCTTTCTTAATAAAGCTTCCCGCAGAGCCAAAAGCTCTAAGTAAGACGCACTCTACCTTCTCTACCTTTCCGGGTCCGTGAGAGGAGATAATCAACACCGCCATAAACAAGGCTGTTTATCTACTGAGCCATCCATTGTCAGGATCCCGAAGAGTCAGAGCTGAGAAAAGCCTAATGGACACAAGAGCAGCAATCTTCTATAGTAACCAATGTTCTCAAGAGGACGACAGAGATGAGTGATCGCACCAGTAATTGTACTAACTGAAGGGAAAAGAACTGTTCCCATCAACGGTCACAGATCCAACATACTTCCATATTACTGCTTCTCATACATAGTGCTATGGTGAATATTTCTACTTTGCTTTGATTATTTAGACAATTCATATATCTTTGATAATTTAATATATTTTAATATTAGTTATTCATAAAAGCAATAACACAGGGCACTGTATGTTATATAGAGGTGTCTTCGTGTTAAGCTTTCTATTGTTTTTAAAAGTATAGTTAATTGGACAGAGCCAGCTTTAATGGACTTCTGGAGAATCCATCATTTTACTACTCTGTTATTTTCCAATTAAAAATTTTTCTTGGGTCGTGTACGTAGCCATTCCCTTTTCTTCTGCGGGTGTAATAAAATACATGTTGTTTGGGATCTGAAGGCCGAAAAGAATTGTGCTCTCAGAATCTGACTGTGTGTTATTTTCTTTTCTCCGATGCATCCTGTTTATTTTATTTATTTAATTTGGACAAATAATGGCAGATTTGGAGATAATTTGGATCTCAAGCCAAATTAGCTCTTCTTGGATGAGGCTACCATGACAATAGCAATATAACAACTATAATACTGCTCCTATGTACAAGAATATAACTACTATAATACTGCCCCTATGTACAAGAATATAACTACTATAATACTGCTCCTATGTACAAGAATATAACAACTATAATACTGCTCCTATGTACAAGAATATGACTACTATAATACTGCTCCTATGTACAAGAATATAACTACTATAATACTGCTCCTATGTACAAGAATATGACTACTATAATACTGCTCCTATGTACAAGAATATAACTACTATAATACTGCCCCATATGTACAAGAATATAACCACTATAATACTGCTCCTGTGTACAAGAATATAACTACTATAATACTGCTCCTATGTACAAGAATATAACTACTATAATACTGCGCCTATGTACAAGAATATAACCACTATAATACTGCTCCTATGTACAAGAATATAACTACTATAATACTGCTCATACATACAAGAATATAACTACTATAATACTGCTCCTATGTACAAGAATATAACTACTATAATACTGCTCCTATGTACAAGAATATAACTACTATAATACTGCTCCTATTTACAAGAATATAACTGCTATAATACTGCCCCTATGTACATGAATATAACTATTATAATACTGCTCCTATGTACATGAATATAACTACTATAATACTGCTCCTATGTACAAGAATATAACTACTATAATACTGCCCCCTATGTACAAGAATATAACTGCTATAATACTGCCCCTATGTACAAGAATATAACTACTATAATACTGCCCCTATGTACAAGAATATAAATACTATAATACTGCCCCCTATGTACAAGAATATAACTACTATAACACTACCCCCTATGTACAAGAATATAACTACAATAACACTACCCCCTATGTACAAGAATATAACTACTATAATACGGCCCCCTATGTACAAGAATATAACTACTATAATACTGCCCCCTATGTACAAGAATATAACTACAATAATACTGCCCTTATGTACAAGAATATAACTACTATAATACTGCTCCTATGTACAAGAATATAACTACTATAATACTGCCTCCTATGTACAAGAATATAACTACTATAATACTGCCCCCTATGTACAAGAATATAACTACAATAATACTGCCCCTATGTACAAGAATATAACTACTATAATACTGCTCCCTATCTACAAGAATATAACTACTATAATACTGCTCCCTATGTACAAGAATATAACTACTATAATACTGCTCCCTATCTACAAGAATATAACTACTATAATACTGCCCTTATGTACAAGAATGTAACTACTATAATACTGCTCCTATGTACAAGAATATAACTACTATAATACTGCTCCTATGTACAAGAATATAACTACTATAATACTGCCTCCTATGTACAAGAATATAATTACTATAATACTGCCCCCTATGTACAAGAATATAACTACAATAATACTGCCCCTATGTACAAGAATATAACTACTATAATACTGCTCCCTATCTACAAGAATATAACTACTATAATACTGATCCCTATGTACAAGAATATAACTACTATAATACTGCTCCCTATCTACAAGAATATAACTACTATAATACTGCCCTTATGTACAAGAATATTACTACTATAATACTGCCCTTATGTACAAGAATATAACTACTATAATACTGCTCCTATGTACAAGAATATAACTACTATAATACTGCTCCTATGTACAAGAATATAACTACTATAATACTGCTCCTATGTACAAGAATATAACTGCTATAATACTGCCCCTATGTACATGAATATAACTACTATAATACTGCTCCTATGTACATGAATATAACTACTATAATACTGCTCCTATGTACAAGAATATAAGTACTATAATACTGCCCCCTATGTACAAGAATATAACTACTATAATACTGCCTCCTATGTACAAGAATATAACTACTATAATACTGCCCCTATGTACAAGAATATAACTACTATAATACTGCCCCTATGTACAAGAATATAACTACTATAATACTGCCCCCTATGTACAAGAATATAACTACTATAACACTACCCCCTATGTACAAGAATATAACTACAATAACACTACCCCCTATGTACAAGAATATAACTACTATAATACGGCCCCCTATGTACAAGAATATAACTACTATAATACTGCCCCCTATGTACAAGAATATAACTACAATAATACTGCCCTTATGTACAAGAATATAACTACTATAATACTGCTCCTATGTACAAGAATATAACTACTATAATACTGCCTCCTATGTACAAGAATATAACTACAATAATACTGCCCCTATGTACAAGAATATAACTACTATAATACTGCTCCCTATCTACAAGAATATAACTACTATAATACTGCTCCCTATGTACAAGAATATAACTACTATAATACTGCTCCCTATCTACAAGAATATAACTACTATAATACTGCCCTTATGTACAAGAATGTAACTACTATAATGGTATCCTATAAGGATCTGATTATGCAGGTAACCCAGAATCTCTTTGCTCTATGTATCAGCAGATTGATGACTTGCGGCTATGTTACAACATTCTGTGTCACATTTACATTTTATATCATGGTGCATGTGATACTTTTTTCTTGTAACCCTATAACTTCCCGTCATTAATCGTGTTGCTACATTGCTCAGTTGCCTCTGCCGCCTTCTCAGGTGTATCGATGATGTTAATGTGATGCAGCCATGTGGCTGTTGGTTTCGGTGGGGAGATGGTTACCTCCGCCGTGCCTGGCACTGGGTATAGTTTAAATACAGACGTGTAAATGAAGCCTTTAAGTAAGACGAAAGGCGCGGTGTTAAATCTGCAGCATTGGCAGAAGCATCTGAGTTATTAGGGAAATAGGGAAGTATCACTGCTCCTCTGCCTGGCGCTTTTCTTAATGTTGGTATCTAGGTCACACAGATGCGCCATTGTCTTCTACTTTATCATTTCTATATGTCCCGTGAGCACTTACAAGAAGACAAAGTAGGCGAGCAGAATGCGGAGCTGATTCCGAATGCAAAATCTCCTGGAGAAGCCTTAAGCCTTGTTAGAAGATCCCGAGCCAGACGAGAGCTGTGTGCGGAGGGCTTTACATCGCTGCCCAGCTGTACAAGCAAATTAGCTCCCAGGGGAAGCAGTGGAGGAAGTCTCAGATGCCCACAAGATGGTGCGGATACAGGCATTGTATTAAGCAGCGCAAATCTCTGAAAAAGTTACTGTGTTGCAGAAACATGAATCAAGTTTGGTATTTAATGGGGAGATGCGGAGCGCAGAGGTGCGGAGCACAATGCAGCAGAATCACAAATTATAATTGCCGCAAGGTTCCTCACAACACTCCTCCCGATACTTCTTCCGCACTACTATCCTGTAAGTCGTCACATTGTGCATCTTCTATGCTGCTCTAATCGAGTTTGCAGAATTTTACACTCTCTTCAGCTCTCACAAGACTGGTCCTATGGGCGTCTTCGGACCATGCTAGGTGCCCTGTCACGTACCCCTCCACCTCTATAGAATGTGGGTGACGTTACGTGGTCTCAAAAACGAGCGCATGCGCAGTTATCTCTGCCCTGTGCAGCTGGCAGCAGTGTAGCTTCAGGTCTGTGACCTAAAAGTGATGTCAGGTCTGGCACATGCACACAATAATCACTGTTTCTAAACAAGGAGGAGAGCATTGCGCATGCGCTAGTCTTTTATTCAATAGTGCGGATGTAAGATTTCACGGGCAATGTACAGTAGATGACATGGGACCGTTATCATACAGTGCGCAACGAACTTGGTGTGAAGGGGCAAGATGCTAGAGTGGAGATTTTGGAGAAGTCATAACAGCATGGCGGAAAAGTGATCTCCCAGCACAGGATGTTCCAAACCCTAATTGTTCCACCACTGTTCTCAAACCTCCCAGACCATGCCAGCCAACAGTCCAAATTTTGGTAGAAAATTCTGTTGACAAATGACAAAAGAGGTGAGGCTGGGGTTGCGGTGTTTCTGACCTAAATATTCTTATACTAAAGTGCAGTGAATGCTCATCATACTGTAAGAAATCAGGAGGTAAGGTCCTGGTTGCCAGGTATGTGTCACCGAGGCAGCTGGCCTTGGTAATGTAAGTCCCAGGAAGTCTGTACCAGTAACACTAGGTAACTGAGGAGGTTTTTATTTGACTGCAGTTTGGGTCCGGGATTTAGGATGGACTAAGAAAGCCTGGGTGGGAAAAGTCGATCCCATACTCTAGTCCGGATCTTACTGGCCTGATAACAAGCAGCTGGGTTAGCTTAGTAGTGTGTTTTGTATTGGGACTGGAGAAAGACAGAGCTAATGGATAGTCTGTACTGCAGCCAGAAAGGTTCGCAATATAATTTGTTGAGAGTGTTTTAATTTACTTTGCCCTACTCAATGAATGGACTGTTTTGGTTATTTCTCTGTGCTGAAGAAAGGTCTGTTTTGCTTAATCATTTGTCTTGAAGAAAGGACTGTTTTGCGTATTCATTTGTGCTGAAGAAAGGACTGTTTTGCTTAATCATTTGTCCTGAAGAAAGGACTGTTTTGCTTATTCATTTGTGCTGAAGAAAGGAGTATTTTGTTATTTACTTGTGTTGAAGAAAAGCTGTTTTCATTTTGGAGCTGTAAAGTTTATGATGGACAAAAAACTTTATTTTGTTCTGAGATTAAAACCCTGTGTGTGTGCATATCCACATGTGGCTAACAGAGCGCTGAAACCCCTACAATACTGATGGCGGTATAGTGATTGTTCCAGAATATGAGAAAAAAGCCTTTCCTTAACCCCAATAATTCTCCATCTGTTTATAACAATTCTCTGCTCAAACCTGATTTTAGAAGCGGACTACAATTTGCTCCATTTGTAACGTGGCCAGAGTTTATCAATCCACATACGGACATCCGCTCTTCCGGGACTCTACCGCTGCACAGACCACAGAGGACAATTACATTGCACGTATTCATAATCACTTTTTATTCTCCGCTCACCGGGCTCCACGTATAATACAATCCAGAGATGGCGCCAGCCTCGGAGCTCCTCTTACTTCTTGTTCCATGGTAATGGCAAATATTGCAGCCTGTTGACAAGGATATAGAAGCCGCATAACAATGCCAAGCTCTTTTCTCACCAATTTAAGGCAGCGGAGGATATCAAGCTGTCACTCAGGACTGGATTAATGTCACTGAGAGAACCGGTTTGCATATATGAGAAAGTATGTTGCATTTAGATGGATATAGAATGAGATGCAGAGAAAATAACGGCTCCCCGCGCTCGCACCGGCTCCGCCAAGTGTCAGGTGTCGGAGACTTTGCAATGTTGATTTCATGAGCCTTATTTATCGGGGGCCGTGAAGGTCGGGGCAGTTTCTTCTTGCGGAAAGATTGAAGCCAGTAACTCAATCTGGACATGTTTGGAAGAAACTTGCTGGAAATCTGATAAGGATGCTGCTCATGTTCTTGTATACTGACATGAGATGACAATATGCACAATTGGGGGACAAACCAAACCAGAGAAAACGACGAAAAGAGGCCACTAGTATTCATACAAAGTAATCCAAATTTTATTAGACAATTATAACAAGCACAATGGGGAATAAAGTGCAGAGTGCAGATGATTAAAACCATAAGGGTAGCACCGCATAACAGCTACCATAAGATTATATGCATATATATATATATATATATATATATACCCAATTTTGGGTGAGTCTGCCAGGTAGGCGGTACAAATAACAGATAAGGAAACATAATCAGTCAATAGATACTATTCTCTGACGAAGGGAAACTGAAACGCGCGTCGGGGCAGTAGTTCCACGTGTGCAGCCTCCATTCCATATATGCCCTTGTACCTGCCTTTTCTTCTTGGATTCCCTGGTATGTATATACAGGGTTATGGTGACCCTTGGGTTACTTGATGACCACTCCGTTACGTGTGTATGTGTACTATATAATTTTGTATTAGGGGCAGCCTTGAGTTGGATCATTTCTTTCCAAACCATTTAGGCATATGTACAGGGCTCTGCGGGTATTACACCTTGGTACATCTATTTATATAGTATCTATTGATTGATTATATTTCCTTATCTGTTATTTGTACCGTCTACCTGGCAGACTCACCCAAAATTGGGTATATATATATATATATATATATATATATATATATATATACTCTTTTCGTCATTTTCTCTGGTTTGGTTTGTTGCTGCTATTGACGATTTGGCCCTGATATGGTCCCTATAATGGTAGTTGAGAGATATATATGTGCAGACAGTGTATAATATATATTCCCTATATGGTACATATATTACCACTTTTTGCCATGAATTGTATTTACAATTGGGGGACGTGTACCGCTCATGCTTTAGCTTTGCCGTGAAAGGAATAAACTTGCACATGGGGCTTAAATATATCTGCGGACATCTTGGTACCAGTGAGGCACTTGGGTGTCATAATGAGCAAATCCGTTCAATGCAAATCGAATATATGTCAATTTTTTTTAGCAATTTTCTGAACAATTTGCAATGTGCTTTGTGAGAAATGCAAAAAATTATCATCGCTATTTTACACATTGCAGAAGTTTGCGTCAGCCAGAGAAGGATCACAGGACCCCAGGGGCAGCCATGCTGACTCCCCAATAATGCCTTCAATCTATATCACATTGTATAGCACAGATAATCTGGGCAGATTATCATAGCTTGTATAAAAGCCATGGAAGGGAATGCAGCAGCCAGGTTGTGATGAATCTGGATAGTGAGAGTACGTCACAGCTCACAGATAAATCATAGATATAGGGAGAGAAAATCAAAGAATACAGATATTGTGTGACTGCACAGCAATGGAAAATGTCTCCCATCTGTTTACCCACAGCCATCTATGTTGAGTTTCCTTTGACATTACGACATTGAGTCCTGAGAACTACTTCTTACTTGATGGTATCCGCTGCTCTTCTTCTGATTAGCCGCCCTGTCGTGACATCACATGGGCTTCTCGCTACTACAGTGACGTTGTGCCAGGCCGGCCAATCAAAAGAAGAGCAGCAGATGTCGACAGCTGAGAGGCGGTTCTCACGACTTCCGTCCAGCAGCCACTGATTACTGTCATGGCCGATGAACCGAGTCACTCACCAGCTCCAGCAGTAGTGCTTCATGTCTTTCGGGGTCCACGGTACTGTAGTGCAAGGATGCTACTTTTTTTTGACTAAGCGAACACTATCATGTACGGTGTGCCACAGCACAAAACACTACCCATGCCAGGATGGCCTCTATGTGCTGATCATGGTTATTGATCTTCAGTGCTTAAAGGGATATAATAGGATTGAAAAATAAGTATGTATTTCCAAAAACTATGCCACTGGTATCCACAGGTTATGTCTGGTATTGCAGCTCCACTGAATAGGGCTCAGTTGCAATACCACACACAACCTGCAGTGGTGCTGTTTTCTCAATAAAGTGAAATCTTTTTCTTTTCATGCATTTGAAGGAAAGGTGACCGTAATGATTATGCTGCACTGTACTGTTACCAGACTACAGGTACCAATTATACAAACCCCTAATTTGGCAGTAGAGGGTGATTCATACAGGAGCCGGCAGCTATAGCTGTGTATGGAAGGATGGCTAGGCAGGCTGCTATAAGTGGGAACCTGATTCTCCTGCTGCGTCTGCAGGGTTATTTTTGGATTGGTCAAACCTTAAAGAAGCCCTCCTCCTCCCCTATCCCCCTTTTCTTCCTACCCATCCCATATTCCTCCTCCCCTCCCCCTCTTCCTCCTCCCCTTCCCGTCTTCCTCCTCCTCCTCCCCGTCTTCCTCCTCCTCCTCCCCGTCTTCCTCCTCCCCCTCCCCGTCTTCCTCCTCCCCCTCCCCGTCTTCCTCCTCCCCCTCCCCGTCTTCCTCCTCCCCCTCCCCGTCTTCCTCCTCCCCCTCCCAGTCTTCCTCCTCCCCCTCCCAGTCTTCCTCCTCCCCATCCCCTCTTCCACCTGCTCCCCTCCCTCCATACTTCTCTTCATCCTCCCCTCCCCCTCTTCCTCCCCTCCCCGTCTTCCGCCTCTTCCTCCTCCCCATCCCCACTCTTCCTCCTCCCCCATCCCCCCTCTTCCTCCTCCCCCATCCCCCTCTTCCTCCTCTCCACCCCCCTCTTCCTCCTCCCATCAAAGATTTTATCTTCCTAATATATTCCATTCATCATATTATATATCGCTGTCTACTTACAATTGCTCATTTTCCCTTTCTACCCAGTTAATTCTTTTCTCTTCTCTGCTCTATGTAGAAACAGGAAGTATCTTTTCCCTGCATGAATCATTCCCCTCTTCATCTCCTGACCCCACTGCTCCCTCCTCTCCCCTGCCAGGGAGTATTGCAGTGACTGATGACTCATACAGGGATAATTGACCTCCTGTTTCTACATAGAGCTTAGAAGGATTCATAAACTTAATGGAAAAGAGAATAATTAGCTGGGTAGAAAGGCAAAATGAGCACTTGTAAGTGCACAGTGCTATATAATATGATGACTGCAATATATTAAAAGGAAAATTTTGATGGGAGAAGGAGGAGGAGGCGGCTTTAAAGAGGCAATTTCGAATAAAATATAATTTGGAGCTGCTTGATGAGCAATTCCTTAAATTTAATATAAATTTTCGGTTTATTTCAAAATTTAAATGATAAAATTATTTTTGCCGGCAACTACCACTAGGGGAGGGGGGTGTATTTAAATAAAAGTTTTACCCTATTGATAGTATAGTTGATACTTGATGATCACTGGGGGTCCAACTACTGTGACCCCCAGTGATCCTGAGCTCTACCGCCCCATCCTGGAGCAGAGGTGAGCTTGCTTGTCCTCCACTCCATTCATTGTCTATGGTTCTGCAGAGTACAGCACTCTATTTTCATCCGTCTCATAGACAATGAGTGACTGAGCATATGCACCTCCGCTCCATTCAGGACGGGGCTGCAGAGCATTATTCTTGGCGTTCCAGAACCTCGATCTCAGGATCGCTGGGATCAAATTGGTGGAGCCCCAGCGATCAGCAAGTCATCACCTCTCCCCAGAGAAGCACAGTGTGCAGACCTAAGCTCCATGTAGTGGTGGCTGCAGGAGCACAAGTGAACCTTTTATCTGTGCAGAGGATTTGGGACAATGCATCGGCATAACGGAGCTCTGATCGTTATAAAGTCATCTTAGGAAATGAACCAATACAGAGTTTTGGAACTTCTGAAATATAAAAAAATCAATCTGATCATCAAGGGTAAATATTCACATAGAGAAAAAAGTAAAGCGGACCCAAATATGTAGCATCCCTTTAAGCCCGATTTCTTAAAGTGATACATACCTGGACATTCTACTTTGTAGCGCAGTGCAGTCAGATCTTGTACATCACTTTATGTTCATGTGTCCACAAAAGATCTTTTCTGCAACATTTTAATATTTATTTTTGAAAAATGTTGTGTAGAACTTTTTCCCCGCGGGTTGAGATTGTTTTATTTCATTTCTACTTTTCACCAGTAAAACACTTCAAAGTCAACACAACAGATATATTACTCCTCTTTATTATAGTGGGAAACTTTCATCTCACCCAAAAATTACGGCAGAAATTTCACTGAAAAATTACTCAATCTCCAATTTGGAGGAAACCGATCCTTTTGATGATGCTATTACCTTACAGTCGGGGTAATTTTGATTTCATGCCGGGAGAAGTGGATTTTTCATCTTGGAGAAGTCTTGTATTCTGGGATGAATTATATGTTATACTTAAGACTCACC
Source organism: Phyllobates terribilis (assembly GCF_046119375.1). NCBI lineage: Eukaryota > Metazoa > Chordata > Amphibia > Anura > Dendrobatidae > Phyllobates > Phyllobates terribilis. The sequence continues at coordinate 681,058,806 of NW_027362763.1, read as the reverse complement.
TTTCACTTTATTTTTGTATTTTTATTTAAAGTGTATGTCCATCTGAACTGCAGCCTGTATTATAATCCAGTGTTACATTCACTGTAGGCTTCAGAGCTGAAATCATTCCATGATTGCTCAATGTCTACACACAGTATTCATTATGGGAAGTGTAGTCCTTATATCCGGCTCTGTTCAGTGATCTGATGCTGAAAAACTAACTGTTCCCTGCAGTACAGGATCAGTAATGTAATGTATGTACACAGTGACTGCACCAGCAGAATAGTGAGTGCAGCTCTGGAGTATAATACAGGATGTAACTCAGGATCAGTAATGTAATGTATGTACACAGTGACTGCACCAGCAGAATAGTGAGTGCAGCTCTGGAGTATAATACAGGATGTAACTCAGGATCAGTAATATAATGTATGTACACAGTGACTCCACCAGCAGAATAGTGAGTGCAGCTCTGGAGTATAATACAGGATGTAACTCAGGATCAGTAATGTAATGTATGTATACAGTGACTCCACCAGCAGAATAGTGAGTGCAGCTCTGGAGTATAATACAGGATGTAACTCAGGATCAGTAATGTATGTACACAGTGACTGCACCAGCAGAATAGTGAGTGCAGCTCTGGAGTATAATACAGGATGTAACTCAGGATCAGTACAGGATCAGTAATGTAATGTATGTACACAGTGACTGCACCAGCAGAATAGTGAGTGCAGCTCTGGAGTATAATACAGTATGTAACTCAGGATCAGTAATGTAATGTATGTACACAGTGACTGCACCAGCAGAATAGTGAGTGCAGCTCTGGAGTATAATACAGGATGTAACTCAGGATCAGTAATGTATGTACACAGTGACTGCACCAGCAGAATAGTGAGTGCAGCTCTGGAGTATAATACAGGATGTAACTCAGGATCAGTAATGTATGTACACAGTGACTGCACCAGCAGAATAGTGAGTGCAGCTCTGGAGTATAATACAGGATGTAACTCAGGATCAGTAATGTATGTACACAGTGACTGCACCAGCAGAATAGTGAGTGCAGCTCTGGAGTATAATACAGGATGTAACTCCGGATCAGTAATGTAATGTATGTACACAGTGACTGCACCAGCAGAATAGTGAGTGCAGCTCTGGAGTATAATACTGGATGTAACTCAGGATCAGTACAGGATCAGTAATGTAATGTATGTACACAGTGACTCCACCAGCAGAATAGTGAGTGCAGCTCTGGAGTATAATACAGGATGTAACTCAGGATCAGTAATGTAATGTATGTACACAGTGACTCCACCAGCAGAATAGTGAGTGCAGCTCTGGAGTATAATACAGGATATAACTCAGGATCAGTAATGTATGTACACAGTGACTGCACCAGCAGAATAGCGAGTGCAGCTCAGGAGTATAATACAGGAGGTAACTCGGGATCAGTAATGTAATGTATGTACACAGTGACTTAACCAGCAGAATAGTGAGTGCAGCTCTGGAGTATAATACAGGATGTAACTCAGGATCAGTACAGGATAAGTAATGTAATGTATGTACACAGTGACTGCACCAGCAGAATAGTGAGTGCAGCTCTGGAGTATAATATAGGATGTAACTCAGGATCAGTAATGTAATGTATGTACAGTGACTGCACCAGCAGAATAGTGAGTGCAGCTCTGGAGTATAATACAGGATGTAACTCAGGATCAGTAATGTAATGTATGTACACAGTGACTGCACCAGCAGAATAGTGAGTGCAGCTCTGGAGTATAATACTGGATGTAACTCAGAATCAGTACAGGATCAGTAATGCAATGTATGTACACAGTGACTCCACCAGCAGAATAGTGAGTGCAGCTCTGGAGTATAATACAGGATGTAACTCAGGATCAGTAATGTAATGTATGTACACAGTGACTGCACCAGCAGAATAGTGAGTGCAGCTCAGGAGTATAATACAGGAGGTAACTCAGGATCAGTAATGTAATGTATGTACACAGTGACTTAACCAGCAGAATAGTGAGTGCAGCTCTGAAGTATAGTACAGGATGTAACTCAGGATCAGTACAGGATCAGTAATGTAATGTATGTATACAGTGACTGCACCAGCAGAATAGTGAGTGCAGCTCTGGAGTATAATACAGGAGGTAACTCAGGATCAGTAATGTAATGTATGTACACAGTGACTGCACCAGCAGAATAGTGAGTGCAGCTCTGGAGTATAATACAGGATGTAACTCAGGATCAGTACAGGATCAGTAATGTAATGTATGTACACAGTGACTGCACCAGCAGAATAGTGAGTGCAGCTCTGGAGTATAATACAGGATATAACTCAGGATCAGTAATGTAATGTATGTACACAGTGACTGCACCAGCAGAATAGTGAGTGCAGCTCTGGAGTATAATACAGGATGTAACTCAGGTTCAGTAATGTAATTTAGGTACACCATGACTGCACCAGCAGAATAGCGAGTACAGCTCTGGAGTATAATGCAGGATGTAACTCAGGATCAGTAATGTAATGTATGTACACAGTGACTGCACCAGCAGAATAGTGAGTGCAGCTCTGGAGTATAATACAGGATGTAACTCAGGATCAGTAATGTATGTATGTACACAGTGACTCCACCAGCAGAATAGTGAGTGCAGCTCTGGAGTATAATACAGGAGGTAACTCAGGATCAGTACAGGATCAGTAATGTAATGTATGTACACAGTGACTGCACCAGCAAAATAGTGAGTGCAGCTCTGGGGTATAATACAGGATGTAACTCAGGATCAGTACAGGATCAGTAATGTAATGTATGTACACAGTGACTGCACCAGCAAAATAGTGAGTGCAGCTCTGGAGTATAATACAGGATGTAACTCAGGATCAGTAATGTAATGTATGTACACAGTGACTGCACCAGCAGAATAGTGAGTGCAGCTCTGGAGTATAATACAGGATGTAACTCAGGTTCAGTAATGTAATTTATGTACACCATGACTGCACCAGCAGAATAGCGAGTGCAGCTCTGGAGTATAATACAGGATGTAACTCAGGATCAGTAATGTAATGTATGTACACAGTGACTGCACCAGCAGAATAGTGAGTGCAGCTCTGGAGTATAATACAGGATGTAACTCAGGATCAGTACAGGATCAGTAATGTAATGTATGTACACAGTGACTCCACCAGCAGAATAGTGAGTGCAGCTCTGGAGTATAATACAGGATGTAACTCAGGATCAGTACAGGATCAGTAATGTAATGTATGTACACAGTGACTGCACCAGCAGAATAGTGAGTGCAGCTCTGGAGTATAATACAGGATGTAACTCAGGTTCAGTAATGTAATTTATGTACACCATGACTGCACCAGCAGAATAGCGAGTGCAGCTCTGGAGTATAATACAGGATGTAACTCAGGATCAGTAATGTAATGTATGTACACAGTGACTGCACCAGCAGAATAGTGAGTGCAGCTCTGGAGTATAATACAGGATGTAACTCAGGATCAGTAATGTATGTATGTATGTACACAGTGACTGCACGAGCAAAATAGTGAGTGCAGCTCTGGAGTATAATACAGGATGTAACTCAGGATCAGTAATGTAATGTATGTACACAGTGACTCCACCAGCAGAATAGTGAGTGCAGCTCTGGAGTATAATACAGGATGTAACTCAGGATCAGTACAGGATCAGTAATGTAATGTATGTATACAGTGACTGCACCAGCAGAATAGTGAGTGCAGCTCTGGAGTATAATACAGGATGTAACTCAGGTTCAGTAATGTAATTTATGTACACCATGACTGCACCAGCAGAATAGCGAGTGCAGCTCTGGAGTATAATACAGGATGTAACTCATGATCAGTAATGTAATGTATGTATACAGTGACTGCACCAGCAGAATAGTGAGTGCAGCTCTGGAGTATAATACAGGATGTAACTCAGGATCAGTAATGTAATGTATGTACACAGTGACTGCACCAGCAGAATAGTGAGTGCAGCTCTGGAGTATAATACAGGATGTAACTCAGGATCAGTAATGTAATGTATGTATACAGTGACTGCACCAGCAGAATAGTGAGTGCAGCTCTGGAGTATAATACAGGATGTAACTCAGGATCAGTAATGTATGTACACAGTGACTGCACCAGCAGAATAGTGAGTGCAGCTCTGGAGTATAATACAGGATGTAACTCAGGATCAGTAATGTAATGTATGTACACAGTGACTGCACCAGCAGAATAGTGAGTGCAGCTCTGGAGTATAATACAGGATGTAACTCCGGATCAGTAATGTAATGTATGTACACAGTGACTGCACCAGCAGAATAGTGAGTGCAGCTCTGGAGTATAATACTGGATGTAACTCAGGATCAGTACAGGATCAGTAATGTAATGTATGTACACAGTGACTCCACCAGCAGAATAGTGAGTGCAGCTCTGGAGTATAATACAGGATGTAACTCAGGATCAGTAATGTATGTACACAGTGACTGCACCAGCAGAATAGCGAGTGCAGCTCAGGAGTATAATACAGGAGGTAACTCAGGATCAGTACAGGATCAGTAATGTAATGTATGTACACAGTGACTTAACCAGCAGAATAGTGAGTGCAGCTCTGGAGTATAATACAGGATGTAACTCAGGATCAGTACAGGATAAGTAATGTAATGTATGTACACAGTGACTGCACCAGCAGAATAGTGAGTGCAGCTCTGGAGTATAATATAGGATGTAACTCAGGATCAGTAATGTAATGTATGTACAGTGACTGCACCAGCAGAATAGTGAGTGCAGCTCTGGAGTATAATACAGGATGTAACTCAGGATCAGTAATGTAATGTATGTACACAGTGACTGCACCAGCAGAATAGTGAGTGCAGCTCTGGAGTATAATACTGGATGTAACTCAGGATCAGTACAGGATCAGTAATGCAATGTATGTACACAGTGACTCCACCAGCAGAATAGTGAGTGCAGCTCTGGAGTATAATACAGGATGTAACTCAGGATCAGTAATGTAATGTATGTACACAGTGACTGCACCAGCAGAATAGTGAGTGCAGCTCAGGAGTATAATACAGGAGGTAACTCAGGATCAGTAATGTAATGTATGTACACAGTGACTTAACCAGCAGAATAGTGAGTGCAGCTCTGAAGTATAGTACAGGATGTAACTCAGGATCAGTACAGGATCAGTAATGTAATGTATGTATACAGTGACTGCACCAGCAGAATAGTGAGTGCAGCTCTGGAGTATAATACAGGATGTAACTCAGGATCAGTACAGGATCAGTAATGTAATGTATGTACACAGTGACTGCACCAGCAGAATAGTGAGTGCAGCTCTGGAGTATAATACAGGATATAACTCAGGATCAGTAATGTAATGTATGTACACAGTGACTGCACCAGCAGAATAGTGAGTGCAGCTCTGGAGTATAATACAGGATGTAACTCAGGTTCAGTAATGTAATTTAGGTACACCATGACTGCACCAGCAGAATAGCGAGTACAGCTCTGGAGTATAATGCAGGATGTAACTCAGGATCAGTAATGTAATGTATGTACACAGTGACTGCACCAGCAGAATAGTGAGTGCAGCTCTGGAGTATAATACAGGATGTAACTCAGGATCAGTAATGTATGTATGTACACAGTGACTCCACCAGCAGAATAGTGAGTGCAGCTCTGGAGTATAATACAGGAGGTAACTCAGGATCAGTACAGGATCAGTAATGTAATGTATGTACACAGTGACTGCACCAGCAAAATAGTGAGTGCAGCTCTGGGGTATAATACAGGATGTAACTCAGGATCAGTACAGGATCAGTAATGTAATGTATGTACACAGTGACTGCACCAGCAAAATAGTGAGTGCAGCTCTGGAGTATAATACAGGATGTAACTCAGGATCAGTAATGTAATGTATGTACACAGTGACTGCACCAGCAGAATAGTGAGTGCAGCTCTGGAGTATAATACAGGATGTAACTCAGGTTCAGTAATGTAATTTATGTACACCATGACTGCACCAGCAGAATAGCGAGTGCAGCTCTGGAGTATAATACAGGATGTAACTCAGGATCAGTAATGTAATGTATGTACACAGTGACTGCACCAGCAGAATAGTGAGTGCAGCTCTGGAGTATAATACAGGATGTAACTCAGGATCAGTAATGTATGTATGTATGTACACAGTGACTGCACGAGCAAAATAGTGAGTGCAGCTCTGGAGTATAATACAGGATGTAACTCAGGATCAGTACAGGATCAGTAATGTAATGTATGTACACAGTGACTCCACCAGCAGAATAGTGAGTGCAGCTCTGGAGTATAATACAGGATGTAACTCAGGATCAGTACAGGATCAGTAATGTAATGTATGTACACAGTGACTGCACCAGCAGAATAGTGAGTGCAGCTCTGGAGTATAATACAGGATGTAACTCAGGTTCAGTAATGTAATTTATGTACACCATGACTGCACCAGCAGAATAGCGAGTGCAGCTCTGGAGTATAATACAGGATGTAACTCAGGATCAGTAATGTAATGTATGTACACAGTGACTGCACCAGCAGAATAGTGAGTGCAGCTCTGGAGTATAATACAGGATGTAACTCAGGATCAGTAATGTATGTATGTATGTACACAGTGACTGCACGAGCAAAATAGTGAGTGCAGCTCTGGAGTATAATACAGGATGTAACTCAGGATCAGTAATGTAATGTATGTACACAGTGACTCCACCAGCAGAATAGTGAGTGCAGCTCTGGAGTATAATACAGGATGTAACTCAGGATCAGTACAGGATCAGTAATGTAATGTATGTATACAGTGACTGCACCAGCAGAATAGTGAGTGCAGCTCTGGAGTATAATACAGGATGTAACTCAGGTTCAGTAATGTAATTTATGTACACCATGACTGCACCAGCAGAATAGCGAGTGCAGCTCTGGAGTATAATACAGGATGTAACTCATGATCAGTAATGTAATGTATGTATACAGTGACTGCACCAGCAGAATAGTGAGTGCAGCTCTGGAGTATAATACAGGATGTAACTCAGGATCAGTAATGTAATGTATGTACACAGTGACTGCACCAGCAGAATAGTGAGTGCAGCTCTGGAGTATAATTCAGGATGTAACTCAGGATCAGTAATGTAATGTATGTATACAGTGACTGCACCAGCAGAATAGTGAGTGCAGCTCTGGAGTATAATACAGGATGTAACTCATGATCAGTAATGTAATGTATGTATACAGTGACTGCACCAGCAGAATAGTGAGTGCAGCTCTGGAGTATAATACAGGATGTAACTCCGGATCAGTAATGTAATGTATGTACACAGTGACTGCACCAGCAGAATAGTGAGTGCAGCTCTGGAGTATAATACAGGATCAGTAATGTATGTATACCATGATATCTATGATTCTTCCTGGATATCTCAGTTGCTGTTAGTGACATTACATAGTGTAGCAGGCGTGTACGGTTGTGCAGTCCTTACTCTCGGACTACATTCCATTATTAGCTGTCAGGCCTTTGCAGCCGGTGACTTTCCGCTTTGGTTGCTCTCCGGTGTTTGGCAGTGGTCGTACGTTGCAGTCGCTGATCCAGTCAGACCCGTTCCGGCTCTCTCTAGCTCGCAGCAGACAATTACCGCTGACCCCTGACCTCTGTCCAAGGTGCTGGAGTCATTAATTCTGCCCGGTGTTGGGCCATTGTTTATTCCAGTGGATGATGCATATTGAGCTGCCCTACAGCAGCGGCCAGTGAATTCAATTACCTTCTGTCCCCTTATGACATTATCTTTTATTGTTGGAGCTGGAAGCACATCCATTATTATTGCTTCCTTCAAACCCTGCGCAAACAGGTTCCTGTCTGCGCCGCTGTGAATACTTTGTGTTTTATGACTCATTTCTGATGTTTGATGTTGCATATGAATTTAGCTTCCATTAACTACAAGTGCTGTGATTTTATATATTTTATATACTTAGGGGCCGCTCCACATCTCATTTTGCAGTAGACAAACGACATTGAGAATTAAAGGTCACCTTCAATGTCGCCTGAAAATGGCAGAAAGTTTTTACTTGATTGTTGTTTTTCCAACTTGTGCTTTTCTGGCATTTGCTGTGGACAGATGGAGATCCCATTAATGGTGTCTACATCCATCCCAAGAATGGGGCCATACTTCCACACCACTGACCTCCGGACCCCCATGCTCAAGATAAACACCCGTCCCATTGGTGGGATCCACATCTATATGGAGAAGCAATAAATGTATAAGATGGGAATATTCTGGAGTGTTTCACCAGGACAATGTAGGATGTATGTCCATCATACCGCAGGGGTGTCTATGCTCGGGACCCCCTCTATGTGCCGGCATTGATTTCGGGGCTTGGTTATACACTGCTGCTGGTCATGGCTTCCCCCAATGATAATGGATGATTTAATCTACAGTCGTTTTCAACAAGCAATAAACTAACAAGAACCTGAGTATTGATCACGCTGCCACTCACGTGTTACCCAGGGCCTGATTATGGCATAGGCAAAAGGGGCACTTGTCTTGGGCCTCCACTACCCTATCCCCCTAGATTTACAGAATAATACTTAGTACTGTAATTTAGGACATGATTACTGTATGTGCACATTGTACAGTATTGATGTGTAGCACTGTATGGCAGTATTGTAGATGCACGTTACAATACTGTTATTTTTTCATAGAATAGTGGCATTATTGGGTCTGTATTATGAATGTATTACAGCACACTAAGCCTACTGTTATGCACCTGCTCCGGATCTGGGCTTTGCTCCCCTCATCCTGGTCCTGCTGAACTATGTTGTGCTCCAAATTGGGTTTTGCAGATGGCCCAGTGTGTTCCCATGTGATCATCTGCCTGCGCCTATATAATGCTTATTAAGACACGCACCTGGGTCTTGGTATTAAAACTTAATAGTTGCTCCGGAGTGCTGTCTGTTACCATTTCCCGATCTTCTAGGACCTCTTATACCTGTTTCCGGTCTTCTAGGACCTCTGATACCTGTTCCCGATCTTATAGGATGTCTACCATATATTCGCTTGTGGCTTCTAAGATGTCTTCTGTCCACCTGTGGCTCCCAGGACCTCTCCTACCTTTCTGTGCTCTTCAAGGACCTCTCCTACCTTTCTGTGCTCTTCCAGAACCTCTGCTACCTATTCCCAGTCTTCCAGGACCTCTGCTACTTGTTCACGGTCTTCCATGATCCCTGCTACCTGTTACTGATTTTGTAAGACGTCTGCTACATGTCTGCCTGTCGCTTCCAGGATGTCTCCTGTCCACCTGCGGCTTCCAGGACCTCTGCTACCTGTCTGTGCTCTTTCAGGACCTCTGCATCCTGTTCCCGATCTTGTAGGACATCTCCTGTCCACCTGCGGCTTTCAGGACCTCTACTACCTGTCTGTGCTCTTCCAGGACCTCTGCTACCTGTTCCCGATCTTGTAGGACATCTCCTGTCCGCCTGTGGCTTCCAGGATTTCTCCTGTCCACCTGTGGCTTCTAGATCCTCTGCTACCTGTCTGTGCTCTTTCAGGACCTCTGCATCCTGATCCTGATCTTGTAGGAGTTCTCCTGTCCGCCTGTGGCTTCCAGGATGTGTCCTGTCCACCCCACACTTCCAGGACCTCTGCCACGTGTCTGTGCTCTTCCAGGACCTCTGCTACCTGTTTTCTGTACCTCATCTTCCTGCTGCACCAAAGCCCGTGGCCTGTGTGCCCACCCGGACCTTGGGCTTTGAAGATCCACCTCACAGGGTGAGATTGACATCTTCAGCATCCTCTTGGTGCACCATATGGTACTGTTATTTGACACTGTACTATAGTGTACGGTTAAAGGTGATTTCCACCCCAGAATGCTTAAAAATACAAAACTAAAGTGTACCCACCTTTCCGATACCTTGCGGCTCCTCTTCCATTTCTGGTCTCTATGTTTTCTTTTCTATGTGGACGGGCATGTTACCACTGAGGCTGCTCCCTAGTGTCCTGTCACTGCTCACCTGGTCAAAGCAAGTGACAACTGCAGCCAGTGATTGGCTACAGCGGTCACATTCCCATCTGGAAGATGTAGACTGGTGGTGTACTGGGGCAGCAATGCAACAGGAATGGCTGCAGATTGTCAAGGTGAGTATATGTTATTTAAATAATAACATTTTGGGTTGATGGACCCCTTTAACTATACTATATAGGGCTGTCATTGCAGCATTTTTAGTGCTAATATGTGGCACTGTATGGCAGTATTATTAGCCACTATGTGATGTTTTGGGGCAGTATTTACTTGTTTTTGATGCTTTCTTTATGGGGGCCGCACTCCTTTGTCCATTGCCCGGCTACAGTGTGGATATGAAGGTGAATGGATCTGCCCCGCTGCCCGGCCACACCTGTAGCAGCGCCATGTTACACTCTCTCCTCCATGTTTGCCGCTTGTGTGGGTTCAGGGATATCCCAGAGTTTAATAGAACCGTCAGCCATAGGACAGATCGCTTTGCTCTCGTTCCACCAGAGCGTTTGTATCTTTTGCTGACATGGCCGGTCATTCTGTGTGAACTATGATGTCTAACCCGGTGCCGCTGACTTGTTTTTGAGATGCCGCCGTCCCCGGAGAATTGCACTTGAATTATAAAGTTGACACTTACATGGTCTCTTGGAAGCATTTGTTTCTTTTGAGGAACCTCTTGCTCCGGCGCTGTCCGTGGTGCTGAATTCTGAATCCTGAGCTTCTGTATACCGGACCATACATCTTATTATAATCCTCTAGGTAAAGCCTAAGAGAGAAGTCTCTGCAACTCTTAAGTAAAAAATTACTATTATAGGGTTATTTTGTTTCGACCAGACATTTTCAAACAAGGAATCTATAAGTCCAGGGTCCCGCATGTCGGGGGCCAGGTTAGGGGGCTTTATTGTCAGTTCCTTTATTAGTGCAGCATGCTGGATATGATGACGGAGATGCAAGCAGACCCCACTATAGTCTGTGTTCAAGTCTGTTCGTATGGATCCGTTTCTTGCCGGAGTTATGTTTTCCTCTTGCTAAAACAAAACAGGAAAAATGAACCCTTAACTAGTGTGAACCTAGCCTTAAAGGGGCGCTGATGCTTCAGCAAGCTATGTACAAATCAATACTACAAGCAAAAAGAACATATCACATAAATCTGCTTCTTTCCCCATTTTTATGAGCCACCTCCTCTGCTCCTTCCACCACTTATGAGCCACCTCCTCTGCTCCTTCCCCCACTTATGAGCCACCTCCTCTGCTCCTTCCCCCACTTATGAGCCACCTCCTCTGCTCCTTCCCCCACTTATGAGCCACCTCCTCTGCTCCTTCCCCCACTTATGAGCCACCTCCTCTGCTCCTTCCCCCACTTATGAGCCACCTCCTCTGCTCCTTCCACCACTTATGAGCCACCTCCTCTGCTCCTTCCCCCACTTATGAGCCACCTCCTCTGCGCCTTCCCCCACTTATGAGCCACCTCCTCTGCTCCTTCCCCCACTTATGAGCCACCTCCTCTGCTCCTTCCCCCACTTATGAACCATCTCGTCTTTTCCTTCCCCCACTTATGAGCCACCTCCTCTGCTCCTTCCCCCACTTATGAGTCACATCCTCTGCTTCTTTCCCATCTTTTAAACTCATCGTTTACTCTAAAAAACTGCTAAAATTCATCCAGCACAATAGAGGATGTGCTTCCACATTACTGAGAGATCAGGTTATAGCTGCCTATTGAAGCCTATGGAGACAAGAGAGGAAGAAGGAGAAAGGAAAGTGCTGGATTCACAGCTACATTGCTCAGTTCTGGTGAATAATGTCCTCCATGTTGCTGCTTCTGAGCATGTTCAACATTGGGACAGAAGAGCAGGAATCCCTCATATCGGTGTCTGCTGTGTATGGAAGACATCATGGCAGCTAGTCTCCACTTACTAGCTCAGAGACCACTGAAAATTAAAGGGGAAAACAGGTAAAAATGCAGAATACAAGTGATATAATGGCCTGAAATTGTGTTAGTCCTCATGTCAGGTGTGGGTGTATCGAGTGGGCTGGCGGGCTAACCCCTTAAATGCTGGAGTCAGTCTCTGACAGCGGCACTTAAAACGATGTATGGCCATGGCAGACGGGTTTGCTGAGGTCCCTCAGAGCTGCCATGTTAATACTCATGTGAATCTCAGCCACATTTGTATTGTAGTATATGACACCAGCAATCAGACGATCACAGGTTCAACCCCCACAGGGAAATAAAAAAAAATAAAAAAAAAAGTAAAAATAATAGTTTTTTCTAAAAAAAACTAATTAAAATAAGAATCACCCCTTCACCCATAAAGTAATAGGTACATATGGCGCTGTGTGACATTTGATGAGGACATATTAGTATTCAGCAGCATCAGGGGTGTTACGTGCAGCCGATGTATTATGGCTCAGCGGTGACATATACCGAGCCGGCCATGCTTCCTTCTGCTGAGGGGATTATCTGTAATGGCATTTTAAATGACTTCTGCGTAAAACATTAAAGAATCTCTGAGTATGGCTCATTTAAAGTACAAAAAAAAAGCAGCCTGGTTAAAACGTAGCTGTTAATATGTGAGTCGGACTGCAGGGAGGCCATTAGGGACCCAATAAATGTCACCCAGTATCCATCAAGCCTGACGCATCCTAATAAGAGGAAGGTTCTTCTGCTTCTCTCTCGCTTGTCAATCACACGTTGTCCTCGTATGTGCAGGGACGACTGTGGGAAATACTCTTATTCATCGGTAATAGTAAATCCATTCACATCTAACCCTAACCTCCGCCCCGCACCCGGTGTATAACCTCCACCGCCCCGCTGTATAGCCTCCACCCCCTGGTGTATATCCTCCACTCCCCCGGTGTATATCCTCCACTCCCCCCGGTGTATAACCTCCACCCCCTGGTGTATATCCTCCACCCCCCCGGTGTATATCCTCCACTCCCCCCGGTGTATATCCTCCACTCCCCCCGGTGTATATCCTCCTCCCCCTGGTGTATAACCTCCGCCCCCCGGTGTATATCCTCCACCCCCCCGGTGTATATCCTCCACTCCCCCCGGTGTATAACCTCCACCCCCTGGTGTATATCCTCCACCCCCCCGGTGTATATCCTCCACTCCCCCCGGTGTATATCCTCCACTCCCCCCGGTGTATATCCTCCTCCCCCTGGTGTATAACCTCCGCCCCCCGGTGTATATCCTCCACTCCCCCCGGTGTATAACCTCCTCCCCCTGGTGTATATCCTCCACTCCCCCGGTGTATATCCTCCACTCCCCCGGTGTATATCCTCCACTCCCCCCGGTGTATAACCTCCACCCCCTGGTGTATATCCTCCACCCCCCCGGTGTATATCCTCCACTCCCCCCGGTGTATATCCTCCACTCCCCCCGGTGTATAACCTCCTCCCCCTGGTGTATAACCTCCGCCCCCCGGTGTATATCCTCCACCCCCCCGGTGTATATCCTCCACTCCCCCCGGTGTATAACCTCTGCCCCCTGGTGTATAACCTTAGCCCCTGGTGTATAACCTCCGGCCCCTCCGTCCCTGGTGTATGACCTCTGCCCCCACCCCCGATGTATAACCTCCGCCCCCTGGTGTATAACCTCAGCCCGCTCATGCCCAGCATATAACCTCCGCTCCCCGCACCTAGCATATATAACCTCTGCTCCCCCACCCCCAATGTATAACCTCCGCTATGCTGTCTGCCTTTACTACCATGTGACAAAGTAGCTGGTGGTGCGGAGCTCCCTGATACCAGCGCGGTCCTGTAATTGGAGCCACCGGGGTAACAAGTCCGTCCATGACATTTCTTCCTCCTGAATCTTCCTCCATCACCTAATGGGCGTGCGGAAGGGCAGCCAAGCGCCCAAAGAGTGAATGGAGCGGACGTACACGTGGTTGACTATCGCTCCATTCACATAAAGCTTTTCAAAACTTCAGTTTTCGGTATCAGGGGGAGTTCCAGAGGTCGGACCCCAGCGATTGGGACGTTATCCCAAATCCAATGGATAAGGCAATAACTTCCAAAATTGAGAATACCCCTATAAGTATAATAATGCGCAGTGAAGTGTATGTGATACTACAGAGATTCCTATAACACAGGACTAATCCCAGCATCTCATTACACCGTTATATGGCACTGCTTATATTATAAAGCAGATACTGTATGAGGTTCAGCGAACAATACGCAGGATATTTTTGGCAAGTAGTTCAGATACCCTGAGCTATTCACAGCCGGCAAAGTCACCAGAAATGTGCGACACGATAATACAAAGTCTGCTGCCTTGATCCCGCAGCCTTCACCCTAATAATCCCCGGCAGAACAGCACAACTTATCATCGAAAGGTAACGATAAGATGTCGTCAGCCGGCGTCTGCACTGACTCCATGGCGTAAGGGAGCACAAACATCACAGGTGGAATTACCCGGATTAGATCTCCCCGGATTCTGCAGTAATGGGTACTGAGCGCTCAGCAGCAACAAATATCTGACTGGTTGGAAAGAACAAAAAATAGATGAAAAACTAATAGAAAAAATTGTGGTCCCAGAACGTCAGACATCACACTATGCCTGGAAAGAAGACGGATCCCAAATCCGACCTTGGTTACATTAAATAAGAATATTATTCCGGTATTTGTGCTATAAAACATCTTTATTCCCATCCTCCGCCGATCCCCTATTGTTCTATAAATAAGGAGACGGCGCGCGCCGCGTCTCATAAACTCCAGCACTTTCGTTACTTTCTTGTTTCTATCTGTTATTAGTAAATATTTCATGAAGTGAAACAGTCGTGCGCTCCGGCTACAATGTAACGACATCGGCGGGGCACATATCAAATGTCGGGGCGCTGAGGTGTTCCTCTGTTTTTACAACGGACAGGAAGGAGAGTTGGTGAAATATGGAGGCAGAATGGACAGACAAGAAGGCAGAGAGCACAGAGGAACAAGAGGACCCCGTTCACACATGTCACAATCTGCACAGAATATGACGACTATTCTTATTGTATGGAAGGAGACTTCAAAACCCTGATCACAGAAGATTTACCAGGAGGGATTTTGGTCTCCTGACAAAATATTTTTTGCAATGGAATCAAGTAGTGTGCAACTTTACTACCTGAGAAGAGGATGGAGACAGAGATAGAAGAGAATAAGAACATCACAGGCAGGGACCTGAGGCTAAATACGATGGAAAAGAAGGCTCTGAGCGGACACAGGACAAGAGGAACAGGATAAAAGGGAACCGAGTAGAGGTAGGACAAGATGGAACAGAGGCTGCATAGGAAAGGGCAGAGGCCGTATAAGAAGGGGCAGAGGCAGCATAAGAAGGGGCATTGGCCGCATAAGAAGGGGCGGAGGCCGCATAGGAAGGGGCGGAGGCAGCATAGGAAAGGGCGGAGGCCGTATAAGAAGGGGCGGAGGCCGCATAAGAAGGGGCGGAGGCCGCATAAGAAGGGGCGGAGGCCGCATAGGAAGGGGCGGAGGCCGCATAAGAAGGGGCGGAGGCCGCATAAGAAGGGGCGGAGGCCGCATAAGAAGGGGCGGAGGCCGCATAAGAAGGGGCGGGGGCCGCATAAGAAGGGGCAGAGGCCGCATAGGAAGGGGCAGAGGCCGCATAGGAAGGGGCAGAGGCCGCATAGGAAGGGGCAGAGGCCGCATAGGAAGGGGCAGAGGCCGCATAGGAAGGGGCAGAGGCCGCATAGGAAAGGGCAGAGGCCGTATAGGAAGGGGCAGAGGCCGCATAGGAAGGGGCAGAAGCAGCATAAGGAGGGGCAGAGGCCGCATAAGGAGGGGCATTGGCCGCATAAGAAGGGGCATTGGCCGCATAAGAAGGGGCATTGGCCGCATAAGAAGGGGCATTGGCCGCATAAGAAGTGGCAGAGGCCGCATAAGAAGTGGCAGAGGCCGCATAAGAAGGGACAGAGGCCGCATAGGAAGGGGCAGAGTCTGTACAAGAAAGAGTAGAGTCAAGACTAGAAGGGAGAAAGGCAGGACAATGAGAGAGGAACAAAGGCAATATAAGAAGAAGCAGAGACTTTATAAGAAGGAAGAGAGGCAAGACAATAAGTAACAGAGATAATTTTAGAAGGGACAAAGGCAGGACAAGAAGGCACAGGAGCAGTATATGAAAGAGCAGAGACTGTATAAGAAGAGAGGCAAGACAAGATAGAACAGAAATAAGACCTGAAGCAATAGAAAAAGAACAAGAAGGAACATAAGGCTATGTGCCCATGATGCAGAAATGCTCAGGAATTTTTCCTGAGAGTTTCTGCATCTCCCTGGCAGAAAAAACGCATGCGGATTGTCCATGCGGATTGTCTGTCACGCTGTCTCGGCGTACAGGAGGTGAGGAGCCTATGCTGACCCTACACTGAGGCCCTGCCTAATCCCTCTACCTGGAGGTACTGTTGATGGTACAGAGGTCCAGGCCGCCAGCGTAAACCTACCTCCTGAGAATCCCTGAACCTCAGTAATCTAGTCCTGAGAAGGACCCCGATCACAACAATTGGGGACAGGACCGTATATGCCAAACACAGTACAAGACGAACGAGACAGTACAAGGGGCAAACCAAAAACCACCTTGCATACAAAAAACTAACACCACTACAATGGAGGGAACACCAACGGGTAAGGGGATAAAGAATAAAGCGAGGAAGGGGAAAAAAACACACCGAGTACACTTCGCTCCTAACTCCACAATACCACGTATCACTCTGATAGTCTGCATGAAAAGCTTTCACCGACAACTACCCTATCAGAACGACAGGTATTAGAAGGAGTCCCAATACTGCAGAATTAACTGCATCTGGGCGAGGCTGGGCCTCGTCTAGCACAGAGAGAGAGAATTAACTCCCTCCCTGCCGAAAAACACCAAGCACCAAAAACTCAGCTGCGAGAAGTCAGGCTGTGTAATCGCGACGATCTTTGTGGCGACACACCCGTGACATTGTCCATGCGGATTGCACATGCGGATTGTCCATGCGGATTGACCATGCAGATTGTACATGCGTTTTTCCTGCCAGGGACATGCGGATGTGAAGCTTTCTTCACTTGCATTTCTGCATGCGGGTTGACAAGCGCTTTCCAAGAGATTTTAGCATCACTTGGAAAGTGCTTGACAACTTGGTCACACTATATAAATCCATGCAACCGGCATGTATTTATATACTGTGACCTTAAAGAATGGTAAAAAATAAGAAAATAAATCTATTCTTACCTTTCGATGGCCCCCGCAGTCTTGCTTCGCTCTGTCCCGGCTCCCGGCAGCTCGCGGTACGCTACACTGAAGGACCTGCCGACGTCACCGTTGCGTGACCCGTCACATGTCTATGACGTCAGCACAGGTCCTTCAGTCCATCACGAGCTGCCGGCAAGGGAGGACAAGCGCAGTGGGGGCCATCAGAAGGTAAATATAATATTTATTTTTTATTTTATTCTTTTTTTTACAGTTTTCTATGGTACCCGGGTCCGGAGGAGAGTCTCCTGTCCTCCACACCCGGGTACCATCTGCATATTGAAACGCTTGGATTCCGCATCTACATATACAGTGATGCGTAATCCATGCGATCCAATGCAAGTCAATGGCGGCGAAAACGCACCACTTCGGCAAAATAATTGGTAGTGCTGCGTTTTTTTCCGCAATGATAATCTGCAGCGGAAATTTCCGCAGCATGTGCACAGCACATGCGGATTATCATTGGGGAACATGGCAGACCTTCTACCATGTGTTTTTTAAGTGTTTCTGCAGCAATTTTGCTGCTGCGGAAACTCTTAAAAAACGCATCGTGGGCACACAGCCTTACAGTGTTATCACTTTTCCATCTGTAATGGATCCTCAGAATGTGGAGTCCATCTTTTTAATAGATCACTTAATCCCTTACACAAAAAGTCTCTTTCCAACAACTTCTCCTCTGGCCTTAACTTAACCTGCGCCTCTTAACTAACACGAGTGGAGGCCATCAATTATACATGGATCTCTGTTGCGGCTCCTTGTTACACAGTTCTGCTGCATTTAACATGAAGCCGGTATGTAGGGGACTCATTTATGTGTTAGTAAAACGGAAAAAAAAAATTGTGTCGCATATTCTAAATTTTAGAAAAATGGAAGCTTTTGCCCAATTTTTCTTTCACATACTAGTGTTATATGAAATCAATCTGTCGCGCATAGTGGTAGTGTGTAGATTTAGGCCGGTGGTTCTAGCAGTCGGCATATCTTGAAATGCTAGCATTTATTTTTGCTTTTGGTCGCCACTAGGGGGAGCCCAGGTTTATTATGGCACTCGATGAGAGTTGTATACATCTGCACGCAGTGTGCTCCCCCTAATGGTGACTTCATGCGGGAAAAAAAAGTTGGCCTATGCAGAAAAATGGAGCCTTAAGCCTTACAAAGATATATAATGAGATTAATTAACTCAGAATTTTGTATGCCTTTTAATTAATAAAGTAAATTATAGTATTTTTTTTCATCCTGGTTCGGCCCCTTGTCTAAAGGGTCCGTTTGCCTACGGTATAACTGATTGACACATCTGCAATTAAAGGTAATCCTGTACAATATTCATGCTAAGTAACTGATAAACTGCTTAAAATAAGAGCATACGCCAAGCAATTCCCTTCAAATATCTGCAGAATGGTTTCCTCGGGGGTCCTTTTCTTATAGCTAGTTATTTTCTATCCTAATTGTATGCCATTTACCTACTCAATGTGCCTGCACGGAGTCTAGACAAGCGCTGATCAATGCTCTTACATATTCCCCAACATGTAATTAATCTGTCACTAGTGTGTCGCTCCCTATGCAATATTGTTATTAAAGGTTATCAAACAATGAAGTGGTTAAACGGAAGCGCGCCCTGCGCCGGGGACCGTGCGCCCATCGCCATGCTGAGTTAAAAGCTTTTCCTATAAACGTGGGGGGGATTTTACTGGTTTAATTAGACTGCTCTATTAATATTTTATTTCAAAAGGCTTTTATTTTCCCATTGATTAGGAGAAGAAAGCCCCTTTTGTCAAAATACATTGAATGTTTCAACAGGCGATGGAGAATTTCTGTGACGGCTTTTTTTTTTTTTCTCTGTGAAGGAAGAAAGTGTTATTATAGGGCTTTATAAATAAGGTAACACTGCTCTCTATAGACTACGGCCCCATCAGCACATTGAATGCTGTTTTAACCCCTGTTCATATGACCTATTGGAGTATATGGGCATCTGAGATGGAGTTCCTCTGCAAACGTTGACCCCCCCCCCAAATGCATGTATTAAATGGTCATTTATTAATGTGAATGGACGAGGTGTAATACCAAATTTCCCCTGTTGTGGCCACTGCAGGGGAACTGTATATCCTTCTTTTCCTAGATGTACAGTGTCCATTTTAGGACATGATCAGATATCAAAATCAAACATCAGAATGATGTCAGTTTGAGGCTAAATACAGTGTCTGACAAGTGATTCTGACAAGTGACTTTTACAACTGTAATAATAATAAAAAAAAAAGTCACTGTTCGCTGATGGGACTTGAACCCAAAATTCTGTGTCCCAAAGCCCGTGCACTAACCACTGAGCTATAAACTCAGTTGTAAAATCCTACAAGTTCGATTTGGTTATATGATTTTCAGTTCAAACTTGTCTAAAACTCATTGGGACTTATGCACAGACTGCAAGCAAGCCAAATTCAAATGATGTGTGATTTTGATGTGTGAGTCTGATGTGTGACTTTCTTCAAACATGAGAATCAGAATCACAATGACTTTTAGTCACCCTGAGTATTTTCATGATTGATCTCAGAAGACAAGAAAAGCTGTCAATTAGTATTATAGGCTAGAGCAATGGTAAGGCATCAGCCTCTGAAACTACAGTATTAGAGTTCAAATCCCGACTACAAATGTGTTTTGTTTTTTTGTAATTATGCCTATTTAGCACACAAACTACAGGGGTGTTTTACTTTTAATATCTGACACTCTGATTGTCATCCTGATGTGTTAAGAGTTTCAGACACGCTGTCTATTTGCATGGTAAATTACATTGCCGAAGTAAATTGGGAGGCACTTTATTACTTTATCTATTTCCAAGTGACTTTATATTTGCATAATTTCTTAAAGGGGTCTAAATGATAAAATTTCCTTATTGTAAATTTTTCTTTCCATCCACCCAAGTACTGGCTGCAAACTCCCAATTTACTTTGGCTATGTAATTATTATTATAAATCACTACCTAAATAATCAAATAATGAACCTATAGTTTAATGGTAAGGCATCTGTGTCACACATAGTTTTGGCTTGAAAGGATAATAATAATAATAATAATAGTAATAATAATTAATAAAAAATTCAGCGTCCCTACTGGCACTTGAACCTAAAAGCATATGTTTCACAGTCAGCACACTTACCATTAAGCTATACACTCATTACAAAAACAATTCTACTTGATTATGTTATTTCCAGTGCAATCAGGACTTTCACACAAACATTGTCCAAACCATGTTTGATTTTGATAACTGATCATATCCTAAAATGGACACTATATAGATGATCACCAAGGGTTTGAGTCTTCAGAAAAAAAAAGTTAGAAAAAAGGTTTAAGGATGACGGCCCCATTAATTTTGGCCTTTAGGAAGCAACGTATGTTTTAATTTAATTTTAATTATTATAATTTTGTTTTTGTTTTTTACATTTGCCATTTTTTTTTAATATATTGCATTATAATATTTAAATGTACCAACACATTGAAGCCCGTGCACATTAAATATATAAGCTTCTGCTAGGACATTCTTTATTAAACACATTTGTTATTAAGATTTATTACAAAATTATTAATTATTCAACACAATTATTATTATTTATTAATATTTATTACATACAGGGAATGGGACTTTCTTTACTTAGCGTTTTTCACACACACAAAATAGGTGCAAAATGATGCAGTTTATTTCTAGAACTGTACAAAAGGAGAAAGATATCAGGAATCTAACCGTCCCTCACTCTTCTGGGCTAGAAGACGACAGGAAGGATCAGGGATAGGTGACCTGACCTTCTCTCGAGAAAGTCCCCTCTATCTGCAGATTTTTGCTATTTAATCTGAGAGCAGCATGCTGTAGAGACATAGACAATGATTCCAGTGAGTTGTCACTTACTGGGCTGTGTG
This sequence comes from Phyllobates terribilis, assembly GCF_046119375.1. NCBI lineage: Eukaryota > Metazoa > Chordata > Amphibia > Anura > Dendrobatidae > Phyllobates > Phyllobates terribilis. The sequence goes on along the minus strand of NW_027362763.1, from coordinate 681,037,672 downwards.
CTGTAGTTTCAATAAAATCAGTGTTTTATTAGCAGGATATTATCACTAGTTGAGTAGGTGTCACGTGCCAAGCAGTCCAGCTACTCTGTATAACCCCGCCCAGCTACTCTGTATAACCTCGCCCCCACCACTGATTGGCTGACAATGTAGAGTGTAAGCAGTAAGCTGCCAATCAGTGGTGTGGGGGCGGGTTTATAGACAACTCAACATTCCGAGCATTGCTACATCTACAGCAGAGAAAAGAGGGATTGTATCAAAACTGCACCAAGCAGCCCAGTAAGTGATACATTCCGGGAATCAAGGTCTCTGCCCCTATATCATATTGTTCTCAGATTCCATGGAAAAATCCTGACTGATTGCATCTAAGAAGCTTTATTCCAAGATGTCCCCAGTGTCTGCAGTGCTGGAGTTCATGATGGAGATCTAAGGGGGGGTATTGTGTCCTCCTGGAAATGTCTAGCTTGGAGACTTTTAGACCAGCTAAGGTTTCCTGGGAAAAAAACAAAACATGCAAATCAGCTCTCCTCCAGGAGGAAGAAAGGCGGCCCTATTCTAGTAGCTCCACCCTATAAGTCAATGTCTGACCCTGCAAAATGACTAATGATATTCAGCCAAACCAGGGGCTTCTCCAAAAGAAATTGACATCTTGCAGAGATGTAGCGGTGTACTGATGATAGTCCTTATGGAGAACTCCACCTCGGAGGCTTGTAAGCCATACCATGGCGAGGAGACAAAAGGAGCTACCACCATATGTAAATGCTACAAACACTACTGATTGCAGCATCTCAGGGGTTAAACACCCGGATCAAAGCTTTGTATAGGCGCAACTTATGTGCACATACGACACAGCGATCAAACACTGAACTCTGTGTATAAATGATCATGAATCAGAGGGATCAGGATGAACAGTACTGTAGAGGATGCATAGAAAGAGAACTGATTGAATTGGTGAGCTCTGTAATATTTGGGGGCTTCCTCCGGAGAATCAGCACCATGGACAGCCGCATAACTCTATTAGCAGCTAGGGCTGCGATTGCTAAAGCTCGAAGTTCCGGCCGGAGCTCGGCGCTGATTTACATATTCAACTGATACAACAGAAAGGACTTTTTTTAGACTAATTATTTGTACATAAATGGAAGAAGCCGTTTTTGCAGTTTGCTCCCGGAGTGATGTAATTTGCAGCTGAATCGGCGGCCCTGGAGCTGCATTACTGCTGCCACATTACCGACGCGGTTCTGGAGCGAGGACTTCACATGGGAATTCCCCACTGGGTTTCATGCCATGAATTCTGAAGAGCAAATAAGTCACACATGATTTGTAGCAGGACATGTGACTCGTCCTTCAGAGCGGCCACGGGGGAGCTGTTTGGCTTTTAGAGAAAATATTCTAAGATTTCATGATTTCCCACTTGTAATTTTACTAAACCTTCTCCTTTCCAGTTGTAAGATCTTCATCTTCTCTAGAATCTTAACTTGTAATTATTTCTTTAAAATCACCGTACAGACAGCAACACGGCAAATCTGCAGTCACTCCTGGAAACTCCGGATCAAAAGGCTCTGCCCAACTCTGCACAACTGCGGCATAGTAATGATCACCAGCAAAGGCTCTGTGACCTGTTAAGCCATTGTGTTTACCTCCCCAACAAAAGCTACTAGAATACTGCCCCCTATGTACAAGAATATAAATATAATACTGCTCCTATGTACAAGAATATAGCTACTATAATACTGCCCACTATGTACAAGAATATAACTACTATAATACTGCCCCCTATGTACAAGAATATAACTACTATAATACTGCCCCCTATGTGCAAGAATATAACTACTATAATACTGCTCCTATGTACAAGAATATAACTACTATAATACTGCCCCCTATGTACAAGAATATAACTACTATAATACTGCCCCCTATGTGCAAGAATATAACTACTATAATACTGCTCCTATGTACAAGAATATAGCTACTATACTGCCCCCTATGTACAAGAATATAAATATAATACTGCTCCTATGTACAAGAATATAGCTACTATAATACTGCCCCCTATGTACAAGAATATAACTACTATAATACTGCCCCTATGTACATGAATATAACTACTATAATACTGCCCCCTATGTATAAAAATATAACTGCTATAATACTGTTCCTATGTACAAGAATATAACTACTATAATACTGCCCCCTATGTACAAGAATATATCTACTATAATACTGCCCCCTATGTACAAGAATATAACTACTATAATACTGCCCCTATGTACAAGAATATAGATACTATAATACTGCATCCTATGTACAAGAATATAACTACTATAATACTGCCCCCTATGTACAAGAATATAACTACTATAATACTGCTCCTATGTACAAAAATATACTATAATACTGCCCCCTATGTACAAGAATATAACTATTATAATACTGCTCCTATGTACAAGAATATAATTACTATAATACTGCTCCCTATGTACAAGAATATAACTACTATAATACTGCTCCCTATGTACAAGAATATAACTACTATAATACTGCCCCTATGTACAAGAATATAACTACTATAATACAGCCCCCTATGTACAAGAATATAACTACTATAATACTGCCCCTATGTACAAGAATATAACTACTATAATACTGCTCCTATGTACAAGAATATAAATACTATAATACTGCATCCTATGTACAAGAATATAACTACTATAATACTGCCCCTATGTACAAGAATATAACTACTATAATACTGCCCCTATGTACAAGAATATAACCACTATAATACTGCTCATATGTACAAGAATATAACTACTATAATACTGCCCCTATGTAAAAGAATATAACTACTATAATACTGCCCCATATGTACAAGAATATAACTACTATAATACTACCCCTATGTATAAGAATATAACTACTATAATACTGCCCCCATGTACAAGAATATAACTACTATAATACTGCCCCTATGTATAAGAATATAATTACTATAATACTGCCCCTATGTATAAGAATATAACTACTATAATACTGCCCTTATGTACAAGAATATAACTACTCTATTACTGCTCATATATACAAGAATATAACTACTATAATATTGCCTCCTATGTACAAGAATATAACTACTATAATAGTGCCTGCTATATACAAGAATATAACTACTATAATACTGCCCCTATGTACAAGAATATAACTACTATAATACTGCTCATATGTACAAGAATATAACTACTATAATACTGCTCCTATGTACAAGAATATAACTACTATAATACTGCTCCTATGTACAAGAATATAACTACTGTAATACTGCTCCTATGTACAAGAATATATCTACTATAATACTGCTCCATATGTACAAGAATATAACTACTATAATACTGCTCCTATGTACAAGAATATAAATACAAATATACTGCCTCATATGTGCAAGAATATAACTACTATAATACTGCCCCTATGTATAAGAATATAACTACTATAATACTGCCCCTATGTACAAGAATGTAACTACTATAATACTGCTCCTATGTACAAGAATGTAACTACTATAATACTGCTCCTATCTACAAGAATATAACTACTATAATACTGCCCCCTATGTACAAGAATATAACTACTATAATACTGCTGCTATGTACAAGAATATAACTACTATAATACTGCCCCTATGTACAAGAATATAACTACTATAATACTGCTCATATGTACAAGAATATAACTACTATAATACTGCCCTCTATGTACAAGAATATAACTACTATAATACTGCCCCTATGTACAAGAATATAAATACTATAATACTGTCCTATGTACAAGAATATAACTACTATAATACTGCCCCCTATGTACAAGAATATAACTACTATAATACTGCCCCCTATGTATAAGATTATAACTACTATAATACTGCTACCTATGTACAAGAATATAACTACTATAATACTGCCCACTATGTACAAGAATATAACTACTATAATACTGCCCCCTATGTACAAGAATATAACTACTATAATACTGCCCCCTATGTATAAGATTATAACTACTATAATACTGCTCCTGTGACAAGAATATAAATACTATAATATTGCTCCTATGTACAAGAATATAACTACTATAATACTGCCCCCTATGTACAAGAATATAACTACTATAATACTGCCCCCTATGTATAAGATTATAACTACTATAATACTGCTCCTATGTACAAGAATATAAATACTATAATATTGCTCCTATGTACAAGAATATAACTACTATAATACTGCCCCCTATGTACAAGAATATAACTACTATAATACTGCCCCCTATGTACAAGAATATAACTACTATAATACTGCCCCCTATGTACAAGAATATAACTACTATAATACTGCCCCCTATGTACAAGAATATAACTACTATAATACAGCCCCCTATGTATAAGAATATAACTACTATAATACTGCCCCCTATGTATAAGAATATAACTACTATAATACTGCCCCCTATGTACGAGAATATAACTACTATAATACTGCCCCCTATGTACAAGAATATAACTACTATAATACTGCCACCTATGTACAAGAATATAACTACTATATACTGCCCTCTATGTACGAGAATATAATTACTATAATACTGCCCCTATGTACAAGAATATAACTACTATAATACTGCCTCCTATGTACAAGAAATATAACTACTATATTACTGCCCCTATGTACGAGAATATAATTACTATAATACTGCTCCTATGTACAAGAATATAACTACTATAATACTGTCCCCTATGTACAGGAATATAACTACTATATACTGCCCCCTATGTACAAGAATATAACTACTATAATACTGTCCCCTATGTACAGGAATATAACTACTATATACTGCCCCCTATGTATAAGATTATAACTACTATAATACTGTCCCCTATGTACAAGAATATAACTACTATAATACTGTCCCTAATGTACAAGAATATAACTACTATAATACTGCTCCTATGTACAAGAATATAACTACTATAATACTGCCCCCTATGTACAAGAATATAACTACTATAATACTGCTCCTATATACAAGAATATAACTAGTATAATACTGTCCCTATGTATAAGAATATAACTACTATAATACTGCCCCCTATGTACAAGAATATAACTACTATAATACTGCTTCCTATGTACAAGAATATAACTACTATAATACTGCTCCTATGTACAAGAATATAACTACTATAATACAGCTCCTATGTACAAGAATATAACTACTATAATACTGCTTCCTATGTACAAGAATATAACTACTATGATACTGCCCCCTATGTACGAGAATATAACTGCTATAATAATGCCCCTATGTATGAGAATATAACTACTATAATACTGCTCCTATGTACAAGAATATAACTGCTATAATACTGCCCCCTATGTACAAGAATATAACTACTATAATACTGCCCCCTATGTACAAGAATATAACTACTATAATACTGCCCCTATGTACAAGAATATAACTACTACAATACTGCTCCCTATGTACAAAAATATAACTACTATAATACTGCTCCTATGTACAAGAATATAACTACTATAATACTGCCCCTATGTACAAGAATATAACTACTATAATACTGCTCCTATGTACAAGAATATAACTACTATAATACTGCCCCTATGTACAAGAATATAACTACTATAATACTGCCCCTATGTACAAGAATATAACTACTATAATACTGCCACCTATGTACAAGAATATAACTACTATAATACTGCTCCCTATGTACAAGAATATAACTACTATAATACTGCCCCCTATGTACAAGAATATAACTACTATAATACTGCTCCTATGTACAAGAATATAACTACTATAATACTGCTCCTATGTACAAGAATATAACTACTATAATACTGCTCCTATGTACAAGAATATAACTACTATAATACTGCTCCTATGTACAAGAATATAACTACTATAATACTGCCCCCTATGTACAAGAATATAACTACTATAATACTGCTCCTATGTACAAGAATATAACTACTATAATACTGCTCCTATGTACAAGAATATAACTACTATAATACTGCTCCTATGTACAAGAATATAACTACTATAATACTGCTCCTATGTACAAGAATATAACTACTATAATACTGCTCCTATGTATAAGAATATAACTACTATAATACTGCTCCTATGTATAAGAATATAACTACTATAATACTGCTCCTATGTATAAGAATATAACTACTATAATACTGCTCCTATGTATAAGAATATAACTACTATAATACTGCTCCCTATGTACAAGAATATAACTACTATAATACTGCCCCCTATGTACAAGAATATAACTACTATAATACTGCCCCCTATGTACAAGAATATAACTACTATAATACTGCTCCTATGTACAAGAATATAACTACTATAATACTGCTCCTATGTACAAGAATATAACTACTATAATACTGCTCCTATGTACAAGAATATAACTACTATAATACTGCCCCCTATGTACAAGAATATAACTACTATAATACTGCCCCCTATGTACAAGAATATAACTACTATAATACTGCTCATATGTACAAGAATATAACTACTATAATACTGCTCCTATGTACAAGAATATAACTACTATAATACTGCTCCTATGTACAAGAATATAACTACTGTAATACTGCTCCTATGTACAAGAATATATCTACTATAATACTGCTCCATATGTACAAGAATATAACTACTATAATACTGCTCCTATGTACAAGAATATAAATACAAATATACTGCCTCATATGTGCAAGAATATAACTACTATAATACTGCCCCTATGTATAAGAATATAACTACTATAATACTGCCCCTATGTACAAGAATGTAACTACTATAATACTGCTCCTATGTACAAGAATGTAACTACTATAATACTGCTCCTATGTACAAGAATATAACTACTATAATACTGCCCCCTATGTACAAGAATATAACTACTATAATACTGCTGCTATGTACAAGAATATAACTACTATAATACTGCCCCTATGTACAAGAATATAACTACTATAATACTGCTCATATGTACAAGAATATAACTACTATAATACTGCCCTCTATGTACAAGAATATAACTACTATAATACTGCCCCTATGTACAAGAATATAAATACTATAATACTGTCCTATGTACAAGAATATAACTACTATAATACTGCCCCCTATGTACAAGAATATAACTACTATAATACTGCCCCCTATGTATAAGATTATAACTACTATAATACTGCTACCTATGTACAAGAATATAACTACTATAATACTGCCCACTATGTACAAGAATATAACTACTATAATACTGCCCCCTATGTACAAGAATATAACTACTATAATACTGCCCCCTATGTATAAGATTATAACTACTATAATACTGCTCCTGTGACAAGAATATAAATACTATAATATTGCTCCTATGTACAAGAATATAACTACTATAATACTGCCCCCTATGTACAAGAATATAACTACTATAATACTGGTCCCTATGTATAAGATTATAACTACTATAATACTGCTCCTATGTACAAGAATATAAATACTATAATATTGCTCCTATGTACAAGAATATAACTACTATAATACTGCCCCCTATGTACAAGAATATAACTACTATAATACTGCCCCCTATGTACAAGAATATAACTACTATAATACTGCCCCCTATGTACAAGAATATAACTACTATAATACTGCCCCCTATGTACAAGAATATAACTACTATAATACAGCCCCCTATGTATAAGAATATAACTACTATAATACTGCCCCCTATGTATAAGAATATAACTACTATAATACTGCCCCCTATGTACGAGAATATAACTACTATAATACTGCCCCCTATGTACAAGAATATAACTACTATAATACTGCCACCTATGTACAAGAATATAACTACTATATACTGCCCTCTATGTACGAGAATATAATTACTATAATACTGCCCCTATGTACAAGAATATAACTACTATAATACTGCCTCCTATGTACAAGAAATATAACTACTATATTACTGCCCCTATGTACGAGAATATAATTACTATAATACTGCTCCTATGTACAAGAATATAACTACTATAATACTGTCCCCTATGTACAGGAATATAACTACTATATACTGCCCCCTATGTACAAGAATATAACTACTATAATACTGTCCCCTATGTACAGGAATATAACTACTATATACTGCCCCCTATGTATAAGATTATAACTACTATAATACTGTCCCCTATGTACAAGAATATAACTACTATAATACTGTCCCTAATGTACAAGAATATAACTACTATAATACTGCTCCTATGTACAAGAATATAACTACTATAATACTGCCCCCTATGTACAAGAATATAACTACTATAATACTGCTCCTATATACAAGAATATAACTAGTATAATACTGTCCCTATGTATAAGAATATAACTACTATAATACTGCCCCCTATGTACAAGAATATAACTACTATAATACTGCTTCCTATGTACAAGAATATAACTACTATAATACTGCTTCCTATGTACAAGAATATAACTACTATAATACTGCTCCTATGTACAAGAATATAACTACTATAATACAGCTCCTATGTACAAGAATATAACTACTATAATACTGCTTCCTATGTACAAGAATATAACTACTATGATACTGCCCCCTATGTACGAGAATATAACTGCTATAATAATGCCCCTATGTATGAGAATATAACTACTATAATACTGCTCCTATGTACAAGAATATAACTGCTATAATACTGCCCCCTATGTACAAGAATATAACTACTATAATACTGCCCCCTATGTACAAGAATATAACTACTATAATACTGCCCCTATGTACAAGAATATAACTACTACAATACTGCTCCCTATGTACAAAAATATAACTACTATAATACTGCTCCTATGTACAAGAATATAACTACTATAATACTGCTCCTATGTACAAGAATATAACTACTATAATACTGCCCCTATGTACAAGAATATAACTACTATAATACTGCTCCTATGTACAAGAATATAACTACTATAATACTGCCCCTATGTACAAGAATATAACTACTATAATACTGCCCCTATGTACAAGAATATAACTACTATAATACTGCCACCTATGTACAAGAATATAACTACTATAATACTGCTCCCTATGTACAAGAATATAACTACTATAATACTGCCCCCTATGTACAAGAATATAACTACTATAATACTGCTCCTATGTACAAGAATATAACTACTATAATACTGCTCCTATGTACAAGAATATAACTACTATAATACTGCTCCTATGTACAAGAATATAACTACTATAATACTGCTCCTATGTACAAGAATATAACTACTATAATACTGCCCCCTATGTACAAGAATATAACTACTATAATACTGCTCCTATGTACAAGAATATAACTACTATAATACTGCTCCTATGTACAAGAATATAACTACTATAATACTGCTCCTATGTACAAGAATATAACTACTATAATACTGCTCCTATGTACAAGAATATAACTACTATAATACTGCTCCTATGTATAAGAATATAACTACTATAATACTGCTCCTATGTATAAGAATATAACTACTATAATACTGCTCCTATGTATAAGAATATAACTACTATAATACTGCTCCTATGTATAAGAATATAACTACTATAATACTGCTCCCTATGTACAAGAATATAACTACTATAATACTGCCCCCTATGTACAAGAATATAACTACTATAATACTGCCCCCTATGTACAAGAATATAACTACTATAATACTGCTCCTATGTACAAGAATATAACTACTATAATACTGCTCCTATGTACAAGAATATAACTACTATAATACTGCTCCTATGTACAAGAATATAACTACTATAATACTGCCCCCTATGTACAAGAATATAACTACTATAATACTGCCCCCTATGTACAAGAATATAACTACTATAATACTGCTCCTATGTACAAGAATATAACTACTATAATACTGCTCCTATGTATAAGAATATAACTACTATAATACTGCTCCTATGTATAAGAATATAACTACTATAATACTGCTCCTATGTATAAGAATATAACTACTATAATACTGCTCCTATGTATAAGAATATAACTACTATAATACTGCTCCCTATGTACAAGAATATAACTACTATAATACTGCCCCCTATGTACAAGAATATAACTACTATAATACTGCCCCCTATGTACAAGAATATAACTACTATAATACTGCTCCTATGTACAAGAATATAACTACTATAATACTGCTCCTATGTACAAGAATATAACTACTATAATACTGCTCCTATGTATAAGAATATAACTACTATAATACTGCTCCTATGTATAAGAATATAACTACTATAATACTGCTCCTATGTATAAGAATATAACTACTATAATACTGCTCCTATGTATAAGAATATAACTACTATAATACTGCTCCCTATGTACAAGAATATAACTACTATAATACTGCCCCCTATGTACAAGAATATAACTACTATAATACTGCCCCCTATGTACAAGAATATAACTACTATAATACTGCTCCTATGTACAAGAATATAACTACTATAATACTGCTCCTATGTACAAGAATATAACTACTATAATACTGCTCCTATGTACAAGAATATAACTACTATAATACTGCCCCTATGTACAAGAATATAACTACTATAATACTGCTCCTATGCACAAGAATATAACTACTATAATACTGCTCCTATGTACAAGAATATAACTACTATAATACTGCTCCTATGTACAAGAATATAACTACTATAATACTGCTCCTATGTATAAGAATATAACTACTATAATACTGCCTATCGGGAATTTAGAATATGATTTATATAGCCTTATATCGGTATATAAGGGGGATGTTGTTAATTATCTGCGGTTTGTCCCCATTTCTTTTTTATATTCTTTTCTCTTACTGTGATCTGCGCTTGATAATATTATCAGAGAATTATATCACCATTCATATTCTATTTTCCTAATTGCAGATACAAATACAGACAGAGATCGATGCGACAGCCGAGCTCTGACATTCATCATCTCAGACTTGTAGATCCATTTACAAGGGACTGACTCACGGATCATTTTGCCCTCCAGGTAGAAGAAAATCTATAGTACAGTAAATGTTTGGACCAGACAATGACTATAGATCGTGGAATAGCATTGATCTGCATAGTGTGCGAGAGCTGATGGAGATGTGATATCAGCCAGAAAGTATCCACAGAGATCCGTCATATAAAGCCAAATGTATCAATATCTTGTGTGAGAATTGTAATATTTTATCATTCCTAATGCTGTGACCTCCCTGCGATACTTCTGTATCCACAATGTGTCTCATTACGGAATTACCCCAGATCAGAAGGATTCTGTGTAGTATATACCGTATACCTACATGATGTTACCTCTGTGCATAGACTGAGAATTATCCTATAAATGTAAGTGAGGGTGAAGAAGCCCTAATCTGGATAAACATCTTTCTGTAATGTGTAAAATAGGAGAAGAAATGGGTTATCCCCTTTAGAACAGTGTAACGAGCATGTAAAATAACAGTCTCCCAAGTGTATATATATATATATAGTCACAGTAACAAGTCATCGCCACCTGTACTTTGCTGGTATTTGGTTTATAAAACACTAATTTATTCGCTCTTTTTATGTAATTTTTATGGATGTATTAAAGGTTGTGCCGCCGGCTCATTTAAAGTGCCTATTTATGATGTTATCTGCCCGTTTTATACTATATATTTTTATAAGTTAGAATGATCGCTTTATAGTTAGCGCCTTAATTACCATTGTACTGTACCAGAAGAATTTTAGTACTCAATGTCAGGTGGCTGCCCCTTAAGCCAATAAAATATGATGATTTTTTTTATTATTTATGTTTATTTTATAGGAGCACGTTTTTAATATGTTTGCAGTTTAGAAAAAGCGCTCTCTATGAAACTAGTGCACTGTATGATTCTTATTGCAAGGACTAAGGTGGTGCCTGATACATTATTCTCCTTTTAGTTGTCTTTTGACCTAGAATGATAGCTCTGCAGTGAGTAGGACTTCGTTACACTGTATCAGAAGTCAGTAAACTGTATTTTAGTGCTCAGTGTCAGGCAGCTGCCCCTAAAGCTTGGAGTCCTAGCAAGATCATTCCAGGCGAACCATAGTGCAAGGACTAAGGTGGTGCCTGATACATTATTCTCCTTTTAGTTGTCTTTTGACCTAGAATGATAGCTCTACAAATAGTGAGTGTTATACTGTATCAGAAGACAGTAAACTGAATTTTAGTGCTCAGTGTCAGGCAGCTGCCCCTAAAGCTTGGAGTCCTAGAAAGATCACTCCAGGCGAAAGTAGTGCAAGGACAAGTGGTGCTGCCTGAAGCAACGATGGATAAGAGTTGGTGCCTTGCACTCATTCTACCAATAATATATCCATTTTAAAGGTATTTTCTCACAGTTATTGCATATGGATTTCATAATGGGAGACGCACTAAGAAACAACCGTTCCTGGTTTGTAGATTTAGCCCAACCATGTTCTCCCTTGTATTGAGTGGGATTCATGTTATACAACCTTAACCCTGAAACGGACCCCCAAAAATAACATCTGCCACGCCTTCTGATTAAAGATGAGTTTTGTTGAGATGATCCATTATAGGGCCACTGAAATTTCTTTTATGTAATACCGTCACATAACCACTTTGCATATTGAAGATCTCCCTAGATCAGGCAAAGTGCTGTTATTAAAGGGAAAAGGTAAGGCACAAACTGGGTATCGGGGACCTGAAGGTGTCACTAACAATCCTAATACCTAGAGAAAGAAATCTCAGTCCTGCTGCTCCTTCCCCCCTCTCACAGCATCAACTCTCACAATCACTCTAGGGGAGAGATTCTGCAGCTGCATCCCCCTCCTAACGTGGACTGATTTATTGGCTACTGAGAAAAGTTTTGACCATTTATAGTTGGAAAATATAACCTGCTGGACGGCGATTCACAGGACTCTTTCACCATAAAACATATAGAGGTGCTTCTCACAAAATTAGAATATCATCAAAAAGTTAATTTATTTCAGTTTTTCAATACAAAAAGAGAAACTTCTTTATTATATAGAGTCACTACAATCAGAGTGATCTATTTCAAGTGTTTATTTCTGTTGATGTTGATGATTATGGCTTACAGCCAATGAAAACACAAAAGTCATTATCTCAGTAAATTAGAATAATTAACAAAAAACACCTGCAATGGCTTCCTAAGCGTTTAAAAAGGTCCCTTAGTCTGTTTCAGTAGGCTCCACAATCATGGGAAAGACTACTGACATGACAGATGTCCAGAAGGCAGTCATTGACACACTCCACAAGGAGGGTAAGCCACAATTTGGGGGAGATTCACAAGGAGTGGACGGCTGCTGGAGTCATTGCTTCAAGAGCGTCAACACAGAGACGTATCCAGGACATGGGCTACAAGTGTCGCATTCCTTGTGTCAAGCCGCTCATGACCAATAGACAGCGCCAGAAGCGTCTTACCTGGGCCAAAGAGAAAAAGACCTGGACTGCTGCTCAGTGATCCAAGGTGTTGTTTTCAGATGAAAGTAAATTCTGCATTTCATTTGGAGATCAAGGTCCCAGAGTCTGGAGGAAGAGTGGAGAGGCCACAATCCAAGATGCTGGAGGTCTAGTGTGAAGTCTCCACAATCAGTGATGGTTTGGGGAGCCATGTCATCTGCTGGTGTCGGTCCACTGTGTTTTATCAAGACCAAAGTCAGCGCCGCCGTCTACCAGGACATTTTAGAGCCCTTCATGCTTCCCTCTGCCGACAAGCTTTTTGGAGATGGAAATGTCATTCTCCAGCAGGACTTGGCCCCTGTCCACACTGCCAAAAGTACCAATACCTGGTTTACACAACAGTATCACTGTGCTTGATTGGCAGCAAACTCGCCTGACCTTAACCCCATAGAGAATCTATTATAGAGAATCTATGGGGTATTGTCAAGAGGAAGATGAGAGACCCCAGAGCCAACAATGCAGACGAGCTGAAGGCTACTATCAAAGCAACCTGGGCTTCCATAACCCCTCAGCAGTGCCACAGGCTGATCACCTCCATACCACATTGCCGCATTGATGCAGTAATTGATGCAAAAGGAGCCCGACCAAGTATTGAGGGCATTTACTGACCATACATTTCAGTAGGACAACATTTCGAATTTTAAAATAATTTCTCAAGCTGTTGTTATAAAGTATTCTAATTTACTGAGATAATGACTTTTGTGTTTTCATTGGCTGTAAGCCGTAATCATCAACATTAACAGAAATAAACACGTGAAATAGATCCCTCTGTGTGTAATGACTCTATATAATATAGGAGTTTCACTTTTTGTTTTGAAGAACTGAAATAAATGAACTTTTTGATGATATTCTAATTTAGTGAGATGCACCTGTATTACATTCTTATGACTCCGTGAGTGACTACTCATCGCTGCTTCATTTCTACTTTTAGTTGAATGTCCTTGACAGATTTCGAATGAAGTTTTATGAATCGTCATTGCGCAGTAGTCTTACATCACATCAGACTTTCTTTCAAATTATTTTTGTATCTTTTTAATCCTTCAGTCCCTCGCCATAATGTATTTTTGAAAAAAGTCAATCTCAAAAAGAAAAAACCAACAATCATTGTTTCATTTTTTTTAAATAGTTTGACCTGCAAGAATAAAGTTTTTTTATTATTTTTTTATTATTTACGGCAAATGAAAAAAACGACACAGAAATCCGTGGTGGAGATGCTGTTTTTTTTTTTTTGCATCTCACTCCTACAAATAATAATAAAAAAAAAAAACACTTTATTGATATTGCTTTTTTAATACCGACCCTAAGGCTACATTCCCACTATGAGCTTTTGGTGAGTTTTTAATGTTGCATGCTTTTTTGCACCATTTCTGCACCTTTTAAGTCAAATAGGTTACTTACATTTTTTTCTAGAATACTCAGCGGAAAAAAATCACCAAAAACTCATCGTGGGAATGTAGCCTTAGACTTTCCAGATTTCACAGTACATACTGCATACATTACTAATAGATCTCTTAGACCTGATGATGCTGATGGACTTACTGTCAGAATGGACGTATAATCCTAAAACTAAACTAAGCATTTTATGAGGCCGACTAGAGCTCATTTTAATATTGAGCAGGAAAACTTTCAATGATTATTATACAATTATTCTGATATGGATTTTAATGGTAATTTTACCAGCTTCATTGGGTCTAAGGATCTGTTCACATGTCCAGGTGTCATATGTTTGTAATGAATCCATCCAGCAGCTAAAAAACAAAATGGAGCCAAAACGGATGGAAAATGGAAATCTTCCGTTATGTTTCCTGTAGACTTCAATGTGCCTCAAAAAAAACAGATCCATTTGCTCTCATTCTTTTGGCCAGACAGAAAAGCTAAAGCTTCCGCTCTCCATCCAGCTAGAAAAAACTAAAAAACAGATGGCAGCTGGACAGGAGGCAAAGGAAAGATGTTTTGTGGCACTTCCGATCCCATTTAAATGAATGGAGCCAGGACTGGATTCATTTTTATGATCCCAAAACGGATCCAAAAAACAAAAATCACTACTGATCATGTGAACTAAGCCTGAGAAAACTGAAGTGTCCCATGCCATGAACCTGAACAATAGGGGCCCTATGCTGCTGCCTACTCTGCCTAAACCTCATCCAGGAAGAAAGCCAAAATCCCCCAAATAAAAAAATAAAAAAGTGCCACGCTCCTTCAGCTTCCAACATCTTCACCGTGACATTTCCTTGTAATTTTAGTGATTTTTGTCATTCTCCTTCAGTTTTCACCAGGAGAATCTGTCACATCAGATATTTAAAGTTCCACCGATCCTTTATGTACTTTATTGCATGTAACTTTGTGGTTTATGCCCCTTTAAATATTACTTCTAGATAACTTTACTTAACCATGAAATATCGCTTCACTTGTTTGCTTTTTTTCTTACAAATGAAAGTCAATTAGTGACTGACCCGGGACAACGTCGTCTGAGATCTTTAGCAGAGCCTCTCCCAGCGCACGAGAGCGACCTGCGGCGGCGACTCCTGCTCCGGCGGCGATTGCCGTTGTTTGCAGAAGGTTTAATTATTTTTCCGTAAGAAATATTTGAAGCTTAAAGCGTCCCTCCGGGTAACATGAAGCTTACTCAGGGCTGCGGGCGGAAACTTCTGCTGGGATATTGTGCACCCAGAGATTAACTCCGCGATGTCCTCCCGCCATTAATGACCCAATGCAACAATTTCTATTGCTGGTTTAATGGCTACAACTCATTTTTATTCTTTTTTGCTTTTTCTATTTCTATATGTATACTTTCTGATTTTCCTCAAAACTCCAGGTGAAAAAAGATGATCTCCTGGACTAACAAATGGAATGGCAAAAGTCTCAGGTGCCGGTGTACATGGTATTCCAATAAAGGGGTATACGCATCTGGTAAAATTGCAAAGTGCATTTGCCTCTGATTAAAATTCCTCCTCATTCTCAAATAATGGGGAGATTTTTAATTTTGTCTGCTACTCATTTCCTAGGTTACTGGCCACCTCTACAGGGTATCAGAGGTGGCCAGTCTTCTAGGCAAGGAGCGCAGGTTTGCAAACTCTTTGCTTTAGAGCTTTCTAGCTCTGCATTGCAGCCAGCCAGATTGCTGGATCAAATCAGCTTCAATCCTTTTCTGCGTTCCTCTGATGTTCCAGAGGCTAAGCTGATTTGCAACATGGGAGAGCTCAGTTTGGGCCATGGGCAGAATAAAGTCGTTGTTCTGTATGTAGTGAGCCCCCCTAGTGGTGACTGTATAAATCTGTATGTAGTGAGCTCCCCCTAGTGGTGGCTGTATAAATCTGTATGTAGTGAGCTCCCCCTAGTGGTGGCTGTATAAATCTGTATGTAGTGAGCTCCTCCTAGTGGTGGCTGTATAAATCTGTATGTAGTGAGCTCCCCCTAGTGGTGGCTGTATAAATCTGTATGTAGTGAGCTCCCCCTAGTGGTGGCTGTATAAATCTGTATGTAGTGAGCCCCCCTAGTGGTGGCTGTATAAATATGTATGTAGTGAGCTCCTCCTAGTGGTGACTGTATAAATCTGTATGTAGTGAGCTCCTCCTAGTGGTGACTGTATAAATCTGTATGTAGTGAGCCCCCCTAGTGGTGGCTGTATAAATATGTATGTAGTGAGCTCCTCCTAGTGGTGACTGTATAAATCTGTATGTAGTGAGCTCCTCCTAGTGGTGACTGTATAAATCTGTATGTAGTGAGCTCCTCCTAGTGGTGACTGTATAAATCTGTATGTAGTGAGCTCCTCCTAGTGGTGACTGTATAAATCTGTATGTAGTGAGCTCATCCTAGTGGTGACTGTATAAATCTGTATGTAGTGAGCTCCTCCTAGCGGTGGCTGTATAAATATGTATGCAGTGAGCTCCCCCTAGTGGTGACCGTATAAATCTGTATGTAGCGAGCTCCCCGTAGTGGGGGCTGTATACATCTGTATGCAGTGAGCTCCCCCTAGTGGTGGCTGTATAAATCCGTATGTAGTGAGCTCCCCCTAGTGGTGGCTGTATAAATCTGTATGTAGTGAGCTCCTCCTAGTGGTGGCTGTATAAATCTGTATGTAGTGAGCTCCTCCTAGTGGTGGCTGTATAAATCTGTATGTAGTGAGCTCCCCCTAGTGGTGGCTGTATACATCTATATGTAGTGAACTCTTTTATTATAAAAATACAAAACTTACAGTCAATAAATAGCAAAAATCCAAACGCCAGCAAAAGCAAAAAGTCTGAGTCCAGCATTACCCCCCCTTGCCAAAGCAACCCCCATCTGTATGTAGTGATCTTCCACTAGTGGTGGCTGTATAAATCTGTATGTAGTGAGCCCCCCTAGTGGTGGCTGTATAAATCTGTATGCAGTGAGCTCCCCCTAGTGGTGGCTGTATAAATCTGTATGCAGTGAGCTCCCCCTAGTGGTGGCTGTATAAATCTGTATGCAGTGAGCTTCCCCTAGTGGTGGCTGTATAAATCAGTATGTAATGAGCTCCCTCTAGTGGTGACTGTATAAATCTGTATACAGTGAGCTCCCTCTAGTGGTGGCTGTATAAATCTGTATGTAGCCAGCTCCCTCTAGTGGTGGCTGTATAAATCGGTATGTAGTGAACTCCCCCTAGTGGTGGCTGTAAAGGCCCCAATACACATTAGACTGGCGTCAGCTGAACGTGGGGCTCCCGACTGTTCCCCTGCAGATAACATTGAAGAGATAGCAAACAATTAGTTGAACCATCGCTTGGCTGACAGCCATCTATTGGGTGTGGGGGCTCTTAGACCCAATTGCTTTATTAAATGTCCGTGTTCTCTACCTCTTATAAAGAAGAGACAATTTTCCATTGTTTATATGAAGCAAATAATAAGCTAATTGATTGACGGCCTGTAGATTACTGATTGACATACAATCTGTCATGGTGGCGTCCCCAGAGGATTGAGTTAGCCATGTTAATTATTGGGCTCTTAATGGATATAATGTGCAGTTATGGTTATTAATGGGACGAGGTGTCTCATTTTATTACATAGAGCGAATTCTGGGATTTTCCCTGGGGTTCTTGCTTATCTCACCATTGTACATTGGAGCACAGCTGCTGATGGACACCACAGTCCTCCGACAGCTCCTTACAGATGGACAAGTCAGGTGAGGAAGATAATAGCACCCCCAAACTTAGCCCCTTTAAAACTCATACTAGCACTGGACCTATTAGTAGTTCAGTGCCTGAGAAAATAACTTTTACATCATATGCAAACAAGGGGACTTTTGTGCAATCTCGGCACACCGTTACACCTCCTTAATTTCCATTTTGGGGACGTCCCCCACTTCTGATTGAGCGTGCTTTTTTAGAGCGCGCACTGCCTATAGTCAGTCGGTGTAAGGCTACATGCACAGACAGGGCCGCGGGCAGTTCTCCTCCCTGGCTCTTTGCTGATGCGAGTGCTGTCAATCAGGAGAAAGGAGCCCCAAACCTACAAAACTAGGGGGGTAAGGGTGCATCAAACTCTTGGCCATGCCAAGTGTGAATCAAAGCCCCCTCATTTGCATACAAATTAAAAGTTCTATTCTCTGCCACTGAACCAGTAATAGGTAAAGCGCTGTATGATTATTTATAGGGGGCTGATCTCAGGGATATATAGTTTTCCAAGGTTTGATGCAAAACTTTCACCAAAAAGTTATGTATAGCCCATAGAGAAAGCTTGTGAGTCATGAGGTTGTGCAGGAGCGGTGAGCCAGCAGCTGTTTTCCTGAGTGCTATTTATGCGCTTCCAACAATCATGTCATAGCCAGGAGCAAGGAAGGAGCAGGACCCATATTAGCAGGCTCAGATCAGCTCTGCTGTGCAGGCACGAAGCTGCATTTACCCTGTAACTGGGGCTAATAGGTTAATCCCAGTTACAGGGGAAATGATTTGTGTACGTATATAATTAAATATTGTCATGCCCCCAAAAGTCTTTTATGAGCTTTTGGGGGGCACAATGTGTGAAATAAAAAAATAAATAAATGAAAGTAAAATATAGAAAGAAAGCTGCTGTCTATCCAAATTACTGTTTGTAGCCCCACCTCCATCAAAAGAAAAAAGTGTCTGATAAATAAAAATTGTTACTGAAAGAGCAATACTATTTAAAATGTATTTTAATGGTCCCTTGTGGTCAGAAAATAAATGGGAAAAAAGACACATATTCCTTTTTTTCTTTACTTTTATCCCCAAGATCGGCAAAAAAATAAAATAAAAGAATATAAAAATCAGACAGCCATGAAAAAAGAGATATGTTTTTTTGAATATCTGATTAAGATTCTTCTTTTTTTTTAAACCTCTTAAAACCAGTTGTACAAAACTACAAAAATGTACTTGGTCTGGTTTTTATTTGGTTAAGCTCTGCTTCATCTGCTCAATCATTTTAGGAAGCCTGTGAGTCCTTCTTAAGTGGTCTGGGGAAGCAGGACTCACAGGCTTTCTTTATAAGTGGTTGGGAAAAGCAGGACTCACAGGTTTTCTTTTACAAGTGGTCGGGGAAAGCAGGAGTCACAGGCTTTCTTTATAAGTAGTCGGGGAAAGCAGGACTCCCAGGTTTTCTTTATAAGTGGTCGGGGGAAGCAGGACTCACAGGCTTTCTTTATAAGTGGTCGGGGAAAGCAGGACTCCCAGGTTTTCTTTATAAGTGGTCGGGGGAAGCAGGACTCACAGGCTTTCTTTTACAAGTGGTCGGGGAAAGCAGGACTTGCCAGGTTTCTTTTACAAGTGGCTGTAGGAAGCAGGACTCACAGGCTTTCTTTTACAAGTGGTCGGGGAAAGCAGGACTTGCCAGGTTTCTTTTACAAGTGGCTGTAGGAAGCAGGACTCACAGGCTTTCTTTTACAAGTGGTCGGGGAAAGCAGGACTTGCCAGGTTTCTTTTACAAGTGGCTGTAGGAAGCAGGACTCACAGGCTTTTTTATAAATGGTCAAGGGAAGCAGGACTCACAGGCTCTCTTTAAGTGGTTGGGGGAAGCAGGACTCACAGGCTTTCTTAATAAGGAGGTGGGGGAAGAGGGATACAAAGGCTTTCTCTGTGGGTGAGCGGTGAAAGCAGGACTATCAGACTTTATTTAGGAGTCCTGGAAGCGGTTATAAAACTTATAGCATGAAAATATTAGATGGCATAATAGAAAACTGTCTATCCTGGAGCTCAGCATCTCTCTCAGCCGTTTCAAGCTCTACATACATGACATTGGGCGACCCCTTTAGGATGAGTATATTTAGCTATAGTCAGTAACACCTTTAATATAACTATTTTTTTCCACTTTAAGTTAGTCCTGCGCTCGGCCAGTGCTTCTGACCACAATCTATGGCGGTTATTTGCCTTGTATATTCAGCCACCGCTGACCCGCCGCATTTCTTTAATTAACCTTCATGGTGTAACGACGTCCAGTGAAGCTGTTTGGGGCTTGATAAGTCGGCTTTGAGTCGCACCCTCAGAATTCCCTGCAAATATTTATATCAATAGCTTTGTGCATCTAAATGTCCGCTGTGTAATAGGATTTTTAAGCAATCTCCTAGTGAAGGGGCGATTTCAGCCGGCTAAATTCCTATAGATATTCTTTATTGCTGCCTGTGAAAAACGTTATTAAAATAGTATTTCTGTGGAATGAATTTCATCCAGTGACCTTCCTTATAAAGGATCCAAGGGCCTTGGAATTATTAGTTGCCTGAAGAATCCTGAATGCTAAGAGATGCACCAGGGTTTTGCTGCAGGCAGGTTCGATATAGGAATCAGCGCATTGTAGAGAGTGGCCCATGGTGGGGAGGGAAGGCTCAGTGACCATTCAATTTTCTAACAAACTTTGTGCCCACAGGAAGAGAGAGACAGTATGATCTGTGCCTACATTATTTATTGGGAAAGACAGGGAGGCAGTACTATCTGTGCCTACATCATTTATAGGGAAGGACAGGGAGGCAGTACTATCTGTGCCTACATCATTTATAGGGAAGGACAGGGAGGCAGTACTATTTGTGCCTACATTTACACTGTGTGCAGAATTATTAGGCAAGTTGTATTTTAGAGGATTATTTTTATTATTGATCAACAACTATGTATTCAATCAACCCAAAAGACTCATAAATATCCAAGCTTAATATTTTTGGAAGTTGGAGTGTTTTTTTTTTAGATTTGGCTATCTTAGGAGGATATCTGTTTGTGCAGGTAACTATTACTGTGCAGAATTATTAGGCAACTTAATAAAAACCAAATATAATCCCATCTCACATGTTTATTTTCACCGGGTAAACCAATATCAGTGCACAAAATTTAGAAATAAACATTTCTGACATGCAAAAACAAAAACCCCAAAAATTAGTGATTAGTATAGGCACCTTTCTTTATGATGACACTCAACAGCCTTCCATCCATAGATTGTCAGTTGCTTGATCTGTTTTCGATCAACATTGCGTGCAGCAGCCACCACAGCCTCCCAGACACTGTTCCCAGAGGTGTACTGTTTTCCCTCCCTGTAGATCTCACATTTTATGATGGACCACAGGTTCTCTATGGGGTTCAGATCAGTTGAACAAGGGGGCCATGTCATTATTTTTTCTTCTTTTAGACCTTTACTGGCCAGCCACGCTGTAGAGTAGTTCGATGCATGTGATGGAGCATTGTCCTACATGAAAATCATGTTTTTCTTGAACGATACTGACTTCTTACTTACCACTGCTTGAAGAAGTTGTCTTCCAGAAACTGGCAGTAGGTCTGGGAGTTGAGCTTCACTCCATCCTCAACCCGAAAAGGTCCCACAAGTTCATCTTTGATGATACCAGCCCATACCAGTAGCCCACCTCCACCTTGCTGGCGTCTGAGTAGGAGTGGAGCTCTCTGACCTTTACTGATCCAGCCTCTGGTCCATCCATCGGGCCCATCAAGAGTCACTCTCATTTCATCAGTCCATAAAACCTTTGAAAAATCAGTCTTAAGATATTTCTTGGCCCATTCTTGACGTTTTATCTTATGTTTCTTGTTCAAAGGTGGTCGTTTTTCAGCCTTCCTTACCTTGGCCATGTCCCTGAGTATCGCACACCTTGTGCTTTTTGATACTCCAGTAACGTTGCAGCTCTGAAATATGGCAAAACTGGTGGTGAATGGCATCTTGGCAGCTTCACGCTTGATTTTCCCTGATTCATAGGCAGTTATTTTGCTCCTTTTTTGGCCAACACGCTTCTTGCGACCCTGTTGGCTATTTGCCATGAAACACTTGATTGTTCGGTGATCACGCTTCAAAAGTTTGGAAATTTCTAGACTGCTGCATCCCTCTGCAAGACATCTCACAATTTTGGACTTTTCAGAGCCCGTCAAATCTCTCTTCTGACCCATTTTGCCAAAGGAAAGGAAGTTGCCTAATAATTAAGCACACCTTATATAGGGTGTTGATGTCATTAGTCAACACCCCTCCTCATTACAGAGATGCACATCACCAGATTTACTTAATTGGTGATTGGCTCTCAAGTCTATGCAGCTTGGAGTAGGACAACATGTATAAAAAGCATCATGTGATCAAAGTACTCATTTGCCCAATAATTCTGCACACGTTGTTTGGTGAAAGGCAGTAAGCTAGTACTATCTGTACTCTCTGCTAACATTATTTATAGGGAAAAACAGGAAGCCAGTACTATATGTGCTTACATTATTTATAGGGAACGACAGGAAGCCAGTACTATCTGTACCTAGATTTATAGGGAAAGGCGGGAAGCCAGTACTATCTGTACTCTGTGCCTACATAATTTATAGGGAACAACAGGAAGCCAGTACTATCTGTGCCTACATAATTTATAGGGAACGACAGAAAGCCAGTACTATCTGTACCTAGATTTATAGTGAACGACAGGAAGCCAGTACTATCTGTACCTACATTTATAGTGAACGACAGGAAGCCAGTACTATCTGTGCCTACATTTATAGGGAAATGCGGGAAGCCAGTACTATCTGTACTCTGTGCTTACATCATATATAGGGAAAGACAGGGAGCCAGTACTATATGTGCTTACATTAATATACTGCTAATGGGAACAGAATCCATATAATGTAAGCACAGATAGTACTGGCTCCCTGTCTTTCCCTATAAATTATGTAAGCACAGAGTACAGATAGTACTGGCTTCCCGCCTTTCCCTATAAATGTAAGCACAGATCATCCCAACTTAGGGCTCTAATATACTGCTAATGGCAACAGAGTCCATATAGAGCCCTAAGTTAGGATGATCTGTGCGTATATTTATAGGGAAAGGCAGGAAGCCAGTACTATCTGTACTCTGTGCTTACATAATTTATAGGGAAAGACAGGGAGCCAGTACTATCTGTGCTTACATTATTTATAGGGAAAGACAGGGAGGCAGTACTATCTGTCCCTACATAATTTATAGGGAAAGACAGGAAGCCAGTACTATCTGTGCCTACATAATTTATAGGGAACGACAGGAAGCAAGTACTATCTGTGCCTACATTTATAGTGAACGACAGGAAGCCAGTACTATCTGTGCCTACAATTATAGGGAAAGGCGGGAAGCCAGTACTATCTGTACTCTGTGCTTACATCATTTATAGGGAAAGACAGGGAGCCAGTACTATCTGTGCTTACATTATATGGACTCTGTTCCCATTAGCAGTATATTAGAGCCCTAAGTTAGGATGATCTATTACTATGGATCCTAATGACTATGAACTACGTGGCAACATCTAAAAATGTCGGAACCTAGACAGAAACTATGTGATGCGTATGTGAACACAGCCGTACTGGGAGAGAGGGGGGCCGCTGTTTCTGTGCCCACATTATATTTTCACTCCAGTATGGACGTGGGAGCGGCTGTGACCACCTGCTGTCATTTCCATATTTATGAATGACATTATAGTGTGTGACGTTTGTGAACACCACCACGCTTAAACTTTGGGTACAGACCAGCAGTGTAGAGCGCTGGCAGACATGTGTGATCTGGGGGCTTTACCTTTTATATGATAATCCCTGGATGCATGAAAGTGACCTGCTCTTCCACCTCCGGGTGATTCCGGGCTTCTCCTTACTTATACATTCTGCTCCCGGGGATTCTTCCATATTTTCTTTTTCATACCGTTCTTTTATGTGTAGAATTTTCTTTGCACTGAGAAGTTTCTCGGCTGAAATGTCAGCTCTGAATATATCAGGAGCTATAATTACACGGGTCAGAATAGTCACTGGATCGCACCTGACATTTACGGGCCTTCATATTGTATGGTAATTTTTAATGGCAGTGACTGGTTCATTCATGCGTCGCGCGCTCCGCCGAGTGTTTGCCTCTAATTACACAAATGTTACATCAAACAAGTAATTATGTTCACTTGATTTTTTTTTTTCTTATTTTTTCTTTCTTTGTGTCGAGAAGTAAAAATACACTGACTAATTTATCAGCGTGTCTGCAAACCATCGACAATGAATTATTGTGTTTAACTAAATGTCGTGTGAGCGCGGAGATCGGGGGGAGTTTGTTTTTATAATGTCATTTATCGAAATTAATTACGGATTTGATGGAATTATTAACCAGTCACAGAAGTGACATATTTAGATGACAGATGAAAATTCAATGTGATTGTCAAGGGTCCTTTTCCCAATCTATGAAGATGGAGCCGCTTAAAGGGGTTTTCCAAGTTAAGAAAATCATTTTCGTTTACATATGGAGACATTTTGAGTTAGAGGTTTTCCGCTAGAAGTGTATACTTACCTCCCGGACCAGCGCCGCTCCTGTGCAGATGGACCCTTATAACAAGTAAGGATTGGACCAAAATGGAGAACTCTATAAAATTATTTTTAGCCGAGGAGTTCTCGAATAGATAGGTTTCTGGTCAACTATTGTTATGGGGTTATAAAGGGAGCCAAAGTATTGGGCGACGTCCATGGAGACCTCCAGGAAATTCCAGAACATTGTGTACTAAGTGACTACAACTTTGGGGCTTGGGTGAGCACATTCTCTCTTGGAGGGTCACTTTAAAGGGGTTGTCCCATAAAAATACCCATGTCCATATTCTCTATTAGAATTTGTAGCTGTTAAAGAGGGGTGTCCTTTGCTCCTGACCTACTTTCGTAATATGGAGAAGATAAAAATTAATTAGTAGTGGCTATATGCAATTAGTCTCTTCTCCGAGAAAGAGAGCAGGGTGTCTACTGCCCCCTGTTGAAAGTAGCAATATTAGAAGTCAATGTTGACCCTTTAAAGAACCTTCCCACCAGACTTAGAATGTATAAAGTCAGAATCCCTTCCAAAAGGTAAAGACCTCAATTTGAAGACACCTGTTTCAGGGTTCTTGCCCCTCATCAATGCATTGTAGGAAACCTTATATGGGAGGTCTAAGGGGTAAAGTTTCTCCTTAAGAAGACCGCCAAGCTGGCATAGGGAAACATGACCTCTTTACAGAAAGAGAGAGAGTGGTCTCTAATGCCCCCTATTCAATATTGGAAGTAAATGTTGACCCTTTGAAGCAGTGTTCCCCAACTCCAGTCCTCAAGGCCCACCAACAGGTCATGTTTTCAGGATTTCCTTAGTATTGCACAGGTGATGGAATTATTGTCTGTGCAGGTGATGTAATTATCACCTAGCCAATACTAAGGAAATCCTAAAAACATGATTTGTTGGTGGGCCTTGAGGACTGGAGTTGGGGAACCCTGCTTTAAAGAGCCTTCCCCCCAGACTTAGGATATAAAGTCGGAATCCTTTCCAAAAGGGAAAGACCTCATTTGCAGACCCCTGTTTCAGGGCTTTTGCCCCTTGTCAGTACATAGTAGGAGACCTTCAATGGGAAGTCTAAGGGGTAAAGTGTTTCCTTAAGAAGACCGCCAAGCTAGCATAGGGAAACATGACCTCTCCACAAAGAGAGCGAGAACAAGGTTTCCAATGATACATGTTAGAACCAGTAATTAGAGATGAACGAAGCGAGTCACAGGACCCTGGTCCAGCGGCCACTTAAGAATTCCTTGGACGCCAGACAGAAGCCCTACAAACTGCCCCCTATCTCCCGGCATTTTCAGCTTTTTATTAGCCGACTCAGTGCAATATTGAGTGTGCATCATATCAGAAGAGGAGCAAGTAGGCCACTTTGCATAAGAACGATCGGCTCATTAAAGGAACCCTCGTGGCACAGCAATCATTCATTTAAACATTGCTACATCTGGATCTAGCTGGCAGATGCTAAAATATTTCAGAGATTCTCAACAGGACCACCCTTATAAATCTTTATGTTCTGTACAATTTATTTTGCATGGCATCATAATAACTTTACCTGTTTAATCGTAACCCACTTCCTTTCAGTTCCTGTTTTCCACCTTGTGTAAAAAGATGTAAGAAACAATAGTCCGGTCACAAATTGAGAAGTTAATACAATAATGAAATACAATGTTTGATTAAATCGACTCCAAGCTAAAGAACTTCATCCCCTAAAGAGTCCAAATTGAATAATTACTCCAATAATTTGATAAACGTTGCGGCGATCAACATCGCATCGAGCCTCCACCTATAATGTTGTTGGCAGCTCACTAGATGAACGGCCTCATAGTCCCCGAGAGTTATTACTGTTATAAAGTTTGGATGATATTTCATAAGGGAATTTCTCGCCGGAGAACTGTTTCCCTTAAAAAGTTAAATTACAACCATCCTTAGTGTTCAGTGTACTCCATTAACTCTCCCCCGATGCCGTGCCAAATGCCATCATTTTCTTTTATGATGTGGGATTGAGTTTATTTTGCATCAGGTTCAATCCACTACGGTTCTTCACTTGGCTGAGTGAAATATTAAAAACGTTGGTAGCATTGAAAATGCTCCTCTTATGTTCTTAACTACCTAAAATCTGTTACTCAGTTACCAGTCCCTACCAGATCCATTTTTGATTGAAAGCCCCAAAATGCGGTTATCTTTACCAAGTGCTAAAGAAGTGTTCAAGAAGGCCTTTTTTTCATTAGCCCTCTTCGAAAGGAGAAGAGCACCCAACAAACCTTTGCCAAGTCTCCCACCAGCAGGCCATAGCAGGGGTCAGCAATCGGTGGCTTCACTTCACCAAGGCTTAAGAAGCTTGCTCCTTTTGGGTTGCCAACCTAGTTTTCACCAATAGCCTCAGTCCAAGTTTGCTCCTCCTATGAAGGGGCACTACACCCTGAAGAATTCTTGCCCCATAGAAAAAAATAAAATGTACCTTTACCCCCTCCAGGCATAGGATGTGAAGCGTTTTCACTTCCACACTTCCAGATTGAGTAGGAACTGGCAATGCTCCCTGGGAAAGAGTATGCAGATTAGCTCTCTTCCTAAAAGGAAAAAAGCTGTCTCTCTGATGCCACCTATATACCCTGTACTTCTACTCCAACCAAGAGAGAGCGGTGTGCAAACCATGCAAAACCACCATCATCTTCAACTATGAATGGTACATGCCACACACAGCTAGGGGTTGGCGGCGCAGTGGTGGCCGTGTAATACAGTACAATCCTACTCATAGCTTGCTATGGGAAAATATAATGTATGTTAACTGTACGTTTATTGGTCTCCAACAAACTCTCCTTCTCTATCACCCAATGCATACCATTGACCCCATCACCACCACACAAAGGTAAGGCAGCACAGTGGAGGCGTTGTAGTGCAAGCCAAGCCTCTTAGCACCATCGCTCCTCATAAATGCCTGATACCACCTTCCCTAATTATTCCCTACGACTGGTCAAACCCCAGAAGCTGTAAAGTTTAGGATGATCTCCTCACTTCTGTCCATGTTGGCATAAGGTGTGACCCAGATCTGACATATCTCTAATGGAAGTTCCATTTCTCGAATTGATAATTTGTGGTTGGGGGAAGCATGTAAGCTTGTCAGGATCCATAGCAATGGTTGGGCCTGCCGGGTACAAAGCTGCTCAATTGCCACTGCATAATGATAACTACCCTATGGCTCCTATATGGAGATTCAGGTGGCCAGCTGTGAGAAGTCTTCTAGACGCCTGTTCATAGTTTCTGAATGCTGATCATAGTCTAGTCATGCCTGTCCTACAAAAATGTACAGTAGTTTTCCCTTTAAATGGAACCTGTAACCAGCTTTTCCCTATATAAACTATATCCAAAATCTTTCCGTTGTCTTTGAAAACACTTCTGCAACCTCTTCAGAAGAGCCCAGCTCCCCCCATACCTAAGGAAATGCCTTTTATAATTTCCTTGTGCTAATGCAGTCTGAAGTGTGTTTTTGGACTGTGCTCGGTGCCTCCACAATTGGCGTTTCTCCTGCCACCCACAGAGTCTTAAACTCTTGCGCCTGCCCAGTAGGGAAGAAGTAGGGAAGAAGCACTGAGCTGGCACTACAGGTTGTGTGGATGACATAGTCCATGTCAATCAAAGCTGCAGAGACGGTGATTGCCGGGACAGAGGATTCGTAAAGCACAGTCCGATTACCATACGGTGTGAAACTATAAGGCATCTCCTTAGGTATGGTGAGAGATGGACTCTTATGAGGAGGTTGCAGAAGGGCTTTTAAAGACGACTGAAAGGTGGTGGATATAGTTTATATAGGGAGAACTTTACACAACCTGATTGTTTTTTTGCAGGAGATTATATCTGTTGCTTCCTGGTGTGATGTAAGAGCTGCAGTCTGTGTTCTGAGCCAATCTGATTTATTTCCCCGCCTCCTGCACTGAAGTAATGAGTGGAATACTGCAGCTGCATCCCCCTCCTCCCTCTCTTCCATATTTTGTATATAACGTATTGTTCTTGGCACACACCTGAGAAGGTTTTATGTCTTTAGAAGTACTACTCAATTATTGCAAACAATTTTATGTTTTAAAGGGATTGTCCTGTGAGTGACAACCCCGTCCAAATATCAGTCTGTTTGTCAGGTAGCCACTGCAAGGTAAAGTAAGCATTACATGTCGGCTGGTTAGATGGACAGCCGCCCAAGACTGCTCAAGTATGGCTTCCTGTTGTAAGTCATAGGCCAAGGCCCCACGGTCAGTATTTGGTCAGTATTCGGTCAGTATTTTTTCTCAGGAGTGGGAGCCAAAACCAGGTGAGGAACAATCAGAGAAAAGGTAGAATAGAAACAAGTCACCAATTCTACATTTATCACCCGCTCCTGGTTTTGGCTCCTACTCCTGAGAAAAAATACTGACTGAATACTGATAGTGGGGCCGTGGTCATAGAGGGAGTCGAATACAGTTCATGATATCTCTTGGGCTTGTTGGCAGGTGTTGTCTTTAATTAAGATTGTACAATATTACACTAAGACATAGTGTTTCGGTACTGGCTTTGTCTATGGCAAAAAAAGGTTTCAGTGGTCCACCAGAGGATGTGAGGATTGTCTAGAGAACCCATGCTCTGACATGATAAAAATCCTCAACACATAAAGGAAGCATGCACCTGTCTAAAAGGGGTTTTCTCAAGATTAGTCTTCCAGGATGGACCTTTCGCGTGTGCCAGGGGACTGCACTTCTGAAGATCGATAGCTCAGACTGGCGGCATGGTTGTGCTACTGGTCCAAACTGTGTACTTTTTTATGCTGCTACATAAGGCAACTTTTCCTCTGTAGCATCGGAGAAGCAAAAGTTTAAAGTGGGGCCCTAAATGCTCATCATCATACACAAACATTTCGGTTGCATTTATATGCTTTGACTTCAGACCGTTAAATGAGCATGATCAACAATATTGAAGTGGTTCGGCGCTTGTTTACCTGTTATGCACTTCACAGAGGGGGACCCAGCAAGACTGGCACCAAACCAGCAAAGGCGTAGCCACGGACGCACTTGGTGCAAGCTGCCCAGCTAGGCAAGCCCTTGAGGGCCGGGAATACTCTTCACCCAGCTCCCACTAACTGGAAGAGGGACTTTAGCAAAGCACTTCCCAGACCCACTGTCGCCGGACAGCTGGCATGTGGTGACGCGGCTGGTGCCTAATCGACAGCCTGGTGAGTACCTCTGCAAGGACCTCAGGAAGTATAACCAAAAGAGAAAATCCTGCTGACATAGCAAAGCCTAATGCTAGCACCACTCATCACCAAGCACATAGGGAACTGCAATAAACAGCAAAGGACTGAGCTGGGAGCAGGATTTTATAGCTCGCCTAATGATCAGGCTTTACCTCCCAGTCATCCCCAGACAGCCACTCCCTACTAGCTTCAACAAAATCCCACCATTGCTTATTGCCAAATAAAGCAGCGTCCTGTGTTGCTTGGCAACCGGGGAAGACAGAGTCCCATCTTCCCTGGCAGAGAAATCAGTGAGAGACACAACGTCCCGCTTCCTCACACATCCCACAACACCAGAACTTGACGCTCCACAAGATTGGGACAGTTTCTCTGCACTCGTGGTAGCTCCGCCACAATGGCGGAACATGCAACCGGAGTAGCGTAGTACCGGACCTTCCCCATTACCAGGTGGGAGCACAGAACCACGATTCATAACCTTACCGGCCTGTTTACACAAGATGACGAATCATGATGCGGACCAAACAATCACTAGTAGATTAATCTGTCCCCATACAGTATTGTTATCGGCAGCACTTCTGCAGTTTACAATTATTTTTGTTCCAACATAAACAATCCAATCACCTGATGATTAAGCAGCACTTTGCTCGTTCGTTGGGCCATTTCCAAAATGTTTACACCTATGAACTCTTGTCGGCTCTGCCGGTATTTATAAATTTAGATGGTACATACACACATTGTATGTCACGCACACATGTGTATACACACACATAGCACACAAGCATGTATACACAGAGCACATACACACATGTATATACAGAGCACATACATACACAAATTTCTTCAAATATATATACATTCATGGCCGAAAGTGTTGGTACCCTTAAAATTGTTCCAGAACAGGAAGTATTTCCCCCAGAATATTATTGCACTGACATGTTTTGTTATACACATGTTTATTTCCATTTTGGAACAACAGAAAAAAAAATAGAGAAAAAAAGGCAAATTGGACGTAATTTCACATAAAACCCCCAAACTGAGCCGGAAAAATTGTTGGCACCTTCAACTTAATATTTGGTGCACATCCTTTGAAATAAAGAACTACAATCAATCGCTTCCTATAACCATCCGCTTCTTACACCTCTCCCCGGGTGTCTTTAGACTCTTCTTACAAACTGCTCCAGGTCTCTCATATTTGAACCCACTTTTCTACAAAGTTTTTCGACATGTCATCCTCCCACTGCCATGTTTTTAACGATTGGAAAATAAAGTTTAGCTCTTCTTAAATGTACTGGATCTTCGTATTTTGGATTCCTTATTCTAAACCGTAGCGAAACTGGCAATGCTGACAAGTAGCAGGCTCTTTTCGTAGGACTCCCATCCGGTGTTCACTGACTACAGACGTTGCGGCTGGACCAGAATCCTGTAAATCTATTCGCTCGTCTCTAATGATTGTCCATTGCTTTCTAGTCTTCCTAACCCAGGAGATCGGGGTCCACCATGGTGCCAGGAATGGGCTCCATCAAAAGATGTTCACAAATAAGTATTCTGTATCTAGTCACGTAGAGCGTCGTTTAATTACCCAATTTCCTGAATCCCGACCACGGTCGCTGCCTATGAAATGTGACAATTAGAGGAAGAGTTGATCATGAAGAGTTTTCGGCATCTGTCCTATAAATCAGAGGGAGATGCACAGGAGTGTTGTGACCGAGATGAAACATAGTTTATGGGCTGTAATCCAGGCTGAAGTAAATGATGGTGGGAATAATAGGAGCACAGCTGGCACGCGCCAGCAGCCCTGGCATAGACTACAATCACCAGCTTGTGTAGACTTGGGCTCCAACATCTGCTCCCGGAGCTTCACAACGCCGAATTCTTCAAATGTTACATTATGGTAAATTTATATCTTTTCTGGCCGTTCGTCACCCCTACCTCGGTATCAGCAGCATACTGCTAGTATATATTACAGCTGAAAGTCTAAAAATACATAACAGTAACAAAATGCCAGAGTCCGAATCACATGTACGGCTTATCTCAGGGCAGCAAACGCGTCTCAGTGACAGCAGGACATCTGGCCACAAATAATCACCCGCAGAATAGACATGGCCTAATGAGATCCCTGGGCGAAGTCTATGGCCACATCTGCCCCCAGTGACCGCGACCAGCGCAACCCTCCCCACCGCCACAGTGCATCTTATTACCATAATAATGGCTGTTCCTGTATTATACAGGGAGAGCGATAAATAAAAGAACAGGCTGCACATAGAGTAGTGATAATATCACAGATATCGCATTATTTCATGAAAGAATCCCCAAACCAACATACGTATAACATGTAAACGTTATAGAGTGCAGAATGTTAGTTATATTCCTGTACATAGGAACAGTATTATAGCAGTTATATTCTTATACATAGGAGAAGTAGTATAGTAGTTATATTCTTGTACATAGCAGTATTATAGTAGTTATATTCTTGTACATAGGGGGCAGTATTATAGTAGTTATATTCATGTACATAGGGGGCAGTATTATAGTAGATATATTCTTGTACATAGGGGGCAGTATTATAGTAGTTATATTCTTGTACATAGGGGGCAGTATTATAGTAGATATATTCTTGTACATAGGGGGCAGTATTATAGTAGTTATATTCTTGTACATAGGAACAGTATTATAGCAGTTATATTTTTATACATAGGGGGCAGTATTATAGTAGTTATATTCATGTACATAGGGGCAGTATTATAGTAGTTATATTCTTGTACATAGGGGGCAGTATTATAGTAGTTATATTCTTGTACATAGGGGGCAGTATTATAGTAGTTATATTCTTGTACATAGGAGCAGTATTATAGTAGTTATATTCTTGTACATAGGGGGCAGTATTATAGTAGTTATATTCATGTACATAGGGGCAGTATTATAGTAGTTATATTCTTGTACATAGGGGGCAGTATTATAGTAGTTATATTCTTGTACATAGGGGGCAGTATTATAGTAGTTATATTCTTGTACATAGGGGCAGTATTATAGTAGTTATATTCTTGTACATAGGAGCAGTATTATAGTAGTTATATTCTTGTATATAGGGGGCAGTATTATAGTAGTTATATTCTTATACATAGGAACAGTATTATAGTAGTTATATTCTTATACATAGGAGCAGTATTATAGTAGTTATATTCTTGTACATAGGAACAGTATTATAGTAGTTATATTCTTGTACATAGGGAGCAATATTATAGTAGTTATATTCTTGTACATAGGGGCATTATTATAGTAGTTATATTCTTGTACATAGGGGCATTATTATAGTAGTTATATTCTTGTACACAGGAGCAGTATTATAGTAGTTATATTCTTTTACTTAGGAGCAGTATTGTAGTAGTTATATTCTTGTACATAGGGGACAGTATTATAGTAGTTATATTCTTGTACATAGGGGTCAGTATTATAGCAGTTATATTCTTGTACATAGGGGGCAGTTTTATAGCAGTTATATTCTTGTACATAGGGGGCAGTATTATAGTAGTTATATTCTTGTACATAGGAGCAATATTATAGCAGTTGTATTCTTGTACATAGGGGGCAGAATTGTAGTAGTTATATTCTTGTACATAGGAGCAGTATTATAGTAGTTATATTCTTGTACATAGGAGCAGTATTATAGTAGTTATATTCTTGTACATGGGGCAGTATTATAGTAGTTTTATTCTTGTACATAGGAGCAGTATTATAGTAGTTATCTTCTTGTACATAGGGGGCAGTATTATAGTAGTTATATTCATGTACATCGGGGGCTGTATTCTAGTAGTTATATTCTTGTACATAGGGGCAGTATTATAGTAGTTATATTCTTGCATATAAGGTCAGTATTATAGCAGTTATATTCTTGTACATAGGGGCAGTATTATAGTAGTTATAGTCTTGTACATAGGGAGCAGTATTATAGTAGTTATAGTCTTGTACATAGGGAGCAGTATTATAGTAGTTATATTCTTGTACATAGGGAGCAGTATTATAGTAGTTATATTCTTGTACTTAGGAGCAGTATTGTAGTAGTTATATTCTTGTACATAGGGGCAGTATTATAGTAGTTATATTCTTGTATATAGGGGCAGTATTATAGTAGTTATATTCTTGTACTTAGGAGCAGTATTGTAGTAGTTATATTCTTGTACATAGGGGACAGTATTATAGTAGTTATATTCTTGTACATAGGGGGCAGTATTATAGTAGTTATATTCTTGTACATAGGAGCAGTATTATAGTAGTTATATTCCTGTACATAGGAGCAGTATTATAGTAGTTATATTCTTGTACATTGGGGGCAGTATTATAGTAGTTATATTCTTGTATATAGGAGCAGTGTTATAGTAGTTAAATTCTTGTATATAGGGGCAGTATTATAGTAGTTATATTCTTGTACACAGGAGCAGTATTATAGTAGTTATCTTCTTGTACATAGGGGGCAGTATTATAGTAGTTATCTTCTTGTACATAGGGGCAGTATTATTGTAGTTATATTCATGTACATAGGAGCAGTATTATAGTAGTTATATTCATGTACATAGGGGGCAGTATTCTAGTAGTTATAGTCTTGTACATAGGGGCAGTATTATAGTAATTATATTCTTGTACATAGGGGGCAGTATTATAGTAGTTATATTCTTGTACATAGGGGGCAGTATTATAGTAGTTATATTCTTGTACATAGGAGCAGTATTATAGTAGTTATATTCTTGTACATAGGAGCAGTATTATAGTAGTTATATTCTTGTACATAGGAGCAGTATTATAGTAGTTATATTCTTGTACATAGCAGTATTATAGTAGTTATATTCTTATACATAGGAGCAGTATTATAGTAGTTATATTCTTGTACATAGGGGGCAGTATTATAGTAGTTATATTCATGTACATAGGGGCAGTATTATAGTAGTTATATTCTTGTACATAGGGGGCAGTATTATAGTAGTTATATTCTTGTACATAGGGGGCAGTATTATAGTAGTTATATTCTTGTACATAGGGGCAGTATTATAGTAGTTATATTCTTGTACATAGGAGCAGTATTATAGTAGTTATATTCTTGTATATAGGGGGCAGTATTATAGTAGTTATATTCTTATACATAGGAACAGTATTATAGTAGTTATATTCTTATACATAGGAGCAGTATTATAGTAGTTATATTCTTGTACACAGGAACAGTATTATAGTAGTTATATTCTTGTACATAGGGAGCAATATTATAGTAGTTATATTCTTGTACATAGGGGCAGTATTATAGTAGTTATATTCTTGTACACAGGAGCAGTATTATAGTAGTTATATTCTTTTACTTAGGAGCAGTATTGTAGTAGTTATATTCTTGTACATGGGGCAGTATTATAGTAGTTATATTCTTGTATATAGGAGCAGTGTTATAGTAGTTAAATTCTTGTATATAGGGGCAGTATTATAGTAGTTATATTCTTGTACACAGGAGCAGTATTATAGTAGTTATCTTCTTGTACATAGGAGCAGTATTATAGTAGTTATATTCTTGTACATGGGGCAGTATTATAGTAGTTATATTCTTGTACATAGGAGCAGTATTATAGTAGTTATATTCTTGTACATAGGAGCAGTATTATAGTAGTTATCTTGTACATAGGGGCAGTATTATAGCAGTTATATTCTTGCATTTAAGGGCAGTATTATAGCAGTTATATTCTTGTACATTGGGGGCAGTATTATAGTAGTTATATTCTTGTATATAGGAGCAGTGTTATAGTAGTTAAATTCTTGTATATAGGGGCAGTATTATAGTAGTTATATTCTTGTACACAGGAGCAGTATTATAGTAGTTATCTTCTTGTACATAGGGGGCAGTATTATAGTAGTTATATTCTTGTACACAGGAGCAGTATTATAGTAGTTATCTTCTTGTACATAGGGGGCAGTATTATAGTAGTTATCTTCTTGTACATAGGGGCAGTATTATTGTAGTTATATTCATGTACATAGGAGCAGTATTATAGTAGTTATATTCATGTACATAGGGGGCAGTATTCTAGTAGTTATAGTCTTGTACATAGGAGCAGTATTATAGTAGTTATATTCTTGTACATAGGAGCAGTATTATAGTAGTTATCTTGTACATAGGGGCAGTATTATAGCAGTTATATTCTTGCATTTAAGGGCAGTATTATAGCAGTTATATTCTTGTACATAGTGGACAGTATTATAGTAGTTATATTCTTGTACATAGGGGACAGTATTATAGTAGTTATATTCTTGTATATAGGGGCAGTATTGTAGTAGTTATATTGTACTTAGGAGCAGTATTGTAGTAGTTATATTCTTGTACATAGGGGCAGTATTATAGTAGTTATATTCTTGTACATAGGAGCAGTATTATAGTAGTTATATTCTTGTATATAGGGGGCAGTATTATAGTAGTTATATTCTTATACATAGGAACAGTATTATAGTAGTTATATTCTTATACATAGGAGCAGTATTATAGTAGTTATATTCTTGTACATAGGGAGCAATATTATAGTAGTTATATTCTTGTACATAGGGGCAGTATTATAGTAGTTATATTCTTGTACACAGGAGCAGTATTATAGTAGTTATATTCTTTTACTTAGGAGCAGTATTGTAGTAGTTATATTCTTGTACATGGGGCAGTATTATAGTAGTTATATTCTTGTATATAGGAGCAGTGTTATAGTAGTTAAATTCTTGTATATAGGGGCAGTATTATAGTAGTTATATTCTTGTACACAGGAGCAGTATTATAGTAGTTATCTTCTTGTACATAGGAGCAGTATTATAGTAGTTATATTCTTGTACATGGGGCAGTATTATAGTAGTTATATTCTTGTACATAGGAGCAGTATTATAGTAGTTATATTCTTGTACATAGGAGCAGTATTATAGTAGTTATCTTGTACATAGGGGCAGTATTATAGCAGTTATATTCTTGCATTTAAGGGCAGTATTATAGCAGTTATATTCTTGTACATTGGGGGCAGTATTATAGTAGTTATATTCTTGTATATAGGAGCAGTGTTATAGTAGTTAAATTCTTGTATATAGGGGCAGTATTATAGTAGTTATATTCTTGTACACAGGAGCAGTATTATAGTAGTTATCTTCTTGTACATAGGGGGCAGTATTATAGTAGTTATATTCTTGTACACAGGAGCAGTATTATAGTAGTTATCTTCTTGTACATAGGGGGCAGTATTATAGTAGTTATCTTCTTGTACATAGGGGCAGTATTATTGTAGTTATATTCATGTACATAGGAGCAGTATTATAGTAGTTATATTCATGTACATAGGGGGCAGTATTCTAGTAGTTATAGTCTTGTACATAGGAGCAGTATTATAGTAGTTATATTCTTGTACATAGGAGCAGTATTATAGTAGTTATCTTGTACATAGGGGCAGTATTATAGCAGTTATATTCTTGCATTTAAGGGCAGTATTATAGCAGTTATATTCTTGTACATAGTGGACAGTATTATAGTAGTTATATTCTTGTACATAGGGGACAGTATTATAGTAGTTATATTCTTGTATATAGGGGCAGTATTGTAGTAGTTATATTGTACTTAGGAGCAGTATTGTAGTAGTTATATTCTTGTACATAGGGGCAGTATTATAGTAGTTATATTCTTGTACAAAGGAGCAGTATTATAGTAGTTATCTTCTTGTACATAGGGAGCATTATTATAGTAGTTATATTGTTGTATATAGGAGCAGTGTTATAGTAGTTATATTCTTGTACATAGGTGCAGTATTATAGTAGTTATATTCTTGTACATAGAGAGCAGTATTATAGTAGTTATATTCTTGTACATAGGAGCAGTATTATAATAGTTATATTCCTGTACATAGGAGCAGTATTATAGTAGTTATATTCTTGTACATAGGAGCAGTATTATAGTAGTTATATTCTTATACATAGGAGCAGTATTATAGTAGTTATATTCTTGTATATAGGAGCAGTATTATAGTAGTTATATTCTTGTACATAGGAGCAGTATTATAGTAGTTAGAATCTTATACATGGAGGGCAGTATTATAGTAGTTATATTCTTGTACAAAGGAGCAGTATTATAGTAGTTATATTCTTGTACATAGGGGGCAGTGTTCTAGTAGTTATCTTTTTGTACATAGGGGGCAGTATTATAGTAGCTATATTCCTGTACATAGGAGCCGTATTATAGTAGTTATATTCTTGTATGCAGGGGCAGTATTATAGCAGTTCTATTCTTGTACATAGGGGGCAGTATTATAGTAGTTATCTTTTTGTACATAGGGGGCAGTATTATAGTAGCTATATTCATGTACATACGAGCAGTATTATAGTAGTTATATTCTTGTATGTAGGGGCAGTATTATAGCAGTTCTATTCTTGTACATAGGGGGCTGTATTGCTGTTTGCTGGATGCAGATAACAAGAGAAAGACACCTCCAGTACTTAATGACAATTGTGACAGGGTTCCTAGGGTTACTTCTCTTAAAGTGATACATATTAAATACTGCTCCTCTAGCAGTGTGATAATCAATATCCTTTGCTGCCTCATTCATCTTATGTTCGTTGAGTAACCACTGACCTCATAGTCTCATTTTACAACTCATCCAAATTGTCTGACAAGTCCTCAGATGAAACCTTCCTCTTATTGGAGTATGGCGGGTGTTATCTCGCCGTGCAGTGGGCCGGTGATGCGGCTCATGAAAGACCTTGAATCCAAGCTCTAATTCTTCACGGCTGAGGTGATCTCGTGATAATTAGAGGCTGTAAGTGTTTTTTAATGTGTACTTTTCATAACAATGAAGTGAATGGTTTATCGCGGCGCGGGCCGTACAGTACATCTTCTACCGGAGATGACATTTTGTCACAGTTCCTATCAGACCGTGCAAACCTTCAAGACCGGTGTTATAATTAATATCAAACGACGCTACAGCACGAGGGAAGACGTGGGAAATAAATCATGTTAACTCTATTACCTCAGATCTAATGTTCTCACTCATCAAGGATACATAGTCTTATTATTACTTTTACTAATATTATTAGGCATCAAGTCATCTCCTTGCATAACGCGTCTTATATTGAGTCTATCTATTGACCGGGAAGATATCCAAGAGAGGAAACCTCAAGAGCAAACTGAATCCACTTAGTATAAGGGGCTCAACCATCCGAGACCTGTATATCATATCTCCCAAGAAATACTGATGGGAAATCTAGATTGTGAGCCCCAATGGGGACAGTGATGATGTCTGTAAAGCACTGAGGAACGTGTGTATTGTTATATTCAAAAGTATATGTATATGTATGTGAAGAAATGGCGGCAGAGAGATCCCTCAGTATGCCACCGCTGCCACCACTTGTGATGGATCCACACCCCGCCACCTGCCTGACGTCACTATTACGTCAGATGGATCACGTGATACAGATCTGCCCTTTGCACCAACGTGACTTTCCGCACCACCTCGAGGACGCGTAAGGTCAGATTGGTACATTTCTACACACGCACCTCCGGTCCACATGGGTACAGGAAGGCACCAGGGAGTGAGAAGAGGTGGCCCACTCAGTCACTGACATGGCACCACACTCGCTCACACCCCTTAGAGGCTCATTCACTAGCTCCAGCAAAGCAGAGCCTGGTCGGCCTGGTAAAGCCGCCACCAGTTTCTATTAGATATAACGGAATTATATCAGGCTAGAAACCTGCCCGGTAGCGTGTTCATTGGAGCGAACAATGGACATGAGAGTTTGTGGATCGAGATAAAAGAGTAGCCCAAGGTTTAATTATAGATTTAATCTCCTTAGGGGCACACTAAACAATACACTATATACATAACGGTTATACATACATAGTGGTCAGAGTTGCAAACACAATAGTAGGGGTACAAAAGATATAAAGCTGTTATTAAGAGTCAGTTACCAGTCAGATGGATGACCTAGCTTTCAGGGGATGGGCTGCCACATGGGAGGCTTGTGGGGCCCTCTCTCTTTGTTGCAGGACTTCTCCCACATGATGGGACGTCACGACCTCCCAACGAAAAAGACACTGGGTTCTAGCTGCAGGGCCTCTTAACCTCTCTGGGTCACCTTCCACTCCTGCCTCCTGGCTGAGCCTAAATCTCCGCCCCTGTTCTCTCTCAGCTAAAAACTCCAAAAACTAAAATGGGCTATACTTCCTTACTGGATGGTCCTATGTAGCCGGTTCTAGTGTCATCTGATCCAGCCGGGCCCCTGCTACACGTGGACACGAAGCATCGGGACCCCAGGGGCTCCCACAAGGCTGTGCCATGTTTCTCCCTTTCCCTAAGAGGCGGGCTGTGCTGAAAGCCAGTGTGACATTCCCCATTCTCTTGAGTTTCCAAAAATCTACTTGGTGTATCACTGGGCTGTATCGTATTCCCATAACTCGGTGTTGAATTATAATATCTGACACAAAGGAAGCCGCATGGCTGGGTCCACAGGGGGTCATCCTGTGCAGCTCACATCTGCTGTGAGGTATGTCACTCCCTGCCTCTCGGCCCCCTCCCTTGTCGGAATGTCAAATTACACTGTACATTGAAAATCTCTATAATCCCCGCCAAACAGAGCACAATGATTGATTATCTTGAATATTCTTCACAGTGTATTTACATGTGTAATGTGTGTGCATATATATATATATATATATATATATATATATATGAACATACATAATATACAAACTATAAACAAATATACTGTATAGTTCAGCAGAAATGAGTAACACCCCCTTTTGAAAAGTATGATTTTAATCATTTTCTCACTGAAACCAATAAGAGTTTTAAAAATTCTGTCAATTGAGTTTCATAGAACATTTTTTTAACCCATAACATGACATTAAGGTTAATATAACTTTCATAACAAAATCTTCAGTTGTACTCAAATTTGCTCATCCAAAAATGAGTACACCCCACATAAAAATATTACAACATCTAGTATTCTGTATGACCTCCATGATTTTTAAGGGCAGCATCAATTCTTCTAGGCTTGAAAGGAACAAGTTGGCGATATATTACGACTTTTGATATTTTTCCTTTCTTCAGAATGAGGTTTTTTAGAGCCTGGATGGAGAGTGATGACAGCTGGTCTCTTCAGAACTCCCTACGGTTGTTCAGTTGGGTCAGATCAGGATCAGATCACTTAACCACTGAGTCACTTTCTCCCTGTTGTCAATAATTTCTTTTTATCAATTAACATAATTGAAATTGATAAAAAAAAGAGAGAAATGTAAACCAGATCAATATTTGGTTACCGCCCTTTGCATCAATTCTTCTAGCTACACTTGCACAACGTCAGGGATTTTGTAGGATTATAGTCAGGTGTACGAGTAACCAATTATACCAGACAGGTGATAATGATTATCCTTTGCATATGTAGGTTGTAACACAGTCATTAACTGAAACAGAAACAGCTGTGTAGTAGGCTTAAAATTGGGTGAGTTTCATGTCACAGGTCATACACCATGCTAAGACAGAGCACAGGGTAGTTATACTGCATCGACAAGGTGTCTCCCATGCAAATATTTCAAAGCAGACTGAGGCTTCATGAAGTGCCGTTTAAGCTCTTTTGAAGAAGCAGCAAGAAATGGGCAACATTGAGGACCGAGACGCAGTGATCGGCCAAGGAAACTTAGTGCAGCAGATGAAAGACTCATCATGCTTACTTCCCTTCAAAATTGGAAGATGTCCAGCAGTGCCATCAGCTCAAAACTGGCAGCACTCAATGGGACCTACTACACCATCTACTGTACAAAGAAGTGTAGCCAGAAGTCGTCTTTATGGAAGAAATACTGCCAAAAAATGAGAACTTCCACATGGAAACAAGGTCGAGTGACTCAACTATTATCAAAAACATGGCAACTGGGGTGCGGAAAACAGCGGCAGGTCTCTGGACCGAGTAGTCAGAATGCTAAATATTTGGTTGTAACCCAAGGTAGTTTGTTGGCTGAAAGGGCAGGAAAGCGGCACAATAATGAGGGTCTGCAGGATAGTGACGCTCGTTGGAGGGTACGGCAGGGTTGTGGCTGCATTTCAGCAAATGGAGCTGGGGATTTGGTCAGGATAAATTATGTCTTCAATTCTGAGATATGCAGGCTGATACTTATTCATCATGTAATACCATCAGGGAGGCATCTGATTAGGCCCAACTTTATTCTGCAGCTGGACAATGACCCCAAACATCCAGCCAATGTCATTATCAATGAAGAGTCCTGGAAGTGGTGATCCGGCCCCACAGATCCCTGATCTGCCATCATCCAGTCTGTCTGGGATCACATGGTGAAACAGAAGGATCCACATAAGCCTCATACACAGAAGATCTGGAGTCAGGTCTCCAAGATGTTTGGAACAATCTCCTGCAGAGAACCTTCCTGTTGCACACAGTGACCGAGAAGAAGTGATGCTTTCATGTTTTGAAGGTAAAGGGCAGTCACACTAAATATTTATTTAGATTTCTCTTTGCATTTTGTTAATTGATATAAACTATTAACCCCTGTATTTCTGAAAGCTTCTTACATAGCAGTATTTTTTTCCACACCTGCCTAAAACTTTTACCCAGTCCTTTGTGAATATAATTGTGTATATCTGTGTATTCGTATGTTTGTTTGATATGTACATTATGATTTTGTGTTTGCAGATTGACTTGTGCATATACCGTATTTACATGCATATGGACTTAATCCCACAATCTCACTTTGGATATTACAAATCTGTATTCTGTTTTTTCATGGCGTTTTTATAGGTTACAATTATAATGTGGTAAAAGTGTATGGGTGATTGAAAAAAAAAACACCTTGTCTGCGTAGTTCACACAGGATGGCATATTTTCCTGTAACTTTACAAAAGAAGCAAAAAGAAATAAATTGTAAAATAAAAGTGTGGATGAGAAGTGTAGACATGTACATTTATGTGTATGTGAATGTGTCTGTACAGTATATGGCTGTGTGACCCCTCTCTGATAATATCCCGCACCTCGGATGTGTACACACCATTGAGCGCACATCCCAGCCATTATTTCCATATAATAGACTTATTAGGCGGAGGCGTACAGATATGGCGATACCGTGTTACCAGTCGTTCTCCTTTTATAAACTTATAAATAAATAGCTTCTCCGAATCTTATTACCATGATGAATAAGTCAATTATTGGATAAATATCTCACTCTTCTGAATCTCCAGTTTTGTGCATTTGCTAAGAGAACTTGCTAGATAGCGAGAGATGGATTGCAGGGAGCTTTCATTAGCGGCAGGAGAGCTGCGTACTTGTATCTGGCGGATCCCTGCGTTGCTCCAGTCAGATGTATATCTCCTTGATGTTACATTTACTAATGTAGCAGAGCTGAATTGGTCATTTAAAGGAGCTGTGTCAGCACAGATATTTGTACACATTAGGATATGGCACCAGTGACCGATTGACGGGGAGTCGGCCATTTATGTCAATATGCCCATATGTAAATGGGTGATGGTGGGTGGCAATATATACCGTGCTTCTAAGTATATGCAACTCCAGTCACACCCTAAGCTGTCTTCATAATTCTGCTCACTTTAATACTTGATAGCTATGACGTGACACTTTCTAGCAGCCCCTGCTTGTCCAGCTATAGAAATCATACAGCACCTTCCAGTATATACAAGGACTCCCCGTGCGTGACATACATATGCTACAGTGCTAATGAATTCTATATGATAGCAAGAAAAGTGTGAATACAGCTCTGGAGGTGACTGAAGTGTAACAAATAATAATCCACAATAGTGCAGTGTAAACAAAGTATTTGTAAAGTTACTTAAACTTTTTCCTATTTGTAACATAAGACAGCTCAGTTTCTCCTTCCTGTTGCAGGATACGGACGTGGACTGGGATGATCTATGGGACCAGTTTGATGAGCGCAGATACCTGAATGCTCAAAGATGGAAACCTGGAGAAGATCCCTACAGGCTGTACGCCTTCAACCAGAGGGAGAGTGAGCGTATCCCAAGTGACCGTGCCATTAAGGACACCAGAAACTACAGGTAAGGTCACTGATTTCTCTAAATTTACAATCTGACAATCAGGGTCAGGCACCGCCTTCTCTTCTTGTGGAGCCACTTAAGTCATTGGCCATTTTTTCTCCTCTGCCCTCATCTATGAGAGGAGAGGGAAAAACTTAAGGAACTTTGATATCGGACATTCAAAAATCCTCTTGAAACAAGTGCTGATGCCTGGTGTAAGAAATATAACTTAAAAAGATAAACACACAGCATGCACTCCACCAGCAGAAT
Source organism: Phyllobates terribilis (assembly GCF_046119375.1). NCBI lineage: Eukaryota > Metazoa > Chordata > Amphibia > Anura > Dendrobatidae > Phyllobates > Phyllobates terribilis. The sequence goes on along the minus strand of NW_027362763.1, from coordinate 680,992,803 downwards.
AGTGAGTGCAGCTCTGGAGTATAATACAGGATTAGTAATGTAATGTATGTACACAGTGACTCCCACAGCAGAATAATGAGTGCAGCTCTGGAGTATAATACAGGATGTAACTTGGTATCGGTACAGGATCAGTAATGTAATGTACAGTACAGACCAAAAGTTTGGACACACCTTCTCATTTAAAGATTTTTCTGTATTTTCATGATTTTGAAAATTTTACATTCACACTGAAGGCATCAAAACTATGAATTAACACATGTGGAATGATATATTTAATAAAAAAGTGTGAAACAACTGAAAATATGTCTTATATTCTTGGTTCTTCAAAGTAGCCACCTTTTGCTTTGATGGCTGCTTTGCACACTCTTGGCATTCTCTTGATGAACTTCAAGAGGTAGTCACTGGAAATGGTTTTCACCTCACAGGTATGCCCTCTCAGGTTTAATAAGTGGGATTTCTTGCCTTATAAATGGGGTTGGGACCATCAGTTGTGTTGTGCAGAAGTCTGGTGGATACACAGCTGATAGTCCTACTGAATAGACTTTTAGAATTTGTATTATGGCAAGAAAAAAGCAGCCAAGTAAAGAAAAACGAGTGGCCATCATTACTTTAAGAAATTAAGGTCAGTCAGTCCGAAAAATTGGGCAAACTTTGAAAGTGTCCCCAAGTGCAGTTGCAAAAACCATCAAGCGCTACAAAGAAACTGGATCACATGAGGACCACCTCAGGAAAGGAAGACCAAGAGTCACCTCTGCTTCTGAGGATAAGTTTATCCGAGTCACCAGCCTCAGAAATCGCAGGTTAACAGCAGCTCAGATTAGAGACCAGGTCAATGCCACACAGAGTTCTAGCAGCAGACACATCTCTACAACAACTGTTAAGAGGAGACTTTGTGCAGCAGGCCTTCATGGTAAAATAGCTGCTAGGAAACCACTGCTAAGGACAGGCAACAAGCAGAAGAGACTTCTTTGGGCTAAAGAACACAAGGAATGGACATTAGACCAGTGGAAATCTGTGCTTTGGTCTGATGAGTCCAAATTTGAGATCTTTGGTTCCAACCACTGTGTCTTTGTGCGACGCAGAAAAGGTGAACGGATGGACTCTACATGCCTGGTTCCCACCGTGAAGCATGGAGGAGGAGGTGTGATGGTGTGGGGGTGCTTTACTGTTGACACTGTTTGGGATTTATTCAAAATTGAAGGCATACTGAACCAACATGGCTACCACAGCATCTTGCAGCGGCATGCTATTCCATCCGGTTTGCGTTTAGTTGGACCATCATTTATTTTTCAACCGGACAATGACCCCAAACACACCTCCAGGCTGTGTAAGGGCTATTTGACCAAGAGGGAGAGAGATGGGGACTACGCCAGATGACCTGGCCTCCACAGTCACCAGACCTGAACCCAATCGAGATGGTTTGGGGTGAGCTGGACCGCAGATTGAAGGCAAAAGGGCCAACAAGTGCTAAGCATCTCTGGGAACTCCTTCAAGATTGTTGGAAGACCATTTCCGGTGACTACCTCTTGAAGCTCATCAAGAGAATGCCAAGAGTGTGCAAAGCAGTCATCAAAGCAAAAGGTGGCTACTTTGAAGAACCTAGAATATAAGACATATTTTCAGTTGTTTCACACTTTTTTGTTAAGTATATAGATAGGGAATCTAGATTGTGAGCCCCAATGGGGACAGCGACGATAATGTATGTAAAGCGCTGTGGAATTTGTTAGCGCTGTATAAAAATAAAGATTATTATTCATAGTTTTGATGCCTTCAGTGTGAATGTACAATTTTCATTGTCATGAAAATATAGAAAAAAGTTTAAATGAGGTGTGTCCAAACTTTTGGTCTGTACTGTATGTACACAGTGACTGCACCAGCCGAATAGTGAGTGCAGCTCTGGAGTATAATACAGGATGTAACTCAGGATCAGTACAGGATCAGTAACGTAATATATGTACACAGTGACTGCACCAGCAGAATAGTGAGTGCAGCTCTGAAGTATAATACAAGTTGTAACTCAGGATCAGTACAGGATCAGTAATGTAATGTATGCACACAGTCACTCCCACAGCAGAATAGTGAGTGCAGCTCTGAAGTACAATGCAGGATGTAACTCCGTATCGGTACAGGATCAGTAATGTATGTAAATATGCAGATGTGTTTTTAATTGGTCACCCTTCCCCTTGGTTTTCTGTTATATTATCTTATTATACTGTATGTTAAGTGGATTTGCTTTACATATTTCCTTTGGTACTAGGATTTAATAAGTGACTCTCATAGTGGAGGACCTGGCTGTCCTGCATTACACAGATAACCTATTGACTTGAATGGGCATCATGTAATACTTTCCTTCCCCTGCGAGGGTGCTGCAGGGGAATTGAACACTTGCTTTGTTAGTTCACTGCATGAAGCCGATCACTGGTCCCGACATCTGGACATACCCTTTAATCCTTTTTTTCTGTGTATTTTGGTAGTGGGCAGCGGTGGTCATATATTTCACGGGAGAGAAGCATACGTATAATTTTATGTTTTTAGAACACAAAAATGTCTCTGTAATAAATGTTGACTTATTTTATGATGCCCCCTCTGCAATATGGCAGTATAAAAAAAAACCCTTGTAGATGAAGTCCTAAAGATGTCACTGGATGGGAAGACGTCTTGGCTTATAATTAAGCAGAGTATACAGCGGGGACCTTCTCCTCCCAGTGAGCGCCGGCTCGCTGATTTATCTCCGGGATGTTATCAGCGGCCTGGCAGCCAGGGGATGAATTACCACTGGCAATATCTCGCCCAGCCGAGCACATGTGCGTCCCGGGCGCAGGTGCACCTAATGAAATACGCACCCCAATCTAGCACGGATAAGCAGGCGGCTGTCATGTTTCGTTATGGTGGCGGCAATAAAAGGAACGCCATTATTAGTATATCAAAATGTTTATCACAAGCTTTACCCGACACGACGGGATTACACGTACACAAGCAAATGAGCGCTTTCCTGCTTCACTTTAATTAAATATTGGTAATTGGAAACTGCTCTCCAGACGGATTTAGATTTTATACAGTGGAAATGGCCCCTGGCGAGCGCGAGGCTGCGGCGGAGGCTCTCAAGGTCACAAATGGCTGCAATGTTAAATCAGTGATTCTCCAGGTGCTACAGAACTACAGGGTGGGCTACCAGTACCGGCCCCCTGTGTCTTGTGTGGTCCGTACAGAGTGACACGTTTCTTGCCTCATCCATCAGAAATGTCTCATAGTAAAACTGACTTTATTGCTCACAGTAACCGATCAGGTCTCCGTTTTTATTTTACCATAGGAACAAATCAGGGCTCATCTTTTTTTTCACCATAGCAACCGATCAGAGCTCAGCTTTCATTTTACCATAGCAACCGACAAGATCTCAGTTTTCATTTTACCATAGCAACCTATCAGGGCACAGCTTTCATTTTACCATCGCAACCTATCAGGGCACAGCTTTCATTTTACCAGAGTACCAGAGCTCCGCTTTCATTTTACCATAGCAACCAAAGCTCAGCTTTCATTTTACCATAGCAACCAGAGCTCAACTTTCATTTTACCATAGCAACCAGAGCTCAGATTTCATTTTACCATAGCAACCAGAGCTCAGATTTCATTTTACCATAGCAACCAGAGCTCAGCTTTCATTTTACCATAGCAACCAGAGCTCAGCTTTCATTTTACCAGAGTACCAGAGCTCAGCTTTCATTTTACCATAGCAACCAAAGCTCAGCTTTCATTTTACCATAGCAACCAGAGCTCAGATTTCATTTTACCATAGTAACCAGAGCTCGCTTTTATTTCGCCATTGTACCAGAGCTCGGCTTTCATTTTACCATAGCAATATGCTGCAGTAATATGCTGCGTACAGGGTTAGGTGTGGAAGTGACATGTCCGATGCCATAAATGATAGTGACTACGTGTTTGGATGCACGACATGATGCAAACGTCTAGCAGACGCAGAACGACATGGTGCTGTATTCTGAGATCATCTGATATCACCGAGTGTCAGCAGTGCGGGGGAAGGGGGTAACCGGAAGTGAGCGGCGGATTGTGATTGTCTGCTGGCTGTGATCGTGGACGCCATGTGAACTGGTGATATCAAGTGATAAGGCGCAGTCCCTATATAAGCGGGTGTGACTCCATATAACACAAGCGGCACCAACTGCCCCAACATTCAGCGCCGGCGGTGGGTGCGCAGCTTGTAGGGCCAATATTCCTACATGACAATGTGAGAAGCCTTTGTTGCCGGGATATGTTGGGAGTTGTAGTGTAAAGATCTTTGCAGTAGTTAATGGCACGAGGAGTTTGTGTCTCAGTTTTGGGAACTTTTCTTCTCCAGAACTTTCTTTTTGCTGCAGTGCTCTTATGTGTTATTATGTCCTCGTTTATCTTGTCTTGTAAAGAGCAACTTATTGAATTTTTCTGCCGGCACCCGGAGATTGCTTCATCTCTTGTCACTGCTTTAAACTACTTTTCTCATCAGATATTTTCTTACGTTGTTTTTTTTTTGTTTTTCTGCATTCTCTTATCTCCCCTCTTATCTGTTTTTCTTAGATTGTTTTTTTTTATTATTATTTAGTTCTAGAAAACTATTCAGGTTGTGAAATGTAATACAATTATTCGTACAGTCTGTTGATGTGATCGGCAAGTTTTATCGTAATTTAGTTAAGATAATAATTAGTATCACCCCAAAAAATAATAGTTATATTTAAAAATTGTTTTATATTATATTTTTTATTTTATCATTTCTATTAATTTCACTTACTTTTGTATTATTACCAACCACTCCACACTTCTACCCGTCAGTATACATAGCTGATAGTTGGAACTTAAAAGCGTTGTCTTCTACTTGATAACCCCAGTTTAATTCAGAACCCAGAATTAATTAAAGCCAGGGTATATACATTCATCTCCTGCAGTGGCGCCATTCCTGCTATGTCGTGACGTTGTATCACGTGACAGCTGCAGCCAATAAGTGGTTGTCCATCTCCTGCGGCCAGGCTTGGACTGGCCCACGGGAGGGCAGGTGAATACTCGGGTAGGCCGTCACATTCCTATATGAGCAATAGTTAGCACAATACACTTGATTCTCAATGAAGAAACAGAAACCACATCTAATCTTTCATGTGACGAATGTCACGGGTGTGTCGCCACGAAGATCGTCGCGACTACACAGCCTGACTTCTCGCAGCTGTGTTTTTGGTGCTTTGTGTTTTTTGGTAGTGAGGGAGTTAATTCTCTTCCTCTGTGCTTGACGAGGCTCAGCCTCGCCCAGCTGCAGTTAATGCTGCAGTATTGGGATTCCTTCAAATACCTGCTGGTCTGATAGGGAAGTTGTCGGTGAAAGCATTTCTTGCAGACCTTCAGAGCGGATCGTTGTTTGGTGGAGTTCGGAGCGAAGAGTATGTGGTGTGGTTTCTTCCCTTCCTCCCTTTATCATTTATCTCCTAACCTGTTGTTGTTCCCTCTGTAATTGTGGTGTGAGTTTTTGTATGCAAGGTGGTCTTTGGTTTTCCCCTTGTATTGTCTCGTTTGTCTAGTACTGTGTTTTGGGCATTTTCTATCCTGTTCCCCATTGTTGTGATCGGGGTCCTTCTCAGGACTAGATCACTGAGGTTCAGGGATATTCAGGAGTTTAGGGTTACGCTGGCGGCCTGGACCTCTGTACCATTAACAGTACCTCCAGGTTGAGGGATTAGTCAGGGCCCCCGTTTAGGGTCAGCTCAGGCCCCTGACCTCCTGTATGCTGAGACAGCGTGACATTTTCACCGAACCGACAAAAAAAAAAAAAAAAAGAAAAAAACTCTCTTCAGCCACCATGGATCCAGTAGCCAGTCTAGCTCGGCAGTTGCAGAGTTTGTTCATGGAGCTGGCGGACGTTAAGTCCAAGGTTTTGTATCCCCAGGAGCAAGCCGGACCAGAACCTAAAGTAGCTCTCCCTGACAGGTTCACTGGGGGACGGGACAAGTTTTTTGTTTTCCGGGAGGCATGCATGTTGTACTTTCGGCTGCGACCTCGGTCATCGGGGAGCGAGGAGCAAAGGGTGGGAATTGTCATCTCGCTCCTACAAGGGGACCCACAATCTTGGGCGTTCTCTCTTCCCCCGGGCTCCCCGGCTCTCCAGTCAGTGGATAGGTTCTTCGCTGCTCTGGGACTCGTATATGATGACCCGGATCGGATCTCCCTTGCTGAATCTAAGTTACGTAGGATCCACCAGGGAGATCGTTCGGCGGAGGAATTCTGTTCGGAGTTCCGTAGGTGGGCCACGGACACCCAGTGGAATGACCCGGCTCTTAGGAGACAGTTTTGTCAAGGGTTATCTGACAAATTAAAGGATGTGTTGGCACAGTATGATCCTCCCGCCTCACTGGAAGCCGCTATGGCCCTTGCTATTCGCATTGACAGACGGCTTCGGGAGAGGTGCGGGATAACTCTGTTCCCTGTGATGACTCCACCTCCTACAAGGTCCACTCATATGGAGGTTCCCCTGGTCAGTCCAGAGGAGCCTATGCAGTTAAGAGGGACATCATTCCGGGGGAGGGGACCGGCGGTGCGCCACAAGACTGGAAGGTGCTTCTTCTGCGGGAGAAAGGGACATTTTATTGGGGGGTGTCCATCCCGTCCTTTGCAGAGTAAAGAGTCGTCGGAAAACTGTTGATCCCAGGTTGTGTGGTGGACGGCAATTTGGGAGTAGGTATTTCGTCCCTAGGTTCGTCTCAGTTTCTCGTGCCGGCGGAGGTGGTGGTGGGTACGAGAACTGAGAGGATATCTGTTCTTCTAGATAGTGGGGCCGGGGCTAATCTGGTGGACGCTCGGTTTGCCCGGGTTCAAGGTATGCTATTGAATATGTTGGCTAAACCCATCCCCATATTTTCGATCGACGCCAGGCCTCTCGGTCAGGGAAGTTTTTTGCAAGTGGTGCATAACGTAAATCTTCAAGTGGGGGCGATACATAAAGAACTGTTGTCTTGTTACGTGTTGGAGGGTCTTCCCACTCCTATTGTGTTGGGCCTTCCTTGGTTAACTAAGCATAATCCAGTTATTAATTGGCAATCCAGGGAGATAAGCCAATGGAGTGAATTCTGTAATAAAAACTGCATGAATACGGTGATCGGTGCTGTCACTCCTAGGGTCTTACCTCCATTTCTGGCGGACTTTGAGGATGTATTCTCGGAGAAAGGGTGTCAGGAACTACCTCCTCATCGCGTGTATGACTGTTCTGTAAAATTGCTCCCTGGGGCCAAGTTACCTAAATCTAGGTTGTATAACCTATCTGGTCCGGAAAGGCAGGCCATGAAGGATTATATTTCTGAGAGTCTGGCTAAGGGGCATATTAGACCTTCATCTTCCCCGGTGGCCGCGGGGTTCTTCTTTGTGAAGAAGAAAGATGGAGGCCTACGCCCTTGCCTGAATTTCCGTGAACTTAATCGGATTACGGTCCGAGATCCGTATCCACTCCCACTTATCCCCGATCTCTTTAATCAGATCGTGGGCGCCAAGTGGTTCTCTAAGTTGGATCTCAGGGGGGCGTACAATCTGATTAGGATGAAGGAGGGGGATGAGTGGAAGACGGCGTTTAACACTCCGGAGGGGCATTATCAGAACCTTGTCATGCCATTCGGTCTGACTAATGCCCCGGCGGTGTTACAACACTTTGTTAATGACATTTTTCGCCGCCTGGTGGGTCAATTTGTGTTCATATATCTGGATGACATCTTAATTTACTCGCCTGATCTTGTGTCTCATCAGGAGCATGTTAGGCAGGTGTTACAGATCTTGCGGGATAATAAACTGTACGCCAAATGGGAGAAGTGTGTGTTCGCCGTACAGGAACTCCAGTTTTTAGGTTTCCTGGTGTCAGCGTCCGGTTTTCGTATGGACCCAGGGAAAGTGCGGGCAGTTCTGGAGTGGGATCTGCCAGAGAATCTTAAGGCACTACAACGTTTCCTGGGGTTTGCTAATTATTACCGGAAATTCATTCGTAATTTCTCATCCATGGTTAAACCTCTCACTGACATGACAAAAAAGGGGACGGATTTTTCTAGGTGGTCTGACAAGGCTTGTCAAGCATTCTCCTCCTTGAAAAGATGTTTTGCCTCGGCACCCATACTCATTCAACCTGATGCGTCACAGCCGTTCATTGTAGAGGTAGACTCTTCTGAGGTAGGGGTGGGAGCAGTTTTATCACAAGGTTCGTCCCCTGGTAAGTGGCGTCCGTGCGCTTTTTTCTCCAAAAAATTGTCGTCCGCTGAGAGGAATTACGATGTCGGCAATAGGGAACTCTTGGCCATTAAGTTAGCTTTTGAGGAGTGGCGCCATTTTTTGAAGGGGGCAGTCCATCCGGTTACCGTTATCACCGATCACAAGAACCTGCTATATCTGGAGTCCGCAAAACGTCTGAATCCCAGACAAGCCAGGTGGTCATTGTTTTTTTACCAGGTTTAATTTTGTCGTTACATATCGTCCTGGGTCAAAAAATGTGAAGGCGGATGCCTTATCTCGTAGTTTCCCTGGGGCTGGGAATACGGATGATCCAGTTCCTATCCTTCAAGAGGGGGTGGTGGTGTCGGCAGTATGCTCTGAGCTTGAGGAGGAGGTATTGGAGGCTCAGGGGGACGCCCCTGTTGGACCTCCAGGGAGACTGTTTGTTCCAGATCAGCTACGACAAAAGGTGATCGAGGCACACCATAACTCCGCTTTGGCAGGACACCCAGGAAGTAAAGCAACTGTGGATCTCCTCTCGCGTCGGTTTTGGTGGCATAACTTACATAAGGAGGTGGTAACTTTTGTTGCGTCCTGTGGGGTTTGTGCGTGCTCTAAGACCCCACATACCCGTCCGTCTGGGGCCCTCTTACCTTTGAAGATCCCGGAGCGTCCTTGGACTCATCTGTCTATGGACTTTATTACGGACCTCCCCCCGTCCTCGAGTAAAACGGTCATACTCGTTGTAGTAGACAGGTTCAGCAAGATGGCACATTTTATCGCTCTTCCTGCTCTTCCTAATGCTAAAACTCTTGCGCCGGTGTTCATTGGAGAGATTGTGAGGCTTCACGGGGTACCCTCCGATGTGGTGTCGGATCGGGGGTCTCAGTTTGTGTCCAAATTCTGGAAGGCTTTTTGTATTCGGCGGGGGATGCATTTATCGTTCTCATCGGCTTTTCATCCTCAGACCAATGGTCAGACGGAACATCTGAACCAGAGCTTGGAGACATATCTCTGGTGTTTTGTGTCAGAGAACCAGGAGGACTGGGCTTCTTTCTTACCTCTGGCGGAGTTTGCTCTTAATAATAGGCGGAGCGAATCCACTGGTAAGTCCCGTTTTTTGGGGCATATGGTTTTCACCCCCAGTTTTGTACTTTCAGTAGAGGGGGCTCTTCGGGGGTTCCTGAGGAGGAACGATTTTCGTCATCACTCGCTTCAGTGTGGAGAGGGGTACTGAAAAATCTGAGTACTATGGGGAACCGATACAAACGTATGGCTGATAGGAGGAGAGTGTCTGGTCCGTACCTAAGTGTGAACGATCGGGTATGGTTGTCTACTAAGAATATAAAACTCAAGGTTCCCTCCTGGAAACTGGGTCCCAGGTTCATAGGGCCGTACAGGATCAGTTCTATAATTAATCCGGTGGCATTCCGTCTTGACCTCCCCCCTACGTTTAAAATTCATAACGTGTTCCACAGATCTTTGCTTAAGAGGTATGTGGCGCCAATGATACCGTCACCTTTACCTCCTCCTCCAGTGGTGGTCAATGGAAATTTGGAGTTTCAGGTATCGAAAGTCATCGATTCACGTTTTAGTCGCCGGTCCCTTCAGTACCTGGTTCATTGGAAAGGGTATGGTCCTGAGGAGAGAATGTGGGTTCCTGCGTCAGATATTAACGCAGACCGGTTAATTCGGGCCTTCCACACGACTCATCCGGATAAACCTGGCCCTGAGGGTCCGGAGGCCCCTCATAGAAGGGGGGGTACTGTCACGGGTGTGTCGCTACGAAGATCGTCGCGACTACACAGCCTGACTTCTCGCAGCTGAGTTTTTGGTGCTTTGTGTTTTTTGGTAGTGAGGGAGTTAATTCTCTTCCTCTGTGCTTGACGAGGCTCAGCCTCGCCCAGCTGCAGTTAATGCTGCAGTATTGGGATTCCTTCAAATACCTGCTGGTCTGATAGGGAAGTTGTCGGTGAAAGCATTTCTTGCAGACCTTCAGAGCGGATCATTGTTTGGTGGAGTTCGGAGCGAAGAGTATGCGGTGTGGTTTCTTCCCTTCCTCCCTTTATCATTTATCTCCTAACCTGTTGTTGTTCCCTCTGTAATTGTGGTGTGAGTTTTTGTATGCAAGGTGGTCTTTGGTTTTCCCCTTGTACTGTCTCGTTTGTCTAGTACTGTGTTTTGGGCATTTTCTATCCTGTCCCCATTGTTGTGATCGGGGTCCTTCTCAGGACTAGATCACTGAGGTTCAGGGATATTCAGGAGTTTAGGGTTACGCTGGCGCCTGGACCTCTGTACCATTAACAGTACCTCCAGGTTGAGGGATTAGTCAGGGCCCCCGTTTAGGGTCAGCTCAGGCCCATGACCTCCTGTACGCTGAGACCGCGTGACAACGAATTACCTAGTTTATTATTATATACAGGAAAGGTAAATTGTGAATGAGGATAATTTAATATTTGCATGTAGATGAACAACGAGCCTCCAGAGCCAATGTTACTGGTGGTGCCCTTGGCAGCCCAGTCCAACACGGTTCCAGCCTTGACGATTTCATCAGAGTTGATGTCCGCCCTGACAGAATATTGACATCATACCATAATGGGAACATTATACCAAGATGAAGGAATTATACCAGGGTGGGGGAGATTCTATCAGGAAAAGGCCCAGGATGGGGGGAAATGTTATGCCATGGGGTCCAGGATGGGGGCATTATTATTGGACGAAACCCAGGATGGGGTAGGTTGTTACAAGAAGGAGCTAGGACGACAGACATTATTACATGGAGGGCGAACGCTCATGTCTTTATAGGATCTATAACTCTACAAGGGCCCATACATCTGACCAACTTGCAGGTGGGTACTCATGTCCAAATTATGTGCTGGGGCCCATCGGACTGTAGTCACGCCACTGCGGTTGAGTGTGCAAGGCCTAAAATAGGAGATAACACTGATGACATATATTTTATTGTAGGAAATTTTTGTAGATAATTACTTTTGGGGATTTAAGACTCTTCCAGTGAAGAGAACACTTTTAGTTTTGTAGTCACATAATGAAAATATAAAAGGATGGTTAAATATAACTTCAGGGGTGGATCTAGGGACAACTTCAACCACTGTAGAGCTGGCCGCCTCTGTCCCCTTCTCATCAACACTGAGCACAGCTTTATGGACAGCCTGCGGAGGTGGAGAAAAAGAAGCGTCTTAAAACCCTTGGAACATAAAATAAAGATAGATAAATAGACTGATTGACCTTACCTTAGAAACCTTTAGGTTGTTTCTTCCGGTGATACCAGATAGATCAGCGTTGTCGGAGAAGATGTTGACTACTCCCATCTTGCTTAGCGTTTCTTTAAGGTCGATCGTACCAGAGATTTAGAATTTGGGGAGGGATAAGTCCACATACCTGTGTGCAATTAAGAGGAGCAGCATTACACTGATACTTTAACCTACACCAGTCATACTGAGCTATATGTATAAACTGATGTATTCCCAATGGTGGCCTTTTATGGAGAGTGGGGATAGCAACACACAATGGGATTAAACATAGACAGACAAAGAGTTGAAGAGAAGGACAGAGTGGGGAAGAGACCGTGCCCATGGCTGAATAAAGACAGTTACTGAATAATGAACTGATGCTGTCACTTACTTCTTTTCCATTGATTTCTTCCACTTTTGAATTGTCTCTTCATTAAAATTCTTTTCTATTTTGGATAATTTCCCCTCCTTTGGTAGGATGAATAAGGCATCGGCATCACCTTTATAGTGTAGGGAGACCACATCGGCCTCTTGGGTGAAGGCCACATTGTACAATCCTGTTCTGCTCATGAACGGCACTTTCACAGTTGTGTTTTCATTGATGTGAAAATTTCTCTCTCTCGTCCATTCTTCATCAAATGGTTTTTCCCATTTTCCTATGAAGAAATGAATTGAAAATTAATTTAGCATGATTATTGTATGGAATGGCAGGGGCTGAGCTGTGATAATATACAGTACAGACCAAAAGTTTGGACACACCTTCTCATTTAAAGATTTTTCAGTATTTTCCTGACTATGAAAATTGTACATTCACACTGAAGGCATCAAAACTATGAATTAACACATGTGGAATTATATACTTAACAAAAAAGTGTGAAACATCTGAAAATATGTCCTATATTCTAGGTTCTTCAAAGTAGCCACCTTTTGCTTTGATGACTACTTTGCACACTCTTGGCATTCTCTTGATGAGCTTCAAGAGGTAGTCACCGGAAATGGTTTTCACTTCACAGGTGTGCCCTGTCAGGTTTAATAAGTGGGATTTCTTGCCTTATAAATGGGGTGAGGACCATCAGTTGTGTTGTGCAGAAGTCAGGTGGATACACAGCTGATAGTCCTACTGAATAGACTGTTAGAATTTGTATTATGGCAAGAAAAAAGCAGCTAAGTAAAGAAAAACAAGTGGCCATCATTACTTTAAGAAATGAAGGTCAGTCAGTGCGAAAAATTGGGAAAACTTTGAAAGTGTCCCCAAGTGCAGTTGCAAAAACCATCAAGCACTACAAAGAAACTGGCTCACATGAGGACCGCCCCAGGAAAGGAAGACCAAGAGTCACCTCTGCTTCTGAGGATAAGTTTATACGAGTCACCAGCCTCAGAAATCGCAGGTTAACAGTAGAGATGAGCGGTGTTCGACTAGAACTGTTCGCCAATCTCAAATTCGAGCTGTTTTGGGCGGTGTTCGAGTTGTTCGACGAACCCGAACGATTTGCAAAAAATTCGGCTGTTCGAGGTTATGTTCGATAACTGTTCGTGCACCAAAAGCGTGTCCTGCATGTCTGGCGCTATTTAGAGCACCAATCATGCAGGGATTGTCTGCCACTCACTGTAATGCCACAGCCATGGTGGTTGTGGCATTACAGTGATTGCCCAAATCGATGGGAACAGTGCCAACAGTGAAACATGAAAAGCCGGCAATTCAGCAGCGGCATACACCTGTACCCGACAATTTAGAACCGAAAGAATAGAGCTTCACACATAGATTAGATAGATATAAACATGTCAGCCACATATATACGAAGTACAGTGAAAGTGCTGCTTACTGTACTTGTCATTTAGCGTAAAGGATTTATCAAAAAAAATAATAGTGTTTTCATGCACCGTCTCTTTAAAAAAGCCGGCCGGCAATTCAGCATCTGTACCCGACAATTTATAACAGAAAGAATAGAGCTTCACACATAGATTAGATAGATAGAAACATGTCAGTCACATATATATGAAGTACAGTGATAGTGTTGGTTACTGTACTTGTCATTTAGTATTAAAATAAAGGATTTATTATTAAAAAAATTGGCGTGGGGTTCCCCTTAATTTTAGGCTCTAGCGGAGGTTAAGCAGACGGCTGGGGCAGATGTTTGAAGCCTGGGAAGGGGGTAATACCCACGGAGCTTCCCAGGCTACTAATATCAGCCCCCAGCTGAATACATAGCCTTTACTAGCTATTAAAATGGGGGACCCCCCCCAAAAAATGACGTTGGGTCCCCCCTAATTTAATAGCTAGCAAAGGCTAGGCAGACAGCTGGGGGCTGATATTAATAGCCCAGGAAGGGAGCCATGAATATTGGCCCCCTCCCAGGCTAGAAACACCAGCCGTCAGCCGCCCCAGAAATGGCGCATTCATAGGATGCGCCAATTCTGGCACTTAGCCTCGCTCTTCCACGCTGCCCTGGTGCGGTGGCAGGGGGTAATAGGGTTGGGGTTGATGTCAGCTTATAATGCCAGCTGACATCAAGCCCAGGTTAGTAATGGAGAGGCGTCTATAAGACACCCCCATTACTAACCCCATAGTCAAAGTTAAAAAAAACACAAACACCCAGAATAAAGTCCTTTAATTGAAATAAAGACACAATCCTTTATTGTTCTAAATTAAACCATACTTACCGTCACGCCCATTCCAGCTGAAGCCAACGATCTCCTGCAATAAAAGAAAAATAATAAAGCAACCTCATCCTTACCTTTCCATGGTTCCCACGACAGCTTCAGCTCTGCTACATCGAGATGACAGGCTGGACCGCAGCAGAACGCTGCCATCCAGCCTCTCATCCCGCAGACACTGAGAAGCGCAGGCTTGCTTGCGCTGCTCAGCGTCTCTCTGTGACGACATCCAGATGAGCCGAGTTCATGTCCAATGAACTCGGCTCACCTCATGCACGTCACTGACAGCGTGGGAAAATTCTCACGCTGAAGCGGTGAGTGCAGGAGAATTCTCCCACGCTGTCAGTGACGTGCATAAGGTGAGCTCATGTCCAATGAACTCAGCTCACCTCCTGCACGTCACTGACAGCGTGGGAGAATTCTCCTGCACTCAGCGCTTCAGCGTGAGAATTCTCCCACGCTGAAGCGCTGAGTGCAGGAGAATTTTCCCACGCTGTCAGTGACGTGCATAAGGTGAGCTCATGTCCAATAAACTCAGCTCACCTCCTGCACGTCACTGACAGCGTGGGAGAATTCTCCTGCACTCAGCGCTTCAGTGTGAGAATTCTCCCACGCTGAAGCGCTGAGTGCAGGAGAATTTTCCCACGCTGTCAGTGACGTGCATGAGGTGAGCCGAGTTCATTGGACATTAACTCGGCTCATCTGGATGCCCTCACAGAGAGACACTGTGGAGCGCAAGCAAGCCTGCGCTTCTCAGTGTCTGCGGGATGACAGGCTGGATGGCAGCGTTCTGCTGCGGTCCAGCCTGTCATCTCGATGTAGCAGAGCTGAAGCTGTCATGGGAACCATGGAAAGGTAAGGATGATGTTGCTTTATTATTTTTCTTTTATTTCAGGAGATCGTTGGCTTCAGCTGGAATGGGCGTGATGGTAAGTATGGTTTAATTTAGAACAATAAAGAATTGTGTGTTTATTTCAATTAAAGGACTTTTTTCTGGGTGTTGTGTTTTTTTTAAATACTTTACTAGAAATTCATGGTGGTCATGTCTAATATTGGCGTGACCCCATGAATTTCGGGCTTAGGGCCAGCTGATAATGCCAAGCTGGCCCTAACCCCTTTATTACCCAGTGAGCCACCGCATCAGGGCCCTGGATGAGTTGGGTACAGCGCCAGAAGATGGCGCTTCTATGAACGCGCCATTTTCCGGGGTGGCTGCGGACTGCAATTTGCAGCGGGGGTGGCCCAGAAAGCTTGGGCCTCCCTGCGCTGCGGATTCCAGCCCCCAGCTGCCTAGTTGTACCTGGCTGGACACAAAAACAGGGCGAAGCCCCACGTCAATTTTCTTTAAATTATTTCATGAAATAATTAAGAAAAAAAGGGCTTCCCTATATTGTTGTGTCCGGCCAGGTACAAATAGGCAGCTGGTGGTTGGGGGCAGCCCGTTCCTGCCTGCTGTACCTGGCTGGACACAAATATAGTGCGAAGCCCCACGTCAATTTTTTTTAAATTATTTCATGAATTTCCTGAAATAATTTAAAAAAATTGACGTGGGGCTTCGCACTATATTTGTGTCCAGCCAGGTACAGCAGGCAGGAACGGGCTGCCCCCAACCACCAGCTGCCTATTTGTACCTGGCCGGACACAACAATATAGGGAAGGCCTTTTTTTCTTAATTATTTCATGAATTTCATGAAATAATTAAAAAAAAAGTACGTGGGGCTTCGCCCTATTTTTGTGTCCAGCCAGGTACAACTAGGCAGCTGGGGGCTGGAATCTGCAGCGCAGGGAGGCCCAAGCTTTCTGGGCCCCCCCCCCGCTACAAATTGCAGTCCGCAGCCACCCCGGAAAATGGCACGTTCATAGATGCGCCATCTTCTGGCGCTGTACCCAACTCATCCAGGGCCCTGGTGCGGTGGCTCACTGGGTAACAAAGGGGTTAGGGCCAGCTTGGTATTATCAGCTGGCCCCAAGCCCAAAATTCATGGGGTCACGCCAGTATTAGACATGACCGCCATGAATTTCTAGTAAAGTATTTAAAAAAAACACAACACCCAGAATAAAGTCCTTTAATTGAAATAAAGACACAATTCTTTATTGTTCTAAATTAAACCATACTTACCATCACACCCATTCCAGCTGAAGCCAACGATCTCCTGCAATAAAAGAAAAATAATAAACCAACCTCATCCTTACCTTTCCATGGTTCCCACGACAGCTTCAGCTCTGCTACATCGAGATGACTGGCTGGACCGCAGCAGAACGCTGCCATCCAGTCTGTCATCCCGCAGACACTGAGAAGCGCAGGCATGCTTGCGCTCCTCACTGTCTCGCTGTGACGGCATCCAGATGAGCCGAGGTCATGTCCAATGAACTCGGCTCACCTCATGCACGTCACTGACAGCGTGGGAAAATTCTCACGCTGAAGTGCTGAGTGCAGGAGAATTCTCCCACGCTGTCAGTGATGTGCATGAGGTGAGCTCATGTCCAATGAACTCAGCTCACCTCCTGCACGTCACTGACAGCGTGGGAAAATTCTCCTGCAATCAGCGCTTCAGCGTGAGAATTTTCCCACGCTGTCAGTGACGTGCATGAGGTGAGCCGAGTTCATTGGACATGAACTCGGCTCATCTGGATGTCATCACAGAGAGACGCTGAGCAGCGCAAGCAAGCCTGCTCTTCTCAGTGTCTGCGGGATGACAGGCTGGATGGCAGCGTTCTGCTGCGGTCCAGCCTGTCATCTCGATGTAGCAGAGCTGAAGCTGTCGTGGGAACCATGGAAAGGTAAGGATGAGGTTGCTTTATTATTTTTCTTTTATTGCAGGAGATCGTTGGCTTCAGCTGGAATGGGCGTGATGGTAAGTATGGTTTAATTTAGAACAATAAAGGATTGTGTCTTTATTTCAATTAAAGGACTTTATTCTGGGTGTTTGTGTTTTTTTTAACTTTGACTATGGGGTTAGTAATGGGGGTGTCTTATAGACGCCTCTCCATTACTAACCTGGGCTTGATGTCAGCTGGCATTATAAGCTGACATCAACCCCAACCCTATTACCCCCTGCCACCGCACCAGGGCAGCGTGGAAGAGCGAGGCTAAGTGCCAGAATTGGCGCATCCTATGAATGCGCCATTTCTGGGGCGGCTGACGGCTGGTGTTTCTAGCCTGGGAGGGGGCCAATATTCATGGCTCCCTTCCTGGGCTATTAATATCAGCCCCCAGCTGTCTGCCTAGCCTTTGCTAGCTATTAAATTAGGGGGGACCCCACGTCATTTTTTTTGGGGGGTCCCCCATTTTAATAGCTAGTAAAGGCTATGTATTCAGCTGGGGGCTGATATTAGTAGCCTGGGAAGCTCCGTGGGTATTACCCCCTTCCCAGGCTTCAAACATCTGCCCCAGCCGTCTGCTTAACCTCCGCTAGAGCCTAAAATTAAGGGGAACCCCACGCCAATTTTTTTAATAATAAATCCTTTATTTTAATACTAAATGACAAGTACAGTAACCAACACTATCACTGTACTTCTTATATATGTGACTGACATGTTTCTATCTATCTAATCTATGTGTGATGCTCTATCTTTCTGTTCTAAATTGTCGGGTACCGCTGCTGAATTGCCGGCCGGCTTTTTTAAAGAGACAGTGCATGAAAACACTATTATTTTTTTAAATAAATCCTTTACACTAAATGACAAGTACAGTAAGCAACACTATCACTGTACTTATTATATATGTGACTGACATGTTTCTATCTATCTAATCTATGTGTGAAGCTCTATTCTTTCTGTTCTAAATTGTCGGGTACAGATGCTGAATTGCCGGCCGGCTTTTTTAAAGAGACGGTGCATGAAAACACTAATATTTTTTTTAATAAATCCTTTACACTAAATGACAAGTGCAGTAACCAACACTGTCACTGTGCTTCTTATATGTGTGATTGACATGTTTCTATCTATCTAATCTATGTGTGATGCTCTATTCCTTCTTGTCTAAATTGTCGGGTACCGGTGTATGCCGCTGCTGAATTTGCCGGCCGGCTTTTTTAAAGAGAGTGTCTTCTGAGCAGTTTGTCAGCTTTTGGACACCTTTGCAGGTGTTTTCTATGTGTTTCTATGTGTTTTTGTTTGCCTGCCATTGGTTTTAACGGTGTTCGACGGTGTTCTAAGGTGTTCGACGAACAGTTCGACGAACAGTTCCTCGAACATCCCGGTGTTCGACGAACCGAACCGAACCCGAACACTACGGGGGTGGCTCAACACTAGTTAACAGCAGCTCAGATTAGAGACTTGTTTGGGCTAAAGAACACAAGGAATGGACATTAGACCAGTGGAAATCTGTGCTTTGGTCTGATGAGTCCAAATTTGAGATCTTTGGTTCCAACTACCGTGTCTTTGTGCGACGCAGAAAAGGTGAACGGATGGACTCTACATGCCTGGTTCCCACCGTGAAGCGTGGAGGAGGAGATGTGATGGTGTGGGGGTGCTTTGCTGGTGACACTGTTGGGGATTTATTTAAAATTGAAGGCATACTGAATCAGCATGGCTACCACAGCATCTTGCAGCGGCATGCTATTCCATCCGATTTCCGTTTAGTTGGACCATCATTTATTTTTCAACAGGACAATGACCCCAAACACACGTCCAGGCTGTGTAAGGGCTATTTGACCCAGAAGGAGAGTGATGGGGTGCTACACCAGATGACCTGGCCTCCACAGTCACCAGACCTGAACCCAATCGAGATGGTTTGGGGTGAGCTGGACCGCAGAGTGAAGGCAAAAGGGCCAACAAGTGCTTAGCATCTCTGGGAACTCTTCAAGATTGTTGGAAGACCATTTCCGGTGACTACCTCTTGAAGCTCATCAAGAGAATGCCAAGAGTGTGCAAAGCAGTCATCGAAGCTAAAGGTGGCTACTTTGAAGAACCTAGAATATAAGACATATTTTCAGTTGTTTCACACTATTTTGTTAAGTATATAATTCCACATGTGTTAATTCATAGTTTTGATGCCTTCAGTGTGAATGTACAATTTTCATAGTCAGGAAAATACAGAAAAATCTTTAAATGAGAAGGTGTGTCCAAACTTTTGGTCTGTACTGTATGTGATAATATTATTTACACCCAATAAATTGACTAACTGTGATGATTACCTCTGAAATAAATGTAGTTGATGAGGACCAAAACGGCATCCTGGTCTACACTGTCCAGCAGCTCAGGGATCTTGCCATGGGTGTTCTTCTCCACATAACTGTTCATCTGATTTTTTGCTGCTTCTTCATTCTTGAAGTCAGTAGAGAACGCCTCAGAGTGGTAGAAATTCTTGGCTTTATCTAAGAACGTCTGAAGAATCTTGTGTTCCTGGGAGATGAAGAGCGCGTTCCCACCACTGAGCTGCAGTTCCCTGTCCACATCATTCAGGAGATCCAGAAGATGGTGAAAACCTTCATGGATTTCTTGTTCTGAGATCTTAGAAATGTTAAAACCGATTCCTTTTATGATCTGTGAGTGGGTCTGAGCCTTAGCACCAAGACTTAAGAAAGCAAATGAAGTAGAGACACTGACTGGGGAGAAGACAATGTTCTCCGAAGGATGATCTAGAGCCACCTGCCGATACAGGTCAAAGGAGAATTTGGTAGTGTATTGTGCTATCTTGTAGCTGGGCATGGACTTGTTATGTTGATGGTGGTACTCATTGACATGATGTTCCCCTTTCTTGTGATCGTCCTCTTTGTGATCATGGTGGTCATCCTTGTCATGTTTATGATCGCCCTCATGATGATCGGCCAAAACCAATATAAAAAGTAGAGCCTCTCCTAAAAACAGAAAGACCCTCATGTTTCTGAGAGAAATAGAAAATGTCACTTTCAATAAGTTTGTGTTGCATGTGGGTAATAAAAAAATGATGTCGTCTATATACCTGTCTCTACTACCCTGCAATAACCACATAGAGATGGGTGTGATGAACATTCGTAGGAATTTTTTTATTTGTTAAGACACCTTTTTAATTAATAGGTAAGAAATATTTTTTTTAAAAATTACATTGATGAGATATAATTAAATGGTGGAGGGGATATTTTACTGTCTGGTGGCAGCTGAGGAATGATATTCAGTATTAGAAAAACATGGTTGCTTTCTTCTGAAAACTACACTACCCCTGTACATGGCTTGTGTCTGGTATGACATATCAGTCGCAATGAAGGGGACAAGTGTTGTACTATATTGGGAGAAAGCCACCATATTTTTCCAGCCTTGGAGAACCCTTTTAATTTTTTCTCATAACTAGTGTAATTTCTAGGTTGGGTGCTTCTCTAGTTTTGGAGGACTCTACACATCATACTATTTCTAGGACAGTGCACCCCACTTAATGCTTTTTATCAGCTGGGGCGCAAAAAAATTAATGGGATACTTACTGATGAATTTCCCCAGAGCTTACAGGCAGGGGTGGGATTCGGCCAGTTCTCCTCGGTTCAAAGGAACCGCTTGTTAGAGCAGCCGGTTCCCTGAACCGGTGAGATCCAGAGCCGCTATCCAGTTTGGGCCCCACAGCAGCCGGGGAACGAGGAGGATAGGTGAGTATTGGGGGGAGGGAGGTTGCAGCAGCGGAGGAGCTGGGCACACGCAGTAGCCACTGCTGCAGTTACCACGTGTACCCGCTGCTAAAGGGACATGAATATTCCCTCTTCTCCACTCCCATGGGCATGGAGAAGAGGAAATATTCATTCTCTTTAGCAGCGGGCACGGAGGAGCGCTGAGCCGCAGCTCTTGCAGTCAGTGCACGCTACTAAAGAGAATGCTTATTCGCTCCTCTCCACGCCCATAGTCTCGGTGTGGAGAGGAGTGAATATGCCGGCAGCAACAGCAACAATTCACCTCGGCATCTGAGAGCGCGCGCTGCTCATTTGCCGACATGAGCTGCCTGTCAGACGGGACACAGCAGCGCTGGAGCAGAGGTGAGGAAGGAAGGTGAGTATAAGTCAGTGGGGGATGAGGGGTCCACGCATACCAGGATTGGGGGATGAGGAGGCCACGCATACCAGGATTGGGGGATGAGGAGGCCACACATAACCAGGATTGGGGATGAGAAGGGCATACATACCAGGATTGGGGGATGAGGGGGCCACATATACCAGAATTGGGGGATGATGGGGCCACACATACCAGGATTAGGGGATGAGTGGGCCACACATACCAGGATTGGGGGATGAGGAGGCCACACATACCAGGATTGGGGGATGAGGGCGCCACACATACCAGGAATGGTGGATGATGAGGCCACACATACCAGGAATGGTGGATGATGAGGCCACACATACCAGGATTGGGGGATGAGGAGGCCATACATAACAGGATTGGGGAATGAGGGGGCCACACATACCAGGATTGGGGGATGAGGGGTGCCATGCATACCAGGATTGGGGGATGAGGGGTGCCATGCATACCAGGATTGGGGGATGAGGGGTGCCATGCATAACAGGTTTGGGGGATGAGGAGGCCACACATAATCAGGATTGGGGATGAGGGGGCATATATACCTGGATTGGGGAATGAGGGGGCCGCATATACCGGAATTGGGGGATGAGGGGGCCGCATATACCAGAATTGGGGGATGAGGGGGCCACACATACCAGGATTGGGGGATGAGGGGGCCACACATACCAGGATTGGGGGATGAGGGGGCCACACATACCAGGATTCAGGGATGAGGAGGCCACACACACCAGGATTGGGGATGAGGGGTGCCATGCACACCAGGTTTGGGGGATGAGGGGGCCATGCACACCAGGTTTGGGGGATGAGGGAGCCCATACATACTAGGATTGGGGGATGAGGAGGCCACGCATACCAGGATTGGGGGATGAGGAGGCCCACTCATACCAAGATTGGGGGATGAGGAGGCCATGCATACCAGGATTGGGGGATGAGGAGGCCCACTCATACCAGGATTGGGGGATGAGGAGGCCATGCATACCAGGATTGGGGGATGAGGAGGCCATGCATCCCAGGATTGGGGGTTGAGGTTTGCCATACATAGCAGGATGGGGAAATTTACCAGTAGCTACTGCATTTCCCACCCTAGGCTTATACTCGAGTCAATAGGTTTTCCCAGTTTTTTTGTGGTAAAATTAGGTACCTCGGCTTACTGTTTGACTGCCCCCCTACTTGTATATGTTTGAGGAAAAGGTGTGTGTAAATGGGTGTGGCTTTAAAAAATGGGTGTGGTTTTTCTACACACACACAGAACCTGTTGTTAAAAATTTGAATCCCACCCCTGCTTACCGGTGGTTGTTGGGAAGCTATTACCAGTAACTGTTTTTACAGCATTTAATAGTCCCCTTAGGGGACTTTAATCTGCAATCTACCGATTGCTTGTGGTATGTATAGAGAAAAATCACAATCTCCTGATAATGCTGACCGGCGTAATGGACAGGCACGCGGGTCTTCAGCTGTCATGACAACCCATTGACGCCCCGCTATGACATCACGCCAATGTATTCATCGCTGTTTACACTGTTTACATACTGAGGATGCGGACAGCGGTGACATTGGGAATCGGGCTGCAATGGACAGGCGGCAGGGGGAATGGTGTGGCCTGTGGGCTACTGTTTTTAGCCCTTCGGCTATCTTATTCCGCAGGCCAGACTGAAACAGCCAGAGAGCCAGATGTGGTCGGCAGGTCACACTTTGCTCAGCTCTACTTTAAGCCCAGATAGCAGATAGGAGACCATTAGCAGAGGCACTGGAAGCTGCAGGCATACAGGAGACATCCTGGAAGTTGCAGGCTGACACGTAGCAGAGGTCTTTGAGGACTGAAGACAGGTAGGAGAGGTCTTGGAAGACCGAGGACAAGTAACAGAGAAACTGGAAGCCATAGGCAGACGGGAGACATCCTGGAGACCGCAGATAGGTAGCTGAAGTACTGGAAGCCGCAGGCGGAAAGGAGATTGCCGGGAAGCTGTAGGCGGACACGTAGCAGAGGTCCAGGAAGACTACAGGCATTCTGAAGACGTTCTGGAGACCGAATGCAAACTGAAAATTTTAGTACCAAGACAGGTGTGTGTTTTGGTAGGCCTAGGAAGCTCAACACATGGAAGCACAACTGGCAACTTGCCAAGCCTGACGGGGAGCACAGGAAAGTTTAGCAGACCGGGGATAGGGAGCAGAGCCAAGAACCAGGACAGGTGTGTAACAAAATCTTTTTGGGAAGAAAAGGAAAAATAAGAAACTAAAATAATGCTGTTGCGCATATATAGATAGATAGAGAGAGAGAGATACATATATACATAGTGGTCAAAATAAGTATTTCTGCCAATTTTGCAAGTTTTCCCAGCTACAAATAATGGAGAGATCTGTAATTTTTATCGTGGGTCACTTCACCTGTGAGACACAGAATCTAAAAAAAATACAAAAAATCACATTGTATGATTTTTAAATAATTAAATTGCATATTATTGCATGAAATAAGTATTTAATCACCGACCAACCAGCAAGAATCCTGGCTCTCACAGACCTGTTAGTTTTTCTTTAAGAAGCCCTCCTACTCTGCACTCATTACCTGTATTAATTGCACCTGCTGGACTCATTACCTGTATAAAAGACACCTGTACACACACTCAATCACACTCCAACCTCTCCACCATGGCCAAAACCAAAGAGCTGTCTAAGGACACCAGGGACAAAATTGTAGACCTGCACAAGGCTGGGATGGGCTGCAGAACAATAGGCAAGCAGCTTGGTGAGAAGACAACAACTGTTGCCACAATTATTAGAAAATGGAAGAAACACAAGATGACTGTCAATCTTCCTCGGTCTGAAGCTCCATGCAGGATCTCACCTCGGTGGGTGAGGATGATTCTGAGAAAGGTCAGGAATCAGTCCAGAACTACATGGGAGGACCTGATCAATGACCTGAAGAGACCTGGGACCACAGTCTCAAACATTACCATTAGTAACACACTACGCCGTCATGGATTAAAATCCTGCAGGGCACACAAGGTCCCCCTGCTTACACCAGCACATGTCTAGGCCCATTTGAATTTCGACAATGACCATCTGGATGAAACAGAGGAGGCATGGGAGAAGGTCATGTGGTCAGATGAGACCAAAATAGAACTTTTTCGTATCAACTCCAGCCGTCGTGTTTGGAGGAAAAAGAAGGATGAGTACAACCCCAAGAACATCGTCCCACCCATGAAGCATGGTGGGGGAAACATCATACTTTGGGGGTGCTTTACTGCAACGGGGATAGGACGACTGCACTGTATGGAAGGGAAGATGGATGGGGTCATGTATCGCAAGATTTTGGACAACAACCTCCTTCCCTCAGTAAGAGCATTGAAGATGGGTCATGGCTGGGTCTTCCAGCATGGCAATGACCCGAAACACACAGCCAGGGCAACTAAGGAGTGGCTCCGTAAGAAGCATTTCAAGGTTCTGGAGTGGCCTAGCCAGTGTCCAGACCTGAACCCAATAGAAAATATTTGGAGGGAGCTGAAACTCAATGTTGCACTGTGACAGCCCCGAAACCTGAAAGATCTGGAGAAGATCTGTATGGAGGAGGGGGCCAAAATCCCTGCTGCAGTGTGTGCAAACCTGGTCAAGTACTACAGGAAACGTCTGACCTATGTAATTGCAACCAAAGGTTTCTGGACCAAATATTAAGTTCTGTTTTTCTATTGTATCAAATATTTATTTCATGCAATAAAATGCAAATTAATTATGTAAAAATCATACAATGTGATTTTCTGGATTTTATTTTAGATTCTGTCTCTCACAGGTAA
Source organism: Phyllobates terribilis (assembly GCF_046119375.1). Lineage (NCBI taxonomy): Eukaryota > Metazoa > Chordata > Amphibia > Anura > Dendrobatidae > Phyllobates > Phyllobates terribilis. The sequence goes on along the minus strand of NW_027362763.1, from coordinate 680,967,914 downwards.
AGTGACCTACGATAAATATTACAGACCTCTCCATTCTTTGTAGGTGTGAAAACTTGCAAAATCAGCAGAGTATCAAATACTTATTTTCCCCACTATATATGCATGCCCTTACACTAATGCTGAAGTGCTGTAAAATGTCAGGAAAATCCTCCTAGAACAGCAGAACTTTCTATAGGGTTAATCAGAATCCCTAAAGATGACAGCGTCCGTGCACTGACTACTATTTGTCATGAGGTTACATGTGATTGGAGATGTGGTTGTGTTCAGAATTATCCAATCAGGGCCGCCATCAGGGCATTACTGCCCTTACTGGTGTATGGGGCCCGATGGGCCCGTTCTTCTGCTCACTGGGCCCCAGCGGCAAGATTCTGCGGGGTCAATAACTGTGAACATGCGTCCTTGGATGCACGTTCTCTTTAAATCTATTGCCGTGTTGGAACCTTCCTGCATGGCAATAGTTAACAGCCACCAGCCAATCACAGGCCGACTGCTGACGTCAGTGCGCACGTCGCTGGTGTATGACGTGACTGTCATGTGCCAGCGACCGTGCTTCGGGTGATGGGAGAGGCGGGTGCTGCTGGAGCACGGCAAGGTAAGGAGAACGTTTTTGTTTTTTTTTTAACTTTTTTTTTTGTAAAGCAGCACCATGGGGGCCTTATGGAGAGACACTATGGGGGCAGAATGGAGACACTATGGGGGCAGGCTGGAGACACTATGGGGGCAGAGTGGAGACATGAGGGCAGGATGGAGACATGAGGGCAGGATGGAGACATGAGGGCAGGATGGAGACATGAGGGCAGGATGGAGACATGAGGGCAGGATGGAGACATGAGGGCAGGATGGAGACATGAGGGCAGGATGGAGACATGAGGGCAGGATGGAGACATGAGGGCAGGATGGAGACATGAGGGCAGGATGGAGACATGAGGGCAGGATGGAGACATGAGGGCAGGATGGAGACATGAGGGCAGGATGGAGACATGAGGGCAGGATGGAGACATGAGGGCAGGATGGAGACATGAGGGCAGGATGGAGACATTGGGGCAGAATGGAGACATTATTACTGTAGGGGCTAATTATAGAGACAATGGGGGCAGGATGGAGACTTAGGGCCAAGATTTGGGACATTATTACTGTAGGGGCTAATTAAAGGATACTGTTTTAATTCAGAACCCAGAATTAATTAAAGCCAGGGTATATACATTCATCTCCTGCAGTGGCGCCATTCCTGCTATGTCGTGACGTTGTATCACGTGACAGCTGCAGCCAATGAGTGGTTGTCCATCACCTGCGGCCAGGCTTGGACTGGCCCACGGGAGGGCAGGTGAATACTCGGGTAGGCCCTCACATTCCTATATGAGCAATAGTTAGCACAATACACTTGATTCTCAATGAAGAAACAGAAACCACATCTAATCTTTCATGTGACGAATTACCTAGTTTATTATTATATACAGGAAAGGTAAATTGTGAATGAGGATAATTTAATATTTGCATGTAGATGAACAACAAGCCTCCAGAGTCAATGTTACTGGTGGTGCCCTTGGCAGCCCAGTCCAACATGGTTCCAGCCTTTACTATTTTGTCAGAGTTGACATCCGCCCTGACGGAATATTGACATTATACCATAATGGGGACATTATAGCAGGATGAAGGAATTATACCAGGATGGGAACGATTGTATCAGGAAAAGGCCCAGGATGGGGGGAAATGTTATACCATGGGGTCCAGGATGGGGGCATTATTATTGGACGAAACCCAGGATGGGGTAGGTTGTTACAAGAAGGAGCTAGGACGGCAGACATTATTATATAGAGGGCGAACGCTCATGTCTTTATAGGATCTATAACTCTACAAGGGCTAATACATCTGACCAACATGCAGGTGGGTACCCAGGTCCAAATTTTGTGCTGGGGCCCATCGGACTTTAGTCACGCCACTGCGGTTGAGTGTGCAAGGCCTAAAATAGGAGATAACACTGATGACATATATTTTATTGAAGGAAATTTTTGTAGATAATTACTTTTGGGGATTTAAGACTCTTCCAGTGAAGAGAACACTTTTAGTTTTGTAGTCACATAATGAAAATATAAAAGGACGGTTAAATATAACATCAGGGGTGGATCTAGGGACAACTTCAACCACTGTAGAGCCGGCCGCCTCTGTCCCCTTCTCATCAACACTGAGCACAGCTTTATGGACAGCCTGCGGAGGTGGAGAAAAAGAAGCGTCTTAAAACCCTTGGAACATAAAATAAAGATAGATAAATAGACTGATTGATCTTACCTTAGAAACCTTTAGGTTGTTTCTTCCGGTGATACCAGATAGATCAGCGTTGTCGGAGAAGATGTTGACTACTCCCATCTTGCTTAGCGTTTCTTTAAGGTCGATCGTACCAGAGATTTTGAATTTGGGGAGGGATAAGTCCACATACCTGTGTGCAATTAAGAGGAGCAGCATTACACTGATACTTTAACCTACACCAGTCATACTGAGCTATATGTATAAACTGATGTATTCCCAATGGTGGCCTTTTATGGAGAGTGGGGATAGCAACACACAATGGGATTAAACATAGACAGACAAAGAGTTGAAGAGAAGGACAGAGTGGGGAAGAGACCGTGCCCATGGCTGAATAAAGACAGTTACTGAATAATGAACTGATGCTGTCACTTACTTCTTTTCCATTGATTTCTTCCACTTTTGAATTGTCTCTTCATTAAAATTCTTTTCTATTTTGGATAATTTCCCCTTCTTTGGTAGGATGAATAAGGCATCGGCATCACCTTTATAGTGTAGGGAGACCACAACGGCCTCTTTGGTAAAGGCCACATTGTACAATCCTGTTCTGCTCATGAACGGCACTTTCACAGTTGTGTTTTCATTGATGTGAAAATTTCTCTCTCTCGTCCATTCTTCATCAAATGGTTTTTCCCATTTTCCTATGAAGAAATGAATTGAAAATTAATTTAGCATGATTATTGTATAGAATGGCAGGGGCTGAGCTGTGATAATATACAGTACAGACCAAAAGTTTGGACACACCTTCTCATGTAAAGATTTTTCTGTATTTTCCTGACTATGAAAATTGTACATTCACACTGAAGGCATCAAAACTATGAATTAACACATGTGGAATTATATACTTAACAAAAAAGTGTGAAACAAATGAACATATGTCTTATATTCTAGGTTATTCAAAGTAGCGACCTTTTGCTTTGATGACTACTTTGCACACTCTTGGCATTCTCTTGATGAGCTTCAAGAGGTTGTCACCGGAAATGGTTTTCACTTCACAGGTGTGCCCTGTCAGGTTTAATAAGTGGGATTTCTTGCCTCATAAATGGGGTTGGGACCATCAGTTCTGTTGTGCAGAAATCAGGTGGATACACAGCTGATAGTCCTACTGAATAGACTGTTAGCTGCTTTTTTCTTGCCATAATACAAATTCTAAGTAAAGAAAAACAAGTGGCCATCATTACTTTAAGAAATGAAGGTCAGTCAGTGCAAAAAATTGGGAAAACTTTGAAAGTGTCCCCAAGTGCAGTTGCAAAAACCATCAAGCGCTACAAAGAAACTGGCTCACATGAGGACCTCCCCAGGAAAGGAAGACCAAGAGTCACCTCTGCTTCTGAGGATAAGTTTATCTGAGTCACCAGCCTCAGAAATCGCAGGTTAACAGCAGCTCAGATTAGAGACCAGGTCAAAGCCACACAGAGTTCTAGCAGCAGACACATCTCTACAACAACTGTTAAGAGGAGACTTTGTACAGCAGGCCTTCATGGTAAAATAGCTGCTAGGAAACCACTGCTAAGGACAGGCAACAAGCAGAAGAGACTTGTTTGGGCTAAAGAACACAAGGAATGGACATTAGACCAGTGGAAATCTGTGCTTTGGTCTGATGAATCCAAATTTGAGATCTTTGGTTCCAACCACCGTGTCTTTGTGTGACGCCGAAAAGGTGAACGGATGGACTCTACATGCCTGGTTCCCACCGTGAAGCATGGAGGAGGAGGTGTGATGGTGTGGGGGTGCTTTGCTGGTGACACTGCTGGGGATTTATTCAAAATTGAAGGCATACTGAACCATCATGGCTACCACAGCATCTTGCAGCGGCATGCTATTCCATCCGGTTTGCGTTTAGTTGGACCATCATTTATTTTTCAACAGGACAATGACCCCAGGCTGTGTAAGGGCTATTTGACCAAGCAGGAGAGTGATGGGGTGCTACGCCAGATGACCTGGCCTCCACAGTCACCAGACCTGAACCCAATCGAGATGGTTTGGGGTGAGCTGGACCGCAGAGTGAAGGCAAAAGGGCCAACAAGTGCTTAGCATCTCTGGGAACTCCTTCAAGATTGTTGGAAGACCATTTCCGGTGACTACCTCTTGAAGCTCATCAAGAGAATGCCAAGAGTGTGCAAAGCAGTCATCAAAGCAAAAGGTGGCTACTTTGAAGAACCTAGAATATAAGACATATTTTCAGTTGTTTCACACTTTTTTGTTAAGTATATAATTCCACATGTGTTAATTCATAGTTTTGATGCCTTCAGTGTGAATGTACAATTTTCATAGTCATGAAAATACAGAAAAATCTTTAAATGAGAAGGTGTGTCCAAACTTTTGGTCTGTACTGTATGTGATAATATTATTTACACCCAGTAAATTGACTAACTGTGATGATTACCTCTGAAATAAATGTAGTTGATGAGGACCAAAACGGCATCCTGGTCTACACTCTCTAGCAGCTCAGGGATTTTGCCATGGGTGTTCTTCTCCACATAACTGTTGATCTGATTTTTTGCTGCTTCTTCATTCTTGAAGTCAGTAGAGAACGCCTCAGAGTGGTAGAGATTCTTGGCTTTATCTAAGAACGTCTGGAGAATCTTGTGTTCCTGGGAGATGAAGAGCGCGTTCCCACCACTGAGCTGCAGTTCCCTGTCCACATCATTCAGGAGATCTAGAAGATGGTGAAAACCTTCATGGATTTCTTGTTCTGAGATCTCAGAAATGTTCAAACCGATTCCTTTTATGATCTGTGAGTGGGTCTGAGCCTTAGCACCAAGACTCAAGAAAGCAAATGAAGTAGAGACACTGACTGGGGAGAAGACAATGTTCTCCGAAGGATGATCTAGAGCCACCTGCCGATACAGGTCAAAGGAGAATTTGGAAGTGTATTGTGCTATCTTGTAGCTGGGCATGGACTTGTTATGTTGATGGTGGTACTCATTGACATGATGTTCCCCTTTCTTGTGATCGTCCTCTTTGTGATCATGGTGGTCATCCTTGTCATGTTTATGATCGCCCTCATGATGATCGGCCAAAACCAATATAAAAAGTAGAGCCTCTCCCAAAAACAGAAAGACCCTCATGTTTCTGAAAGAAATAGAAAATGTCACTTTCAATAAGTTTGTGTTGCATGTGGGTAATAAAAAAATGATGTCGTCTATGTACCTGGCTCTACTACCCTGCAATAACCACATAGAGATGGGTGTGATGAACATTCGTAGGAATTTTTTTTATTTGTTAAGACACCTTTTTAATTAATAGGTAAGAAATATTTTTTTAAAAATTACATTGATGAGATATAATTAAATGGTGGAGGGGATATTTTACTGTCTGGTGGCAGCTGAGGAATGATATTCAGTATTAGAAGAACATGGTTGCTTTCTTCTGAAAACTACACTACCCCTGTACATGGCTTGTGTCTGGTATGACATATCAGTCGCATTGAAGTGGACCAGTGTTGTACTATATTGGGAGAAAGCCGCCATATTTTTCCAGCCTTGGAGAACCCTTTTAATTTTTTTCTCATAACTAATGTAATTTCTAGGTTGGGTGCTTCTCTAGTTTTGGAGGACGCTACACATCATACTATTTCTAGGACAGTGCACCCCACGTAATGCTTTTTATCAGCTGGGGCTCAAAAAAATTAATGGGACACTTACTGATGAGTTTCCCCAGAGCTTACAGGCAGGGGTGGGATTCAGCCAGTTCTCCTCGGTTCAAAGGAACCGCTTGTTAGAGCAGCCGGTTCCCCGAACCGGGGAGATCCAGAGCCGCTATCCGGTTTGGGCCCCACAGCAGCGGGGGAACAAGGAGGATAGGTGAGTATTGGGGGAAGGGAGGTTGCAGCAGCAGAGGAGCTGGGCACACGCAGTAGCCACTGCTGCAGTTACCACGTGTACCCGTTGCTAAAGAGACATGAATATTCCCTCTTCTCCACTCCCATGGGCATGGAGAAGAGGAAATATTCATTCTCTTTAGCAGCGGGCACGAAGGAGCGCTGAGCAGCAGCTCTTGCAGTCAGTGCCTAAAGCTACTAAAGAGAATGCTTATTCGCTCCTCTCCACGCCCATAGTCTCGGTGTGGAGAGGAGTGAATATGCCGGCAGCAATTCACCTCGGCATCTGAGAGCGCGCTGCTCATTTGCCGACATGAGCTGCCTGGTCGACAGGACACAGCAGCGCTGGAGCAGAGGTGAGGAAGGAAGGTGAGTATAAGTGTTTATTTTTTATTTTTTTATGTGTAAAGTGATTGGGCCACAAATACCAGGATTGGGGGATGAGGAGGCCACGCATACCAGGATTGGGGAATGAGGAGGCCACGCATACCAGGATTGGGGGATGAGGAGTCCACACATAACCAGGATTGGGGATAAGGGGGCATACATACCAGGATTGGGGGATGAGGGGGCCACATATACCAGAATTGGGGGATAAGGGGGCCACACATACCAGGATTGTGGGATGAGCGGGCCACACATACCAGGATTGGGGGATGAGAAGGCCACACATACCAGGATTGGGGGATGAGGAGGCCACACATACCAGGATTGGGGGATGAGGAGGCCACACATACCAGGATTGGGGATGAGGGGGCCATACATACCAGGATTGGGGATGAGGGGGCCATACATACCAGGATTGGGGGATGAGGGGGCCATACATACCAGGATTGGGGATGAGGGGTGCCATGCATACCAGGGTTGGGGGATGAGGGGTGCCATGCATACCAGGATTGGGGAATGAGGAGGCCACGCATGCCAGGATTGGGAGATGAGGAGGCCATGCATACCAGGATTGGGGATGAGGGGGCATACATACCAGGATTGTGGGTTGAGGAGGCCACGCATACCAGGATTGGGGGATGAGGAGGCCACGCATACCAGGATTGGGGGATGAGGAGGCCACGCATACCAGGATTGGGGGATGAGGAGGCCACGCATACCAGGATTGGGGGATGAGCGGGCCACACATAGCAGGATTGGGGGATGAGGGCGCCACAAATACCTGGATTGGGGGATGAGGTGGCCACACATACAAGGATTGGGGGATGAGGGGGCCACACATACCAGGATTGGGGGATGAGGGGGCCATACATACCAGGATTGGGGGATGAGGGGGCCATACATACCAGAATTGGGGGATGAGGGGTGCCATGCATACCAGGTTTGGGGGATGAGGGGGCCATGCACATCAGGTTTGGGGGATGAGGGGGCCCACGCATACCAGGATTGGGGGATGAGGAGGCCCACGCATACCAGGATTGGGGGATGAGGAGGCCCACACATACCAAGATTGGGGGATGAGGAGGCCCACGCATACCAGGATTGGGGGATGAGGAGGCCCACGCATACCTGGATTGGGGAATGAGGAGGCCCACGCATACCAGGATTGGGGGATGAGGTGTGCCATACATACCAGGATAGGGAAATTTACCAGTAGCTACTGCATTTCCCACCCTAGGGTTATACTCGATTCAATAGGTTTTTCCCGTTTTTTGTGGTAAAATTAGGTACCTCGGCTTACTATTTGACTGCGCCCCTACTTGTATATGTTTGATGAAAAGGTGTGTGTAAATGGTTGTGGCTTTAAAAAATGGGTGTGGTTTTCCTACACACACACAGAACCTGTTGTTAAAAATTTGAATCCCACCCCTGCTTACCGGTGATTGTTGGGAAGCTATTACCAGTAACTGTTTTTACAGCATTTAATAGTCCCCTTAGGGGACTTGAATCCGCAATCTACCGATTGCTTGTGCTATGTATAGAGAAAAATCACGATCCCCTATGAATGCTGACCGGCGTAATGGACAGGCACGCGGGTCTTCAGCTGTCATGACAACCCATTGACGTCCCGCTATGACATCACGCCAATGGAGCACCGCTCTACTTGTACCTGTTTAAGGCACAGGATGGCTGATTAAGTGCTGTCACGTCTGGGAAAAGATGCGGGCTCGGCATGTGAGCCCACGTCAAAAGCGTAAATATACGTCATATGTCGTGAAGGGGTTAATGTCAGGGTTCCCTCTTGGCAAAAATACTCTGTAAATAGGAGAGAACCTCTTAAATGAAATGGTCATGATATAATAAACTATGACATAGTCCATTGACTCGTTCTGCTCAATGCTTCCGGCATTTAGATACAGAAGTCAAAAGTTTTTGATGTTTTTAGAATAATTAAAAATGAAACAATTTCTGTATGTTGTATAAAATGGCACACCAGAAGACCATTGGAGAAGGTCATGGAGAAAATCATGAAAAAAAATCAATCATCCATCATATACAACATCTCAGTACTTACGGTGTTTTCGGATCCTTCAGACTTTGCAGATGTCTCCAGTGTCACAGATGATTTCATGTAGGACAACGTCCATCTATTGTGAAAGTTTAATTCTCTAATCATTAACCTTGTAATCTGTGCACCGCGGGACCGTCTGTGCCAAAGTCTATTAAAATTATTTGCTTTTAAGTTGCATCGTTCTACAAAAACCTCTGTGTCCTCCTCATCGCATCTTGTCTTGACCCCGAGATGCACTCATATATTGTAAAAATCGGGGAAAAAAAACTTTTTGCAAGTTAAATAGATACAATATTTACAGTGAGCACCCACATAGCCCCCTATATACAGTGTGAGCATCCACATAACTGTTCATATACAGTATGAGCTCCCACAAAGCTTCCTATACACAGCATGAGCCCCCACATAGCCTTCTGTATACATTATGAGCCCCCACAGGTCCTCTATGTACAGTGTGAGCAGCCACACAACACTCTATATACAGTATGAGTCCCCACATTGCTCCCATCGCAGTATGAGCCCCAGTATGAGCTTCCAGTTTCTCTGTTACTTGTCCTGGGTCTTCCAAGACCTCTCCTACCTGTCTTCAGTCCTCAAAGACCTCTGCTACGTGTCTGCCTGCAACTTCCAGGATGTCTCCTGTATGCCTGCAGCTTCCAGTGCCTCTGCTAATGGTCTCCTATCTGCTATCTGGGCTTAAAGTAGAGGTGAGCAAAGTGTGACCTGCCGGCTACATCTGGCCCTTTGGCTGCTTCAGTCTGGCCTGAGGAATAAGATAGCCGAAGGGCTAAAAACAGTAGCCCACAGGCTGCACCATTCCCCCTGCCACCTGTCCATTGCAGCCCGCTTCCCAATGTCACCGCTGTCCGCATCCTCAGTGTGTAAACAGCAATGAATACATTGGTGGAAAAGGGGGCCGCTGGCACTCTCTTCCACCAATCAGGGTGATACAGCAGATGTGAAGAAATGACAACATTGCGTCTGCTGTCTCACGCGCTGATTGTAAAGAGTCAGTGCACTAGAGACCAGAGTAGAGGGCTGGGGGAGGAGGAGCGAAGAGAGTATGTGTTTTGTTTTCTTCATATGGGTAAGGCATGTTTTCATGTGTATAGGAGGCTCCGTGGGGTCTCATACTGTATATAGGGGCCATGTGGGGGCTTGTACTGTAAATAGGGGCCATGTGAGGGCTCACACAGTATATAGGAGGCTATGTGGGGTTCACACTGTATATAGGAGGCTATGTGGGGGCTCACACTGTATATAGGAGGCTATGTGGGGGCTCACACTGTATATAGGAGGCTATGTGGGGGCTCACACTGTATACAGGGGCCATGTGAGGGCTTATACTGTATATAAGGGCCTTGTGGGGCTCACACTGTGCATAGGGGCCATGTAGGGGCACACACTGTATATAGGGGCCATGTGGAGGCTAAGGCCATGGCTCCACTATCAGTATTTGGTCAGTAGTTTATCTCAGGAGTGGGAGACAAAACCAGGTGAGGAACAATCAGAGAAAAGTTATAATAGAAAGAAAGTCACCAATTCTGCATTTATCACCCACTCATGGTTTTGGCTCCCACTCCTGAGAAAAAATACTGACCAAATACTGATAGTGGGGCCGTGGCCTTACACTGTTTATAGGAGGCTATGTGTGGGGCTCATACTGTATAAAGGAAGCTATGTAGGTGCTCATACATAGCCACCTTTTGCTTTGATGATTGCTTTGCACACTCTTGGCATTCTCTTGATGAGCTTCAAGAGGTAGTCACCGGAAATGGTTTTCACTTCACAGGTGTGCCCTGTCAGGTTTAATAAGTGGGATTTCTTGCCTTATAAATGGGGTTGGGACCATCAGTTGTGTTGTGCAGAAGTCTGGTGGTTACACAGCTGATAGTCCTACTGAATAGACTGTTAGAATTTGTATTATCAGCTGTGTAACCACCAGACTTCTGCACAACACAACTGATGGTCCCAACCCCATTTAAAAGATCTGGAGAAGATCTGTATGGAGGAGGGGGCCAAAATCCCTGCTGCGGTGTGTGCAAACCTGGTCAAGAACTACAGGAAACGTCTGACCTCTGTAATTGCAAACAAAGGTTTCTGCACCAAATATTAAGTTCTGTTTTTCTATTGTATCAAATACTTATATCATGCAATAAAATGCAAATTAATTATGTAAAAATCATACAATGTGATTTTCTGGATTTTATTTTTAGATTCTGTGAAGTGACCCACAATAAATATTTCAGACCTCTCCATTCTTTGTAGGTGGGAAAACTTGCAAAATCAGCAGAGTATCAAATACTTATTTTCCCCACTATATATGCATACCCTTACACTAATACTGAAGTGCTGTAAAATGTCAGGAAAATCCTCCTAGAACAGCAGAACTTTCTATAGGGTTAATCAGAATCCCTGAAGATGACAGCGTCCGTGCACTGACTGTTTGTCATGAGGTTACATGTGATTGGAGATGTGGTTCAGAATTATCCAATCAGGGCATTACTGCCCTTACTGGCGTATGGGGCCCAATGGGCCCTTTCTTCTGTTCACTGGGCCCCAGCGGCAAGATTCTGCCGGGTCAATAACTGTGAATATGCGTCCTTGGATGCACGTTCACTTTAAATCTATTGCCGTGTTGGAAGCTTCCTGCATGGCACTAGTTAACAGCCGCCAACCAATCACAGGCCGACTGCTGACATCAGCGCGCACTTCGCTGGTGTATGACGTGACTGTCATGTGCCAGCGACCGTGCTTCGGGTGATGGGAGAGGCGGGTGCTGCTGGAGCACGGCAAGGTAAGGAGAAAGTTTTTTTTTTTATTTTTTAACTTTTTTTTTTTGTAAAGCAGCACCGTGGGGGCAGAATGGAGACATGACAGAGTGGAGACATGAGGGCAGGGTGGAGACATTGGGGCAGAATGGAGACATTATTACTGTAGGGGCTAATTATAGAGACAATGGGGGCAGGATGGAAACTTAGGGCCAAGATGTGGGACATTATTACTGTAGGGGCTAATTAAAGGATACTGTTTTCAGTGAGGGGGGTCCTGTTATTGTGCAGGGCGACACTAAGTCGCTTTTTTTTCTTCATCTGGTGTAGTGTAGAAGTTGGGGAAAAATTAGGGCATGTGCTCTGTAAGCTGCTCTGGATAACTGTGCTATTTTATGCAGAGATGAGTCCTGGCTGGAAGAAGTGATGGCGGTCTGTTCTGGATGAACAAGAAAAGCGAAGATGAAGGACTTCAACTAGAGACGTCACCGGTGAGTCAGTGAGTTATCTGTACACTGACACTATACACTGTATATTATGTACAGAGCTCCTGTGTATAATGTCACTTATGGTAATATTAGTGTTGTATTTTTTTATTAATGATCAGTATTGTAGTATTCGGTCACTATGTGGTGGTAATATGTGATCTGGTCATGGTGTGGCGGTATTCCTTGTATTTGTTGTTATTCACTCACTATATGGTGGTAATATGTGGTCTGGTAATGGTGTCGCAGTATTTGTCCCTTGTACGTGATATTATTAGTCATTTTAAAAAATGTATGTGACACATTCCAATAAATAAAAATATACCTAAAAAGAGTATTGGGTATTATAACAAATATTTAATAGGTTAGAGTAAAGTAGGGCCCGATCAGAAGAGTCTACCTTCTCCTGGTGGCGGCTTAAAAAATCTTTTGGCCAAAACAAAAGCTGCTGACTGTGTATGTGATCTGGTCATGGTGTGGCGGTATTCTTTGTATGTGGTGTTATTCAGTCACTATGTGGTGGTAATATGTGGTCTGGTAATGGTGTCGCAGTATTTGTCCCTGCTGGCTGTGTATCTGATCTGGTGTTTGATGGGAACTGGTAACGTGTGATTGGTGAGGATGTGGTGCGTAAGTGGAGTTTTTTCAAAAGTGGGCGATGGGACTGTGGAAGGTTCGAGGGGTGGAGGCGGTTCCGGGGTGGAGTCTCAAGGGGCCCAAAAATTTTGCCAGTATGGGGCCCTGAAATTCCGGATGGCAGCCCTGTCTCCAATTATAAGAGGGTGCTCACATTTATGCAACCACATTATTATAGTTTTGTTATTTTTATTTGACCCTCAAAATTATTTCAATTTGTTTCTCAATGGATTTGTACAGATTATGGGCGACATTAAAAGTGACGTTTGAATCGGGGCCCATCGGACTCTAATTATGTTTCTGACTTTATCAATACAGTTTAATCAAAGCTAAGTAGCAAGAAGTTTCTGAAACAAAGTAGTCTTATTAACACCATGAGATACCAAAAAGAGACAACCCCCCCCGTCTGAGAAAAATGAGATAAGACACATGGAAAATATCGACCCAAGAACACAAGTAACCTAATTTAACTAATTGGTGCAGAAAATCTACAGCGTCCAAATCTGACCAAATACTCATCGTGTGAATTTAGACTTATAGTAAGTGGCAAGCACAGTGATCCACCATTCTCTGCTTCTTCTCACCTTTCCACCCTTTTCCATCCCAGATCTCATTCAGAATTGCAATCTTGCCGATCTTGTGCTTCTACCCGGGAGCCAAACTGAAAAGGCCGAGCTGCCGCCATAGGCGTGGGAAGTGACTGCAGCAACCCGATGGAAGAAAACAATGATTTCAGACTACCGAAGACTCCGGCAGGCGCTGCTGCGGAGCCAAGGTGTAAAGCTGCGCTCTAATCAAGCCGCCAGCACTTGGGGTAATAAATAGCGCGTCGGTGCTACCGCATTAGTTTTAAATAGTTGTAACCTTGGGGAGTCGTGCCCAATATATTACTATATAGCAATATGGCCGCATGAGACTCGCTGAAATAGATCTGTAGGAGTACAGCGGCCTGGACAGCTCCCTCACGACAACATATATATCAGCCGATATTAATATTTAATAATAAAGGAGCAGCCTCGGATATTCCTCCATAAATCAGTCTCGGAGCTGGATGGATTTATGGCCCGAGCGATGATGTGACATGAATAATTCACAGTGTGCTGGTGCCAGCAGAATCCTATATGTGTCCCGGCGGCCGTGGATGCTACATAGAGATTACACACAATTATCAGCACCATTGTTATGTATACCGGGCAAGGATGGATGATGGGGATCCCTAGGCCGTGTAACGCAAAGTGCGTCCTACAGTCCGGGGGGCAGAATCTGACATCACTAAAGTGATTGTTACATTATGGGCTTTAATCTTCTTATTAGTTCTGCAAAATCAGAGACTCGGGCTGCTCATCTGACCTTCCTCCATGCTTTACACTGCTGCTCTACTCCACGAGGATACAGCTTTGATCAGTCACCAGCTAAGTGCCATCATCTCTTGGCGTCTGAGGGGGTCTTAAATCTGCTTGCTTTCTTTGCCCTCATGCTTTATACTGCAGTTTCCCTCCATTATGACACCTCTTCCATTAGTAACTCTTGTATAACTGCATTGTCCATTGCAGACAATAGTCTTAAACTCCTCTCTCATGTCACCACATTAGGACGCCAACTTAGCAGCTTTGTTTATTGGAGTCATCAAATAGTATTAAGTCTTTCTGGCCTGAACACCGACTCCGTCTTCTGTTCAGCTTTCATGCTGTACACTGCAGCACTGCTCCATTAAGGCACAGCTTTGATCGGCACAAACAAATGCAGCCGCACATTGTGTGCCATGTAGTATGTGAATATTAATGTGACCCCAATTTATGACTGACCGGAAGTCAGCAGTAACAGTCACCGACTCTCCGTGTAAGTCTATGAGCGCTTCGGTCTGAGTCCCATAGACTTAGATTGAGAAGTGACCAACTAACCCTGGAGTGATCCGGTAGGTCACAACCTCCAGAAGATGACCGGCGCGGCACTGAGAACAGCAGAAGACGGCAGCTGGCGAGTATACTGGCAGTCACTATCTCCAAATGTGTGCAATAAAAGGAGATCTGACCATGACCTCCTAACAGAATGAAGCAAGTGTGAACAGGTGCAAGCTGCTGCGACTGCAGTATCCATGAACCACGGCGTGCAGCCACCACTTTGTGTGCAGGGAATATGTGAGCGATGAATAGATGAATTTTGAGCTGCATTACTGCCATATAGACTATAGCTATAAAACTGAGGCTCTTATCGCACAAATTGGCCAGTTCATATGTGCCCACCAGCCATGACAAGGCGACCCTGCTGATGGGAACCTGCTCTGACAAAGTTTGAGTTTTGTAATCTACTCTGTCAAAGTTTGCACCTACCTGCCATGACGAGATATACTATTCTGATGAGAAACTTTGATATAGGAGGCTCCCATCAGCAGGGTCGCCTTGTCATGGCTGGTGGGCACACTCGAGTTGGCCAGTTTGTGTGCTAAGTACCTGAAATTTATAACTAGTCTACTTCAGGTGTAGTTTATAGAGCAGTATTGCAATTTAAAATTCCCACAGTATATACAATGCTCATATACACCTCCGCGCACAACGTGTGGCTGGATTGGGTTGGTAGGTATATATTTTGGACACAGCAGCTTGCACCTGTTCACAGTTGTTTCATTTTCTTTGTTTTATTCTTTGCAACAACTTTGATCATTGGCTTCATCTTAGCTGCATTGTCTGATGCAGTCTGAGCTACAGTAAACTGAAATCCCCTTGCCATCCTGTCACAGGCAGCTGCTCCTATTTTCACACTATACTTTACACTGCAGCTCTGCTCCGTTCTGACAGTGCTTTCAGTCCATCTTTCTCTCTTTATGCCGCAGCTCTATTAGAACTCTGCTTTCATTGCTGACTCCAGCTTTGCTCCCTTGTCTGTTGGAGTATGCTGTAGTCTGAAATCCACGTACTGTCGCTTTGTGTTGCTCTGTCGCTGTGACGTGCAGCTTCCGGCTATTTTGGAGCTTTTGCGCTGGGAGGGCAGATTTGTCACACAACCAAAGGGTTGTGAATAAGACCCTTGGAGCCTCATGCACACATTCCTTATTTCGGACTTGCAGTTTTGGTGCAGATTTATATCTGCAGGATGTCAATTCTTTTAGTGTTTTTGCTGCAGATTTCACAATGAGAGGGGAAAAATCTGCACCAAAAATGCAAGTAAAAAATGCACCTATTTTACACTGCGTTTTTCCTGCCAAGAGACACTTCTGCACCAAATACTTAACGTGTGCAAAGACCCTATTATGAGTGACATCTGCAGAAAAAAACACTAAGGCTATATTCACACATGTTGGTTTTTTTTTTTACACCACAAATCTACAGCAAAACTGATCTCTGGCAGGAAATCAGCTGCGTCAGAAATGCAGGTTTTGCTGCGTTTTTTCAGCGTTTTTTTCACTGTCCTTCTGTCTCTATCTATTCATGTACATTAAGTTCTGTGAAAAAAAAAAAAACATTCTATTTTACCATCAAAAACGGTAATGTAAATTTTGGTGCGCTTTTTTGGCGTTTTTTTCACCACCCATTACTTCCTATGGGTGAAAAACGCTGAAAGAAGTGACATGATCTATTTTCCAAAAACCCAACCAAGGCACCAAATCCTGAACAAAAAAAACCAAGATGTGTGGACTGGTTTCTCATAGACTTTGCTGGTACTGCAAAACGCAGCTGAAAATTTGCATAAAAATCTGCAGCAAAAAACGCTGCAAAACACAATGTGTCTGAACATAGCCTTAGAAATAGACATTCTGCAGATTTAAATCTGCAAGTCAGAAATAAGCGACGTGTGCATGAGACCTCAGGATTCTCATTCACTTTGTTGGCATCAGAAAAAAAAAATGTGACAAATCTGCAACATGTGCACAGGCCCTTAAACTCACTACACAACGTACAGTCCACAGCTAGCAGTGAGAAGCCATTTTTTCAGAGTGGAATTTTTCATTGAAAGTATTTATTGTATCATAAAAATGACTTTCTGCACATTCATTTAAAACACTTGGAATATATTAGTGATCGCACATAATCCTTTGACAAAGCAGGATCCGAGTCGTCAGCTCTTCAGCCTGTAACGTTGCACAGCGGAGTTCATCCTCCACATGGGCAGAGGTGGAAAGATCTTTGCAGACCCCTGTTATAACCCCCAGCATCCTCCATGGACTCCCCCTATCCTGAATCGTCTTGTTTCGCCCCATGTAGAGGTGACATCTGTGTCCCATCCATCTTGTCACTTGTTAAACCTTGTGGAACGTTTCTTTGAATGTTGATGGATGTCGGTGTTGGGTGCAGCTGCCGGTCTCCACCATCCTGAGACGACACACTGTGACGAGAGACCAGCGGAGCTTCCTCTATACACTTTATCTTTAACTTCCCACCATTCCCATGATCTCTACTTGCTGTCAGTAAAGGGGGACGCGTCAGAGACTGAACCCGCCGGACTCGTTACAGCTGAGACTGAGAGTTCATCAAGGCAGTTAAGAAGATATTCACACGTTCAGTATTCGGTCAGTATTTTACATCAAAACCCGGAGAGGAACAATCAGAGGAAAAGTGTAATAGAAACACGTCACCACTTCTGTATTTATCACCCACTCCTGGTTTGGGCTACAAATACTGATGTAAAATACTGACCAAATACTGAACGTACAGTTGTCTGTCTGAGATCCCAGCAGATTAACCTTCTAATCTCACAAAGAATTGTCCACACTGGATATTATTGAGGTAATTGTTCATTTGGGAAAGAAAAGGTCTGTACAGATTGTCAACTCAGGCAAATTGTCCAAAATCCTGAGAGATTCCCGCTCTAAAGCCTACAGAAATGTGAGAGCATCTCTCAGCTATAAAACAGTCTTTGCAGCAAATCCTTTACTAAGGATCATTACTGATCCTGTACTGATCCTGAGTTACATCCTGTATTATACTCCAGAGCTGCACTCACTATTCTGCTGGTGCAGTCACTGTGTACATACATTACATTACTGATCCTGAGTTACATCCTGTATTATACTCTTGAGCTGCACTCACTATTCTGCTGGTGCAGTCACTGTGTACATACATTACATTACTGATCCTGAGTTACATCCTGTATTATACTCCAGAGCTGCACTCACTATTCTGCTGGTGCAGTCACTGTGTACATACATTACATTACTGATCCTGAGTTACATCCTGTATTATACTCCAGAGGTGCACTCACTATTCTGCTGGTGCAGTCACTGTGTACATACATTACATTACTGATCCTGAGTTACATCCTGTATTATACTCCAGAGCTGCACTCACTATTCTGCTGGTGCAGTCACTGTGTACATACATTACATTACTGATCCTGTGTTACATCCTGTATTATACTCCAGAGCTGCACTCACTATTCTGCTGGAGCAGTTACTGTGTACATACATTACATTACTGGTCCTGTACTGATTCTGAGTTACATCCTGTATTATACTCCAGAGCTGCACTCACTATTCTGCTGGTGCAGTCACTGTGTACATACATTACATTACTGATCCTGAGTTACATCCTGTATTATACTCCAGAGTTGCACTCACTATTCTGCTGGTGCAGTCACTGTGTACATAAATTACATTACTGATCCTGAGTTACATCCTGTATTATACTCCAGAGCTGCACTCACTATATACATTCTTTTTTTTTTTTTTTTTTTAAATAAATAAAATAAATTCTAACTATACAAATATATACAAGACAAAACAAAACACCCCACACTCAAGCCCACCAGTCCCTCCCCGGCACTGACCTGAGAGCTGGTCCTGCGCCTCATGCCTCAGTCCATGTCCAACGTCCATAGGCCAGATCAGGCAGTGCCAGTTTTTCACCCAAATAACCAGTGTCCCACAAGATGAACCCACCTCCCCCCTTTTCCCTCCACCCAACCTAACACCTACACCCAAACCCATATATACAATATATACAGAAACAAACAATACAATAACAAACAATACAATAACCACAACTGACAAAGCCCAAGTTCGGTGCCTGCAGCCCTACATCACTGTCTACTGATCAATAAAACAAAAATCTATGGTGTCAGCAGCAGCCCACCACCAGGAGAGGAGATGACCAGACTAGGGCACACTAAAAGAAAAGCCCCTCCAGAGGAGAGCGGCCCTCCGTGTACCCAGTCTCTCATACTCCAGAGAATGCACCTTCACCAGGTCACCGAGTATGGTCCTAAACACATCGTCCACTGGGAGGATTTTCCGCTGCGTCGATGCTAAGCACCGTGCGTTCCACGTGTGATACCTAACCACTGCGCTAACTAGAAATAAGGTGCAGCGGTCCCGACCACCCAGGTCCCCGAATGCTCCATAGGCCCATTCCGCATAAGAGAGACCGGCCAGCCGGGGCCAGCCAATGGAGGTGCCCACCCTGTTGTACACCTCTGTGTTAAAGGGACAACGAAGCAGGAAGTGGTCCATGCTTTCAAGCATGGTACCACAATGCTCCCGAGGACAGTTCCTGTCCTCAGAGCTCCTACACTTCAGATTGTCCCTCACACACAGTTTCCCATGGAAGCAGCGCCAAGCCAAGTCCCAAACCTTCAAGGGGATCCTGATAGAATTCAAAAGATGCAGACCCACCCCAAGATCCCGACTTGGGCAATCCCTGAGCGCCAGAGGCCTCTGAAAATGGGTCAACAGAACCCTTTTGTCAAGGAGCTTCCTTGGCAGAGTCCTGACCTCCCACATTCCCAGACCCCACCGGCGAATTACCTTCAGAACCACGGTAGCGTAAGCCAGGAGATGTCCATGCGGTGTGCGGAGATCCTTCACTTGCCCTCCTGTCTCCCATTCCTGGAAGAAAAGCTGAAACCATCCCTTACAGGAGAATACCCACGGAGGAGCCCTCTCTTTCCAGAGGTTTGCAATATTGATCTTAATGAAGGTATTCACAAGGAATACCACAGGGTTGACCATACCCAACCCTCCTAGTCTCCTCGTACGGTAAGTAACCTCCCTCTTGACCAGGTTCAGTCTATTCCCCCATAACAGTTGAAAGAACAAACTGTAGACCCGAGTCCAGAGAGGCTCTGGCAAGATGCACACACTGCCCAGATAGATCAGCAAAGGGAGCAGGTAAGTTTTGATCAGGTTTACCCTTTCCCTTAGGGTCAAAGACCAACCCTTCCATTGGTTCACCTTCTGAGTGGCGATCTCTAGCCTGCTGTCCCAATTTTGTTTGGGGTAATCCCCCTGGCCAAATTCGATGCCAAGAACTTTTGCAGAGACTTTGGGTTCTGGAAGGGTGTCCGGGAGATCAAAACCAGGATCTCCTCCTCCCAGCCAGAGACTCTCACACTTATCCCAGTTGATCTTAGACCCGGATGCCTCCGAGTAGCGATTTACCTCTGACATCAGCCATTCTGCCTCCCATCAGAGGAAACAAAAACGGTGACGTCATCGGCATACGCCACCACTCTCAGAGTGGCTTCCGGTGCTGCCCAGGCCAACCCGATCCCAGCCAACGGTCCACCCTCCATCCTCCTAAGAAGTGGATCAATCGCAAACACGTACAGTAGCGGGCTCAAGGGACAACCCTGGCGAACACCACACCCAACCTCAAAAGAGCTGCCAATCCAACCGTTCACAAGCGGGAAACTCTCTGCCCCAGAGTACAAGGTCTTAAGCCAATCAACGAACCCCCCTGGCAGGCCATACCTCAGAAGGACAGACCAGAGGTACTCATGATTAACCCGATCAAATGCTTTTGCCTGGTCCAATGACAGCATGTACCCCTTCCAGTGGCCAGCCCTACCCTGCTCCACCGCCTCTCGGACACAGAGTACAGCACTAATTGTACTGCGGCCCGGAACAGAGCAATGCTGGGCCCCCGAAAGGAGCTGGGGTGCAAATTTCACCAGCCGATTAAACAGCACCTTTGCCAAAACCTTCCTGTCTGTATTGAGAAGCGCTATGGGACGCCAATTCTCAATGCAAGATGGGTCCTTACCCTTTGACAAGATGATCAGGGCAGACCTCCTCATTGACTTTGGCAGAGTGCCCGAGGAAAGACACTCATTGAATACCTCAGTCAAGAGGGGAACCAAGGCGTCCTTAAAGGTCTTAAAGAATTCAGATGTTAAGCCATCCGGACCGGGAGATTTCTTCAGGGCAAGCCCTTCAATCGCCAACTTAACTTCCTCTTCCCTGATCATCTCTGTCAAAACGCCAAGAGAGGGGTCTACCCCTGGTTCGGGGACAGCTTCAGCCAGAAAAGCCGATATCTCATCCCATTCCAGATCCCTCTTCCCCAACAGGTGCGAGTAGAAGGATCTAACGACCTCCAGGATCCCTGATCTGGATCTTTTCAGGGACCCCGCAGTGTCAACCAGTCCTGTAACAACTTTACTATTCACTGACATCTTGCAGTTTCTGTAAGGGTCGGGCGAGCGGTACTTCCCGTAATCCCTCTCAAAAACCAAAGATGCGTGCCTATCATACTGACACCTCATTAGCAAAGATTTCACTCTGGAGATCTCCTCGCGGCTACCTCCAGTTGAGACAAGATGCTCGAGTTTCCTCCTCAGGCCCTGATACAGGCGGTACCTGTCCAGGCTCCTGAGGCTCGAGAGCTGGCGGAAGAATCTCGCCACCCTTTTCTTAAACATCTCCCACCACTCTGATTTACTACTACAAAGATCCAGTAAGGGCACCTGGCTCTGAAGAAAATCCTCAAAGGACTGTCTTATCTCCGCTTCTTCCAAGAGAGACGAATTGAGCCTCCAAAAGCCTCTTCCCATCCGGGGGGTCTCTGTAACATTCAGGGAAAACAAAATCAAACAGTGATCGGAGAACTCCACCTCAACAACAGATACTGCTGAAGAGACGGCTTCCTCCTTTAAATAAAACCTGTCTATCCTGGACCTACAGTTACCTCTATGATAGGTGAACCCCTCGTGGCCTGCGGTGTGCCGGATGTGGACATCCACCAGGCGAGCCTCACTAGCTATACTATTAAGGGCGACGCTATCATAAGTCAGCTTGTCTCTGGAGCCTCCTCTATCCCGGGGCCTCGTGACAGTGTTGAAGTCCCCTCCAAAGACGACCTGCCGACTCGTAAAAAGGTAGGGCTTGATCCTCATAAAGAGACACTTCCGGTCCCATTTAGATTGGGGACCATAGATGTTAATGAGCCGAAGCTCTTGTCCCTTCATGAGGACATCTAATATCAGGCACCTCCCCATTTCTAACTCAGTAACCCGTCGGCATTCTACCGGTGCGGTAAAAAGGACCGCCACTCCGCTATACGGCTCGGCCGCAAGAGACCAATAGGAGGGCCCGAGTCTCCACTCCCTCTTAGCTATAAACACCTCTGCCATATTTGGCAGCCTGGTCTCTTGCAAAAAGAAAATGTCAGCTTCAACCCGGCTGAGAAAATTAAAGGCCGCAAATCCAGCCATGTTTGACTTAATGCTGGCGACATTAATGGACGCCAGCGTCAACGGAGTGGGTACCGCCATCATTGGTGATTGAGTTAGATGGCTTTCTTCTTCCCACTCCCCTTATCCTCTGCCTCAGAGGAGGAATCCTTCCCCCTCTTTAATGACACAGAGGTGTCCATTCCCACATTTTTCCTTCTTTTTTCGTCCTCGTCTCCGGACTCTGGTCCAGTCCCTCCCCCCAAGGACCCTGCATCCCCAGGAGAAGGAGACTCGGCACCCCCTGTAAGCTCCGCTGAAGCCGGAACCTCACCCTCGGCCTCCTCCTCAGAGGAAGAGATGTTATCAAGGGCTTGGAACCGGTTAGAAAGACCAACTAGAGGGGAGTCGGTTTTACCTTCCTTAGGTACCTTGGTCAGAGCGGGAGAAGATGTTTTATCTCCCTTCTTTTTCTTCTTTTTGGTGCCGAGCTTACGCTTGTTCTCTAACCACCGCTTATTATCCTCATCCATACTTTCATAATGGGAGGATTCTGAAGCAGAGGCAGTTTCCTCCCTGTGGATCCTCCTGACCTCCTCATCCAACTCATCATCCCTCGGGGCCTCAGCAGCAAGACTGGCATCCAGGACAGGGGCTGCCCCGGTAGTCTGGGGCTCGCCCCGCTCCCTCTCCTGTCTGCGCTTGTCTAGACGCCTCAGCTGGGCAGGCGTCTTTTTATTGCTTTTCTTCCCTGGCCCCTCAGCTCCCCCACCCCTGCTAGTCCCCTCCCCAGCAGAATCGGCCTCACGGCTTACTCCCACCGGTGTCTCGACTGCATTAGCAAAGGAGCGAGGACAACGGCTGAATGGGTGGCCTAACTCACCACACAGGTGGCACCTAATCTCCACACAAGAGGCGGCAAGATGGCCGACACCCCCACACAACGCGCATTTCTGCACGGTGCAGTTTGCACTGAAGTGTGTGGGGTCGCCGCACCTGTGACAGAGCTTCGGTTGCCCCTGGTAGAAGACCAGGATACGATCCCTACCCAGGAAGGCAGACGATGGAATGTGGGCAACCGTACCACCTGAACGCTTAAGTTTTACCATAAACGTCCAGGCCCCTGACCAGATACCAAACTCGTCGCGGTTTTTCTTTGGCATCTCCACCACCTCTCCATACCGACCAAGCCACGTCATGATGTCATAGCAAGAAAGCGACTCGTTACGAGTCATCACGGTCACTTTCTTGATCTGGTTTTGGCGAGACACTGCCTGAACGGCAAAGTCTCGCCAGCCGGGCTCATTTTTTGCCAACTCATAATTCGCCCAGAAGAGCTCAAGCCCCTCCGGCCGAACAAAGCTGACATCAAACTCAGGCGTGGAATAGGGATGTATCAAGGCGTAGATGTCAATCGCCTTGAAGCCCATCCTCAGCAGGAGCTCCACAACTTTAGACCTTGGCGGACATGCATCACTGCCCCTCCACCGAAGACGGACCACATTCCTACGCACACTGCCTGGCCCCGCTGTTGGGAGGGACCACACTGTATCTCCCCCTTTTTGCTCTCGGAAGGCCCCGAGGCCATGCCTCTCTATCCAGAAGGATAGATCAACCTCTCGACCCTCTACCATTAGTGATCTCTCCCCCTTCTTTAGAGCCTCCAGAAGGCGCCGTTGCAACATGCCGTCCCCAAAGCCCGGAGACGAGGAGGATGCCCTATTTGCCCCGGAGGTGACACTGGCATAACTCCGGATAGGTGTTGCCACCCCCGGGGGGGCAACCGGACCAGTGACAACGTCAGCCCCAACAGTATCACCATTACCCACCTCCATCTCACCCTCCACCAAACCAGCAACCACACCACCAGACAATGAATTATCCTCATTCACCTCCACCACCACATTCATTCCTGCTGGACCAGTAACAATGGTGGATGACCTTTTGACCTCCGAATCAGGCACAAGGGGCTCAGTCACCTCCATAGAACTGGAGGCGACCTCACCCCCGGTCTTATGTGTGCCTTCCACATCATCGGTCGGTAATTTCCGCTGTTTGGCATTTGGTATAATGTGCCGCTGATCTCTAGCTGCAGTTAAGCGCCGCTGATCTTTAGCATCAGGATCTTCCGGACCAGCGACGCCAACACAAAATAGCACTTTCGTGGGAGGACCGGAACGCTCAGCCCCAACTGCCCCCTCACACTGCCGCCGCTTCTCAACTAAGTGATCAGCGGCAACAGCATTCAGAGGCGCCGAGGCTACCGGAGCTGCCCCCGACACCGGGCTGCTCCCCCCTCCCACTGAGGAGCGCACCACAGCATCGTGGCCTGATGGAACGCCCGCCGCCGGGCCGCCCTCACTGTCCAGCCTCTTGGCTGATGCACCTCCTGCTGCGTCCCCGCTACTACAAGCAGAGACGGAGCTCTGCGCCTCACTACCGCGCTCTGTAATCTCCCCGCGCCTTTGCACCGGATCCACAGCAGAACCCGGGCTGGGCTGGGCAACGGGGCTTATACAGCGAGCTGAGCCTGCCGCCGACTCAGGGGGTACAGGGAGGGGGGCATATACGTATCTTACCGCCTCCTGCAGCTTTGGCTTGGTCTTCTTTGCCTTTTTGTGGCCCCCAGGTGCCTCTTCTGGTAGATCGTCACCAAGATGGAAGTTTTGGAGGCACACTGGGGACTCCAGGAGCTTTATCTCTGCCATTAGCGCCCCTCCCTGGATGCTGCTGTCACTGTCCTCCCCAGAGCCAGCAGAACTGCGACCGGATGTCACTGTCGTCTGTCCTGCAGGGAGCTCGCTGCACGTGGCCTGCGGGTGACTTTGCAGGCTGCCAGGTGGGGCTTGCTGCTGGTCATCATCACTCTCATCATCCACCTGGCTCTCAGGCTGCAGCCCCATCTGTCTTTGCTCTCTGGTATCAGCCATTTCTCTGTAGCGGTCTTCATTTATAAGTTTTTCTTTGAAATGACCACTCTGCTCCCTGATGTCAGCTTTCCTCAGTTCCAGCAGGTGAATCTCGCTGGTCAGTCGCTTTACCTCGGCCTGGAGTTTAGCCTTGCTCTGTTTGGAGGCCCCCGCAGCTTTGGCGCTTGTGCAGCGCAGCTCCTCCCGGAGCCTCCTGATGAGCTTACTGGCATCTTCATACTCACGGAGGTGGATCATGACCCGGGAGGCATAGGTGGACACAGACTCCCGGGGTCCCTGCTGCGCCCACCCCCCCTCAGGGAGGTCGGCCTCACCTCCGTGAGCACTCAGCTTTCCTCCGGAAGGAGCGCCATCTTGCACGCCGCTGTCAGGCTTTTCCTCCATGCTGGAAGCCTTGCAGCTTCTGGGGGTCTCCACAATCCCGGGGGGAGTAGGAGCCACATTGCTGCGACTCCTGGTGCAGCGTCTCACCCCCGAGTCCTCTGATGTGCAGGCCGGTTGCTGGTTTCTTCTGCCCCCCGCCGGCCTGGTTCGGGAAGCAGAAGCCTGGGACTTGGCTCCTTCACTCATCCCAGAAACCAGCTCTCCCTCTGGGAAAGAGAGAGAGCAGGTCCCCAGGTGGAGAGGTGTTGGTTCTCAGAGATCAGGAGCTCACTGCAGGATCTGCAGCCACCACACCCGTAATCAGCACACTGACTAGCAGCTGATCAGAGCTGCACCCAGTATGCTGCTGGTGCAGTCACTGTGTACATACATGACATTACTGATCCTGAGTTACATCCTGTATTATACTCCAGAGCTACACTCACTATTCTGCTGGTGCAGTCACTGTGTATATACATTACATTACTGATCTTGGGTTACATCCTGTATTATACTCCAGAGTTGCACTCACTATTCTGCTGGTGCAGTCACTGTGTACATACATTACATTACTGATCCTGAGTTACATCCTGTATTATACTCCAGAGCTGCACTCACTATTCTGCTGGAGCAGTTACTGTGTACATACATTACATTACTGGTCCTGTACCGATTCTGAGTTACATCCTGTATTATACTCCAGAGCTGCACTCACTATTCTGCTGGTGCAGTCACTGTGTACATACATTACATTACTGATCCTGAGTTACATCCTGTATTATACTCCAGAGCTGCACTCACTATTCTGCTGGGGCAGTCACTGTGTACATACATTACTGATCTTGAGTTACATCCTGTATTATACTCCAGAGCTGCACTCACTATTCTGCTGGTGCAGTCACTGTGTACATACATTACATTACTGATCTTGGGTTACATCCTGTATTATACTCCAGAGTTGCACTCACTATTCTGCTGGTGCAGTCACTGTGTACATACATTACATTACTGATCCTGAGTTACATCCTGTATTCTACTCCAGAGCTGCACTCACTATTCTGCTGGTGCAGTCACTGTGTACATACATTACATTACTGATCTTGGGTTACATCCTGTATTATACTCCAGAGCTGCACTCACTATTCTGCTGGTGCAGTCACTGTGTACATACATTACATTTCTGATCCTGAGTTACATCCTGTATTATACTCCAGAGCTGCACTCACTATTCTGCTGGTGCAGTCACTGTGTATATACATTATGTTACTGATCTTGGGTTACATCCTGTATTATACTCCAGAGCTGCACTCACTATTCTGCTGGTGCAGTCACTGTGTACATACATTACTGATCCTGCGATACATCCTGTATTATACTCCAGAGCTGCACTCACTATTCTGTAAGCTTTAGAGCAATAATGCCATAGTATTAGTTTCTCTGTGATTCTGGTGATTTGTATTTTGGAAGTGTCATCTGATTTAAGAGATAATGATCTCTCCCTACTACTACTCTACTCTCCCTGTGTAGAAGGAGCTCAGCTGGGATATAAGGGTGTAATCTAAGAGCATACTTGCTGACTGTTTCCATTAACAACTATCAGGCTAAGTGCCCACGATGCAGAAATGCTTCAGATTTTTTTGGCTTCTCCCTGGCAGGAAAAATGCATGCAGATTTTACATGTGTTTTTCCTGTCAGGTAGAAGCGTTTTTGCATGAATTTCCGCATGCGGGTTGACAGGCGATTTTAGCGTCACTTGGAAAGTGCTTGACAATTTGGTCATAAAATATAAATCCATGCAACCAGCATATATAGTGTGACCAAGTAATAATTGAAAAAAAGATTAAAAATGGTAAAAAAGAAAAAAAACATTATACTCACCTTCTGATGGCCCCCGGTCTTTTCTCTGCTGCGTCCGGTCTCTTGTACGGCTCGCGGTGGTGTGAAAGGACCTTTCATGATGTCATTTAGTCATGTGACGCCGACGTCAGCGGTCACGTGACCTGTTACATGACTAAATGACGTCACCGCAGGTCCTTTTACACCACCGTGAGCCGTACAGGAGACCAGGGGACATCGGAAGGTGAGTATAATGTTTATTTTAATTCTTTTTTTACAGGTTCTATGGTACCCGGGTCTGGATGAGAGTCTCCTCTTCTCCAAACTCGGGTACCATCCGCACATAGAATCGCTTAATATCCGCATGTGCAGATGTAGTCATGCAGATATTATGCATTTCAAGTCAATGGCGGCGATTACGCTGCGTGTATGCAAAATTAATGGATTAATGGACATGCTGCAGATTTTTCCGCAATGATAATCCGCAGCGGATATTTCCGCAGCATGTGCACAGCACATGCGGATTATCATTGGGGAACATGGGGCACGTATTACCAAGCGTTTTTTAAGCGTTTTCGCTGCTGAAATTCCGAGGTAAAAACGCATAGTGGGCACTCAGCCTTAGGGCCTGTGCAGTATATCCGGCATGTTACACCATTGTGCTCTGTATAAATATTGTATCAGTCTCTGGTTGTTGAAGTTGAGGTTTTCAGACACCGAGTCCACATGTTACAAACTGGATGTGACATCTGCTCGCGGTGCGCTCGCTCTGCGCTGCTTTATGGCGGCGGCTGTAATTTGTTTCTGCTAGTTGGATTTCAAGAACAGTTTGTCAATAGCAATCAGGACGAATGTTCAATAATGTCTCCATTCAGGGTCCGTCCCTCGCCGGTGCGGGGCCCATTGTATGAGCGCCGGAGTGAATGCCGCGTTCCCAGGAGCTCACCATCTACAATGGCCCTTTTTCTGTTTCGCCTCTGACATCTGTAAATGTATCAGCGCAGGTGTCGGCCATTCAGACAGGAGACGCAGGACTTATAATAGAACAGACGAGTGCATATAATGTACAGTTACATGGGGACTATCGTCACAGTAGCAGAACGGAGTTATGTCTGTGCCCTACAGGTGTCCAGTAAATCACCGAATTATAGGAAACATCCCCCATCCTCTCTATGGTCTTGTTCTCGCTTGCCACAATGTTGCTCTTTTTCGCTGCATTTTTTCTGGTGATACTCCATAGCACTCTGCTTTAATTATTGCATTTTTTTTTACTGCGTTTCTCCCTTTTTTGATGCATTTGTGATGTAGCTTTCTTTAACTCATTTTTAGTACAGAAACATTGAGGTTGTACCCTGAGATCTCCTGGATCTCTGCTGCATTCAACACTGTGGATCACCAGCTCCTCCTCACTATGCTCCGCTCTATAGGCCTCAAGGAAACCGTTCTCTCCTGGTTCTCCTCCTACCTCTCTGACCGCTCCTTCACTGTATCTTTTGCCGGCTCCTCTTCCTCTCCTCGTCCCCTTACTATCGGGGTTCCGCAGGGCTCAGTCCTAGGCCCCCTCCTCTTCTCTATACACTGCCCCTATTGGACAAACAATTAGCAGATTTGGGTTCCAGTATCATCTCTATGCTGACGACACCCAATTATACACTTCTTCCCCTGATATCACCCCTACCCTAATACAAAATACCAAGGATAGCCTGTCTGCTGTTTCTAACATCATGTCCTCCCTCTGTCTTAAACTGAATCTCTCCAAAACTGAACTTCTTGTGTTTCCTTCCTCTACTAACCTAACTCTACCTGACATTGAAATTTCCTTAGGTGGTGCCACCATAACTCTCAAGCGGCACGCCAGTTGTCTTGGGGTCATATTTGACACAGAACTTTCCTTTATTCCCTATATTTGATCACTCACTCTCTCTTGTCACCTGCACCTTAAAAACATCTCCAGAATCCGACCTTTTCTCCCCTGAAACTGCTAAAACTCTTACTGTCGCTCTTATTCACTCTCGTCTGGACTCCTGCAACTCTCTACTAATCTCCCTCTTACCAAATTGTCTACTCTCCAGTCTGTCCTGAATGCAGTAGCCAGGGTCGTATTTCTGTACAGCCATTACACTGACAACTCCACCCTGTCCAGTCATTGCACTGGTTACCCATTCCCTACAGAATACAATACAAACTTATCTCTCTCACCCACAAAGCTCTCCACAGTTCTGCATCGCCCTATATCTCCTCCCTAATCTCTGTCTATCGCCCTACATGTCCCCTCCATTCTAAAAATGACCTAAGACTAACATCCCCCATAATCTGAATCTCACACCTCCGTCTCCAAGACTTCTCTCGTGCTGCGCCAGTTCTCTGTAATGCTCTACCCCAGACGATCTTATTGATGCCTAGCCACCACGCCTGCAAGCGCGCTTTAAAAACCCATCTCTTTAAACAAGCCGACCACCTCAAATACCCAGTAAACTAACTTTCCCCTGTTCCCTCCTAAATATTATTCAGAATCTGCCCCCTACTCTTCATCTGTCTCCACACCCTCCATGCACACGATAACTTCACTCGATACTTGATTATTGCACTTAAATATACTGGCTGATGACCGGATCATACAGCTTTATATGAAAATCTCTATTATAATTGCCAGACCTGAAATAACAAGCAGTTTTCACCTATTGTGTCCCCCCATTTCCTTGTAGATTGTAAGCAGCGAGCAGGGACCTCAATCCTAATGTAACTGTTTAAACTGAATTTATTGTATGTACATGTCACCACTTAATTGTACAGTGCTGCGGATTATGTTGGCGCTATATAAATACAAATTATTATTATTAAAAACACAACTTTTTTGTTTTTTTCATGCGTTTTTAACAGGCCCCATACAGAAACCTATAAAGAACGAAATACACAGTCCAATAGCGTCTTTAAACGCATAGAGGGCTGAGAGTTTTCATGAAATCACATCCATTTACTTGAACCGTTAAGGTCGGTGCACACGTTGCATTTTTGTTGCTTTTTTTTGTCTTAAAATCTGAAGGATTTCCTAGTCGCTGCAAAGTGAATGAGATTCCTGTAGTCTCGCGCACACGTTGCTAATTTTTTACTTGCAGATTTAAATCCCCCCATACTAAGGCATTGTTCACACACGTGTTTTGCTGCATATTTTGCAGCAGATTTTTATGCAAATTTTCATCTGTGTCTAGCAGTACCAGCAAAGTCTATGAGAAACCAGAATTCTCTGTTCACATGTTGCTTTTTGTTTGTTGCTTATTTTCTGCGTTTCTGCAGCAGAAGACGCACCTGCTTTTTTGCTGCGTATTTGCTGCGTTTTTTCACTCATAGGAAGTAATGGGTGGACAAAAAACGCAGAAAAACCGCAGCAAAAAACGCATCAAAAATGCACCAAAACCTGCTTTTTTAATGCAGCTGTTTTCCTGCCAGAGAAAAGTTAGCAGCAGAAAAAAAACACGTGTGTGAACATAGTCTAATGAATGAGGAAAAATCTGCAACAAAAACAAAAGTGCAGCAAAAATGAGCCTGTTTTACGTTGCGTTTTTCCTGCCAAGAGATGCAGAAATGGTGCAGAAATTTCTCAAATACTTAGTGTGCACAGACCCCTAAATGCTATATGGCAGTATTTTGTTGATATTGTATATCTCTTCTAAGTTTCCACTATGGTACTGTTCAATTAAAACCCTTAATGTGACCATCGATTCCATTATTATATCATAAATCAATAGTTCACATGAAAATGAGAAACTTTATGATAGATCTTATCAGGGAAATCCGCTCCTTTCTTCTCCTCCCGGATGGATCATTCACTCTCAATTCATAGGTAAAATCTATATTCAGTGAAGACAAGACTGTCCTATTAATGAGACAGACGATGACAGTTGGTGCTTTTAGAACTCTATGGAGAGAAGAGCAGGTGGCAGATCCTGACATTCTGCTGTCTTATGCGGGTGCAGTGGTCGCTGGGCTGTGGCTCTGTTATTTCTCCACTGTATGGTACTTTTATGTTGCTTCTATATAGCAGTGTTATTATGTTATTTGCCACTCTTTGGTAGTATTTTTAGGCATTTTTTGTGCATTTATCATGACTTTATTTGGGTGTGTCTGTGGACATGCTTGCTGACTGTCTCCAGTAACTTGTAGAATTTGTAATGTAATAAATGATATTTTTCAGTGTTAGTACTTTTCATTCCCCTCTATAATGCGGCCACCGGAATATAACATTTTTACTTTCTTCATGTAGGTTCGTTGTGACCCAATTTTCCTGGCTTCTTCCCCTTCAGCCTCGCTGCGTAGCTGGAGGCAAAGTAGATTTACTCTCCCGCGCAGAAGGGCTCGATAGACTTAAGAAATGAACTT
The DNA here is from genome assembly GCF_046119375.1 of Phyllobates terribilis. Classification (NCBI taxonomy): domain Eukaryota; kingdom Metazoa; phylum Chordata; class Amphibia; order Anura; family Dendrobatidae; genus Phyllobates; species Phyllobates terribilis. Next base: position 680,936,553 of record NW_027362763.1, on the reverse strand, counting down.
GTGTTCTTCCTGTGATCAATACAACACGCTTTTAATGAGTTGTCATCTCAGCGGCGCCCCATAAATCAGCCGGGATCTCCCTCCACCTAATGCATCATGCAAATAATCATGTGGTCCTCCCCCGGGGAAAGTCGCACCGGGCCAATGAAAACAGACAATTTAAGATTTCGCTTTAAATAATTGGTCTCATCCATCAAATAATCCTATGGAAAAGTGCACAGAGGGGAAGGAGACTCAATTGTAGCCAGGGACGGAGTCGGGGAAGATGGGGGAATGACGGGGGTGCACAAACATAGAGATCAATAGATTCCTGCATCCGACAACTGGAAGAGAAATCAATACGTACATAACACACAAGCTACAATATGTCTCACCCCAGGTGATAGATTACAGGGTAGACGTCCTGGGGATACTGGATCTCTTTCCAGTGCTCAGTTAAGACTTGGATACAATGTAGATCAGGATACAGGTGGATACAATCAGGAAGGATTCTGTGTGATATTCCTGTGACGTTCTCCCAGTTTTTCTTTTGCCTTATTATGCTCAGGTCCTAAATGTCACTAAAACATCAAAATATTTAATTGACTAGCATAATTTGTAGTGCTAAGAAGATGGACTGATTTTTGAGGTCAGACCCTGATGTTGGGGAGAGGTTGGGTCCACTATCTATGCTCTAGTTGTTGGATGTGGCCGGTCATGTCCTTCCACCAAACTCTCCCCTCCATGTCTGTATGGAGCTTGTGCACAGGGTACAGTCATAGGGGACAGAAAAGGGTCTTCCCCAAACTGTTCCCACAAAACTGAAGCTACAATTGTCCACAATGTGTTACGATACTGGCGTAGTACTGCTGGAAGGAACACAAGCAGGAACAAAAAGTGGTAGTAGAAGTTCTTGGAGATAGCAAGGAATTGTAGGAATTGTAGGAAACAATCCGTAGATGAATTAGAACAGTCTGGGTAAGAATGTTCAGGAGCTGGAGACTGAAACTAGGCTAACAGCTAGACACAATACCCAAGCAATGAGGGAAACATCCATGCTGCGTTAAGTAGGCCCAAACAGGGAATAAGATGGATTCCACAGATTCAGAATCCACCATCTTGGTAAAGGGCAATTTGCAAAACACAACAGCGGCCTCCAGTGGTAAGGAATGAAACTGCAGCACAATTAAAGTGAACAGTAGTGGCCACTAGTGGTCAAACAGAAATCCTGACAAGGGCAACAGAAATCCTGACACAATGTCTTGTGCTGAAGATTAAGATTTCCCATCACTGGAGCTAATAGGCCAAACCCTGATAACAGTCCATAACATTATCCTCTTCCACCATCTGTACATCCGGCACAATGCAGTCAGTGTTAACCTCCTCCTAGAATCACCAAACCCAGACTCCTCCATCAGACGCAGATAGAGAAGTGTGATCTGTCACTGCACAGAACACGTCTCCTCCAGAGTCCAGTGGTGGCGACTTTACACCACTCCATCCGATGCTTGGCATTGTGCTTGGTGATGTACGGCTGCATGCAGCTGCTCAGCCATGAAGCTCCTGGCAGGGGCGCAGTGTTTGTGTTGATACCCGAGGAGGCCTGGACTCTGCAGTTGTGGGGACTTTTCTGCCCTCTGCTCCTCAGCACTCGGCCCCCCTCTCCTCAGCACTCGGCCCCCCGCTCTGTAACGTTACAGGGTCACCACTTCGTGGCTGAGTTGCTGCGGTTCCTTCCATTTCTCAATAACATCACTCACAGGAGATAATCCTCAGGATTATAAAAAGTAACGCCTGTGTTTTGCTGCTGTTATCAAGAATTGCATGAAAGTCAATATAAAACAGGAGAGAAAGTGCAGGGACGGAGCAGGGACTGTGCATTTCATTGGAGCCTGGGTGACCGGGTGACTGTATGATCACCCTCACTGCTGCTATTACTTAGCTGCTCACTGAATCTGGCTCCATAGAAAATAATCCGAAGCAAAACTGACTGGTATATATATATATATATATACAGTGGTGGCCAAAAGTATTGGCACCCCTGCAATTCTGTCAGATAATACTCAGTTTCTTCCTGAAAATGATTGCAATCACAAATTGTTTGGTATTATTATCTTCATTTAATTTGTCTTCAATGAAAAAACACAAAAAGAATTGTCCTAAAGCCAAATTGGATATAATTCCACACCAAACCTAAAAAAGGGGGTGGACAAAAGTATTGGCACTGTTTGAAAAATCATGTGATGCTTCTCTAATTCGTGTAATTAACAGCACCTGTAACTTACCTGTGGCACCTAACAGGTGTTGGCAATAACTAAATCACACTTGCAGCCAGTTAACATGGATTAAAGTTGACTCAACCTCTGTCCTGTGTCCTTGTGTGTACCACATTGAGCATGGAGAAAAGAAAGAAGACCAAAGAACTGTCTGAGGACTTGAGAAACCAAATTGTGAGGAAGCATGAGCAATCTCAAGGCTACAAGTCCATCTCCAAAGACCTGAATGTTCCTGTGTCTTCCGTGCGCAGTGTCATCAAGAAGTTTAAAGCCCATGGCACTGTGGCTAACCTCCCTAGATGTGGACGGAAAAGAAAAATTGACGAGAGATTTCAACACAAGATTGTGCGGATGGTGGATAAAGAACCTCGACTAACATCCAAACAAGTTCAAGCTGCCCTGCAGTCCGAGGGTACGACAGTGTCAACCCGTACTATCCGTCGGTGTCTGAATGAAAAGGGACTGTATGGTAGGATACCCAGGAAGACCCCACTTCTTACCCCGAGACATAAAAAAGCCAGGCTGGAGTTTGCTAAAACTTACCTGAGAAAGCCTAAAACGTTTTGGAAGAATATTCTCTGGTCAGATGAGACAAAAGTAGAGCTTTTTGGGAAAAAGCATCAACATAGAGTGTACAGGAAAAAAAAAAGAGGCATTCAAAGAAAAGAACACGGTCCCTACAGTCAAACATGGCGGAGGTTCCCTGATGTTTTGGGGTTGCTTTGCTGCCTCTGGCACTGGACTGCTTGACCGTGTGCATGGCATTATGAAGTCTGAAGACTACCAACAAATTTTGCAGCATAATGTAGGGCCCAGTGTGAGAAAGCTGGGTCTCCCTCAGAGGTCATGGGTCTTCCAGCAGGACAATGACCCAAAACACACTTCCAAAAGCACTATAAAATGGTTTGAGAGAAAGCAATGGAGACTTCTAAGGTGGCCAGCAATGAGTCCAGACCTGAATCCCATAGAACACCTGTGGAGAGATCTCAAAATGGCAGTTTGGAGAAGGCACCCTTCAAATATCAGGGACCTGGAGCAGTTTGCCAAAGAAGAATGGTCTACAATACCAGCAGAGCATTGTAAGAAACTCATTGATGGTTACCGGAAGCGGTTGTTCGCAGTTATTTTGGCTAAAGGTTGTGCAACCAAGTATTAGGCTGAGGGTGCCAATACTTTTGTCTGGCCCATTTTTGGAGTTTTGTGTGAAGTGATCAATGATTTGATTTTTGCTTCATTCTCTTTTGTGTTTTTTCCTTGCAAGCAAATTAAATGAAGATAATAATACCAAAGAATTTGTGATTGCAATCATTTTCAGGAAGAAACTGAGTATTATCAGACAGAATTGCAGGGGTGCCAATACTTTTGGCCACCACTGTATATGTATGTATGCCCTCTTTGCTCTGTGACATAGAATGTGCAAATTGATCCACTTTCAGTTCATTAGAAACCGGTCTTCAAACAGGTGAGATTGATTTTCCCAAAAAGGTGCTATAGAAACACTATAAATTAAAGTTATACCATCAATCCTATATGAGTACCATATATCCTATATAAGAAACATAGGTGTGATATAGTTCCATAGTGAGTACAGTGGTAAAAGACAAAAACATACATGAGATAAATATGATAAATAAAAAATATAAATACAATATAAACGCCTGAAGTCCTATAAAAAAAACAATCATTGATCCTGTAATATAATCATGAATGAAATTATTACATCATAAATTAAGTCTAAACCCTATAGATTATTTATAATCATTGTCAGTCCTATATCAAAACAATAATTCCTATATATACACAATAAATGAAATATAAACATGTCTTACATAAAAAAAAAATATAGGAGTAATCGTTCCCTTTGTGGAGAGTGACATGCAAGGCTTGGCATGTCAGTGTAAGGAGACTTAAAGGCCATGCAATGCTCTTCTGGGAAATTAAATATGCAAATTGCCTCATCTGAGAGGCCTCCTAATTAACATAAAATGCTAGGTCCTGGATAAAGCCCACATGTCCTTGTTGTGCTCAGGTGCAGCCATTACATTTGGAGTGTGTTCTCTCCATAGCGCAGTGGCATCTCGTTATCTTGCCTGCGCAGGTGAAGGGACTGGTAAATCTGCCATTAAACACAGTAAACACTGAACTAATAAACTAACATCCGAACATTGAACAAATCCTTCACGCCGGGTCAGGATCAATGACCCACGAGCGCGCCGTGTTGTGGTAATAGCCGACATCACTGAATCGTGAACAGATGGTTAAACCTTATTAACTCCAAGCTCCTAAATCCCAATTAAATGTGTATTAAAATGAAGTCAGAGCTGCTGGAATGAAATAAAAAAAGCAATTTCCATCTTGTACAATTTTCTATATTTTTTAGGGAGCATATAACAAAACTTCCTTGATGGGAAATACCAAGAATGAAGAATGCTACCCCTGATGTATGAGCAACTTTAACAGTAGTGGAAGCAAGTGGGTATACATAGACAAGAGGGGTCACCAACTGTAAAGTTCAAATTGAGCCCCCCGTTATAGTTCAGGGCTTTGTCACCTAGTATAGATGGGATGAGCGTCTGTTTCCCTTTCCTCTTTTCACAACTTTTGGGCCAATTCTCTACCCCCTTTGGTAACAATACACGTCTGGACAGGGAGACTTGCACAGCTTCTTATTCTTCCCACCCAAAAGTAAAGAAGATGGCAGCCTGTTTCCAAGGGCCCCACATCGGCTCCATGCTATGACCATAGGCAGCGGAATATAAGGGACGGCTACATTAAGAGCAGTGGAGTGTCACTTGATTTTGAATGCTCAGCAGTATTCCTTGCTATTTTTTTTACCCCAAATTCTGCAAAATCAAAAATATTGTTTTTTTCTTTTACCTTTTTTGTCCCTTTTTATATCAAAAGTCGTACAGTCCTTTAAAATGTGTACGATATCTTCAGCTCCTCAAAAATAGTATTATATTTTGTACTACAGTAGGGCACTGGAGTACAATTGGGAAAAGTTTAGCAAACTTTCAAAAAGTTGCAAATTATAAATTAGACTAAAACATCTGGATCTGGAAAACCATGCCCGGACGAAAAAAAAAAGATTGAACTGACAAAACCAAGTAATGTTAGGTTAGGACTCAGATTAAATAATAGATGATGTGCAAACGAACAAAAAATGTTATTATTGGAGCCAAAAGAGTGCAAAGACAATGATGAACCTGGGCCACACTGCACGGATTACTTTGCTGCCGGAGTTTGTCCACCAGTTATGCGATCGTGCAGCCTCAAAAAAGAGACTGTGTTTGCTAATCTACAACAATAAGTGACACAGTTAACACTTATAGTAATTACTACACTGTGTAATATTCTTCTGATCACTTCAGACATGACCAAAGGCGCATATACCATGAAAATAAGCAATTTTGTAATATATCTTGTTAGAGAAATTTGATTGTTTCTCTTCCTGGATTGATCTTTCACTCTCAATTTGGGGATAAATTCTGACTTAAGTGAATTCAGATTTTCCCATTTCTGAGATAGGATTTTACAGTTGCTGCTCATAAAGGTCTATGGAGACGGGAGGCGCTAGAATCAAGCACATGCGTTCTGCTTCAAGTTCTCCTGAAACAACAAGTAAACTTTAAAGTGTAAGGCTATGTGCCCACGATGCAGAAATGATGCAGAAATTTCCTGAGCATTTCTGCATCTCCTTGGCAGAAAAAACGCATGCGGATTTTACATACGTTTTTTCTGCCATTTTTCAAGCGTTTTTGCATGCATGTCTGCATGCATTTTTTTCAAGCGCTTTTCCAAGCGATTTTGAGCCGACATGGATTTATAGTGTGTGACCAACTTATGCTGCTTTTAAATGCAGCATCAGTAGTAAAAAAAAATAATTAAAACTTAAAAAATAAAAAAAAACATACTTACCTCTCCAGCAGCCCGCGGTCTCCTCTCCGGTGGCGTGCTCTGTCCTCGGCGTCCCGTGTTCAGAAAGGACCTGCGCTGACGTCATTTAGTCTGCTGACAGGTCACGCAACCGCCGACGTCAGCGGTCGCGTGACCATCATATAACTAAATGACATCATCACAGGTCCTTTGAGAACACCGCGGGACGCTGATGACAGAAGAAGCCACCGAAGAGGAGACCGCGGGCTGCCGGAGATGTAAGTATAATGTTTTTTTTAATTTTTTACCTTTTATTCTTTTTTTTTTTTACTAATGGTACCCAGGTCTGGAGGAGAGTCTCTTCTCCAGACTCGGGTACCATGCGCGCATTGAAACGCATAACATCCCGCATGCATACATGTATGTATGCGGAAGTTATGCCGTTCAATGCAAGTCAATGGCGGCGATTACGCACAAGAAATGGTAGTGCTGCGGATTTTTCCACAATGATAATCTGCAGCGCAAATTTCCGCCGCATGTGTTTTTAATGCGTTTTCGCGGTGGAAATGGCGCCGTGGAAACTCATTAAATTCGCATCGTGGGCACACAGCCTAAGTGTCGTTTCAGGAGAACTTGCAGCAGAATGTCTGTGTCTGCCGCTTACTCCTACCATTTCATCCAGCCTCCCCTCTCCATAGAACATTACAAGCAGCAACTGTCTATTAATTCACTTAAGACCGTTTTTTGTTTTACCATGAATTGAGAATGAAAGATAAATCGCGGAGAAGAAAGAAGCAGATTTCTTTGATAAGATTTATTACAAAGCTTCTTATTTTCACATGTACTATTGATTTATGGAAAAAGAAATGAAATAAAACAAAGGTTATTCTTTAATATTGGAATTAAAGATCAAAGGTTCACTACTTTATGATTTCACCACTGTTAGTCCAGGCTCTCTAGTACAGTAGGTGAAATATAAGTCTCTCACTCACTGGAATTACATGTCTGTCTTTTGGTCCAAATTTTCTCGGTCTTCTATGTCATTCTGGTGGATCATAGTAAACTTGTGACCTTTTGATCTGTGGCTTTGATGATTGTTACACTTAGATCGGAGCTTATATTCGTATTAGAGGCCAAGGTGGAACAAAGTTACAAAGTTATCTTTTTTTTTTTTAATGGCCTTTGGCTCAATCTTGAGCCATGGCGACTTGATGGATGAACGCTCTGTAGGAAGATCGATCTTGTGCAAGCCTAGATAGGTCCACCAGGGCCTTCTCCGCCGTTGTCTTGATAGTATCTTCCTCTTCACCTTGTTCTTTCTATTCTTCCGACCATGATGTCCTTCTTCAGTGATTGCACTCTTCGTATGATGGGTCCAACAAGTCTGGCTTGATTTGTTCCAAAATTGATTTGTTTGTTCTTCTTGCCATCCGTGGTATTGGTAACATCCTTCACCACCACCACATTTTGAAGGCGTCGATTACACGTTATCTACAGATAATTTTTAAACTAACACGAAAGGTCTGTACGGCACAGAACGTTAATGTAGCGCAACAAAGTCATTGAATTTGTATTGTTAGCTGTTGAATTACACTTTTCTGCACCAGTGTCAGGGACATATTAATGTCAGGAAAATAGTAACAGAATATTAGCCCCTTCTCCCATGCCGTCTCCTGTAGTGTTTGTCCAGAGATGACAATTATACAGTGTCTTCCTGCAAATTCTCACCCACAGCCAAAAAGCCTTACACATACCAGCCAAGAGGTGTCACCAAACTTCATTAATATGCGAGCCTCTTGTCCTTGGAAGACGCAGGGGGCAATTTCTGGCAGGCTTGCACTAATTTGTGTGTAACTGGGAAAGTTGCTTTCCCGAGCTTCAAAGAGAGTTTAACAGAAATTTCTAGTCGCGCTGACTCCGAAATGAAATATGAAATATTGTGAGTTCCATACGTCTGATAGTAATGGGACCCATATGATTAGTAACCAAATCAGCCCAGGAATGTATATGTAGTTTTCCAGGGCTGTAAGCAAAATCAGGGCGTTGTAGCGCAAAAACACCAGAATAGCAGACTGCAGCTATGCGGTGTGTGGTCTCTAAATAGAGATAAAATCATAAGGGAAAAAATGGCATTGTTTGCAAGCTTCTGCGATCAAACAGTGATGAGTTATTGCAGAAGTTAGCATTTTTTAATAAAAATATACAGGCTGGAGACCGGCCCACATGATGTCACCACAAGGGGCGTGTGGCCAGATCTCCCCTTAGGTATAAGTGAACTCATGGACAGTACAGATTCACTCATTGCCAGGGGGGAATAAGGATTATAAGCAACGGGTCGCGTTCGATAACGCTCAAATCAAACTGGGGAGCCCCTCCTCCACCTATATTGAATCGTCTCAGCAATCGTATAGTAAGTTATCTTCTTTTATCCTGTTCATTTTATGAAACTGCGTATGTATTTTAATGTCTCCTTTGTAACATCCTTTGTATATATTTTTCTTAAACACTGCCTTCCTTTTGGATTAAATATAAAATTTAATAGTTCTGTTTCTTTTGTTCTGTAATCGTTCCCGCCCCCAAAGTCATACCCGCTACTAAAACGTAGGCGTTCCGCTAGGCCTGTATTATATTTCAAACTCGGCTGGTGGTGGCAGAGAATAATAATAATTGGGCTATCCTGAAGTTGACAGTGACCGTACGGAGGGCGTTAAACACGAATTCCAGGCTTTGGAGACCCAGAGGTGTGATGTCATACTCTCACTGGTCGCTTGCCGATACCCACGTAGCGAGTAGTCTGGATCGCGTGCTCGCGATTCCAGACCAAATACTGACAGCGTGACGGCACGGTGAGATATCGCGTGATCTCCCCGGTGTCGTCCCTGTGTGGTGATTCCTGACAACCAGGATATTTTGTAATATATCTTATCAGAGAAATCTGTTTCTTTCCCCACTTATCAGACACTTCTTATTCTCCTCCCTCCTCCTGCTCGCATCATTATCTGTGATAAAACCCCACCTAATTTCTGACTTGCTCAGAGTAGACGGACTGCTAGCACATTGAGGTGTCAGGTTACACCTCATATTATCCTTTATGGAGAGGGAGGAGGTGTGAGAAGAACAGTCAGACACAGAAGGAATCATTGTGAGATTTCTAAAATATCTTTCATCTTACCCCAGAGCTGGATTCACAACTACACTGCTCAGTACTCCTCTACAATTTCTTCCGAGGTGCTGCTTGTGTCTGCTTGCTGACAAAATGTATTGAATAGCAGGCATCCCTCTCTGTGTGCTGTGCTGTGTATGGATGACGTAGCAGCTAATCCCAACCCCACTAGCTCAGAGGCAATTGGAAATTAAGAGACAGAGCCTTTAGAGGGGAAACTAGTGAGAATTTGAATACTAGTCATATAATGGTTATTCCTCATGCATACCCCTGACAGCTTATTTTGCAAAGTTACTTGAAAGTATTGTTACCCTTTAAGCAAATCTAAATAATGGAATCACAATTTCCCTGGTGTCCAATGTCATCTTGTTGGATAATAGGAAAATTGAGAGTTGTTGATCCTGTGGGCTTGATGATTGCTATGCTTAGATCTGAGCTTGTATTTTTATTAGAGGCAAAGTATTTACGCTCACCTGGTGGGGTGGAACATCTAAGGCCCAGGTCCAGGCAGGCAGGAAAGGCGGCGGGAAGCAAGGGCTCTGCACACACAGGAGACTCAGGCCCATAAATACAGTTGCAGTGGAACGAAAGCAAGGGTGAATGCAGAAATGGCAAAACGATGGTTAACCTGCCAAGCTGTAGGTATGAGGGATCAGAGTTCGAGCACAAATGGTGGAGCACACCAAATACTGGACACTAGAGTTTAATACTAAAATACAGGTGTGTCTCTTAGTGAGTCTTAAACACTATTAGGGAGGCAACGTCACCGGGCAACCTGCAAAGACCGGCGCGGAGCACAGCAGAGGGCAGCGGACCGAGGTGAAGGAAGTGTGGCACCCCAGGGGTCTGGTTTCCCACAGTAATGTAATGTTATGTCTGAGAGCAGGTGGGAGGTCCTTTGGTCAGGGATCCTGTGCATGCCACACCTCCTGCCCAGTCTTGGGAGGGGAAGAACTTCCCCTATATAAACCTAGGGCTGAGGCAGGGTTAGGGAGTAGAGAAGAAGTAGAGACGAGAAACAGTCATAGGAAGAAACAGCAGAAGCTCAGTGGGAGCAATACTACTACGAGTCAGGGGCTGGCAGCTGCAGAGCTCGCCCTGACTGAGAAGCTTTCTTACCGGACCCGGCGTCCGAGGCTGTGGGGACTAACTCTTACCCAGCAGCAGAAGCCGACCGGCAGGGGATTTCAGGTCCCCAGGCCCAGAAACCCGAAGGCACGGTCACACGCGTGGGACCAGCAGCGCCATCGTGGAGCGGAAGCCATAGAAGGCCCCGAGTCACCGGCCATACGGGTGAGCACCACACGGTACACTCAGGGACGTGGGCTACTTATATCCGCTTCTAGCAAGGTAGCCAGAGGAGTACAGTCAGTTTGGGAGGCCTACAACTCCGCCTGGCCAGGGGAGATCCCATCTGCTCAAGGACTGACCAGGCCCCGTTCGCTAGCCAGTACTCCGGGAGGGTCTATCGTTGTTACCAGTAAAGACCCTGAATTACACCGCACCGTCTCTGAGTGGTTCCTGCTACCCCCATCTTCCACGTCGGCTGCCCTGAGGCCATACCCCTCCCGTTGGGGGTTATACTATCACGCTGCACAATTCTACACCGGCCTCAGCGGTCTGCCCTGCAGCGGCAGCTCCATAGCTGCAAATCAACGGGTGGCGTAGTCGACACTCAAATAACATCTATCAAGACTGCCACACACTGAGCTTGACACCCTGGGCACGGACCGGGTCACCGCCACTCGGAGACTACAACCCCCATCTGATCCGGTTCCGGGTAAGCCCCGTGCGCGAGACGCTGCGCGACACAGCAGGCCCAGGGGCGCGTCAACTTTTGGCGTAGTCGGCAGGATTTCGTGCCCGCAACCACCGGGTACTGCGTGCCTGAAAAAGAGACTTTTAAAACTTACCATCCGTGAAGTTTTCCCGCCATCGGTGAAGATTCCCGCCATCCGGCGCCATTTTCAGCCTCCTTCCCGCCATCTGTGAAGATTCCCGCCATCGGGCGCCATCTTCAGCCTTCTTCCCGCCATCCGTGGAGTTTTCCTGCCGTTGGACGCCATCTTGAGGACGCCGCGCGGGAAGAAGAGGGGCGTGGACTCCGAAAAGCCCGCGAGAACTGAAGCCCCGCCTCACGTCCGGACGTTGCGTAAGGTCCTGGAAGGAGCCCAGCAGACGCCGACGTCACCGGAGCGCGACGGAAGGTCCTCAACCCTGACGATCCACTGCGGAGCCGCGGCCTACGGAAGAGGATCATCGCAAGGTAGGCCACGGTCCACTAGGGGGGAGAAGGATGTCGGATACGGAGGAGAGCTTCACCGCTTCAACCCCCGCCAGCGCCACCGCTGTCGCGGTCATGCCTTTCACCATGCCCTATATCCCGGGGGCAGCCTGGCTACCCCAGTACTCAGGGGAGTCACATACCCTGTAGGACTTTAGAGAAAGGCTGGATAGCCTCTTCCAGGTGTACCCCCTCACAGAGGAGCAAAAAGTGAGCATCCTGGTGGCCCAATTAACCGGAGCAGCCCGAAGGGAGGTAAAGTCCTGGCCACCTGGGGGGAGGACTGTCGCAGGGATACTAACCCGGCTGAGGGACACCTTTGATACCCGCACCTCAGCCGAGATCAAGCTTAGATTCTACGGGTGCAAACAGCGGGCCCATGAGAGTATAAGGGACTATGCCCTGAACCTACAAGAGGCCCTGAGAGCCGTTAAGCAGACCGACCCTGACGGCGTGGGAGACGAAGACAGGCTGTTGACTGAACAATTTATAGAGGGTTTATATTGCAATGCCCACCGAACCCAGTTGCGGGCAATGGCCCTACAGGACCCTCATCTGGGATTTGCACAGTTCAAGGACAGAGCCATCCGGGTGCTCCGAGAACCGGCACCGGATGGCGTTGTGACCCACAGGCGCCCAGCTATCACTTACCACCCGGAGGCGGCGCCCTTGTCGGCAGGGCCTGTGGGGGCTGATGCGCAGGCTTTGAACAATGACCCGGCTCCAGACCTGCACCATCAGGTCCAAGAGCTAGCTAAAAGCGTTGCTGCGTTAACCCGAACTGTGCAGTCTTTACAGGCTTCCACTCCAGGGAAGATCCAGCTAGCATCCGGACCGGAGAACATCCCGTGGCGTCGACCAAGGAGGACCCCACCGGCCAGAGGAAGACCCAGTGACCGGTACAACGAGGACGGACGACCCATCTGCCGCCGCTGCAATCAACCCGGACATATGGCAAGGTACTGTCCTTTAAACTGGCACAACCTGGGGGTAGAGGGCCAACCCCCAGGAAAAAGATCACCAGGCCCATCGAACTGGCGCGACAAATATGTCGGAGGACGTCCAGTCTTGCCTGTGGTACTGGATGGCATCCCTATGAGTGCCCTACTGGACACCGGGTCACAGGTCACCACCATCCCGTACGTGCTCTTCAAGCAGTACTGGAATGACTCGGATATAACCCGCTACCCAGACGACGACTTGAGTATCATCGCCAGCAATGGTCAGCCCGTGCCACAGATCGGATTTAAAGAGGCGACCATTAAAATTGGTAGAGTCGAACTAGCAGCACAGGGACTGATTATTGTAGACATTGACAAACACGAGAGTCACCCAAAGATAACGCTAGGAACTAATGTAATTGAAAATTGTCTTGCAGAGGTGATTTTCCTTTTACAGCAGGTTGCCAAGAACGCCAGCTCCGGCGAGCAGCGGGTGCTCCAGAAAGAGATCCGGGCACTGATGCGACGGCAACAGGTGGAACTCTCCGGCGGTGAGATTGGTAGTGTAAGAATGTGTGACCCTTTTCCTATTGCCATGCCCCCAAAAAGTGAAATGATGATTTGGTGCCGGGCAGCTATTGGTCTGAGAGGTAGGGATTACCAGGCAATGGTAGAACCAGTTTACTCGGACAGTAGGCCCACCATTTTGACAGCACGGGGGGTGGTTGATGTACGCCATGGGAGGGTGCCCGTTCGCATAATAAATATCGGGGAGAGGGAAGTGTACCTGCCCCGGTATGCCACGCTAGCCAAATTATATACCATTAACCAAAATTCTATACAATCTGTGGAACCCTTGCCTCCATCTCACCCGGAGGAAGGTAACGGCTCTAAGAAAAACATGGAGGACTGGTGTCAGCAACTACATCTGGGTACTGACTCCACTCCCGCACACCAGAAACAAGGAGTCTATCGGGTGGTTCAAGAGTACGAGAGAGTGTTCAGTAAACACCCGTTAGACTTCGGGCGAGTCAAGGGGGTAGAACACCACATCCCCACGGGAGACCATCCTCCTATAAAAGAGAGGTATCGACCCGTACCCCCTGCCCACTACCAACACGCCAAGGGGATGCTTAGAGACATGAAGGAGGCTGGAGTGATCAGGGATAGCTGTAGCCCCTGGGCAGCTCCACTAGTCTTAGTCAGAAAAAAAGACAACACCATGAGGATGTGTGTAGATTACCGGAAAATCAACCGTATCACACACAAGGATGCGTACCCCTTACCAAGGATAGAGGAGTCATTGGCTGCTTTAAGATCTGCTAACTTCTTCTCTACCTTGGATCTCACTAGCGGGTACTGGCAGGTTCCTGTAGCAGAGGCGGACCGGGAGAAGACCGCATTCACCACCCCGATGGGACTTAGCGAGTTCACCTGCATGCCGTTCGGACTCTGCAACGCACCAGGAACCTTCCAACGACTAATGGAGTGTTGTCTGGGCCACAGAAACTTCGAGACGGTCCTGTTGTACCTGGACGATGTCATCGTATATTCCAAGACGTATGAGGACCACCTGAAACACCTGGCGGAAGTGTTCGAAGCTCTGGCGAGTTACGGCCTAAAGGTGAAACCCTCCAAGTGTCACCTCCTGAAACCAAAGGTGCAGTACCTGGGACACGTGGTGAGCGCTGACGGAGTGGCTCCCGACCCTGATAAGATCACCGCAATTAAGGAATGGCCAAGCCCCTCCAGCGTAAAAGAAGTGCGACAGTTCCTCGGGTTGGTAGGCTACTACCGAAGGTTTATTCCCGGTTTCACCAAAAAGGCAGCACCTATGCAGGACCTCCTGATAGGCCAGTCCCGGAAGGCCAAGAACCAGAAGCCGCCCTTCAAATGGGAGGAGCTGGAAGAAGAGTCCTTCCGCCAGCTGAAGATGGCCCTCACGGGGGACGAAATCCTGGCGTACCCGGATTATAGCCAGCCCTTTATCCTCTACACCGACGCCAGTAACATCAGGCTAGGAGCCGTACTGTCCCAGATCCAGCAGGGGAAGGAACGAGTAATCGCCTACGCCAGCCGAAAGCTGCGACCCACCGAAAGGAACCCCGAGAATTACAGCTCATTTAAGCTAGAGTTCCTGGCCGTAGTATGGGCAGTCACCGAGCGCTTTAAGCATTACCTCGCTTCTTCCCGGTTCACCGTGTACACGGATAACAACCCGTTGACACACCTGGACACGGCAAGACTCGGTGCCCTGGAGCAGAGGTGGATGGCCCGTCTGTCCAACTACGAGTTCACAATCAAATACCGGGCCGGACGCTCCAATACCAACGCGGACGCCCTGTCCAGGATGCCCAACCTGCCGGACGAAGGAGAAGATCCGGAGGGACTGGAAGAAGTTGAACTCCCTGCGTTCCACCGTCATGGGACTATCCAGTATTCCCACCGGGTAAGGAGTAAGCAGGCTGCTACGTTGAACCCCTTACCTCACTACAACTGGGCGGAAACGCAAGACAGCGACCCTGCCGTCCGACTGGTGAAGGAGATGCTGACTCGCCCGGAGGCTTGCCTTGAACCAGACGCTCCGGAGGAAGCCAAACAACTATGGGCAGAGAGGAGTCGACTGTTCCTTTACAAGGGGAAGTTGTGCCGCAGAATGGTTAACTCCCGGACGCATGAACTACTCTGGCAAGTAGTGGTGCCACGAAGAGACGCAGCCATGGTGATGGAGGCATACCACGACGGAGCTGGACACTTCGGGTGGAAGAAGCTGGAGTTCCTGCTGCGCGAGCGATTCCACTGGGTAGGCATGAGGGGAACCATTGAGAAGTGGTGCAGAGACTGTGGCCCGTGCAACCTAAGAAGGAAGGACCGTGCCAGCCAGAAGACTCCCCTGCAGTCCATCGTCACCCGGCAGCCGTTGGAACTGGTAGCCTTGGATCATGTAAAACTGACCCCAAGCAGAAGTGGCTACGTCTACGCACTAACCATTGTGGATCACTACTCCCGGTTCTTGGTTGTCGTCCCCGTCAAGGACTTAACAGCTCGAACAGCAGCGAGAGCCTTCCAGCAGCATTTCTGCCGTCCACACGGGTACCCGGACCAAGTGTTGACAGACCAGGGACCTGCCTTTGAAGCGGAGGTCTTCCAAGAATTCTGCACTCTGTATGGCTGCCGGAAGATAAGGACGACACCCTATCATCCGCAAACTAATGGACTTTGTGAGAAAATGAACCAGGTGGTAATGGATCTTCTGAAAACGTTGCCCCTGGAAGAACGCAGTCTGTGGCCTGAGAAGCTGCCCGATCTGGTGGACCTATACAACCACATCCCGGTAGGTTCCACCAACTGTACCCCGGCTTACCTGAGGGCAAGACCTGGTAAGTTACCTGTTGACCTGGAAATGGGAGTCCTGACACCCGAGGACACTTCACCAGAAGCAGACTGGGACACAGAGAGGCAGCAGCAGTACCGGAGAGTACAGGAGAGCGTGGAGCGAAGTCTCTGTCAGGCTAGGGAAAGACAAGAGAAAACTTACAACCAGTATGCTCCCGCTGTTCCCCTGGTACCCGGAGAGCAGGTCTTGAAGAGGAAGAGACGGCTCCACAAGTTGGACGACCAGTGGGAGAAGGACCCGTACACCGTACTGCCCTCAAGCCACAAGAACCCGAAGGTTTGTACCATCAGTAAAGACGGAGGGGAAACCACAGCCATTGTATCCCGGGACCACCTGAAAAAGTGTCCCGAACAACTGAGGAACCCTGAAGAGGAACAAGAAGACCATCGACCCGTAGAGGAAAGGGAAGATATGGTTAGTACTGTGCTCGGGGACTTCCCTCGGTCTTGGACTCAAGTCAATGGTGCAGTTGTGGTACCCGTACTCACCTTCCTCCAACCAGCATCCCAAGCACCTACGGAGCAACAGGTAGAGCTGGAAGAACAGCCGGTCCAGGAGGCAGAAGACCCCACACCAGCAGACCAGGAGGATCAACCCTCTGCTTGCAGTGAGCCTGCCATATCCCTAGTGAGCCAAAGAGCCGGTAGACAGCTGCCCAGTTTACCCTTGACCGCTCCTACACCCTGTAGTTCAGGGCTAGACAGTCAGCTCCGTAGGTCCACTAGGGCCACTAGAGGCCAGTTACCCGCACGTTGGAGGATTTGAAGTGTATAAATTGTTTTATTTATGTTTACCTGTGTATTGTTGCTTGTGTATAATTTTGTGTTTCTAGTTATTTGTAGGAGTCCTTGGTGGATTTACCGGGAATCCTTTGTACATAGTTGGAGCGTAACCCAGGACGGACTAAAGACTGTTAAGGACTCGGGGCAGGACAAACCCCTACCTGGTTACGTCTCCCTGTTTTGGTGAAATGGACACCTTGCTTTTCTTCAAAGACTGCACCCGGTTACGGACATGCCGTGACCACCTTTATGTGTTTCTTCTTATTGTACTGTTATTGTTGTTATATCTTGTTATGTTTTTCTAAAATATGTTTAGTCCCGGAGTACTAAATTTCACTAGGGGGGAATGTGGCACTCCAGGGGTCTGGTTTCCCACAGTAATGTAATGTTATGTCTGAGAGCAGGTGGGAGGTCCTTTGGTCAGGGATCCTGTGCATGCCACACCTCCTGCCCAGTCTTGGGAGGGGAAGAACTTCCCCTATATAAACCTAGGGCTGAGGCAGGGTTAGGGAGTAGAGAAGAAGTAGAGACGAGAAACAGTCATAGGAAGAAAGCAGAAGCTCAGTGGGAGCAATACTACTACGAGTCAGGGGCTGGCAGCTGCAGAGCTCGCCCTGACTGAGAAGCTTTCTTACCGGACCCGGCGTCTGAGGCTGTGGGGACTAACTCTTACCCAGCAGCAGAAGCCGACCGGCAGGGGATTTCAGGTCCCCAGGCCCAGAAACCCGAAGGCACGGTAACACGCGTGGGACCAGCAGCGCCATCGTGGAGTGGAAGCCATAGAAGGCCCCGAGTCACCGGCCATACGGGTGAGCACCACACGGTACACTCAGGGACGTGGGCTACTTATATCCGCTTCTAGCAAGGTAGCCAGAGGAGTACAGTCAGTTTGGGAGGCCTACAACTCCGCCTGGCCAGGGGAGATCCCATCTGCTCAAGGACTGACCAGGCCCCGTTCGCTAGCCAGTACTCCGGGAGGGTCTATCGTTGTTACCAGTAAAGACCCTGAATTACACCGCACCGTCTCTGAGTGGTTCCTGCTACCCCCATCTTCCACGTCGGCTGCCCTGAGGCCATACCCCTCCCGTTGGGGGTTATACTATCACGCTGCACAATTCTACACCGGCCTCAGCGGTCTGCCCTGCAGCGGCAGCTCCATAGCTGCAAATCAACGGGTGGCGTAGTCGACACTCAAATAACATCTATCAAGACTGCCACACACTGAGCTTGACACCCTGGGCACGGACCGGGTCACCGCCACTCGGAGACTACAACCCCCATCTGATCCGGTTCCGGGTAAGCCCCGTGCGCGAGACGCTGCGCGACACAGCAGGCCCAGGGGCGCGTCAGAAGCAGAGCCCAAGACACTTGGGTCAGGTATGTTACACCAAGGTGGAACCAAGTTATCTACATTACTTGTGCTCTTAGTATCTAGACAAAATTAAAGATATTAGTTGTGTTACATTTATTGAACATTGTTCTGGTGACGCAGAGAAGTCACAGCCTTGAAAATCTCCCACCCCCGTCTCAGAGTAATTTTATAATAGCAGGTTGGTTGAACATTTAAAAAAATGTACAATTTAGCAAAATTCGAATTTGATGAATAAATTCTTTCATCCTTATTTTTTACTTTGCAGATGTCATTATTAGAAACATTAAATTGTGGCAGTTTTTTTTGCAGCCTAAACATTTCCAAGTGGTCTCAATCACGGAAGATTCTAATTATAGAAAGCAAGAGATGACTAATTAACTCCTCAGCATTTAATTTTAGCGGATCATCATCAACTATGATTCTGAGAGAAGACAATATTTTAATGATGTCTGTACTTATTTAGGGCAGATTATGTCAGTGAAATGATGTTTCCTTCCACACAAGTTAACTCTTTATGCAACATTACCAGTGACTTACATCATGTAAGAATGTAGAGAAGGGAATACATGATAAACTGCTTCTTAAAATGTACAGGTATACTTTAAGAAGCAGTTTATCATGCATCCCCTTCTCTACCATTTCAGAATAAGCTGTTGTGTTTAACCCTTTCTGGCCATTATATGACTTATGTTCTGCGTTTTTCACCATTTTTACTTTCTCCAGGTTCTATCTCCAGTTTTCAGTTGTCTCTGAGCTGGTGAGTCGAGACTAGCTGCTATGATGTCTCCCATACACAGCACACACAGACATGAGGGATTCCTGATCTCATCTCTCTAAGTAGCACATATTCAGAAGCAGCAGCAACATGTAGGACATTATACAGCAGTACTGAGCAATGTAGCTGTGAATCCAGCTATGTGGTGAAATTAAGCATTTATTAGAAAGCAGTAGCATGGAGTACATTGTACAACAGCACTGAGCAGTTTATCTCTGAATCTAACACTGGGGTGAGAATAAGCCTTTACTCGAAAGCTGCAACATGGAGGACATTGTTCAGCAGTACTGAGCAGTGTGGCTGTGAATCCAGCACTGGCATGAAGTAAACACTTATTAGAAGTCTGCAACAAACCGCTTCCCTGCCTCTCACTATTTCCTTCCTCCTGCTGCCCTTCCCCTCTACAGTAGTTTAGTAGGGATGTGAAGAAGTTGTTCATAAGTGGAGAAAGAAATTTATTTCCTAATCTATGTAGCAGAGTTTCTTATGATTCTCTTTTTCTATTGATTTTATCTGTCAGCAGATTTTTGCTATGTAATTTGAGAGCAAAATGATGTATGGGCAGAGACCCTGATTCCAGCGATGTGTCACTTACTGAGCTGTCTTTTGCTGTTTCAATCAGTGTTTTATCTGCAGGAGATTATCACTACAGAACTAAGTTTCTCATATTTCCTAGTCCAACGAGGACCCACCACTGATTAGCAGCTTTCTGTCAATATACCGTATACACAAACAGCAGCCAATCCGTGCTGTGGGCGGAGTTATACACAGAAAATGGCCAATCAGTGCTGTGGGTGGGGTTATACACAGAAAATGGCCATTCAGTGCTGTGGGCGGGGTTATACACAGACAGCAGCCAATCTGTGCTGTGGGTGGGGTTATAAACAGAAAGCGGCCAATCAGTGCTGTGGGCGGGGTTATACACAGAAAGCTGCCAATCTGTGCTGTAGGCGGGGTTATACACAGACAGCAGCCAATCTGTGCTGTGGGCGGGGTTATACACAGACAGCTGCCAATCTGTGCTGTAGGCGGGGTTATACACAGCAGCCAATCTGTGCTGTGGGCGGGGTTATACACAAAGTTGCCAATCTGTGCTGTAGGCGGGGTTATACACAGACAGCAGCCAATCTGTGCTGTGGGCGGGGTTATACACAAAAAGTTGCCAATCTGTGCCGTGGGCGGGGTTATACACAGACAGCAGCCAATCAGTGCAGTGGGCGGGGTTATACACAGACAGCTGCCAATCAGTGCTGTGGGCGGGGTTATACACAGACAGCAGCCAATCTGTGCTGTGGGCGGGGTTATACACAGAAAGCTGCCAATCAGTTCTGTGGGTGGGGTTATACACAAAAAGTTGCCAATCTGTGCCGTGGGCGGGGTTATACACAGAAAGCTGCCAATCAGTTCTGTGGGTGGGGTTATACACAAAAAGTTGCCAATCTGTGCTGTGGGCGGGGTTATACACAGAAAGCTGCCAATCAGTTCTGTGGGTGGGGTTATACACAGAAAGCGGCCAATCAGTTCTGTGGGTGGGGTTATACACAGAAAACTGCCAATCAGTTCTGTGGGTGGGGTTATACACAAAAAGTTGCCAATCTGTGCCGTGGGCGGGTTTATACACAGACAGCAGCCAATCAGTGCAGTGGGCGGGGTTATACACAGACAGCTGCCAATCAGTGCTGTGGGTGGGGTTATACACAGAAAGCTGCCAATCTGTGCTGTGGGCGGGGTTATACACAGACAGCAGCCAATCTGTGCTGTGGGCGGGGTTATACACAGACAGCAGCCAATCTGTGCTGTGGGCGGGGTTATACACAGACAGCAGCCAATCTGTGCTGTGGGCGGGGTTATACACAGAAAGCTGCCAATCAGTTCTGTGGGTGGGGTTATACACAGAAAGCGGCCAATCAGTTCTGTGGGTGGGGTTATACACAAAAAGTTGCCAATCTGTGCCGTGGGCGGGGATATACACAGAAAGCTGCCAATCAGTTCTGTGGGTGGGGTTATACACAGAAAACTGCCAATCAGTTCTGTGGGTGGGGTTATACACAAAGTTGCCAATCTGTGCTGTAGGCGGGGTTATACACAGACAGCAGCCAATCTGTGCTGTGGGCGGGGTTATACACAAAAAGTTGCCAATCTGTGCCGTGGGCGGGGTTATACACATCAGCCAATCAGTGCAGTGGACGGGGTTATACACAGACAGTGGCCAATCAGTGCTGTGGGCAGGGCTATACACAAAGCTGCTAATCTGGGCTGTGGGCGGGGTTATACACAGAAAACTGCCAATCAGTGCTGTGGGCGGAGTTATGCACAGACAGCAGCCAATCTGTGCTGTGGGCGGGGTTATACACAGACAGCAGCCAATCTGTGCTGTGGGCGGGGTTATACACAGACAGCAGCCAATCTGTGCTATGGGCGGGGTTATACACAGACAGCAGCCAATCTGTGCTGTGGGCGGGGTTATACACAGAAAGCTGCCAATCAGTTCTGTGGGTGGGGTTATACACAGAAAGCGGCCAATCAGTTCTGTGGGTGGGGTTATACACAGAAAACTGCCAATCAGTTCTGTGGGTGGGGTTATACACAAAAAGTTGCCAATCTGTGCCGTGGGCGGGTTTATACACAGACAGCAGCCAATCAGTGCAGTGGGCGGGGTTATACACAGACAGCTGCCAATCAGTGCTGTGGGTGGGGTTATACACAGAAAGCTGCCAATCTGTGCTGTAGGCGGGGTTATGCACAGACAGCAGCCAATCTGTGCTGTGGGCGGGGTTATACACAGACAGCAGCCAATCTGTGCTGTGGGCGGGGTTATACACAGACAGCAGCCAATCTGTGCTGTGGGCGGGGTTATACACAGAAAGCTGCCAATCAGTTCTGTGGGTGGGGTTATACACAGAAAGCGGCCAATCAGTTCTGTGGGTGGGGTTATACACAAAAAGTTGCCAATCTGTGCCGTGGGCGGGGTTATACACAAAAAGTTGCCAATCAGTTCTGTGGGTGGGGTTATACACAAAAAGTTGCCAATCTGTGCCGTGGGCGGGGTTATACACAGAAAGCTGCCAATCAGTTCTGTGGGTGGGGTTATACACAAAAAGTTGCCAATCTGTGCTGTGGGCGGGGTTATACACAGAAAGCTGCCAATCAGTTCTGTGGGTGGGGTTATACACAGAAAGCGGCCAATCAGTTCTGTGGGTGGGGTTATACACAAAGTTGCCAATCTGTGCTGTAGGCGGGGTTATACACAGACAGCAGCCAATCTGTGCTGTGGGCGGGGTTATACACAAAAAGTTGCCAATCTGTGCCGTGGGCGGGGTTATACACAGAAAGCTGCCAATCAGTTCTGTGGGTGGGGTTATACACAGAAAACTGCCAATCAGTTCTGTGGGTGGGGTTATACACAAAGTTGCCAATCTGTGCTGTAGGCGGGGTTATACACAGACAGCAGCCAATCTGTGCTGTGGGCGGGGTTATACACAAAAAGTTGCCAATCTGTGCCGTGGGCGGGGTTATACACATCAGCCAATCAGTGCAGTGGACGGGGTTATACACAGACAGTGGCCAATCAGTGCTGTGGGCAGGGCTATACACAAAGCTGCTAATCTGGGCTGTGGGCGGGGTTATACACAGAAAACTGCCAATCAGTGCTGTGGGCGGAGTTATGCACAGACAGCAGCCAATCTGTGCTGTGGGCGGGGTTATACACAGACAGCAGCCAATCTGTGCTGTGGGCGGGGTTATACACAGACAGCAGCCAATCTGTGCTGTGGGCGGGGTTATACACAGAAAGCTGCCAATCAGTTCTGTGGGTGGGGTTATACACAGAAAGCGGCCAATCAGTTCTGTGGGTGGGGTTATACACAAAAAGTTGCCAATCTGTGCCGTGGGCGGGGTTATACACAAAAAGTTGCCAATCAGTTCTGTGGGTGGGGTTATACACAGAAAACTGCCAATCAGTTCTGTGGGTGGGGTTATACACAAAAAGTTGCCAATCAGTTCTGTGGGTGGGGTTATACACAGAAAACTGCCAATCAGTTCTGTGGGTGGGGTTATACACAAAAAGTTGCCAATCAGTTCTGTGGGTGGGGTTATACACAAAAAGTTGCCAATCTGTGCCGTGGGCGGGGTTATACACAGAAAGCTGCCAATCAGTTCTGTGGGTGGGGTTATACACAAAAAGTTGCCAATCTGTGCTGTGGGCGGGGTTATACACAGAAAGCTGCCAATCAGTTCTGTGGGTGGGGTTATACACAGAAAGCGGCCAATCAGTTCTGTGGGTGGGGTTATACACAAAAAGTTGCCAATCTGTGCCGTGGGCGGGGATATACACAGACAGCAGCCAATCTGTGCTGTGGGCGGGGTTATACACAAAAAGTTGCCAATCTGTGCCGTGGGCGGGGTTATACACATCAGCCAATCAGTGCAGTGGACGGGGTTATACACAGACAGTGGCCAATCAGTGCTGTGGGCAGGGCTATACACAAAGCTGCTAATCTGGGCTGTGGGCGGGGTTATACACAGAAAACTGCCAATCAGTGCTGTGGGCGGAGTTATGCTCAGACAGCAGCCAATCTGTGCTGTGGGCGGGGTTATACACAGACAGCAGCCAATCTGTGCTGTGGGCGGGGTTATACACAGACAGCAGCCAATCTGTGCTATGGGCGGGGTTATACACAGACAGCAGCCAATCTGTGCTGTGGGCGGGGTTATACACAGAAAGCTGCCAATCAGTTCTGTGGGTGGGGTTATACACAGAAAGCGGCCAATCAGTTCTGTGGGTGGGGTTAAACACAGAAAACTGCCAATCAGTTCTGTGGGTGGGGTTATACACAAAAAGTTGCCAATCTGTGCCGTGGGCGGGTTTATACACAGACAGCAGCCAATCAGTGCAGTGGGCGGGGTTATACACAGACAGCTGCCAATCAGTGCTGTGGGTGGGGTTATACACAGAAAGCTGCCAATCTGTGCTGTAGGCGGGGTTATGCACAGACAGCAGCCAATCTGTGCTGTGGGCGGGGTTATACACAGACAGCAGCCAATCTGTGCTGTGGGCGGGGTTATACACAGACAGCAGCCAATCTGTGCTGTGGGCGGGGTTATACACAGAAAGCTGCCAATCAGTTCTGTGGGTGGGGTTATACACAGAAAGCGGCCAATCAGTTCTGTGGGTGGGGTTATACACAAAAAGTTGCCAATCTGTGCCGTGGGCGGGGTTATACACAAAAAGTTGCCAATCAGTTCTGTGGGTGGGGTTATACACAAAAAGTTGCCAATCTGTGCCGTGGGCGGGGTTATACACAGAAAGCTGCCAATCAGTTCTGTGGGTGGGGTTATACACAAAAAGTTGCCAATCTGTGCTGTGGGCGGGGTTATACACAGAAAGCTGCCAATCAGTTCTGTGGGTGGGGTTATACACAGAAAGCGGCCAATCAGTTCTGTGGGTGGGGTTATACACAAAGTTGCCAATCTGTGCTGTAGGCGGGGTTATACACAGACAGCAGCCAATCTGTGCTGTGGGCGGGGTTATACACAAAAAGTTGCCAATCTGTGCCGTGGGCGGGGTTATACACAGAAAGCTGCCAATCAGTTCTGTGGGTGGGGTTATACACAGAAAACTGCCAATCAGTTCTGTGGGTGGGGTTATACACAAAGTTGCCAATCTGTGCTGTAGGCGGGGTTATACACAGACAGCAGCCAATCTGTGCTGTGGGCGGGGTTATACACAAAAAGTTGCCAATCTGTGCCGTGGGCGGGGTTATACACATCAGCCAATCAGTGCAGTGGACGGGGTTATACACAGACAGTGGCCAATCAGTGCTGTGGGCAGGGCTATACACAAAGCTGCTAATCTGGGCTGTGGGCGGGGTTATACACAGAAAACTGCCAATCAGTGCTGTGGGCGGAGTTATGCACAGACAGCAGCCAATCTGTGCTGTGGGCGGGGTTATACACAGACAGCAGCCAATCTGTGCTGTGGGCGGGGTTATACACAGACAGCAGCCAATCTGTGCTGTGGGCGGGGTTATACACAGAAAGCTGCCAATCAGTTCTGTGGGTGGGGTTATACACAGAAAGCGGCCAATCAGTTCTGTGGGTGGGGTTATACACAAAAAGTTGCCAATCTGTGCCGTGGGCGGGGTTATACACAAAAAGTTGCCAATCAGTTCTGTGGGTGGGGTTATACACAAAAAGTTGCCAATCTGTGCCGTGGGCGGGGTTATACACAGAAAGCTGCCAATCAGTTCTGTGGGTGGGGTTATACACAGAAAACTGCCAATCAGTTCTGTGGGTGGGGTTATACACAAAAAGTTGCCAATCAGTTCTGTGGGTGGGGTTATACACAGAAAGCTGCCAATCAGTTCTGTGGGCGGGGTTATACACAAAAAGTTGCCAATCTGTGCCGTGGGTGGGGTTATACACAGAAAGCTGCCAATCAGTTCTGTGGGTGGGGTTATACACAGAAAACTGCCAATCAGTTCTGTGGGTGGGGTTATACACAAAAAGTTGCCAATCAGTTCTGTGGGTGGGGTTATACACAGAAAACTGCCAATCAGTTCTGTGGGCGGGGTTATACACAAAAGTTGCCAATCAGTTCTGTGGGTGGGGTTATACACAGAAAGCTGCCAATCAGTTCTGTGGGTGGGGTTATACACAGAAAACTGCCAATCAGTTCTGTGGGCGGGGTTATACACAAAAAGTTGCCAATCAGTTCTGTGGGTGGGGTTATACACAAAAAGTTGCCAATCTGTGCTGTGGGCGGGTTTATGCACAGACAGCAGCCAATCAGTGCAGTGGGCGGGGTTATACACAGACAGCGGCCAATCAGTGCTGTGGGCGGGGTTATACACAGACAGCTGCCAATCAGTGCTGTGGGCGGGGCTATACACAGAAAGCTGCTAATCTGGGCTGTGGGCGGGGATATACACAGAAAGTGGCCAATCAGCTGTGGGCAGATTTATACACAAAGGGGCCAATCAGTGCTGTAGGCGGGGTTATACAGACAGCGGCCAGTGTTGTGGGCGGGGTTATACAGACAGCAGCCAATCAGTGCTGTGGGCGGGGTTATATACAGACAGCAGCCAATCAGTGCAGTGGGTGGGGTTATACACAGACAGTGGCCAATCAGTGCTGTGGGCGGGGTTATATACAGACAGCAGCCAATCAGTGCAGTGGGTGGGGTTATACACAGACAGCGGCCAATCAGTGCTGTGGGCGGGGCTATACACAAAAATCTGCTAATCTGGGCTGTGGGCGGGGATATACACAGAAAGTGGCCAATCAGCTGTGGGCAGATTTATACACAAAAGGGCCAATCAGTGCTGTAGGCGGGGTTATATAGACAGCGGCCAGTGTTGTGGGCGGGGTTATACAGACAGCAGCCAATCAGTGCTGTGGGCGGGGTTATATACAGACAGCAGCCAATCAGTGCAGTGGGTGGGGTTATACACAGACAGTGGCCAATCAGTGCTGTGGGCGGGGTTATATACAGACAGCAGCCAATCAGTGCAGTGGGTGGGGTTATACACAGACAGCGGCCAATCAGTGCTGTGGGCGGGGCTATACACAAAAATCTGCTAATCAGTGCAGTGGGCGGGGTTATACACAGACAGCGGCCAATCAGTGCTGTGGGCGGGGTTATACACAGACAGCGGCCAATCAGTGCTGTGGGCGGGGCTATACACAGAAAGCTACTAATCTGGGCTGTGGGCGGGGATATACACAGAAAGTGGCCAATCAGCTGTGGGCAGATTTATACACAAAGGGGCCAATCAGTGCTGTAGGCGGGGTTATACAGACAGCGGCCAGTGTTGTGGGCGGGGTTATACAGACAGCAGCCAATCAGTGCTGTGGGCGGGGTTATATAAGGTTCAGCATTCTGAGCTCTACTACATCAGTAGAGAAAACTGATTCTATAACAACTTCTGTACCCAGTAAACTAGGTGACACATTGCTGGAATCAGGGTCTCTGCCTCTACACCATGCAGCTCTCAGATTACATATCAAAAACAGGGTGATAGATTCCCTATAAACACCAATTTTTTGTTATTGGTTTCTTGATGAACCTTCACAGATGTCTGAGCGTCCTTTTTGTGATACATAGTTTTCAAGGTAGATTTCTAATGAATTGATACAGTAAAGGGATTGTCCGGTACTTTTACATAGGTGGCCTATTTTTAAGATAGATCATCAATACCAGATCATGGGGTGTCATTCCTGACACCCTCCACCGATCAGCTGTGCCCGGTGCCTGGATGTGCTCAGTCGCGGGACAGCACAGCTCCATCAGTTTTATAGTGGCCACGACCGGTTACTATTCACATGAATACAGGTGGATCTGCAGTACCCCGCCGCGGCCACTATACTGTTGATGGCGCTCTGCTGTTCCATTCTGCTACTGTTCACATCTGGACACCGCCAGCATTGGAAACTGCTTTTAAATAATAAAAAAAAGTCTCAATTTCTTACAGTTTGAAGCAAGTACATTATAGTTTAACATCTATAGAAATGTCATTTGGAACTTTCTGTACTTTGTAGATATACAGAAATGTTCTAGAAAGATTTTCTCTTTCTTTGTAGTTTTTCTTTTAATCCTCGGAGCAGTTGGAGCAATATTCCATCCTGCCTCCCACATATACGTCCGCTGTCACCTTCAATGCCGGGAATGTGCTGATCTCCTCTGATGTGTGGATATCTCCGCTTTACAGGTCTTTAAACCTCCTGCTTCATAGATTAAAAGGGGCATTCCTTCAGATTAGATTTGTACATCGCTAGATAACATTTGCCTCACATCTCCTCCAGACTCTGTAATTCATGGCTTACAGCAACATAGGCTTCATTTAGGAGGGATGACACCTTCTCCCCGGCTTATTATGCAGATGAATGATGAGTAAAATGCGAATTTCTCAGCAAGATGACATTTGAATCTGTTGGGGGATTTTATTTTTTGACTTAACGGTAGGACAAAAAACATCCGAGGAGCCGGGGTTAATACATAGAGAAATAAAGATGGAGGAAGCACGGGTGCAAGCAATGGGGGGCAGTTTAGGGAAAGTTTTGGGCATCGTGGTAGTATCTCTTCTACACCTACGAGGACAGGTTGTAGATTTATTTTACTTATTGTATGAATCAAATTTCCTCCCCATGGTTTCTTTCATTTCATAGGTGCTTTACATTCATAGAGATGTAACTATAACTCTAAAATGTACATTATTGTGGCAGCTCTCTAAGACACTAGAGTTTTTAGCCTTTTTTCATCGGTGCTGTTTTGTCTTTACATGTGGACGGGTTATTTGGTTCCCTTTTATATGTATGTTTTTAATCAAATTTTTCAATGAAGATTTGAATTTGTATCCATTGTTAGTTTTTCTTCGGGTCTTCTGAGGTATAGATCATGACTCGGAGTAGTGTTGATATGAATGATGATTAGTGATTGAAGAGTGGTTTAGTTATTTATTTGTTGGACACTAGTGTTTCATTTATATACATTAAATGGGAGTATACTCGGGACTACAGAACAGGAGAAGGATTTGGGTATTCTGGTTACAAGTAAGCTGAGCAGCAGTACTCAACGTCAAGCAGCAGCCGCAAAAGCAAACAAGATTTTAGGATGTATAAAAAGAGAGATAAAATGTCACTGGTGTGTCAGAGGTGACAGACAGTCGCCCTGCAGTGGGTTGCAGGAGATCTCTACGTTTGGCATTGCAGACAGCCTCTTAGATAGGAGGCTGTCTTTAGGACTGAGCGACTACCTCTCTCTTGCTAATTAGCTCTCTGGCCTGGATGTATATATACCTGGTGTGTCTGAGAGGGCGTCGCCAGCTATATACATTTCTACTTGTGAAGCTTAGCAGGAGCAGTACTTCGTCCTCTCTGGAGCTTGAGGCTGTGTGCTTATTTGGAGTTCATCTAAAGCTAAGCCATTTCCCCTGTTTTGTCTTCCCTTGTTGTCTATAGAGTTTTAGTAGAGGTTGACTAGTGCTCATCTCCTTCCATCCGTAGCCATATGCCAGGGAGAGTAGGGCGAGGCACACATGCCGCGGTTTCTGAGGAGCCAATTTAGGGACGCTAGGGGAGACAGGGTGACACTAGACCAGATTAGGAGGTTTCCACTTCCCCCCTTTCCCTAGTGTCTGGGCTCCTTTTCCCTTTCCCTCTGTGTTGCACTAAGTATTTCCTACACCTGGCATGACATAAAATCCCGCAATCCCAACCCCCCTTTATAAATCACTGGTGAGACCACATCTGGAACATGGGATCCAGTTTTCGGCTCCACATTTTAAAAAAGATATTCAGAAGGTAGATTCAGTTCAAAGGCGGCTTCTTCTCAAAAGACTTCCCATGAGAATTAATCATTAAAGGGGTTCAGGTGCAAGTCTGCAGCCACTCAGTGCTGTCAGAATTCTCTGGTGTCGGCACTGGGAGCGTGCGGGCACATGACCACAAGTATGCAATTTGCATATATGTGGTCACATGCCGACTAGACATGAGCAGCCTCGGTCAATACAAGTGGATTTTTCAAGGCTGGATACGACTAGTCAGACTGTAGACAGAAGTATGCAAATCACATGCTTGATCGCTCACTCTCAGCACCAGCATTGGAGAATCCTGACCGCACACAGTGTGCGCAATGTCAGAGTTCACAAGTCTGCAGTTACATAGAGTGACTGCAGACTTGAGCTCCAAGCTCACTAATTTTTGGGTCACTTTTTGGTACTATAGGACGTAATGGAGCGTGATGTCCCATTTATTGTCCTCCAGCATGTATGGGATTTTCTGTTTTAGAGATAGTGCCACTGTTGTCTGCAGATTGAGTTCTCCAATATACAGCACACACAGACATGAGGGATTCCTGCGCTCCTGTCTCTATGTAGTGCATGTTTAGAACCAGCAGGGAGGACATTATACAGCAGTACTGAGCATTTGAGTAGTGCAGATGTGAATCCAGCACTGGGATGAGATAAACACATAATAGATGGCACATGGAGGACTTTGTTTAGCACAGCTGTGCAGTGTAGCTGTGAATCCAGCTCTGGGTTGAGAAAATACTAATTGCTATAAACTGCAGCACCATCTGTGTGTTTTTGCCTGTATCAGTGCCTCTCCTTGCTCTTCCTCTTCCACTTTCCATAGACTTAAATAACCTGATCCCGCAATGAGCTGGCAATACGTCTTGCTTTGACCAAGATGGGTTTTACCAGTTTTTCAGTGTAAATGATAAAGTCAGGCGGCTGGGTGGAGAAGAAGTGGCTCATAAGTGGAGAATGATGCAGGTTTCACTGATAAGAAATATTACAAAGTTTCTTGTATTTGTGTATTTATGCAAAGATTGTTGAAATGACAGTGACCAATTAAAGGGAATCTGGAACCAGGTTTTTGCTACCTAGTCTGAGAGCAGCATAACGTAGGGGTAGAGACCCTGATTCCAGCAATGTATCATTTACTGGGCTGCTTGCTGTAGTTTTGATAAAATCAAAGTTTTATCTACAGGATATTATCACTAGAGGACTACTTAGCTTCTTGTTAGGTAGCCCAACCTCGACACCATCACTGATTGGCTGCTTTCTGCCTATGCACAGTGTACACAGAAATCTGCCAATCAGTGGCGGGTTATACACAGCTCAGCATTCAGAGATCTGCTAGATCTGCTGCAGAGAAAAAAATTGTTAATCAAAACTGAAGTACCCAGTAAAGTAAGTGATATATTGCTGGAATCAGGGTCTCTGCCCCTGCATAATGCTTCTCTCAGATGAGGTAGCAAAACCTGCTGACAGATTCCTTTGGAGCATTAACAATCGTATGAAAACATTCCCAATTTGCAGTAAAACATCAGGATGGCATGGTTTTCGGCCATATTGCGTTGGTACAGGAGAATATAGGGGCCTCTTTTTGTTCCGGAGATAAATTGGGGGCGATTATAGAACTCATACAATTGGGCTAAATCTCAGATTGTTATTTCATATAATGTATCCCCTATAGGAAATCATAAGATCACGTGTGTATATGCAGTGCCATGTGCATGCGATGTTGCATCCTTTTGTAACAGTGTGTTAGTGGAGTTGAGTAGTCCCATAGACAATGATTGGAGTGGTTGCTGCTCCATTCAGACGGGGCACTGAGGAGCCTCATTCTTGGCATCGCTGGACCCCCAGAGATCAGCAAGTTATCATCTATCCTACAGAAAGGTGATAAATTCCTAACTTAGTACAAGGAGCATAAAAAAACTGTGAGATGAGATAACGTATTTATAGTCCCTAACGATATACAGTGTAAAGCTCGTTATAACGGCGGCGCCCGGAACATTGCTGCAAATGCGTTTTAGATTGTGCCGGCAATTATAAGTCATAAAGTTTCTATTAAATCCTCATCTTTTAGAAAAGAAATTAACGGAGAATATTTTATTATTATATTTGCTTCCACAACAATGAGAATGCGAGTGGCATCGCACGGGCGAAATAGAAACAATTCCTTTTACGACGTGCATCACCATTCATGTTTACGAGTCTTCTCAAGATCCAAACATCTCTCTATAAAATGCAAAACAGTCAAATAAGAACGTCAGCGAAAAATATCGCCCATCTGAAATCGCGGGAACGCAGAGTTATTAATATGTTACAGGCTAATATTGCTCGCAGGACGGCGGGAATCCTGCCCATCAATCTAGATTATTCAATGCATAAGGAAAAGTTCTGCAACTTTTTATTGCACTTTCTGTTTTAATTTTTCACCCTCTTCAATAACTCTGCTTGCTGTCAATAAGTGGATAAAAAGTCATGGTCAGCTCCTGATCTGCAGTAGTTGTAACCTGTAAATGTAACATTCTCCATACTGGATACAATTGTAACAAAAGTTGCCAGAAATATCAGATCAGTGTGGATTTTTAGTCTCTGGATGTTCTTACTTTTTTGACAGCAGTGGATATTGCCGGATGATACGTTTCATAAATTTTTAGGCAGTTGGGGCAAACTTCACACCAATAGGGTAAGAATTGGCCTGCATCATCCAGCCATTAAAACTCGTTGCTTTATTAGTTTTCGATTAAAATCCATCGTACATGCGGTAAAGAACAAGAGAAAAAGGGTAGGCATAATTTTACAACCAGCTTATCGATTGCTCAAAATAAAAAAAAAAAAGCAACTTCACAAATTGTCTTCATTAAATTCACTACAATGCTGTGTATACAGCTCCTATGAACATCTATGCATTTCCATGGTTACAGACTACACAAGGTTTGCTTGTAGTCTGTAACCATGGAGATGCTGCAGTAGTGATGTTCCACTATCCTCCATTTACTTCATAGAATGTTAGAGTTGGAAGGGACCTCCAGGGTCATCGTATCCAACCCCCTGCTCAATGCAGGATTCACTAAACCATCTCACTGTCAAAAAGTTTTTTCTAATATCTAATCTGTATCTTCTCCCTTTCGCTTTCATCCCATTGCTTCTCATGTTTCCATGTGCAAATGAGAATAAGGATGATCCCTCTACACTGTGACAGCCCTTCAGATATTTGTAGACCGCTATTAAGTCTCCTCTCAGTCTTCTTTTTTGCAAGCTAAGCATTCTCCCATCCTTTAATCGTTCTTCGTAGGACATAGTTTGCAGTCTGGTTACCATCCTGGTAGCTTTTCCCTGAACTTGCTCCAGTTTCTCAATGTCTTTTTTTAAATCTGGTGCCCAGAACTGGACACAGTATTCCAGGTGAGGTCTGACCAAGGAGGAGTAGAGGGGAATAATTACTTCACGTGATCTAGACTCTATGCTTCTGTTAATACATCCCAGAACTGTGTTTGCCTTTTTTGCTGCTGCATCACCCTCTTGACTCATGAGCAGTCTGTGATCTATTAGTATACCCAAGTCTTTTTCACACGTGCTGCTGCTTTGTTCTATTCCTCCCATTCTGTAGATGTCATTTTCGTTTATCTTGCCCAGATGTAGAATCCTTTAACTGTTCCTCATAGGACATAGTTTGCAGTCCGCTCACCATCCTGGTAGCTCTTCTCTGAATTTAATAATCTATAGCACAGTAGTCATTTCATTGCCTCCACAAAGCAATGCTATACATTAGCACCGATGTCCAGGAAGGGGCTTAAAGTGGTTGTCCCATTACTCAGTCAACCCCTTTTCAATTATAATATTCCCCCATGTGAAATAAAAACACCTTTTACTCAGCTCCGATGCCAGTGCTGCTGCTTGACGTCAGCGCCGGGTGTCCTGGGGCTTGCCTGACGCTCTGTCACGTGAGCCCTGCAGCCAATCGGTGGTCCTTCATGCTCTCTTCTTTTGGATGAAACTGACATCCAGAGGAGGTGACAGAGAGCAGCAGCAGGTCACACTTTTTCCAATTGTAGATTTCATCCAAATGAAGTGATATTGAAGCGCCCCATTAGAGGCCGCTGATTGGCTGCCCAGCCCCAGTTTCAGTGGAAAAGTGCCGGCACAGTATGAGATGTTTTTATTTTACGTAGGAGAATATTGTTATTGAGAAAGGGTTGTCCGAGTAGTGGATAACCCCTGTAAATATATAAGTAAGGCATCCTCATTGATCAGTGCTAAGCTGCTATTGATTTTGTTCATGGGCTTCTGCTTTTTTTCCCTCTGCTCCATTAGATCACCTTCGTAATTGTGACTCCAGTTTAGCTCCATTGTTTATTGGAGTCTGAAGTAGTCTAAAATCTACCCGCAGACTTATCAGACAAGCCCTTTAAGTAATATTAGCCTACAAATCAAAAGCCCTTGTTTGGATTGGGTTGTATTACTAAACACACTATGTCTTACATATGTAATAAGCATTACTAGAAAAGGCCAGGACCCATAGAAAGCTTCTCACTGCCCTCTCTGACATAAAAACACTCTCCTGTCGAATCAAATAAAAATGAAAACACGATCTGACCGTGTTCCTTTACCATTATAGGGTTATAACAAATGCAACAAACAGTTCATCGATGATATGTTAGAATTTTTTTCTTTACGTCAGACCCAGACCGCTATGACTTCAGCTCTTCACTTTAACACCCTTCACAACCGCTACTCAAACTTCACATCCCCCAAAGTGACTGTGTTCCTAAATAGCAATAATGTCTTATTTAGTGCCCCCACAGAAGTGGTTCCCCAAATGCCCCCATAGTGATGCTCTCTTAGTTACTCACACACAGTTTGAAGCCCCTTTAGTTTTTTTCACATACATCATGATACCCCCTTAGTAGTACAACCGCCCATTACGATGACCCCTCAGTGCCCCCCACACAACATGGTGCCCTCACCTGGCATGAGACTTGTTTAATGCCCCCCAACGCCTCCTCAGTAGCTCCGCACAATAATAAACCATCGACACAATACGAAGCCCCTTTGTGACTCCCACAAAGAGTGAGATTCCCTTTGTAGCCCCCATACAACATGGTACACCTTCATTGCCCTTACACAGTGTGATCCTCCTCTTGGTGCCCCACACACAGTATGGTGCCCCCTACAGCATGGCATCTGACCATTCCCCCTCAACCAGCAGGATGTCCCCTCCTTGTCCCCATATAGTAGGATGCCCTCCTTAGTGACCCCACCAAATGTGATTCGTAGTGCATCACAGTCTGGATGATGCTCCCCTTATTGCCCCCCAAACTGAAAAAGGGTCCCATAAAATAAAAAAAACTATCTCTTACCCATGGGCCTTTCTGGTCATCTACTAAGTACATGGGAATCATAGGCTGAAAGGTGGAGAACGAAGCTGATGACTACCATCATCGTCAGCAGTATTTGCCCTGTGGAGTAAAGTGCTGCCCACCTTGGGTCATAGGCGCAGTAGCGGCCACCATGACTGACCCAGCCGGTAGTTATTCCCCTAAGCATGCCATCCTTTCTGACTTACCGATGGAGGAAGCCAAGTATTGAGCCCTTTGATATGATCGTGTCTCGGATTATACACAGTCATAAAATGCCTACAGTCATTGCTACCTCTCAAGGGTTCTCCACTGTTTGAAGATTAGATTTTACGCCCCTTTAAAACGAGGAGGTAAAATAATCCGGCACGCAGTAATTAAGGCCCAGTATAAATATGGAACTTGACCTTGTATGAATAAACCTGGATTTCCAGCGAGAGGACAAAAATCCTGCGGCAAAACTGGCTTCTGAAAGTCAAGTCAGCGCTGGGGAATAATTAGGAGCGGCGTACGATGACAGAAGTGTCTGAGCTGCCATCACTGTGCGAGAACACGGGGGATAATAACGAAGGAGTCAAACAGGGTGGAAATGGAGAAAACCTCCTACTGCAAACTACAAAGACAACAAGGAATCTGTTCTTTATTGTCACGTGCCCATTCTGATGTCTCTTGAATTATGTAGATGTGGATGGAGCTCAGTGTAGTTTCATCTTGGGATTTAAGACAACAGCAGGAGAGGAGTGTGTTGATTTTATGGGGGAAAGCGACCAGTAAACTCATGGGACAATGTTGGTGAGTATGTCCCTGAGGCAGCATCATGATATAGGGAGGTGGATGGTCATAGACTCAAAGGTGTTTGCTGTAGTGCAAGGACAGTTTCCTGATCTTTTGGGGGCAATGACCTGTGCAAAGCAGGACTCATAAAAAAGACAGGACACTTATTTTCTTAACTTGCCATCATTTCCATGTCTTACGAATTTTATGAGTTGGACCTATTGTAGTCTGATTATGAGAATGAAGACAGCAGCAGGAGATGAGTATGTTGATCTTGTGGGGAAAAATGACCTGTCAGTGAGGACAGGGTTGAATGTGACAGGAGTAATGTCTTGGCGTAGAGAAGGGAATGGTCCCAGATAGGAGGTCACAGACAGATGTAGTGGAAAAAACAGGGTCTCCAGCAGAGTGTTTCATGAGAAGAGTGTGCTGATCTTGTAGGGGTAAAGTGACCTGTCTGTGAGGACAGGGTTGAATATGACAGGACAATGAATTGATGTAGAGAAGGGAATGGTCACAGGTGGGAGGTAACAGACAGACTTAGTGGAAGGAGCAGGGTCTCCAGCAGAGAATTTCATGAGAAGAGTATGCTGATCTTGTAGGGGTAAAGTGACCTGTCTGTGAGGACAGGGTTGAATATGACAGGACAATGAATTAATGTAGAGAAGGGAATGGTCACAGGTGGGAGGTAACAGACAGACATAGTGGAAGGAGCAGGGTCTCCAGCAGAGTATTTCATGAGAAGAGTGTGCTGATCTTGTAGGGGTAAAGTGACCTGTCTGTGAGGACAGGGTTGAATATGACAGGACAAGGAATTAATGTAGAGAAGGGAATGGTCACAGGTGGGAGGTAACAGACAGACTTAGTGGAAGGAGCAGGGTCTCCAGCAGAGTATTTCATGAGAAGAGTATGCTGATCTTGTAGGGGGAAAGTGACCTCTCCACTCGTGTGATGGTGTTACTGAGGACAGTGCCACAAATAAGTGACCAAAGTATTGCCATGATTAGAGAAGGGTAACAAACTAACTGATTGTGTCTATTTTCACCTTGCAAATGACTGGATGGGATTTTGATGGGTTTAGCTCCTGGTCTCCAATACCAAGAAGAGCAGTGGAGGGAGGAGGCCTTCTTCTGCAGCTGGTTGTCTTACAGCCAGAAACAGGTCTGATCTGAGGTTTTTGGCTATGGCCCATCTCTTTGGATACATAAGTAGAATTACCTTTTGATCAGACCGAGTAGAATCATAGGATAAGAGGAGAATAAATTATTTTATCTTCTGAAAAAGTATTTGACTTTCCACGATGCTCCTGAAGGGTTTAGAGCGACGACCTCTGGTGCCCGTTGTCTAAGCATCTTTCCATTTAGGTCTTACATGGATATATAGAGTATTCTGAGTATCTGGGCGCACCGGCGCGTTTTGAGTGCTTCGTCCTTGTTTTCTTCCCATACGTTGTCACCTCATTGTGTTATCTATTCGTTACAATGCTCGTTGTTGCTTTGGAAATAAATGATCATTTTCACAATATGTCTGTACACGAGACATCGCCATTATATTCCGTCTGCGCGCGGGCCTTTAATATTGCTTTTCAGCCTTAACGGTTCTGCCTTTTCAATGGGGAGAGCGCTGCTATTTACACATGAAAGCAGCTTTATTTTATCAGAAGCTATAATTGCAAATAGCTCAGGACATCTGGAGCAGCACTAGCACTTAGACAGCTTGGCAAAACAATTGTTTCCCTCAGTACTCCATGTTGACTGCTTGGAAAGCCTCGGCACTAGACTTAATCTTCCTCGCTTGCTAATTACGAATGCAGACTCAGTTTTGTTATTTAGACAAAATCTCCAAGTCATGCTCCTGTCTTTCAGAGAAAGGTGCCCTTGGGGGTAGGATGCCACTTGGCAGCACTTCAATAGTATGGGATATTTCCAGGAACGACTTGCGGTAGCAAAAAAAAAAAAATCTCCGTCGCTCTGTGCTTCCTCCATTATTCCTCCGGTCTTTGTTGCTGATAAAAAGCTGGTAGCGCACATGTTAAATGCACTGTCTGACAATAGAGTCCCACGGTGCAGAAAGCAATCTGCTCTTTTGTGTGTGGTTTGTATAGTGCGGTTATACAGACACCGCAGAATGGATCCGCACAAGAGGCTGAATTTCAGAGGGAACTAATAGAGATGTTCTGCTACTAAAATGTATTTTTTAGAACAATCTAATTAATAACATAGGGTGAAATAGCAGCTGGCATGGTGTGAATGCTGCCCACTGCCAGTACAATGTGAGCCTGTCCTAGGGATATACTGCCTAACAATGACAGTCCACCCAGTGACCCATCGACAGCACCAGCCTGAGACTAAGGAGCGGTGCCAAAGATGAGTGGCTTGTTGGCGCTCCTCTCTTTCTCTGTGGCCGCTAGCGATCCGGGGCAACCTCCCACCCGCCGCTCCTGTGAGCAGCAAATCTGTCTTTGCTTACTTAATCTGAAGGGGTTGCCCACAATTAGAAACACATGACTGCTTACTTCCAGAAATGGCGCCCCCCTCTCCTGAGTTTGTACTTGGTATAGCAGCTCAACTCCATTGATCAGAATAGGGTTGCGCTGCAGTACCACAAACAACCTGTGGACAGGAGTAGCAATGATTTTGGAAAAGCCCTTCAAAGTAATACGTTGCCACTGAGCAAGAAGACTCGGGAGTACATCAATAAAACTTTCCCTAACTGCAGAGTTGCAGCTTAAGAATGCATGAACAGTTGCAGGATTGGACCTAGTCAACTTTTAAAGAGGGCTTTCTGAGGAGGCTGTATTAACGAGGTGAGCAAAGCACGCCACCAAAAATCCTCCTCCCCCCAAACTACAATCCCATATACAGGCTACTTAATTTTTACACTCCCTCCCTCTCCTCTTTTACACCCCTTCCTCTTCCCTTTTACACCCCATCCTCTCCCCTTTTACACCCCTTCTTCTCCCCTTTTGCACACCATCCTGTCACCTTTTACAACTATTCCTCTCCCCTTTTACACCCCATCCTCTCCCCTTTTACACCTCTTTTTCTCCCATTTTGCACCCTTCCCACACTTCTTTTACACCTCTTCCTCTCCCCTTTTACACCCCATCCTCTACCCTTTTACACCCCTTCCTCTCCCCTTTTACACCCCTTCCTCTCCCCTTTTACACCCCTTCCTCTCCCATTTTACACCCCATCCTCTCCCCTTTTACACCTCTTCCTCTCCCCTTTTACACCTCTTCCTCTCCCCTTTTACACCTCTTCCTCTCCCCTTTTGCACTTTACATCTCTTCCTCTCCCCTTTTACATCTCTTCCTCTCCCCTTTTACATCTCTTCCTCTCCTCTTTTACACCCCTTCCTCTCCTCTTTTACACCCCATCCTCTCCTCTTTTACACCCCATCCTCTCCCCTTTTACACCTCTTCCTTTCCCCTTGTACACCTCTTCCTCTCCCCTTTTACACCCCATCCTCTCCCCTTTTACACCTCTTCCTTTCCCCTTGTACACCTCTTCCTCTCCCCTTTTACACCTCTTCCTCTCCCCTTTTACACCTCTTCCTCTCCCCTTTTACACCTCTTCCTCTCCCCTTTTACACCCCATCCTTTCCCCTTTTACACCCCATCCTCTCCCACTTTACACCCCATCCTCTCCCCTTTTACACCTCTTCCTCTCCCCTTTTACATCCCATCCTCTCCCCTTTTACACCCCATCCTCTCCTCTTTTACATCTCTTCCTCTCCCCTTTTACACACCATCCTCTCCCCTTTTACACCTCTTCCTCTCCCCTTTTACACCCCATCCTTTCCCCTTGTACACCTCTTCCTCTCCCCCTTTACACCCCATCCTCTCCCCTTTTACACCTCTTCCTCTCCCCTTTTACACCCCATCCTCTCCCCTTTTACATCCCATCCTCTCCCCTTTTACATCTCTTCTTCTCCCCTTTTACACACCATCCTCTCCGCTTTTACATCTCTTCCTCTCCCCTTTTACACACCATCCTCTCCTCTTTTACACCCCTTCAACTCCTCTTTTGCACCCCATTTCCTGTTCCCTGTGAGTTTGATTGGATGCTCAGGCTCCTACTAATCATGGCGCATCCCGGCATCATACACAAGAAACCTCCTGGAAAGCAGTAGGGTAATAAGGAGATCTGTCAACTGTTCTGGAAGTCTAGGAGGCATCCACCATTTGAGGAGTTTCCAAGTATTTCTTAAATTATTGCCTATTGCTACAGTTTTATATGCAATTAAGCCCCCACTTGTCAATTTTGGATTTTTTTTACAATTTCCATTTTATTTAAAGGGGTTGTCCACTACTTTAGAAGATCCCCCAATGTATTCCTCTAGGGCCTATAAGGTTTCTCTAAATACATTGTGGTGCCTTTTCTGCCTGTGAGCTGCGCCATCACTGGTCGCTCACAGGCATCACGTACCCTCGGCTGCAGCCGGCGCTGACATCCGCTGAAGTCACGACAAGTCCAGACTGCAACCGAGGGTCCGTCTTCCGTGTTCCACGGTGGCTGCTGGGTTGTGGGTGGGGTTACCCAGCACGTCACACCCGGCATCCACCCCGCGCTCTCCCTCTCCTCATTCAGTGGGAAAACGCGCGGTGGATGCTGGGTGTGACGCATGGGGTAACCCCGCCCACAACCCAGCGTCCACCGTGGGTAGCGCTTCACTGATGTCACGCCTCACTTGACGTGACATCAGTGACAGGTCACGTGATTCCTCTGTTCGGCCATCGATAGCGCCGCTCAGAGGCAGAAAAGGTACCGCAAGGTATTTACAAAAACACTTCTGGGCCCCTGGGGGATACATTGGGGGGTTCATATAAAGCAGTGGACAACTTCTTTAATGAGTAGCTAAAGTTTTTTTATTCATTTTTTATTTATTATTTACATATATATATTTTAAGTTTATTTTATTTAATTATCCTTCAGTCATTCTAAAGATATGATTTTTTGTAATGTTCTTAATAATCCTATTTTGCTTCCTTCTCTCCTAAATACTGGTATTTCATTGCTCAATTCATGTTCCTTTAGAAACTGCTTTTAACTGCTGTTCAGCCGGATCTGTCCATTTCATTCAATTTGTGTACAGGAATTCCCCTTTCTTACTACCAGAGTAGTGAGCAGAGGGGCTCAAACAGGGAAAGTCCTGTACACAGACTGAATATCATGTACAGATCTTGTTGAGCAGCAGATGAAAGCGGCTTCTCAAACAGCATGATCTCAAGGCAATGAAACAACTATGCAGAATGGTGTTTCTGAAAAAAGAAAGCAAAATAAAGTAATGAAGTATATTACAGTTATTCAGGACTTTGCAATGTCTGCAGGATAATTAAATAAATAAAAGTTTCATTACTCTTTAAAGGTTAAATGTAAAGTCCCTGAAAGTGTAAGGTAGTTGAAGGATCAATTTTGCATTCCTCGGTTGTGTGGGACAATGCAAGTCCTATAACAATCCTACAAGGAACCATTTGGGGTGTGCAGTGTGACAACCACTCAACTCATGGGTTATAACCTACCCATAATGTACTGTGTGTATGTGTGTGTGTGTGTGTGTGTGTGTGTATATATATATATATATATATATATATATATATATATATATATATATATATATATATATATATATATATATATATATATATATATATATATATATATATAATATAATCGTCCAAGCGTCCCTCTGTCTGAAGCCTCCATAGACTGCGCAAGCGCGACATGCCTGCACAGTCTGGCTCCAGACAGAAGAACGCATGGAGCCTTTACAGGTAAGAGGAGTGTATGACGCCAGAGATCGCGGTATACGTAGACACTGAACGCATACCGCGATCTCCGGCGCCATACTTACATACTTACCTGACCAGGAGGAGGGTTGCCGCGGCGCCTCTATTCTGGCCTCAGACCGGGGGTGGAGTGAAGGCGTTGGAATCGGCACTTGCGCACAGCGCTATCCGGCGCCATTTTACTGAAGACACATTTGCAGTGTGTCTTCAGCAAAATGGCATCGGACAGCATGGTATGGGCACGTGCGTACTCCGGCACCACACTCCTCCCTCGGCCTCTGGCAGAACAGGTCACAGCGGCGCTGGAGCACAGGGAAGAAAGGTGAGTATAACTGTTTATTTTATTTGTATGTGTGCAGCGTGAAAGGGATGAGGGGTGCCATACATACCAGGATTGGGGGGTGAGGGGGGCCACACATACCAGGATTGGGGGGTGAGGGGGCCACATATAACAGGATTGGGAGGTGAAGGGGCCACACATACCAATATTGGAAGGTGAGGGGGCCACACATACCAGGATTAGGGGATGAGGGGGCCACACATACCAGGATTGGGGGATGAGGGGGCCACACATACCAGGATTGGGGGATGAGGGGGCCACACATACCAGAACTGGGGGATGAGGGGGCCGCACATACCAGGATTGGGGGATGAGGGGGCCGCACATACCAGGATTGGGGGATGAGG
This sequence comes from Phyllobates terribilis, assembly GCF_046119375.1. Lineage (NCBI taxonomy): Eukaryota > Metazoa > Chordata > Amphibia > Anura > Dendrobatidae > Phyllobates > Phyllobates terribilis. The sequence continues at coordinate 680,894,804 of NW_027362763.1, read as the reverse complement.
GAGCCGCACATAACAGGATTGGAGGATGAGGGGGCCACACATACCAGGACTGGGGATGAGGGGGCCACACATACCAGGACTGGGGGATGAGGGGGCCGCACATACCAGGATTGGGGGATGAGGGGGCCGCACATACCAGGATTGGGGGATGAGGGGGCCGCACATACCAGGATTGGAGGATGAGGGGGCCACACATACCAGGATTGGGGGATGAGGGGTACCACGCATACCAGGATTGAGGGGTGAGGGGTGCCACACATACCAGGATTGGGGGATGAGGGGGCCACACATACCAGGATTGGGGGTGAGGGGACCACACATACCAGGATTGGGGAATGAGGGGTACCATGCATACCAGGATTGAGGGGTGAGGGGTGCCATGCATACCAGGATTGGGGGTGAGGGGTGCCATGCATACCAGGATTGGGGGTGAAGGGACTATGCATACCAGGATTGGGGGTGAGGGGACCACGCATACCAGGATTGGGGGTGAGGGGACCACGCATACCAGGATTGGGGGATGAGGGGTACCACGCATACCAAGATTGGGGGATGAGGGGTACCACGCATACCAGGATTGAGGGATGAGGGGTACCACGCATACCAGGATTGGGGGATGAACGGTACCACGCATACCAGGATTGGGAGATGAGGGGTGCCATGCATATCAGGATTGGGTGATGAGGGGTACAATGCATACCAGGATTGAGAGATAATGAGTGCCATGCATACCAGGATAGGGATGATGGAGCCATGCATAACAGGATTGGGGATGAGAAAGCCATACATACCAGGATGAGGGATTGGGTACCATACATACCAGGATTGGGGGATGGGGGGGTGACATGCTTACCAGGATTGGGATGAGGGGTGCCATGTATATCAAATTTGGGATGAGGGGTGCCATGCATACCAGGGTGAGAGATGGTGTGCCATGCATACCAGGATTGGGATGAAGGGTGCCATGTATACCAGATTTGAAATGAGGGGTGCCATGCATACCAGGATTAGCGATGGGGGGTACCATGCATACCATAATTGGGGATGGTGGGGTGCCATGCATACCAGGATTGGGGATGAGGGGTGCCATGCATACCAGGATTGGGGGAAGAGGTGTGCCATGCATACCAGGATTGAGGGGTGAGGGGTACCATGCATACCAGGATTGAGGTGTGAGGGGTACCATGCATACCAGGATTGGGGGATGAGGGGTACCATGCATACCAGGATAGGGATCTGGGGGGGCCATGCATACCAGGATTCAGATGAGGACCCATGCATACTAGGATAGGGATGAGGGGTACCATGTATACCAGGATAGGGATGAGTGAGCCATGCATACCAGGATGAGGGGCGCCATGCATGCCAGGATTGTGGGTGAGGGGTGCCATGCATACCAGGATTGTGGGTGAGGGGTGCCATGCATACAGGATTGGGGGTGAGGGGTGCCATGCATACAGGATTGGGGGTGAGGGGTGCCATGCATGCCAGGATTGGAGGTGAGGGGTGCCATGCATACCTGGATAGGGATGAGGCGTGCCATGCATAACAGGATTGGGGGTGAGGGGTGCCATGCATACCAGGATTGGAGGTGAGGGGTGCCATGCATACCTGGATAGGGATGAGGCGTGCCATGCATACCAGGATAGGGATGAGGGGTGCCATGCATACCAGGATTAGTGGTGAGAGGTGCCATGCATACCAGGATTGGGGGTGAGGGGTGCCATGTATACCAGGATTGAGGGTGAGGGCAGCACATAACAGGATGGGGGCAGCACATGCCAATAAAAATGCTTGCCACCTGGGCTCAATAGCTAGTGTGTGTATGTATGTATGTATGTATATATATATATATATATATATATATATATATATAAAAGAGGGAAGTTATACCGTACATAGAGCCTCAATGTGATGCTGAGTTCAAGATCTGTGGGTTAATACTATACGCTCCTGAGCTCCTAAATAATATTTATCACAAAAGACAAGTATAAATATCTACCAATAACTCTGACGTTTCCCCTTTAAGTCAATACTGAGTCTTGTAAATATTTACATTGGAATTAGTTATTGATTGAATTCTGTTCTGTGGAATAGTCACATGTTTGACAGAATGTGAAACATTAACTACCATCGATTTACTGGTGGGGAATAGTTATGGTGAAATAATACCAAGGGAGTCCGTTGATTATTGGTGAATTCATGTGTGATGGTAATTTCTCACAGGACAGTAATAGATTGCTCTAGTGAGTAAATTAGAATTTCATGTTTGCCTGAGATTAACCATTTGTAATATAGTAAGTGCGTTCTATTGTTAATTATAATATGTATATTCCCTATCCACATAACACTGATTTCTGTATGTAAGAATATCACTGTAATGCTGCCCCCTATGTACAAAAATATAACTACTGTAATACTGCCCCCTATGTACAAGAATATAGCTACTATAATACTGCCCCCTATGTACAAGAATATAGCTACTATAATACTGCTCCTATGTACAAAAATATAACTACTATAATACTGCTCCTATGTACAAGAATATAACTACTATAATACTGCTCCTATGTACAAAAATATAACTACTATAATACTGCCCCTATATACAGGAATATAACTGCTATAATACTGATCCTATATACAAGAATATAACTACTATAATACTACTCCCTATGTACAAGAATATAACTACTATAATACTGTTCCTATGTACAAGAATATAACTACTATAATACTGCCCCCTATGTACAAGAATATAACTACTATAATACTGCTCCCTATGTACAAGAATATAACTACTGTAATACTGCTCCTATGTACAAGAATATAACTACTATAATGCTGCACCTATGTACAGGAATATAACTACTATAATACTACCCCTATGTACAAGAATATAACTACTATAATACTGCTCCTATGTACAAAAATATAACTACTATAATACTGCTCCTATGTACAAGAATATAACTACTATAATACTGCTCTTATGTACTAAAATATAACTACTATAATACTGCCCCTATATACAGGAATATAACTGCTATAATACTGATCCTATATACAAGAATATAACTACTATAATACTGACCCTATGTACAAGAATATAACTACTATAATACTGCTCCTATGTACAAAAATATAACTACTATAATACTGCCCCCTATGTACAAGAATATAACTACTATAATACTGCTCCTATGTACAAAAATATAACTACTATAATACTGCTCCTATGTACAAGAATATAACTACTATAATACTGCTCCTATGTACAAAAATATAACTACTATAATACTGCCCCTATATACAGGAATATAACTGCTATAATACTGATCCTATATACAAGAATATAACTACTATAATACTACTCCCTATGTACAAGAATATAACTACTATAATACTGTTCCTATGTACAAGAATATAACTACTATAATACTGCCCCCTATGTACAAGAATATAACCACTATAATACTGCTCCCTATGTACAAGAATATAACTACTGTAATACTGCTCCTATGTACAAGAATATAACTACTATAATACTGCTCCTATGTACAAGAATATAACTACTATAATACTGCCCCTATGTACAAGAATATAACTACTATAATACTGCCCGCTATGTACAAGAATATAACTACCATAATACTGCTCCTATGTACAAGAATATAACTACTATAATACTGCCCCCTATGTACAAGAATATAACTGCTATAATACGGCTCCTATGTACAAGAATATAACTACTATAATACTGCTCCCTATGTACAAGAATATAATACTGCCCCCTATGTACAAGAATATAACTGCTATAATACTGCTCCTATGTACAAGAATATAACTACTATAATGCTGCTCCCTATGTACAAGAATATAACTACTATAATACTGTTCCTATGTACAAGAATATAACTACTATAATACTGCCCCCCTATGTACAAGATTATAACTGCTATAATACTGCCCCCTATGTACAAGAATATAACTGCTATAATACTGCTCGTATGTACAAGAATATAACTGCTATAATACTGCACCCTATGTACAAGAATATAACTACTATAATACTACTCCTATGTACAAGAATATAACTACTATAATACTGCCCCCTTTGTACAAGAATATAACTACTATAATACTGCTCCTATATACAAGAATATATCTACTATAATAGTGCTCCTATATACAAGAATATAACTACTATAATACTGCCCCCTATGTACAAGAAAATAACTACTATAATACTGCTCCCTATGTACAAGAATATAACTACTATAATAGTGCTCCTATGTACAAGAATATAACTACTATAATACTGCCCCTATGTATGAGAATATAACTACTATAATACTGCTCCTATGTACAAGAATATAACTACTATAATACTGCACCTATGTACAAGAATATAACTACTATAATACTGCTCCTATGTACAAGAATATAACTACTATAATACTGCTCCTATGTACAAGAATATAACTACTATAATACTGCCCCCTATGTACAAGAATATAACTACTATAATACTGCTCCTATGTACAATATAACTACTATAATACTGCCCCTATGTACAAGAATATAACTGCTATAATACTGTTCGTATGTACAAGAATATAACTGCTATAATACTGCTCCTATGTACAAGAATATAACTAATATAATAATGCTCCTATGTACAAGAACATTACTATAATACTGCTCCCTATGTACAAGAATATAACTACTATAATACTGTTCCTATCTACAAGAATATAACTACTATAATGCTGCTCCCTATGTACAAGAATATAACTACTATAATACTGCTCCTATTTACAAAAATATAACTACTATAATACTGCTCCTATGTACAAGAATATAACTACTATAATACTGCTCCTATGTACAAGAACATAACTGCTATAATGCTGCTCCGTATGTACAAGAATATAACTACTATAATACTGCCCCTATGTACAAGAATATAACTACTATAATACTGCTCCTATGTACAAGAATATAACTACTGTAATACTGCTCCTATGTACGAGAACATAACTACTTTAATACTGCTCCGTATGTACAAGAATATAACTACTATAATACTGCTCCTATGTCCAAGAATATAACTACTAAAATACTGCCCCCTATGTACAAGAATATAACTACTATAATACTGCCCCCTATGTACAAGAATATAACTGCTATAATACTGCTCGTATGTACAAGAATATAACTGCTATAATACTGCTCCTATGTACAAGAACATAACTGCTATAATACTGCTCCCTATGTACAAGAATATAACTACTATAATACTGTTCCTATGTACAAGAATATAACTACTATAATACTGCCCTCTATGTACAAGAATATAACTACTATAATACTGCTCCTATGTACAAGAATATAACCACTATAATACTGCCACTATGTACAAGAATATAACTACTATAATACTGCTCCTATCTACAAGAATATAACTACTATAATACTGCCCCCTATGTACAAGAATATAACTACTATAATACTGCTCCTATGTACAAGAACATAACTACTATAATACTGCCACTATGTACAAGAATATAACTACTATAATACTGCTCCTATGTACAGGAATATAACTACTATAATACTGCTCCTATGTACAAGAATATAACTACTATAATACTGCTCCTATCTACAAGAATATAACTACTATAATACTGCCCCCTATGTACAAGAATATAACTACTATAATACTGCTCCTATGTACAAGAACATAACTACTATAATACTGCCACTATGTACAAGAATATAACTACTATAATACTGCCCCCTATGTACAAGAATATAACTGCTATAATACTGCTCGTATGTACAAGAATATAACTGCTATAATACTGCTCCTATGTACAAGAACATAACTGCTATAATGCTGCTCCGTATGTACAAGAATATAACTACTATAATACTGCCCCTATGTACAAGAATATAACTACTATAATACTGCTCCTATGTACAAGAATATAACTACTGTAATACTGCTCCTATGTACGAGAACATAACTACTTTAATACTGCTCCGTATGTACAAGAATATAACTACTATAATACTGCTCCTATGTCCAAGAATATAACTACTAAAATACTGCCCCCTATGTACAAGAATATAACTACTATAATACTGCCCCCTATGTACAAGAATATAACTGCTATAATACTGCTCGTATCTACAAGAATATAACTGCTATAATACTGCTCCTATGTACAAGAACATAACTGCTATAATACTGCTCCCTATGTACAAGAATATAACTACTATAATACTGTTCCTATGTACAAGAATATAACTACTATAATACTGCCCTCTATGTACAAGAATATAACTACTATAATACTGCTCCTATGTACAAGAATATAACCACTATAATACTGCCACTATGTACAAGAATATAACTACTATAATACTGCTCCTATCTACAAGAATATAACTACTATAATACTGCCCCCTATGTACAAGAATATAACTACTATAATACTGCTCCTATGTACAAGAACATAACTACTATAATACTGCCACTATGTACAAGAATATAACTACTATAATACTGCTCCTATGTACAGGAATATAACTACTATAATACTGCTCCTATGTACAAGAATATAACTACTATAATACTGCTCCTATCTACAAGAATATAACTACTATAATACTGCCCCCTATGTACAAGAATATAACTACTATAATACTGCTCCTATGTACAAGAACATAACTACTATAATACTGCCACTATGTACAAGAATATAACTACTATAATACTGCCCCCTATGTACAAGAATATAACTGCTATAATACTGCTCGTATGTACAAGAATATAACTGCTATAATACTGCTCCTATGTACAAGAACATAACTGCTATAATGCTGCTCCGTATGTACAAGAATATAACTACTATAATACTGCCCCTATGTACAAGAATATAACTACTATAATACTGCTCCTATGTACAAGAATATAACTACTGTAATACTGCTCCTATGTACGAGAACATAACTACTTTAATACTGCTCCGTATGTACAAGAATATAACTACTATAATACTGCTCCTATGTCCAAGAATATAACTACTAAAATACTGCCCCCTATGTACAAGAATATAACTACTATAATACTGCCCCCTATGTACAAGAATATAACTGCTATAATACTGCTCGTATGTACAAGAATATAACTACTATATTACTGCTCCCTATGTACAAGAATATAACTACTATAATACTGTTCCTATGTACAAGAATATAACTACTATAATACTGCCCTCTATGTACAAGAATATAACTACTATAATACTGCTCCTATGTACAAGAATATAACCACTATAATACTGCCACTATGTACAAGAATATAACTACTATAATACTGCTCCTATCTACAAGAATATAACTACTATAATACTGCCCCCTATGTACAAGAATATAACTACTATAATACTGCTCCTATGTACAAGAACATAACTACTATAATACTGCCACTATGTACAAGAATATAACTACTATAATACTGCTCCTATGTACAGGAATATAACTACTATAATACTGCTCCTATGTACAAGAATATAACTACTATAATACTGCTCCTATCTACAAGAATATAACTACTATAATACTGCCCCCTATGTACAAGAATATAACTACTATAATACTGCTCCTATGTACAAGAACATAACTACTATAATACTGCCACTATGTACAAGAATATAACTACTATAATACTGCCCCTATGTGCAAGAATATAACCACTATAATACTGCCCCTATGTACAAGAATATAACCACTATAATACTGCTCCTATGTACAAGAACATAACTACTATAATACTGCCACTATGTACAAGTATATACCTACTATAATACTGCCACTATGTACAAGAATATAACTATTATAATACTGCTCCATATGTACAAGAACATAACTACTATAATACTGCTCCTATGTACAAGAACATAACTACTATAATACTGCCTCTATGTACAAGAATATAACTACTATAATACTGCTCCTATATACAAGAATATAACTACTATAATACTGCCCCTATGTACAAGAATATAACTACTATAATACTGCCCTCTATGTACGAGAATATAACTACTATAATACTGCCCCTATGTACGAGAATATAACTGCTATAATACTGCTCCTATGTACAGGAATATAACTGCTATAATATTGCTCCTTATGTACAAGAATATAACTACTATAATACTGCTCCCTATGTACAAGAATATAACTACTATAATACTGCCCTCTATGTACGAGAATATAACTACTATAATACTGCCCCTATGTACGAGAATATAACTGCTATAATACTGCTCCTATGTACAGGAATATAACTGCTATAATACTGCTCCTATGTACAAGAATATAACTACTATAATACTGCTCCTATGTACAAGAATATAACTACTATAATACTGCTCCTATGTACAAGAATATAACTACTATAATACTGCTCCTATGTACAGGAATATAACTACTATAATACTGCTCCTATGTACAGGAATGTAACTACTATAATACTGCTCCTATGTACAAGAATATAACTACTATAATACTGCTCCTATGTACAGGAATGTAGCTACTATAATACTGCTCCTATGTACAAGAATATAACTACTATAATACTGCTCCTATGTACAGGAATATAACTACTATAATACTGCTCCTATGTACAAGAATATAACTACTATAATACTGCCCCCTATGTACAAGAATATAACTACTATAATACTGCTCCTATGTACAGGAATGTAACTACTATAATACTGCTCCTATGTACAAGAATATAACTACTATAATACTGCTCCTATGTACAAGAATATAACTACTATAATACTGCCCCTATGTACAAGAATATAACTACTATAATACTGCCCCCTATGTACAAGAATATAACTACTATAATACTGCCCCTATGTACAAGAATATAACTACTATAATACTGCCCCCTATGTACAAGAATATAACTACTATAATACTACCACTATGTACAAGAATATAACAACTATAATACTGCTCCTATGTACAAGAATATAACTACTATAATACTGCCCCTATGTACATACATATAACTACTATAATACTGCCCCCTATGTACAAGAATATAACTACTATAATACTGCTCCTATGTACAAGAATATAACTACTATAATACTGCCCCATGATATCTATAATGAGTTGAGTACATGACAAATGGCAGAATATTTTTATTTACAGAGTTGCTGGCGGCGTTCTTCGCACATTTGTGGGGGGCACCTTAAAAATATAAGTGTTTATTGGAAATAGTAACTATCTCTGAAGAAGGAATTTGTCATTAAAGTGGCAATTTAGCTAAGCACTGAAGCAGACTGAAGCTTTGAAGTACCCTGGGCACTGCCTGCAAACCAAACCTCGGCCGCAGCTTTAAGTGCGCTCGCTGCAAGTTATACATTTTTATTACAAATTATCTGTAAAAATCGTAATAGCAGAAACATGCCGTAATATCAGCTCCATTGATTTTCCTGCGTGGGGAGGATTTTTGGTGGCTATCTGATTTTTAATGGCTTTGTTTTAGTCTTGCTGTTAAAGCCATCTGTCGATACTTTATTTTTTTTTTTGTTCTTCAGATCTGATGATGTTCTCTGGTTTTAGTATTATGGGTAGTGACAGACAACATAACAATGACAATAAACCTTCTGTGATACGAATAATCTGCAACTTTCTAATATACTTTCTGATTGAATTTTTAACAATTTTTAAGATCTCTGCTTGCTGACAGGGAATAGGATTGTTTTGAGAGTTTTGTTTAGCAAATTGCACCATCATGAATCATCTGTTTGGATGCTTAATTACAACCTGCTTATTTTATAAAGTGATTATAGAGTTTTTACTGATTTTTCTGATTCTCAGCCCCCTAGAGATCAGCTGAATGAGGACCAAGTGGCTGCCAAGGTCATGAATATGGCGCTGTTTTAGGAAGAAATGAGCCAGTTTTCCCAAATGCTGGGAAATCTCCTAAACCCACAGATCCTGGACAGATGTGGGACGTGCAAGTCCAATACCTCCCTCTAGCTAGTCCGAGACTATGGGGGTCCCCTTATCACAGTCTTTCCATTTCTTTGGGAGAAATCATCAATTCCCAAGTTCAGTGTTACTCCAGGATAAGAAGGCTTACAAGCCATTTATTAGCATGGCCGCTCCATATTGCCGGACTCATTTACTTCTCCAATCTGTGTATGTTTTCTGCATTTGAGGGAAGCGGAGCTGATAAATGTTGCAATTACTCAAAACTATTTGACCAGATTGTATTTTACTTGAAAGCTTTCGGCTTTGGGAATTTGTGTTAATTGAGATGCAGACGAGACAGATTGGAGTGTAGTCGTCAGCCCAGCGCCGGCTCAGGGGCACAAATATGAAGGGCGTCTAATTAAAGTAGGGGTTTTGTTCAATTCAAATCCAGCCTTTGCCAAAATCAACTTTACTGGCTGTCATCAAAGTAAATGCAGCTCCAAAGTGGAGAAAAACTCCCAATATCCACCTCACCTTTAATACTGCGTAGACAGAGGTGTTCATAGAAATCATGGGGTCCCATAGCAGAAGTGCTACCCCGCTCTTCCTCCCAGCAAAGTATGGTGACCCCAACACAGTATGATGCTCCAGCTGTGACCCCAACGCAGCCCTCCATACAGTATGATGACCCCCACACAGCCCTCATCACAGTATAATTGCCCCCACTTGTCCTGCACACAGTATGATGACCCCAACACATCCCACCATACAGTATGATGGCCTCCACACAGTATAATGGCCCCCACTTGTCCTGCACACAGTATGATAACCACAACACAGCCCTCCATACAGTATGATGGCCACCCACTTGTCCTGCACACAGTATGATGACCCCAACACAGCCCTCCACACAGTGTAATGGCCCCCACTTGTCCTGCACACAGTATGATGACCACAACACAGCGCTCCATACAGTATGATGGCCCCCTACTAGTCCTACACACAGTATGATGACCCCATCACAGCCCTCCATACTGGGGTGGATTAAAAGAAGCCAGTGGCCCTGGCAGTTTAGAAGGTGTGCCTCCTTCCCAGATACCCAAAGTAGCATGTGACATGTCACATGATCCCTTTCTGAAAGATCATGTGATAGGTCATGTGAGTAAGACAGGTGCTCTGGTGCACATTTGTAGATGGAAAATTACAGCGATGTGGTGCGCGTAGCACACTGCGCACATTTCATTTTTCCCTTATGTACAGCACTATACATAACATAGCGATATACATAATAGAGAAGGGGTAGGAGATTAATTTTCCCAAGAGGTCACATGAGAGATCGTGACTGTTGTGGAGGCCGAACAATAGGCTGAAATTAATTCTGCTCAGTATTAACATATTAATTGTAAATATTTTTTTAGATTGTATGACTTAATATTGAGCAGAATTAAGTATGCTGACATCCCCCTTTATACCATATGAGCCCCCACATAGCCCCCTACATACAATATGAGCCCCCACACAGCCCCCCTATATACAGTATGAGCCCCCACATAACCCCCTATATACAGTATGAGCCTTCACATAGCCTCCTATATACAGTATGAGCCCCCACAAAGCCCCTATATGCAATGAGCCTCCATATGGCCCCCTACATACAATGATACCCCCACACAGACCCCCTATATACAGTATGAGCCCCTATAAAGCCCCTATATGCAATGAGCCTCCATATGGCCCCCTACATACAATGATCCTCCATATGGCTCATTACATACAATGAGACCCCCACACAGACCCCCTATATACAGTATGAGCCCCTACATGCAATAAGCCCCCACACAGACCCCCTATATACAGTATGAGCCCCCACAAAGCCCCTACATGTAATAAGCCCCCATAAGGCCATCTACATACATTGAGCCCCCACACAGACCCCCTATATACAGTATGAGCCCCCACATAGCCCCTTACATACAGTATGAGCCCCCACATAGCCCTCTATATACAGCATGGAACCCCCAAACAGCCTTATATATACAGCATGAGCCCCCACACAGCCTCCTATATTTAGTATGAGCTCCCACATAGCTGCCTATATACAGTATGAGCCCGCACATAGCCTCACCTATTTACAGTATGAACCCCCACATAATGCCCTATATACAGTGAGTCCCCATATAGCCTCCTATATACAGTATGAGCCCCCACATAGCTGCTTATATATGGTATGAGCCCGCACACAGCCTCATATATTCAGTATGAGACCCCACATAACTGCCTATATACAGTATGAGCCCCCACATAGCTGCCTATATACAGTATGAGCCCCCACATAGCCTCCTATATACAGTATGAGCCCCCACATAGCCTCCTATATACAGTAAGAGCCCCATATAGCCTCCTATATACAGTAAGAACCCCCATATAGCCTCCTATGTACAGTATGAGCCCCCATATAGCCTTCTATATACAGTATGAGCCCACACATAGCTGCCTATATACAGTATGAGCCCACACATAGCCTCCTATATACAGTATGAGCCCCCACATAGCCTCCTATATACAGTAAGAGCCCCCATATAGCCTCCTATATACAGTATGAGCCCCACATAGCTCCCTATATACAGTATGAGTCCCATATAGCCTCCTCTATACAGTAAGAGCCCCCATATAGCCTCCTATGTACAGTATGAGCCCCCATATAGCCTGTATACTGTATGAGCCCGCACATAGCTGCCTATATACAGTATAAGCCCCACATAGCTGCCTATATACAGTATGAGCCCAACATAGCTCCCTATATACCGTATGAGCCCCCATATAGCCTCCTATATACAGTATGAGCCCCCATATAGCCTCCAATATACAGTATGAGTCCCCATATAGCCTCCTATATACAGTATGAACCCCGCATAGCTGCCTATATACAGTATGAACCACCACATAGCTGCCTATATACAGTATGAGCCCCACATAGCTCCCTATATACAGTATGAGCCCCCATATAGCCTCCTATATACAGTATGAGCCTGCACATAGCTGCCTATATACAATGTGAGCCCCCATAGCCTCCTATATACAGTATGAGCCCCCATATAGCCTCCTATATACAGTATGAGCCTGCACATAGCTGCCTATATATAATGTGAGCCCCCATAGCCTCCTATATACAGTATGAGCCCCCATATAGCCTCCTATATACAGTATGAGCCTGCACATAGCTGCCTATATACAATGTGAGCCCCCATAGCCTCCTATATACAGTGTGAGCCCCCACATAGCCTCCTATATACAGTATGAGCCCCACATAGCTCCCTATATACAGTATGAGTCCCATATAGCCTCCTCTATACAGTAAGAGCCCCATATAACCTCCTATGTACAGTATGAGCCCCCATATAGCCTGTATACTGTATGAGCCCGCACATAGCTGCCTATATACAGTATAAGCCCCACATAGCTGCCTATATACAGTATGAGCCCAACATAGCTCCCTATATACCGTATGAGCCCCCATATAGCCTCCTATATACAGTATGAGCCCCCATATAGCCTCCTATATACAGTATGAGTCCCCATATAGCCTCCTATATACAGTATGAACCCCACATAGCTGCCTATATACAGTATGAACCACCACATAGCTGCCTATATACAGTATGAGCCCCACATAGCTCCCTATATACAGTATGAGCCCCCATATAGCCTCCTATATACAGTATGAGCCTGCACATAGCTGCCTATATACAATGTGAGCCCCCATAGCCTCCTATATACAGTATGAGCCCCCATATAGCCTCCTATATACAGTATGAGCCTGCACATAGCTGCCTATATATAATGTGAGCCCCCATAGCCTCCTATATACAGTATGAGCCCCCATATAGCCTCCTATATACACTATGAGCTTGCACATAGCCGCTCTATACAGTGAGTCCCCATATAGCCTCCTATATACAGTATGGGTCCCCATATAGCCTCCTATATACAGTATGAGTCCCCATATAGCCTCCTATATACAGTATGATCCCCCACATAGCCTCCTATATACAGTATGAGCCTGCACATAGCTGCCTATATACAATGTGAGCCCCCCATAGCCTCCTATATACAGTATGAGCCCCCATATTGCCTCCTATATACACTATGAGCTTGCACATAGCCCCTCTATACAGTATGAGTCCCCATATAGCCTCCTATATACAGTATAGGTCCCCATATAGCCTCCTATATACAGTATGAGTCCCCACATAGCCTCCTATATACAGTATGAACCCTGCATAGTTCCCTATATACAGTATGAGCCCCCACATAGTATATACAGTATAAGCCACCACATAACTTCCTATATACAGTATGAGCCACCACATAGCTCTCTATCTCCAGTATGAGCCACCACATAGCTGCCTATATACAGTATGAGCCCCCACATAGTATATACAGTGTAAGCCACCACATAGCTTCCTAAATACAGTATGAGCCCCCACATAGTATATACAGTATAAGCCACCACATAGCTTCCTATATACAGTATGAGCCACCACATAGCTGCCTGTAAACAGTATGAGCCCTACATTGCCTATATATATAGGCACACATCCCATACACATATGAATAACAAAAAACACAACACATACTCACCTCGGTCCTGTACCCCCAGCACTGTGCCCGTCTTCTCGTGGCTGGTGCCAGCGCGATGACATTGTGCTGGCGCCGGCTGATGATGTCATCACACATGCGTCAGGAGCTCCACTAGAACTGCGCAGCCATTCAGCATTGCTGGCAGCGTCAGCGAAGCTCCCTGCCCAAAGATGTGCAACTCAGAAAACATTATAATGGGGGCACTCTGGATGTGGCTCCCCCCCCCCCGGAGCCTCGGGCCCTGATCGGTAACCCAGATTCCCCTCATTATAATCCGCCTATGCCTCCACACAGTGTAATGGCCCCCACTAGGTCTCCACACAGTATAAATGCCTCCATAATGCACTCATTGATTAAAAAAAGAAAACCTCTCCTCATTCCCCCGCTGCTGTGGTCTCTGTAACTTGTTTTCTGAAGCTCTGCACTGCTCGGCACATGGAGGCGTGATGTAGTGATGTCGTCGTACCCATTGTGCTCAGACACCAGAGCTCAGATGCAGAGGGAGAATGATGGAAGATGGAGCTGACATCTACTTGTCCCATCATTGCTTTCCACCATATCTGCATCCAGGATGCCGATACATTTGCAAGTGCGATGCCGTGTGGGAGCAGGGTGCCATCGCTGGCAAGTATACCCCTCTACACCCCCCCGACTCACGGACCCCGTAGTGGCTGCGTAGTCTGCTGCTAGTGACGTTATACCACTGTGTGTAGAGCTTCGGGGGTACAAGGAGCGTTCTAACGCCTGCACGGTGCCCCTACGTTTCCTAAGCAAAGAGGTTTATTAAATAGGCATAATGGAGATTTCTGAAACCTTAAAGGGGCTGTCCGGGACTTTTATATTTATGACCTATCCTTAGGATAGGTCATCAACATCTGATCAGTGCGACACCCGGCACTCCGTCGATCAGCTATTCCAGTGCTGGATGGAAGTGTTTAGTTGCTGAGCTTCACAGGTCTGTCCACTTATATGGCCGTTCCTGGGTACTGCACATCCGCATCCTATTGATTAGAATAGAGGGTAGATGTACAGCACTGTTCTGTGAAGCTCCACAACCGAGCACTTCTAGATGCTGCCAGCACAGGGTTCAGCTGATCGGAGGGTATACAGATCAGATATTGATGACCCATCTTAAGGATAAGGCATCAATATAAAATTCCTGGACAACCCCTTTAAATTAAAGTTCTATCCTTAGGA
This sequence comes from Phyllobates terribilis, assembly GCF_046119375.1. Lineage (NCBI taxonomy): Eukaryota > Metazoa > Chordata > Amphibia > Anura > Dendrobatidae > Phyllobates > Phyllobates terribilis. The sequence continues at coordinate 680,878,949 of NW_027362763.1, read as the reverse complement.
TAGATCACAAATATTTGTTAATTGTAGGTCTTACTCCTTGCACCTCCACTAATTTTGGGGACTGCAGTTCATCAGAAGTGACACAGCTCCAAACATTGTGCATTGGCCAAAAATGGTACTGCAAGTTCTCTTCCATATACACACCCAGCTCTATATTGAATAAGAGACGGTAGCAATCAAGGCTACTGCACAATCTGCAATTTCTGATGCACCCTGACTCCTTCAAAAGTAATTCAAATGGAGCCCTTTGCTTAGTGCTTTAGTCTGTGTCCCCACAGATGTTTCTGAGTGATTGCCTTAGGTGTCCAACAGATTGTCTACCATCAGCTCTGCTGGAGAGTTTGCCACAGATGCCCTTTGAAAGTGGCTGCTTCTAGCATTCCCCCAAACCAAGCCTCTGCTTACCTCATCATTTCAGAATGGGGGTGAGGCCAACCGGAGCTGGGGGTGAGGCCAACCGGAGCTAGGGCTGCTTCCCCATATTAGTTCTATGAACTGTTTTAATGAAGGCATCCTCAGTCCACATTCTTAATTGAGGCATTTGGACATAATGAGAGGGCTCTCACCTTCTCTATGAGCCTATGACCAAGAACAAGGATCTGCTCTGTAGTCACTGACGTAATACTGATTGGCCGCAACTTCCCTTGGTGAAATCAATTGGTACAACGATCCAGAAAAATAAGCTGATCACCGCAAATAAAACAACTTTTTCTGATGTGAAAAACCCTTTAATATAGCCTTAATCTACAACTTCAGTGCCAAACAGGGTGAAGAAACTGTGCTGAAAAAAAAACAAATATGTACTTTTTCCAAAACTTTGCAGAAAAATTTCTGAGTATTGAACAATAATTTTCAACTTAAGCAATTGTTTCCTCTATGGAATCATCTTTCCATAAAGTAGAAGAGATTGCGATAGAAAAAACTGCAACCAGGAACGTTATGTAATACCGTACTTACCCAAAATTCTTGAAGTTCATGAAAAGTTACAGAATAAAGCAGAGATAATGATTGACAAAGTTACGACTTCCAACCAAAATAAATCCCATTTCCTGCCCTTCCTCTACCGGTGGATCGATGGCAGAAGGATTACTCTGTATGTAACGTATCCATTATACCCTGATAGAGATTTAAACTATCATTGACCTTGGATCAGGGGGAAAAGAAAGATTATTACAGAGTGAGGTGGAACGGAACGGAGACAGTTTGTATCAGAGCTGTCACGGTAGACTTCCTATCGCTCACGCAGACTGATGGAGATTGACTTCCGTGAGAATTGATTTTTACAAGAGGCTATTGAATGGTTGGATTGCATGTGTTTGGCACGTGCAGGAAGCTGCGATCTAAGATGGGGAAATAGATGCACAAGAACCTTGCTAGGTGCAGTGTTGGGTCTTTTATGTCTAGTAGGAGTCATGACAAAGAAATTATGTTCTGGTAGCCAGTAGGGACTAAGGTGGAAATTTTATTTCATGGAAGGACATGGGTTGCTTTATCTTGGACATCAATAAAAATTAAGTTCTCCCCCAGAAGGAAAAAGCCATCTCTGTTGCCATCTGTCCTTCGAAATGTGGCGCTGGAGAAGGATTTTATCAATACTATGGATGGCAAGAAGAACAAACAAATCTACTCATGTCACTGGAAGCAAGGATCACCACGCTACAACTTGCCCACTTTAGACATATCATATGAAGAGAGCAATTGCCGGAGGAGGACATCATGGTCAGAAGAATAGAAAGAACAGAGCGAAGAAGAAGACCACCAATCTGATGGCTTGATACTATCAAGATAACAGCAGAGAAGATCCTGGTGGACCTATCTAGGTGTCACGGCGGTAACTCGCACGCCTCCCAGTGCCCCTCTACTCACCGTGCAGTTAGGCCATTCTGCTAATCTACCTCATTGCTACATTCATTTAGCCTTAGGGGAGACATGGCCTGTCTTTGCAGGAATTTAACCCTGCTGCGTCCTGCAGAGATTAGGTTCCCTGGCCTATCCCGTTTGAGCAAGGACTTTATTAGACAGCTCCGACTTCCACTCCCCGCCCGAACGTTGGTTCCTACTCAGTTAGTCCATGTTTATGTTTGCATCTATATTCCGCTACCCGTTACAGACCTGGCTAGTTTTCCCAACCTGCCTGACCTCTCTGCTCCTGACCTCGGCTATGCTTACTTACCCTGAGCTGCCTGCCCTGACCACAGACTGTCTGACCACGTCTTGTCTTATCCCTCCTTTACCGCGTACCTGTGCCTCTGACCCTCCGGTCAGCTGCTGCACTCCCGGGGACTGCCCTGGAGTGGTGCCTGCTGACTACCTGTGGCCAAGCCTAACCTCACCACCAGAGACTCTAGCGAAAACCAGGTAGTCGCTTAATCACGCCCCTCCAGGGTAAGCCCGGCGCGTGGCGCAGTGGGTCCACACCCACCAGCGTTATATAGGCATTCACAAGATCAATCTTCCTTTAGAATATTCATCCATCAAGTCGCCATAGTTCAAGACCGAGCCAAAGGCCGTTAAAAAAACAATAAACTTCCATCTGAAGGTAGCCTCCCTATAAGCCAATGTCTGACAGGCAGAAGAGGCTTGAAATGTGGTCATCCAAACCAGAGACAGCCATCTGTAGACAGCTGTTTCAGGATTCTTGCCCCTCATCAGCACAGCGTAAAGACTGACTGATGAGAAGACCTATACTGAGGGCAGGAACTCAGAGACAGCTGCCTACAAATAGGTTTTAGGTTTGGCTAAGTCTTGTAGCCAGAGGAGAAGCAGATGAGATCAGTATCCCTTTCTGCTGAAGGATAAGGTTTCTTTTACTTCATCATTTTACTGTGAAGGGTTGCATGGCATGCACTGTTTAGTTTGGCATTTTAGCACACATGTGGAAATAATTTCTAGTAGTATTTCCTTAAGCTCTTTCTTCAAGACATAAAATTTGAGGCTTCTTATTGGTCTCCTTTTCGTTGCATTTCACAAATTCCCACCACTAGGTGGCGCTTACAATCTTCCTATGTTGCTGTCTATTGGAGAATTCAGCTGTATGCACTATGCGCCTCCTAGTGGTGGATACAGGCAGCAACAATTTTATGATTTCATTATATGACTGGGTACAGGAAAGCAGAAGTTTTGGAGCTGTGTAGCAGTGAAGTAAATGTCTGACCTCGATAAACATAAATTATCAAAATGAATAAGCTCAGAATGGTATTTAAGGGTGCGCTTCAGATTAATCTCCTGCTTTCTGTCTGTTTATGACCATGGAGCAGTAATAAGGCGGCTGCGTCTCTACCTGACGGATTTTTATCACCAGTTTCTGACTTCTAGATGACTTTTCAGATCTTCAGACAAAGAAGCTGAAGCAAGCAGGATGCAGACCCCGTCATGCGCGGCTCCGGGGTTTGGCAAGATAATTATGTACAAATGGCAAACATATCAGGCGACGCGCGGAGTGAATCAGCGCAGCTTTATGGAGTGTTTAAGATTCTTTTTTTGTCATGCCTAATAAAATAAAGCTTAAAGATGAGAACGATCCAACGGGGAGAGCAAAAATTCATAGGGACAGCTTCAATTCCAGTATTATAAATGTCTTTCTCATACAAGTGCTTGATATAAAAACCTTCCTGTAGGTAGATGGATGGTGTGTGAACATTGCATCCATGAGCACTGCGGCTCTCTGCTGCGCGAACTTTGTGGCTCTCTGCTCTGCGAACACTGCGGCTCTCCGCTCCGCGAACATTGCGGATCTCCGCTCCGTGTACACTGCACCTCTTCGCTCCACGAACATTGCGGCTCTCTGCTCTGCGAACACTGCGGCTCTCTGCTCCACGAACACTGCAGCTCTCTGCTCTGCGAACATTGCGGCTCTCTGCTCCGCGAACACTGCAGCTCTCTGCTCCACGAACATTGCGGCTCTCTGCTCTGCAAACACTGCGGCTCTCTGCTCCACAAACACTGCGGCTCTCCGCTCCGTGTATACTGCAGCTCTCTGCTCCACCAACATTGCGGCTCTCTGCTCTGCAAACACTGCGGCTCTCTGCTCTTCGAACACTGCGACTCTCTGCTCCGCGAACATTGCGGCTCTCTGCTCCGCGAACATTGCGGCTCTCCTCTCCGCTTACACTGCGGCTCTCCGCTCCGCTTACATTGCGGCTCTCCGCTCCGCGAACATTGCGGCTCTCTGCTCCGCGAGCATTGCGGCTCTCTGCTCCGCGAACATTTCGGCTCTCCGCTCCGCGAACACTGCGACTCTCCGCTCCGTGTACACTGCACCTCTTCGCTCCACGAACATTGCGGCTCTCTGCTCTACGAACACTGCGGCTCTCCGCTCCGTGAACACTGCGGCTCTCTGCTCCGCGAACATTGCGGCTCTCTGCTCCGCGAGCATTGCGGCTCTCTGCTCCACGAACATTGCGGCTCTCTGCTCCGTGAACATTGCGGCTCTCCGCTCCGCGTACACTGCGGCTCTCTGCTCCACGAACACTGCGGCTCTCTGCTCCGCGAACACTGTGGCTCTCTGCTCCACGAACACTGTGGCTCTCTGCTCCGCGAACACTGTGGCTCTCTGCTCCGCGAACACTGCGGCTCTCTGCTCCGTGAACACTGCGGCTCTCTGCTCCGCGAACACTGTGGCTCTCCGCTCCTCGAACACTGCGGCTCTCCGCTCCGCGAACACTGCGGCTCTCCGCTCCGCGAACACTGCGGCTCTCCGCTCCGCGAACACTGCGGCTCTCCGCTCTGCGAACACTGCGGCTCTCTGCTAAACTTATTCTCAGAGTAGGGCATGTCTTAGCAATACTCCATCACTTTATAAGATGGGATTCCCCCCTAAAACCAAAATTTTACTGTAGAGCTAAGACGGCAGAAGGTAATGACTAAAGCTTGTCCCGGGCCCCAGAATGTGATGCCAGTGGGCTTAAAGCTTCGTTGTTTCTGTTTCCCCCCCCTTTGCCCAGAAGTTTTATTATGGCAGTGCCACGGAGTGCTGGCACTGTCATTACAGAAACGCCGCCAGGCTTTCTTTTAGGGGAAGCAAGTCTGAAACAAAATGACTTCAATTCCACAAGCCGGTTACCCGAGGCGTCAGGAAGAGATTTATGTGCAGAGATCCAACCGCGTCCGGTGTCAGTTCAATTTACAAAAAGAATGGGAGGACGGGAATTAAATCGCAAAAACAACTATGACGAGAGCGTCGCAATGTATCTCCTGAGCCTCATGTCGTCCGTCACTGTAATCCCTGGATCTCTGCAGCTCATCGCAACCTGGGAACCCATAAGGAACAAACATTGCAATAAAAAAAAAAATTCCAGCTCAAAACTGGTATGAAGCTTCACTTTATTGATTTTATTCTCATATGTAGCGCCATTATACTTTGCAGCTTTACAGACATCATTGTCCCTATCGGGGCTCACAATCTAAATTCCCTATCAGGATGTCTTTGGAGTTTGGGAGGAAACCGGAGAACCCGGAAACCCACACAAACACGGGGAGAACATACAAACTCCTCGCAGATGTTGTCCATGGTGGGATGTGAACCCAGGACCCCAGCGCTGCCAAGCAACAGTGCTAACCACTAAGCCGCCATAGAGTGCCAACCACTGAGCCAATGTACAGTGTTATCCACTTTATAGTTCTGACCACTGAGCCACCGTACAGTGCTAACTACTGACCTACCTACAGTGCTAACCGCTGAGCCGCCATACAGTGCTAACCACTGAGCCACCATACAGTGCTATAACTGTATGGTGGCTCATTCTATAAGAGGCAGAACCTGTAAGGCTGGGCAGTTTCAGGGGTTCACTAGAAGAGGGGAGGTGGAACTGCTGCTGTGTGCTGTGCCTTAAAGGGAACTTGTCTTTGGGATCAACCCTAGTAAGCCGTCTATATGGGCACACAGGTCACAGGGAGCTGAATAAAATGATACCTTGATATCTGCCATCCGATGCATTATTCCAGAGAAATCCACATTTTTCTTATGTATGTATATGAGCTGTTAAGATCTATGGGCCGGACATAGATCTCCCTGAGAATCCTGAGGGCCTTACCAAAGTGAGACATGTAGATCAGGAGAGCGGACTGTCAGTCATTACATGTCAGTCATGTAAAATAATGTCTGGAGGCAGATTCTCTGGGAGATCTATCTCCGACCAATAGATCTTAAAAGCTCATTTACATATTAACAATAACGTATCTGTACTTATGATACATGAAGGAAGATCAATAATAAAAGTTAATCTTTCAGTAAAGTTGCTAGAAAATAACAGATAAAAACAATATTTATTTTTTGCAATACGGATGTTATACAGACAATACCTACCCTCGTATAGCGTATAGTTTCGGTATGACATTTCGACATAAGAATAATGCAAATGAACTTCCGGACACCTAGAAGGAAACATCATTACACGGTCATATATTAGATACATTTTAATAAAATGCATTAAAATAAATTTACTTGTAAAATATTCTGTTTCCAAAAATTTTAAAATTCTTCCTTTTTGATACAACAAAGAAAAGATCTGTTGGTGTATTTTTCTTTCTTCCTCTATAACCAGCAATAAAACAAGCGCTATAGATATCTGGATCGTTGGCTGGATTTGATCCCTCATGTATTGAAGTACAGTAAAAGAAATTATCCTCTTGGCCAAAGGAAATGTTCAGCTTTGTTTTCTGCCGGACATTTATTGATTCTGTTTTTTATTGGATTTATCCAATTTCCAGTGTAATTTTTATTTCTTTTCCAGGCTTTTTTGTTGTAAACATCTTTTTCACTACAGAAATATGTTGATGTCGTATATTAGCAAAACGATACAAACCGGAACGTACGTACAAATCAGAACACGCGACTGCGAGAGTCACTGAAAGGCATAAAAAAATTGTCAGATTTTCATGCAGAAAAATATGAGGTTTTCTTTTATGTTTCGTCATCCATTTTTATACATCAGCAATTATTACAATTTGCAAGAACAAATACAGTTTCTTATGGTAAAAGTTGCAATGTATCCGGAAAAATCAGATGTAATATGGATGTTCCATATGGAATCCGATTTTTCCTGCGAAACCACAGACTTAAATGGGCAAAACTCATCCGATATAAGATGGAGAATAGTGAATTATTTCTACACAGACATTCCGTCCATGCGATGAATCTGTCATCTGAACAGCCCTATTAAATAACATTGTTGCGAGTGCTGACAGTTTTTTTCACGGGCAGCGTTGGAACCGAAAATACAGTCGTGTAGCGGAAAAAGGGGAAAAAAATGTCCAAAGTCATAACATAAGCTCAATGTTAACTTTGCCATATTGCCCTCTATCTTTTATGTATGCTGCTGGATATGGATATATATTCTTTCTTTCGTTTTCTCTTCTTTCTTTTCCTTTTATTCTTTTTCCTTCTCCTTCCCTTTCTTTTCCATCTTCCTTTTCTTTTCTTTTCCTTCCCTCTCCTTTCTTTTCCTTCCCTCCACTTTTGTTTTCCTTCCCATTCTTTTCCTTCCCTCCCCTATCTTTTTCTTTTCCTTCCCTTTTCTTTTTTTTCCCTTTCCTTTCCTTTCTTTTGCTTTTAATTGTCCTTCCCGTTCTTTCCCTTCCCTTTTCCTCCTGTTCCTCTTCTTTTTTCTTTTCCTTCCCTTCCCTTTCTTTTCATTCCCTTTCTTTTCATTTTCCTTCCCTCCCTTTTTTTTTCCTTCCCTTTTTCTTCCCTTCCCTTCTCTTCTTTTTCCTTTCAGCTTTGAAAAATGTTACTGGCAAAAATAATAGTTTATCTGAAAAAAATAGTATTGTATTGCGTTGTACACATCTCAAAATCATGTCATTAAGAAATCCATTTTCATCATGTAACAAACAAGTTCTTATATGCCTACGTCAAAATAAAAAAAATGAAAAATTTGCAGGTTTCCTAAGGAGTTCAGGGTCAAAAAGTAAGAAAAAAAAGATTGAGACAGCACAAAGTTAATTAGTAAAGTGTCCAGATAAAAAGTACTTTCTAATACTTAAAAAATGCTACAAAGTACCCCTATAGTATGTAAAGTAGCCATATAGCACGCACCGTGGCCATATAGCGCGCACCGTGGCCATATAGCGCGCACCGTGGCCATATAGCGCGCTCCGTGGCCATATAGCGCGCACCGTGGCCATATAGCGCGCACCGTGGCCATATAGCGCGCACCGTGGCCATATAGCGCGCTCCGTGGCCATATAGCGCGCTCCGTGGCCATATAGCGCGCACTGTGACCATATAGCGCGCACTGTGACCATATAGCGCGCACCGTGGCCATATAGCGCGCACCGTGGCCATATAGCGCGCACTGTGGCCATATAGCGCGCACCGTGGACATATAGCGCGCACCGTGGCCATATAGCACGCACCGTGGCCATATAGCGCGCACCGTGGCCATATAGCGAGCACCGTGGCCACATAGCGTGCACCGTGGCCATATAGCGCGCACCGTGGCCATGTAGCGCGCACCGTGGCCATATAGCGCGCACCGTGGCCATGTAGCGCTCACTGTGGCCATATAGCGCGTACCGTGGCCATATAGCGCGCACCGTGACCACGTAGCGTGCACCGTGACCACGTAGCGCGCACCGTTGCCATGTAGCGCACACCGTTGCCATGTAGCGCGCACCGTGGCCATATAGCGCGCACCGTGGCCATGTAGCGCGCACCGTGGCCATATAGCGCGCACAGTGGCCATATAGCGCGTATCGTGGCCATATAGCGGTCACCGTGGCCATATAGCGCGTATCGTGGCCATATAGCGCGCACCGTGGCCATATAGCGCGCACCGTGGCCATATAGCGCGCACAGTGGCCATATAGCGCGTATCGTGACGATATAGCGCGTATCGTGGCCATATAGCACGCACCGTGGCCATATAGCGCGCACCGTGGCCATATAGCGCGCACCGTGGCCATATAGCGCGTATCGTGGCCATATAGCGTGCACCGTGGCCATATAGCGCGTATCGTGGCCATATAGCACGCACCGTGGCCATATAGCGCGCATCGTGGCCATATAGCGCGTATCGTGGCCATATAGCACGCACCGTGGCCATATAGCGCGTATCGTGGCCATATAGCACGCACCGTGGCCATATACTGTGTGGTGCATCAATAAAATAAAGATACAATGGATGGACATAATTTAATAAAAATAAAATATTACAGAAGTGATTAGCAAGACCTACTACAGTTTAGGAAAATTACTTTAAATCCGCTCACTTATGAGACCTGTAATGGGAGATGAGAAATTCTACTTTTATTTCCTCTAACGATGCACGTGTTAGAAAAATAATAAAAGTGATTGAAAAAAAAGAAAAGAAAAACTCTGTCATTAGGTGTAAACGACGCAACGTCAAGAGAAAATAAGGAGCTGGAGACGGGGCTAATTACAGGGTCTCCTAACACCGCGCTGGATGTGTTGGTGTTAATTAGAAAATTATATTTTATCAGGATAAACATGATGTGTAAAGAGAGGAGAAAAGTGTAGATCCTGCGTTCGCAATACAGGGTCAACGTGCCAACCGCACAAAGAGATTGTAATTCACTAATTATCAGAAAAATAGAACAAAATGGAAGAAAGGAAATAAATAAAATGATCAACCAGATCTGGACTTGATATTTGACATGCAATTTGAAATGTGAGATTTGACATGCAGCACCCTATCTGGCCTCTAGGTGTGCTGTATGCAACTCTAACTGTTTTCATTCTGACACAGCTCTACCTAGTGGCAGAGCCATTTACTGCAGTCATTTATATTTTCTGCTCTGCATGTTTCCTTAATGTCTCATAAAATAAAACATCTTATTCTGGATGAGATTTTTTTATGCGTGTTACATCTGCACAGATTAACTAAAGAGTCATTTTGGCTGTTTTCTATGCATTTCTCCTCGCAGTGAGGGCCGTCTTTCATCCTCAGAGGAAACCTGGGGATGACTGAAGGATGGCGGCACAGCTCCCTTCTTGTGGTTGCACCTGTTTAGTGACGTCTAATTACTCAGGAGAGACTAGCTGTGCTGAAATTAGTTACTTACAACTTCTCAAGATACACCAGAAAAATAGAATAGCTAGGAAATGATGCTTACACAAGCCAAACAACTTAAGGGGATCTCGGATGCCACAAAAATGAGAAGTTATAAACATCTACAGCAAATTCGGATTGGGAAAATAACTGCACAATAATATATGAGATATAAAAATTAGTCATTTTAGTTTTGAGTACAACAGCGCCACCGTTTTCCATGGGCTGATACTGGTATTGCAGCTTAGCTACATCCTTTTCATTGGGATGGAGCTGCACCGTGTTGGCCTCAGTTGGTGGCTATGAATCTGTCCATTTCATCCAGCACTCACTCGCTCCTGCATCTACCCCTTTAACAGATTTTGGAGTACATTGTACAGAGACTCAACCACTGGATAATAATCCAAATTGCACTGGCATCTCGTGGCCAACAGGGTAGTTAAACCCTAAACAAAGTCACAAGATGCCATAGTGGAAAGATGCATTTCTTGGGTAACTCTGAACTCAGTCCTCCAGCGTACTCCTCCTAAGGAGTGCCGGGCTGCTCATGGGCGGTACACATGGTTATCAGACCAATCATAACCAGATTTACTGCTCTTGTGCTTAGTTATATATATTCTAACCTTGTTGGTTTTCGGGTTAACTCATTTCTGTTTGTATTCTCCATGGTGCCATATCCTGTTTTTTCTTTGGCGTCCATTATCTCACCACGACTTCTTCAACTATACTTCATCTTTTTAGCTCTGTTACTTGACCGCTTATTCTGTGTACCTCCATTTCTCAGTTTTATTCTTCTACCTATATTACTCATACTGGTATCTCCAGTCATTGACCAGTCATTGCCACTAGCGACTGTACCACTGGTTAATTTTCGAGAAAGAGCATAGACAGCTCAGGGTCCCAGTGAAAGAATAGTATATGGGCCCCTTGCTCATTAGCTCCATCCCCTACATCAAATAATAATGGTGGCATAACCGATGATCCCATATCTGGTGGCTCCTGTGCCGTGGCAGGATGTCCTTTGGTTCCACCTCCACTAGATGCTAATCAAGAGGATCAAACCATGGACTAGCATATCTGCTTGTTCCCATTAAAGGGAATCTATCATTAGGTTTCCCATCATTACACCGCTGCCGGCAAATTTTGTGCTCATAATTAGGATCCTAATGATACATTCCATTCTGCAACCTGGAAATCCTGCAGAAATTATCTTTATACATCGCTCTCCCTGTATGGTATTCATTGCAGAGATGTCCGATGGGCGGATACGGACAGACCTCGGCCCCTGCTGTAAGCTCGCTAACCTGGCCCATCTGCCTTTCATTGAATCTATCACGGATTACAGAGCTCATAGCTGATGCCAAGAGTGGTCCGTGTCCGATCTGTTAAATAAATACTTCTTTCTGTATTTTTTCTATCTATCGAGGACTTCTCAAAGTATCAATATCACGATATTCTTATATAAAAATATATCGATTTATTCTTGGATTGTCCATTAAAAATAATTATTGTGATAGTTACATAAAACAATTATATAGTTACAGAGTGATTGTCCATTTGTCCATAATTAGCTTAATAGTTGAGATTCACCTATCTTTTCCTGGGATTCTGGCTGGTAGATTGCGTCTGTCTGTGTCCAGCACGTGTGTCCGGATGACACCATGTGTCCGGGTAAAGAACGTGTTTCCTGGGGCCTACATCAGCAGCTGGTTTACACACAGCCCCTCGTCCTGTGTACTGTGGAATGGCAAGAGACCCCCCCGTCTCTAACATGGGCTTTTATTGCACCTGTCATTCCGCATATGGTAGTGAACTAAAAATACACACACAAATAGCACATGTCATCTAGAAACGATGGCTGATGCAATCTACAGAACTCAGAATTAAGAATAAAATGAATATCCAGAATTAATATTTAACACGATCCCATTGGACTAGTAAATAAGTAGCCAGTTCTAGTCACGTCTTAGGATGCTTTGCAGTCTGTAGGAACACTGCTCCTGAGACCTGTGTCTCAAGTGACAGAGGAGCTGTATCGTAAGCACATGTACCTTACTCAGTGAAGAGAAGGGCTGTGATAGAAGAAGAAATCTTCTCTTCGACTAATTGAGCATGCAGTACTGGGTCTGGCAAAAAAAATCTTCTTTGCGCTCAGTAAGCCGAAGAGAAGTTTTATTTAATTTCCTGTCACATCCCTTCTCCGGCAGCTCCAGTATGTATATTTACAATACAGCTCCTTTGTCAGTTGAGACACAGGATTCAGGAGTTGTGTTTCTTCAGATGCAGACTGTCCTGACATGACTTGGACTGTCATTTGATTTACTTGACAGGAGCCATTTTATTCCATTTTTGGAGAGTCCCTTTTAGGTAAATGGAGAATGAAGACCAACAGACAATTCTCCATTGGAAGAGAAGAATGTAAATTAGTTGGCACCAAAAAGGAAGAAAACTGCCTCTATCTCACTTTATTGAGTCTTGAAACAGCCAAACGAGAACAAGGAGGACACCAAAGTCCTAGGACCATCTAAGTTCCAGGTCCATAGTTGTCCGCTGTCCGGCTGCTCCAGGACCCGTCATCTTTACGTATGCCTGATTGCTTCTTTGCAGATTTTTGCCCTTTACGCCGGATAACTTTTGGCAGCAGAGTTTTCCCGGTGTTCTGTTTAGTAGGCAGATCTTGTAATCCACAATTGTTCAGCAGCCGCTTGGCCTTTACAATTGCACTTAGTGCAGAGTCAGCCATTTAAGCAGCCGTAGCCGGAGGTACTAAGAACTCATCACTTAGGGGATTTTGTTCATTATTATAGCACTTTTCCAGCTAAAAGCTGCAATTTTCACTCGTGGAGAGGTATTAAATTGCAATTACTCTGGATGTAATTGTCACGCAGAATAATTATGAACATGCTGAATGAAATGCTCATTGAAGCTGAAGTTTTATCAGTACAACATAAAAAAAGAGTCTTTTTCCATGGCCGGATGGGAGGGTTGCAGCGTTCGGAGCTAGATTTTATGACTTGTACAGGTGCGATTCAGGAGTAGGAATTACTGATCGAGGATCACACTCCATTGGACGCAATAATGCTCTTTTATCTGTAATTTTGCACAGTTTTGTATTATTTTTATGAACCTGTCTCTTGTTTTTTAACCTCCAAGGATTGTGATTAGGACGCGTATGACGTCACTGACACGCGCAGATGGCAGCTGCTGGCCTCTGATAGGCCGGCGGCTGACACTGGTATTGCTGTGCACAGAGCCGGTCTCTGCGCGGCAATACACTGGACTACAGCGCTGATGTTGGCGGCTGCTGGAGAGAGCCGCTATCGTTACAGGGTCTGTGCCTGGGGGCCACAGGTGCAGAAAGGACTCTGAGGGAACGGAGGACAGGTGAGCACTTTTTTTTTTCTCTGTCATGTGAAATACAGCACAGGGGACCTGTGCTCAGTATAGGGGGGTCACTGTGCGCATTATGGGGGACGGGGACCCTGAGCGCTGTATGGGGGGGACGGGGACCCTGAGTGCAGTATAGGGTGGAGGGCGGCCCTGTGCGCAGTATGGGGGGGGGACCTGGATGGGGGACATGTCTGCAACATGGGGACCTGGATGGGGGACATGTCTGCAACATAAGGACCAGGATGGGGGACCATGTCTGTGTAGCACCCCGAGGGCTCGGTTGCTACAGAGGTATTGCATCTCAACCAGATGTGCGATATCTCACTTGCAGGTAAGGATGGAGTGTGGAACAGGACCCTGACACCTGCATGCATTACACCACATTTCCGTGGGGGCAGGGCGACCGATATGCTCCAAGTAGAGCACGACAGTCCCTGTCCCTGGCTGCAGTGGTGGGAGGGAACACCAAGGAAGGGGGGACCCTGTAGTGCATAGGAGGGAGAGGGCAGTTCCTGGGTGCACCTAGAGGGAGGTATAAAAGGTGGGCACCATTAGTTCAGTAGTCAGTTCAGACAGAGAGAAGAGGGAGCAGAAGGTGGGAGCAGAGGCTCTGCATGGGCTCTGCTCCGCAGGCAGGCCTAAGAGAAAGGTCGGAGCCTGGAGGAAGCAGAAGGAAGGAAGAGGAGCGGAGGAGGCTCCAGGAACAAGGAACGAAGGGACCCCAGGGGTGTGGACCGGCGAGTCGCCACTGCACGCCTGAATCTACCTGCATAGAAGGGTCAGGCCAAAGGGGGAGACCGGTCCCCGAAACTAGCGGAGGCGGGGAACTACCCTCAGCTAGAAACCGGAGGCTGTGACATTTCACTTGGCGCAGCCGCTCGCTACACCCACTAGGAAGGCACCATATAGGGTCAGGGAAACTGGCGCCAAGGTTTACCAGAGAAGGCCCGAGGCAGCCAGACAGAAGCAAGGTCACTGGCGGGGTATGACAGGCCAGAGAAAGGACACACAAAGGGGGTCCTGTGAAACGCTCCAAAGTTATCTGGGAGTCGGCCGAGCCCCTCACCTGGTGAGCACAGTGCGACGTGGGACGTTATGACCAGCTGGAGTAACGTGGATAAAGAACTGTGAGTAAATAGCCTGGACTGCATTACAGGACTCTGTGTCGTTACTGCTGCTCCCACGCACCATCACCCCCAACATCCACACTTGCTGCCCTGAGGCTATACTCCTCCCGTGGGGAGTTATACTATCCTCTGCTGCACTCCCAACACCAGCCTCAGCGGTCTGCCCTGCAGCGGCGGTTCACTCTGACCGCAATCCACGGGTGGCGTAGTCGGACATTCGGTATATAGACCGCCATTTAGTTTGACCACCCTGAGCCACGGGACCGGGTCACCACCACGGTGACTACAACCCCCAGCATCTACAAAAAGGCCCGGTTCCGGGTTTCCCACGCGGCCCAGGGGGCGCGTCATCTGCAATATGGGGGACCTGGATGGGGGGACCATGTCTGCAATATGGGGGACCATGTCTGCAATATGGGGGACCTGGAGGGGGGGACCATGTCTGCAATATGGGGGACCATGTCTGCAATATGGGGGACCTGGAGGGGGGACCATGTCTGCAATATGGGGGACCTGGATGGGGGACCATGTCTGCAATATGGGGGACCATGTCTGCAATATGGGGGACCTGGAGGGGGGACCATGTCTGCAATATGGGGGACCTGGATGGGAGACCATGTCTGCAATATGAAGACCATGTCTGCAATATGGGGGACCTGGATGAGGGACCATGTTTGCAATATGGGGGACCATGTCTGCAATATGGGGGACCATGTCTGCAATATGGGGGACCTGGATGGGGGACCATGTCTGCAATATGGGGGACCATGATGGGAGACCATGTCTGCTGGATGGGGGACCATGTCTGCAATATGGGGGACCTGGAGGGGAGACCATGTCTGCAATATGGGGGACCTGGAGGGGAGACCATGTCTGCAATATGGGGGACCTGGAGGGCGGACCATGTCTGCAATATGGGGGACCATGATGGGAGACCATGTCTGCTGGATGGGGGACCATGTCTGCAATATGGGGGACCTGGATGGGAGACCATGTCTGCAATATGGGGGACCTGGAGGGGGGACCATGTCTGCAATATGGGGGACCTGGATGGGGGACCATGTCTGCAATATGGGGGACCATGTTTGCAATATGGGGGACCATGATGGGAGACCATGTCTGCTGGATGGGGGACCATGTCTGCAATATGGGGGACCTGGATGGGAGACCATGTCTGCAATATGGAGGACCTGGAGGGGAGACCATGTCTGCAATATGGGGGACCTAGAGGGGAAACCATGTCTGCAATATGGGGTACCTGGAGGGGAGACCATGTCTGCAATATGGGGGACCTGGAGGGGAGACCATGTCTGCAATATGGGAGACCTGGAGGGGAGACTATGTCTGCAATATGGGGGACCTGGAGGGGAGACCATGTCTGCAAGATGAGGACCAGTTCGAAAGGTGTATAGAAGATAAAATGGTATCACTAAAAATGTCACTTTGTCATGCAAATAATGCGGCCCCCCAAATTAAATGTTTTTCCGTGTGCGGCCCATATACCCAGCTGAGTTTGAGACCCCTGCTCTAGGGTCTGTCATATCATGGTGGTGACCTTCCTCTAGGGTCCGTCATATCACGGTGGTGACCTTCCTCTAGGGTCTGTCATATCATGGTGGTGACCTTCCTCTAGGGTCCGTCATATCATGGTGGTGACCTTCCTCTAGGGTCCGTCATATCATGGTGGTGACCTTCCTCTAGGGTCCGTCATATCATGGTGGTGACCTTCCTCTAGGGTCCGTCATATCATGGTGGTGACCTTCCCCTAGGGTACATCCGTCCTTCCCCAGCCCATTCGGAAGTGATATTAGACATTTTTTTGATTTTTCGTCTTACAATTTCCATGTTTGAATATTTTCCTGATACATCTAATTAATAAATATCGCATCAATTAAAACAATCACTTTTCTGATATGTGACCTGCAAATTGAATGCACTGGGAAAAGCCAATTTATATTTAAATACTTTATCGTCGTCCCTTCCCCCCCGTCCCAAGAGAAATTACAGAGGAATTTAAAATGTGCCATTAACCAGGAGAAAAAAAAATGAAAATCACTGAAACAGCATTTTAGTCCACAAGTTCCATCTCGTGTTGGGAGGATTGCTGTACACGCCGTGACCTAGTTTAATATCATCCTGTAATCACCAGCGATGCTGCTCCTCGGAATCGGCGCGCTGCCCATTAATATTAGATGATATGAAGAAGGGATTGGATTATGTGATATTACTCAGGTGTAATGGGGCAAAGCAGGGGAGAAAATTAAAGGAAACTTTTCTTACTCATCAGCTGCTGCAGAACCTCATAATACACCTCAGCTGCTGCAGAACCTCACAATACACCACAGCTGTTGCAGAACCTCATAATACACATCTCAGCTGCTGTATAACTTCATAATATACCTCAACTGCTGCAGAACCTCATACTACACCTCAGCTGCTGCAGAACCTCATACTACACCTCAGCTGCTGCAGAACCTCATAATACACCTCAGCTGCTGAAGAACCTCATATTACACTACTCAGCTGCTGCAGAATATTATAATACACCTCAGCAGCTGCAGAAACTCATACTACACCTCAGCTGCTGCAGAACCTCATAATACACCTCAGCTGCTGCAGAACCTCATAATACACCTCAGCTGCTGCAGAACCTCATAATACACCTCAGCTGTTGCAGAACCTCATAATACACCTCAGCTGCTCCAGAACCTCATAATACACCTCAGCTGCTGCAGAACCTCATATTACCCACCTCAGCTGCTGCAGAACCTCATACCGCACTCCTCTTTGTACCCTGTGTATCTGAGCAGTGTATGGCACTTATTGGGCAGCACTACGCTCAGTACATTGGTGCTATAGGGCCGGGGCGGCGCGGTATTGGACCTCCTCTTATATGTGGCGCTGCCTCTCATGGGAGTGATGAAATCTCCGCTGACCGCGCTGTTAACGCCAGTGACATTTTCCGGCAATATTGACTGATTCCCTTAAAGTGACGGATCCTGTAATTAATAAGCGACTGGTGTTGAAAAGTCATTGACGCTATGATGAGAATTAAATATTTGAAGAATTCGTCTTTGTAGGAGAAGATTAATTTCTCTTCTGCATAAAACGTCTTTGATGTGATGGGAGGAATTTCCACCAACCAAAACTACAAAGGATAAAAAATATAACTTTGATGGTTTGTAGAAGAGATACGATCGCAGATGACATCAACTCGGCGAATGTGGGGAAATTGTCTTACAAGCGTTCAGTTGTCATTAGGGTTTTACATTTCACGTCTCTACATAAAAGCCCGGAGGGATCACTGGCAGAAGGGGGATCGTACATTTCATCACCTGCCTGCCAGACACAGACGACTCTGCCTGCGACTCAACATGTCAGCCACGCTCAGCCAAGGACGGACGCCGCCGTCTCACGTCTCCCTTATTTACTATATGGTACTAGAAATGAGAAAATAAGTGCACCCCACGGTACGTGCAATATTAAAAGTCGAATGAAACGGTGAATAAAAAGGCAAGAAGAATTTACATAAAAATCACAAATCCAAAAATGTTTACTTCCTTATGCGTGATCAGAAAATAACCTATTGTCTGAACCATGTTTATCATATCCGGGTTCACATTTTTGCAGATTTTATTTTATTTTGCAAATCATTCACGATCTACAGTATATTAAAAAAAAACCTGAAATCTTGCAGTTTTCACTCTGAGCCTCACAATGGGCTGACACTTCCCTTATCCGCAGCTATCTCATTATCATCACAGGCAGGATTACAGTGACAGGCAGCACCTATACATGATAAAACAGAACCCTCCATTTACAAGAGGTAAAGTCACAGCCTGCTCCTCCCCCTCCCTGCACAATGATCACTGCACAGGTTACACAGCATGCCCACAACGCGCTCCCGTAGAAAATAAGTGATAGTCACATCTCCATCCCCCTACAACAAGACCTCTGCAAATGTCACAGAGTATGTGACGCGCCCCCTGGGCCTGTGCTGTGCAGGGGATACCCGGAGCCGGATCGCTGGGGGTTGTAGTCTTCCGTGGCGGTGACCCGATCCGTGCCCAGGGCGGTCAAACCAGTGGCAGTCTTAGTGTAATAACAAATGTCCGACTACGCCACCCGTGGATTGCGGTCAGTGGGGACCGCCGCTGCGCTGCAGACCGCTGAGGCTGATGTTGTTTGCGCAGCCGAGTATGGGATAACTCCCCACGAGAGAAGTATTGCCTCAGGGCAGCTAGTGTGGATGATAGGAGTGATGGTGTGAGTGTCCCAGTACTAATGGTGCTGGTGCGGCGATGAAACACAGAGACGTGTGGTGCAGTTCAGGGTCTTTACTGATGGTATAAAGCAGACCCTCCCGGGAGTACTGGTTAGCAGTAGAGGCCTGGTCAGTCTGTGAGCAAGCAGCAACACTTCCTGCCCAGGCCTGGGATGGGAGGAATCTGCCCTTATAAACTAGGTCTGGGGAGGGATTAGGGAAGTCAGAGTGAAGTCCCAGACAGAGACGCAGTCAGGTCTGGGGGACAGCAGACAGAGGGAAAGCAAGAACTAGGAGCTCTGTAGGAGCAGGCGCGAGTGCCAGAGGCTGGAAGCTAGAGAGCTCGCCTTGGCTGAAGACACTAAACCCGGACACAGAGTCCGAGGCTGTGGGGACATCCAGGTCCGGCAGCAGAATCCAACCGGCAGGGGATTCCATGTCCTCTGGCCTTAGAAGCCCGGAGGCACGGTCACAAGCAAGGGACCAGCACCGCCATCGTGAAGCGGAGGCTAACGGAAGGCCCCAAGTCACCGGCCATACGGGTGAGCACCACACGGTATACTCAGGGACGTGGGCTACTTCTACTCGCATAGAGCATGGTAGCCAGGAAAGAGTGCAGATAGTCGGGGAGGCCTACAACTCCACCTGGCCAGGGGAGATCCTACTTGCTTACAGACTGACCAGGCCCCTACTGCTAACCAGTACTCCCGGAGGGTCTGCTTTATACCATCAGTAAAGACCCTGAACTGCACCACACGTCTCTGTGTTTCATCGCCGCACCAGCACCATTACTACTGGGACGCTCACACCATCACTCCCATCATCCACACTAGCTGCCCTGAGGCAATACTTCTCCCGTGGGTAGTTATCCCATACTTGGCTGCGCATACAACATCAGCCTCAGCGGTCTGCAGCGCAGCGGCGGTCCCCACTGACCGCAATCCACGGGTGGCGTAGTCGGACATTTGTCACATTACTAATACTGCCACTGGTTTGATCGCCCTGGGCACGGACCGGGTCACTGCCACACTGAGACTACAACCCCCAGCGATCCGGCTCCGGGTATCCCCTGCAAAGCACAGGCCCAGGGGGCGCGTCACATGCTCACAACACCCTCCTACAGAAGGTGATATTACAGCTCCCTTATCCCCCTCCCTGCATAATGATCTCTGCACAGATTTCAGAGCATGTCTGAAACACTCCCCCATAAAAGATATTGGGTGATAATAACAGCTTCCTCCCTGCATATTGAACTTTGTCCAGGTCACAGAGCATGCCGACAAAACTCTACCACAGAAGATAAGGGATGTCACTGCTTACCTCCTCCCCCTCCCCGCACAATGATCTCTGCACAGATTTCAGAGCATGTCTGCAACACTCCCCCAAAAAAGATTTTGGGTGATGATAACAGCTCTCTTCCTCTTTGCACATTGAGCTTTGTCCAGTCACAGAGCATGCCCACAAAAACTCTACCATAGACGACAAGTGATGTCACAGCTCACATCCACCCTCTCCCTGCACAATGATCTCTGCACAGATACCAGAACATGCCCACAACTGTCTCCTATTGAAGTTAATGAACATCTCTAGTCTAATTTTTGCTGCGGTAAGACGTCTCCAAATGCTGTTAGCAGAAGTTTAGGCAATATGGCCGTCCACCTGCGTCATGATTTTTTTTATTATAGTATTTTTAAAAAATATTCAGATTTTTTTTTTGCAGAAACTAATTGATTAAAAAAATCTATCTGGCTGTTATGAGTAATAAATAATATAGGTGCTACTTTCCCTTTTACAACATGATTTATTTTAAGCCTTCTGTATTTGTTTTTATTCTTATTACCATTTTTACATTTGTCATTGGCCGTGATTTTTAGCGGGTTTTTTTTTTTGCACTGGTGGTAATGTTTGAAGGGTTTATCCATTTTTTTTATCTTTTGTTGTTAGTAACTTTTTAAACTCTTTTTTTTTTCAGTCTGCTCACACTAGTGGACTTGAATGTGCGATTGTCTGATGTCCAATAAAATAAACTTTCTTCACTGTGTAACACTGTCAGTCTATGTCACACAAGGTGAGGGAAGGAATAAGTGTACAACGATGGGAAGAGGGAAAGGAGCCCAAAAACGAAGGAAAAGGTGAGTGGAGACCACCTAGGCCGATCTAATATCACCCTGCCTACCCTATTGTCCCTATATAGGTTCTACACCTATCGCCGAGCAGGAACCTAAGCCCTGAATGTCCCTAGAGCTTGGCCCTAGATGGGGAGGGGACAAGGTGAGCACTAGTCAAGCCCCACTACAAACTAAAGACAACAAGGTAGACAAACAAAGGGGATACACTTAGCTTGAGCAGACACCAGAGAGATAACGCCAACTGTCCTCCAAGGACACCAAAGACGAGTCTATCCGACTACTAGTGCTCCAAGCCACCACAGAGGTATATAGAATTATCACTGGCGCCTCTTTGGAGAAACTGAGAGTTTTTAACTACCAAGCAAGGGTGTGTCAATCAGCAGCAGACGGTGGAGGTTACTGCTGGGTCCTAAAAAGAGAAGGATATCACTATACTACAGAGATGAGAGGATCAAGTCACACCCGTGACAATCAGCCACTCCGATGTGTATGGGGCTCTTCAACTCTCCCCTGGTGGCAGCGAGAAAGATCGGGCAGTTGGATTTTGAATTAATCTTAGGGATCATCGGATCACTGATATGATACATTATATCACTATGTGATGATGACAGCCAGTTATTTCGGCTCTGCCTTAGGTTTTGCCTCCTGCTCATATAAAGTGGCCAGGGTGGGCCGGGTGGCTTTACGCTGTTTATTCCGGACTTGCACTTCGGCCTCTAATCACGGCTGTGACTGGACCCTTCCTTAAAATATTCATCTTTCATAGGAAAAAGTTCCATCACATTAGACCCATGGACTTAATTAATTTCAACCTTTAATTTCCCTCTTCATTTGGCGCTTAGTTTTGTCGGATTATTGACGCGCCCCCTGGGCCAGTGCTGTTTGGGGATTACCCGGAGCCGGATCAGATGGGGGTTGTAGTCTCCGAGTGGCGGCGACCCGGTCCGTGCCCAGGGTGTCAAACTCAGTGTGTGGCAGTCTTTACAGATGTTATAGTTGTTCTTAGTGTCGACTACGCCACCCGTTGATTTGCGGTCAAAAGGCCGCCGCTGCAGCAGGGTCCGCTGAGGCTGGTGGTATATGTGCAGCTGTGGTAGTATAACCCCCAACGGGAGGGGTATAGCCTCAGGGGGTCAGGTGTAGAGGATGGTGGTAGTGGTGGTGCAGTGTGGATGGTAAGAAGACTCAGAGTCGGGCTGTGCAGTTCAGGGTTTTTACTTACTGCTGTTCTGTTGGTCACTCTGGCCTTGAGTGACCGCCCGAGCCGTGCTGCGTCCACCAGGTCCTGGACTCGGCCAACCCCCTAGCAATTCTGGAGCGTGGTCCTGAGCTCCCTTTCTGACTGTCCTCTCTACTGGCCGTTCCCACCAGGGGTCCACTTATGTCCGGCTCCCTCGGGTCTCCTGTTGGGTGAACCTTCTTTGGCTTCCCTGACCCTATGCTCGATGTGCCTTCTTAGTGGACTTGGTGAGGGGCTGCTCCACATGTAATGTCGCAGCCTCCGGTTCTTAGTTGAGGGTAGTTTCTCTCCTCCACTAATTTGGGATCCGGTTCCCTTGCGTGCCAACCCTTCACCCTTCTGGTTGTATACTGGGTTCTTGGGGTTCCTTCTTCTCCCTCTCTGGGTCCTTCTCTTCTCCTCTCTCTCTTCTCTCTGCAGGCGCTCCTGGACCTCTCTCAGGACTGACTGACCCTCTACAGAAGACTGACCCTGATCTAAGATGGTGCCCACCTTATATACTCCCTCTATGTGTGAGCTCAGGTGACCAGCACCCAATGAGCTCCTAGCCTTACCCAGACTGCTCCCCCTATCTGCCCCTACACTACTGGGATGTTCCACCCCCCTCCCACTCCAGCCAGGGACAGACACTGTCGTACCTGCACATATACTGGTGGGAGTACCGTCGGTCTGTCCCCCGGAAATGGGATGTATGTAGTGTATGCAGCTATCTGAGCTCAGTCCCACACTCCATCCTTACCCGGGAGTGGAATACCACACCTCTGGCTTGAGGTGTAATACCCCTGTAGCAGCCGAGTCCTCAGGGTGCTACATTCCCCCCTGGTAAATCACAGCACGTCCTCGGGCTGTAAGAGAATAAAACATCCATAAACATACAATTTTTTTTCATAACAACATAAACATATAAAACATTATATATATATTTCTGCAGCATAAAACTTTTTCATAATAAACATTCTTGTAAACTTTCTTGTTCCTCCGGCCACGGTGCAACTTGTGACCGGGTAAAGTACGACAGTCTCTTCAAGAAAAACACAGCTTTCCTACAAAACCAGTAGGGGGCGCCTTAAAAAGCGCAACTATATACAAGGGGAAATATGGCCGCTCTCAGTCCTCGGCCAGGTATTAGGAAAGGAATGACCGCTCTCAGTCCTCGGTCAGTGGGAATAGGGACACACGGGTTTCAGTTCAATTTGCTGGTCCCAACGGGGACTATATTTTAACTAGCAGCAGTAACAGTTCTTATACCCTGACGGGTAACTATGTACAGTCTCTTTACCGTACTTTAATGACGGCGTACTCCTGCTCCTCCTTCAGACCCGTCCGGGTCCTCTTGCTCCTCTTCACACCGTAGCTCCTCCTCCATCAGCCGGTGTACATGGAGGGCGTAGGGTCCTTTGGCACACTTGTGCCGGGTGAACGTGACCTCGTCCCCTACATATAGGTCACGACCTCTGTGTCCCTCCGGCAGATGGGACTCCACATCTCTTCTGGTCACAAAGACGTCGCCGGGGGTGTGGTGATCCCTGATGAAGCCCCACCCGTGCTGCAATTGAAACTTAATCACAGTCCCGGTGGTACGGGGACCATGAGCTGCACGGGGGTCTCTCCTGGTCCTGCTCTTCTGCCCTGCGCTCTGTTCCTGCAGCCGCTGCTCACGGACCCGCCTCTCTCTCCGTTCTTGCTCGAAGACTGCCAACTGCTGGCGGCAGCACTCCACACGCTCCGCTGCGGCTGCCCGAGTTTCCTGAGTGAACCCCATGAGGTCTCCTCCGGTGGGGTCCCACTCGAACTGCGCTTCTTCCAGCGGGAGCGGGGTCCTCTTAACGGGCTTCGGAGCCGGAATCAGGGGCTCGCACAGGGGCCTTGCTTTTTGGAGTTCCAGTTGGTAGTACTCCGGTGGCCATCTAAAGGGCTGCCCATCCGGGCACGTATGCTGGGCAAATAGGTCTTCACCCAGGTGTGGCGCTGTGGATGTTGAGGGCGCGGTGGTGGTAGCGGCGCCCGGGTTCGCCAGGCCTTGCGACCAGGCCTGGGGTACCCTGAACGTAAAGGGCACCGTGAAGACGGCGGCGCCCGGGGTTACTTGGCCCAGCGACCAGGCCGGTGGCTCAGTGGAGGTAGAGGGCGCTGTTGGTACTGCGGCGCCCGGGGGTACTAGACCTTGCGACCAGGCCGGTGGTGTTTCCTGCTTTGCCGCGCTCAAGGTTGAGGCGCGTGACGTCACAGGGGTCGCGGCCGCAGCTTCTGCTTGAGGCCTTGTCTGGAGCGGTGACGATGCAGCGACGGGCACGGCAGGGGGAATTTCGGGCTCTGCGACGGGGAGCTGGGGCAGGCACGCGGTTTCTCGGCTCGGGGTAGTGACGTCCCCTTTACCTGCCTCCATCTGTTCAGCTCCCTCTTCGGCGCCGTCTCCGGCCTTCACTCCTCCTGCACCATCCTCAGAGGCGGTCTGTCTCCTCGTCTCGGGTGGCGTGCTTCGCTGGCGGGTTCTTGCCTGCAGGGCCATCTCTCGGCTCCACTCCGTCAGCGTCTCTCGCTGCACCTGGGCCATCCTCCATGCGAGGCGCTCCAGCGCGGTCTGCGCACACTCCCGGTCTCGGGGGAGCTGTGCCAGGATCTCCACTAAGCCTAGTGGGGTTGTTGCTTGCAGCAGGCTCCTGACCACAGGGTCGGTGCTGCCTGACTCTCCTTCCATCTCCGGGTACGACTTCTCCGGAGTACTCTCCAGACTTCTTGTCTCCGGGTGCGCTCTCTCCAGACTCCTCCAGGCTGCACCCATCTTCGCTCTCTTGTTCTGTCTCCGCCCACATTGAAGGTGGTCCCGGGGCAACTTTGTGATTGTCAGTTCCAGGGGCAGTTCTCTCACGCTGATGGACATCTCTAGCATCACAGTCTCCGTTGGTGGGGGCGGTTTCCGCTTTTGGCGCCATTCCTTGACCTGGCCCACGATGGGAGGTGACCTCTTGCCACCCTCTGGCACGCCCATAATGGCGTCTGCTCTTCCAAGGCGGGAAATCTTCTGGAAATGGCGGGAATCGTCTCCCAGTGGCGGGAAACTCCATGGATGGCGGGAAAAAGCTGCAGATGGCGGGCAACCGGCGGGAAACGATCCGTGATGGCGTCCCATGGCGGGGACCCTCTGGAACCGGCGGGAGACTTCTTCTTGAGGTAAATTTGAACTTTTCTTCAGGCATGCAGTACCCGGTGGTTGCGGGCACGAAATCCTGCCGACTACGCCAAAGTTGACGCGCCCCCTGGGCCAGTGCTGTTTGGGGATTACCCGGAGCCGGATCAGATGGGGGTTGTAGTCTCCGAGTGGCGGCGACCCGGTCCGTGCCCAGGGTGTCAAACTCAGTGTGTGGCAGTCTTTACAGATGTTATAGTTGTTCTTAGTGTCGACTACGCCACCCGTTGATTTGCGGTCAAAAGGCCGCCGCTGCAGCAGGGTCCGCTGAGGCTGGTGGTATATGTGCAGCTGTGGTAGTATAACCCCCAACGGGAGGGGTATAGCCTCAGGGGGTCAGGTGTAGAGGATGGTGGTAGTGGTGGTGCAGTGTGGATGGTAAGAAGACTCAGAGTCGGGCTGTGCAGTTCAGGGTTTTTACTTACTGCTGTTCTGTTGGTCACTCTGGCCTTGAGTGACCGCCCGAGCCGTGCTGCGTCCACCAGGTCCTGGACTCGGCCAACCCCCAAGCAATTCTGGAGCGTGGTCCTGAGCTCCCTTTCTGACTGTCCTCTCTACTGGCCGTTCCCACCAGGGGTCCACTTATGTCCGGCTCCCTCGGGTCTCCTGTTGGGTGAACCTTCTTTGGCTTCCCTGACCCTATGCTCGGTGTGCCTTCTTAGTGGACTTGGTGAGGGGCTGCTCCACATGTAATGTCGCAGCCTCCGGTTCTTAGTTGAGGGTAGTTTCTCTCCTCCACTAATTTGGGATCCGGTTCCCTTGCGTGCCAACCCTTCACCCTTCTGGTTGTATACTGGGTTCTTGGGGTTCCTTCTTCTCCCCCTCTGGGTCCTTCTCTTCTCCTCTCTCTCTTCTCTCTGCAGGCGCTCCTGGACCTCTCTCAGGACTGACTGACCCTCTACAGAAGACTGACCCTGATCTAAGATGGTGCCCACCTTATATACTCCCTCTATGTGTGAGCTCAGGTGACCAGCACCCAATGAGCTCCTAGCCTTACCCAGACTGCTCCCCCTATCTGCCCCTACACTACTGGGATGTTCCACCCCCCTCCCACTCCAGCCAGGGACAGACACTGTCGTACCTGCACATATACTGGTGGGAGTACCGTCGGTCTGTCCCCCGGAAATGGGATGTATGTAGTGTATGCAGCTATCTGAGCTCAGTCCCACACTCCATCCTTACCCGGGAGTGGAATACCACACCTCTGGCTTGAGGTGTAATACCCCTGTAGCAGCCGAGTCCTCAGGTTGCTACATTATCATAACTGATGACAGATCGGGGGCTTGTGTTGTCCTCTTCTGAAATGTCACAGCTTCACATTTTTAGCAGAACCGGATTTTCTGCACAAGGAAATGTCTTTTTTTTCTTTTTCGAGAAGAGAGAAAAAATAACAAAAAAGAGAAACCCTGAGTGAGTCACCATTAGGGCGATCCAAAACTACAGTCCCACAGAAAGGTAGCTGGATCATCACTGCTGCACATGGAGTCACATAGAAGTTATTGGGCCCCAATGTGAGGTCCGTTCAATGCCCAAACGTCTGTGCTCATTCATGTTATATTGTAATCAAAACGGTTTCATTCTGATTTTATGCTGAATTGTATAATTCTGTCTGACTGCAGCCACCAATAGGGGGAGCTATGTGCACATGGATTAAAAAAAGCTACTATTGAAACTAGGATCAGTACAGGATCAGTAATGTAATGTATGTACACAGTGACTGCACCAGCAGAATAGTGAGTGCAGCTCTGGAGTATAATACAGGATGTAACTCAGGATCAGTAATGTGATGTATGTACACAGTGACTGCACCAGCAGAATAGTGAGTGCAGCTCTAGAGTATAATACAGGATGTAACTCAGGATCAGTAATGTAATGTGTGTACACAGTGACTGCACCAGCAGAATAGTGAGTGCAGCTCTTGAGTATAATACAGGAGGTAACTCAGGATCAGTAATGTAATGTGTGTACACGGTGACTGCACCAGCAGAATAGTGAGTGTAGCTCTGGAGTATAATACAGGTTGTAACTCAGGATCAGTAATGTATGTACACAGTGACTGCACCAGCAGAATAGTGAGTGCAGCTCTGGAGTATAATACAGGAGGTAACTCAGGATCAGTAATGTAATGTATGTACACAGTGACTGCACCAGCAGAATAGTGAGTGCAGCTCTGGGGTATAATACAGGATGTAACTCAGGATCAGTACAGGATCAGTAATGTAATGTATGTACACAGTGACTGCACCAGCAGAATAGTGAGTGCAGCTGTGGAGTATAATACAGGATGTAACTCAGGATCAGTAATGTAATGTATGTACACAGTGACTGCACCAGCAGAATAGTGAGTGCAGCTCTGGAGTATAATACAGGATGTAACTCAGGATCAGTAATGTAATGTATGCACACAGTGACTGCACCAGCAGAATAGTGAGTGCAGCTCTGGGGTATAATACAGGATGTAACTCCGGATCAGTAATGTAATGTATGTACACAGTGACTGCACCAGCAGAATAGTGAGTGCAGCTGTGGAGTATAATACAGGATGTAACTCAGGATCAGTAATGTAATGTATGTACACAGTGACTGCACCAGCAGAATAGTGAGTGCAGCTCTGGAGTATAATACAGGATGTAACTCAGGATCAGTAATGTAATGTATGCACACAGTGACTGCACCAGCAGAATAGTGAGTGCAGCTCTGGGGTATAATACAGGATGTAACTCCGGATCAGTAATGTAATGTATGTACACAGTGACTGCACCAGCAGAATAGTGAGTGCAGCTCTGGAGTATAATACAGGATGTAACTCAGGATCAGTAATGTGATGTATGTACACAGTGACTGCACCAGCAGAATAGTGAGTGCAGCTCTAGAGTATAATACAGGCTGTAACTCAGGATCAGTAATGTAATGTATGTACACAGTGACTCCACCAGCAGAATAGTGAGTGCATCTCTGGAGTATAATACAGGATGTAACTCAGGATCAGTAATGTAATGTATGTACACAGTGACTGCACCAGCAGAATAGTGAGTGCAGCTCTGGAGTATAATACAGGATGTAACTCAGGATGAGTAATGTAATGTATGTACACAGTGACTGCACCAGCAGAATAGTGAGTGTTGCTCTGGAGTATAATACAGGATGTAACTCAGGATCAGTAATGTAATGTATGTACACAGTTACTGCACCAGCAGAATAGTGAGTGCCGCTCTGGAGTATAATACAGGATGTAACTCAGGATCAGTAATGTAATGTATGTACACAGTGACTGCACCAGCAGAATAGTGAGTGCAGCTCTGGAGTATAACAGGATGTAACTCAGGATCAGTAATGTAATGTATGTACACAGTGACTGCACCAGCAGAATAGTGAGTGCAGCTCTGGAGTATAATACAGGATGTAACTCAGGATCAGTAATGTAATGTATGTACACAGTGACTGCACCAGCAGAATAGTGAGTGCAGCTCTGGAGTATAATACAGGATGTAACTCAGGATCAGTAATGTAATGTATGCACACAGTGACTGCACCAGCAGAATAGTGAGTGCAGCTCTGGGGTATAATACAGGATGTAACTCCGGATCAGTAATGTAATGTATGTACACAGTGACTGCACCAGCAGAATAGTGAGTGCAGCTCTGGAGTATAATACAGGATGTAACTCAGGATCAGTAATGTAATGTATGTACACAGTGACTGCACCAGCAGAATAGTGAGTGCAGCTCTGGAGTATAATACAGGATGTAACTCAGGATGAGTAATGTAATGTATGTACACAGTGACTGCACCAGCAGAATAGTGAGTGTTGCTCTGGAGTATAATACAGGATGTAACTCAGGATCAGTAATGTAATGTATGTACACAGTGACTGCACCAGCAGAATAGTGAGTGCCGCTCTGGAGTATAATACAGGATGTAACTCAGGATCAGTAATGTAATGTATGTACACAGTGACTGCACCAGCAGAATAGTGAGTGCAGCTCTGGAGTATAACAGGATGTAACTCAGGATCAGTAATGTAATGTATGTACACAGTGACTGCACCAGCAGAATAGTGAGTGCAGCTCTGGAGTATAATACAGGATGTAACTCAGGATCAGTAATGTAATGTATGTACACAGTGACTGCACCAGCAGAATAGTGAGTGCAGCTCTGGAGTATAATACAGGATGTAACTCAGGATGAGTAATGTAATGTATGTACACGGTGACTGCACCAGCAGAATAGTGAGTGCAGCTCTGGAGTATAATACAGGATGTAACTCAGGATCAGTAATGTAATGTATGTACACAGTGACTCCACCAGCAGAATAGTGAGTGCAGCTCTGGAGTATAATACAGGATGTAACTCAGGATCAGTAATGTAATGTAGGTACACAGTGACTGCACCAGCAGAATAGTGAGTGCAGCTCTGGGGTATAATACAGGATGTAACTCAGGATCAGTAATGTAATGTATGTACACGGTGACTGCACCAGCAGAATAGTGAGTGCAGCTCTGGAGTATAATACAGGATGTAACTCAGGATCAGTAATGTAATGTATGTACACAGTGACTGCACCAGCAGAATAGTGAGTGCAGCTGTGGAGTATAATACAGGATGTAACTCAGGATCAGTAATGTAATGTATGTACACAGTGACTGCACCAGCAGAATAGTGAGTGCAGCTCTGGAGTATAATACAGGATGTAACTCAGGATCAGTAATATAATGTATGCACACAGTGACTGCACCAGCAGAATAGTGAGTGCAGCTCTGGGGTATAATACAGGATGTAACTCCGGATCAGTAATGTAATGTATGTACACAGTGACTGCACCAGCAGAATAGTGAGTGCAGCTCTGGAGTATAATACAGGATGTAACTCAGGATCAGTAATGTAATGTATGTACACAGTGACTGCACCAGCAGAATAGTGAGTGCAGCTCTGGAGTATAATACAGGATGTAACTCAGGATCAGTAATGCAATGTATGTACACAGTGACTGCACCAGCAGAATAGTGAGTGCATCTCTGGGGTGTAATACAGGATGTAACTCAGGATCAGTAATGTAATGTATGTACACAGTGACTGCACCAGCAGAATAGTGAGTGCAGCTCTGGAGTATAATACAGGATGTAACTCAGGATGAGTAATGTAATGTATGTACACAGTGACTGCACCAGCAGAATAGTGAGTGTTGCTCTGGAGTATAATACAGGATGTAACTTAGGATCAGTAATGTAATGTATGTACACAGTTACTGCACCAGCAGAATAGTGAGTGCCGCTCTGGAGTATAATACAGGATGTAACTCAGGATCAGTAATGTAATGTATGTACACAGTGACTGCACCAGCAGAATAGTGAGTGCAGCTCTGGAGTATAACAGGATGTAACTCAGGATCAGTAATGTAATGTATGTACACAGTGACTGCACCAGCAGAATAGTGAGTGCAGCTCTGGAGTATAATACAGGATGTAACTCAGGATCAGTAATGTAATGTATGTACACAGTGACTGCACCAGCAGAATAGTGAGTGCAGCTCTGGAGTATAATACAGGATGTAACTCAGGATCAGTAATGTAATGTATGTACACAGTGACTCCACCAGCAGAATAGTGAGTGCAGCTCTGGAGTATAATACAGGATGTAACTCAGGATCAGTAATGTAATGTAT
Source organism: Phyllobates terribilis (assembly GCF_046119375.1). Taxonomy (NCBI): domain Eukaryota; kingdom Metazoa; phylum Chordata; class Amphibia; order Anura; family Dendrobatidae; genus Phyllobates; species Phyllobates terribilis. The sequence continues at coordinate 680,847,940 of NW_027362763.1, read as the reverse complement.
GTACACAGTGACTGCACCAGCAGAATAGTGAGTGCAGCTCTGGGGTATAATACAGGATGTAACTCAGGATCAGTAATGTAATGTATGCACACAGTGACTGCACCAGCAGAATAGTGAGTGCAGCTCTGGGGTATAATACAGGATGTAACTCCGGATCAGTAATGTAATGTATGTACACAGTGACTGCACCAGCAGAATAGTGAGTGCAGCTCTGGAGTATAATACAGGATGTAACTCAGGATCAGTAATGTAATGTATGTACACAGTGACTGCACCAGCAGAATAGTGAGTGCAGCTCTGGAGTATAATACAGGATGTAACTCAGGATCAGTAATGTAATGTATGTACACAGTGACTGCACCAGCAGAATAGTGAGTGCAGCTCTGGAGTATAATACAGGATGTAACTCAGGATGAGTAATGTAATGTATGTACACAGTGACTGCACCAGCAGAATAGTGAGTGTTGCTCTGGAGTATAATACAGGATGTAACTCACGATCAGTAATGTAATGTATGTACACAGTTACTGCACCAGCAGAATAGTGAGTGCCGCTCTGGAGTATAATACAGGATGTAACTCAGGATCAGTAATGTAATGTATGTACACAGTGACTGCACCAGCAGAATAGTGAGTGCAGCTCTGGAGTATAACAGGATGTAACTCAGGATCAGTAATGTAATGGATGTACACAGTGACTGCACCAGCAGAATAGTGAGTGCAGCTCTGGAGTATAATACAGGATGTAACTCAGGATCAGTAATGTAATGTATGTACACGGTGACTGCACCAGCAGAATAGTGAGTGCAGCTCTGGAGTATAATACAGGATGTAACTCAGGATCAGTAATGTAATGTATGTACACAGTGACTGCACCAGCAGAATAGTGAGTGCAGCTCTGGAGTATAATACAGGATGTAACTCAGGATCAGTAATGTAATGTATGTACACAGTGACTCCACCAGCAGAATAGTGAGTGCAGCTCTGGAGTATAATACAGGATGTAACTCAGGATCAGTAATGTAATGTATGTACACAGTTACTGCACCAGCAGAATAGTGAGTGCCGCTCTGGAGTATAATACAGGATGTAACTCAGGATCAGTAATGTAATGTATGTACACAGTGACTGCACCAGCAGAATAGTGAGTGCAGCTCTGGAGTATAACAGGATGTAACTCAGGATCAGTAATGTAATGGATGTACACAGTGACTGCACCAGCAGAATAGTGAGTGCAGCTCTGGAGTATAATACAGGATGTAACTCAGGATCAGTAATGTAATGTATGTACACAGTGACTGCACCAGCAGAATAGTGAGTGCAGCTCTGGAGTATAATACAGGATGTAACTCAGGATCAGTAATGTAATGTATGTACACAGTGACTCCACCAGCAGAATAGTGAGTGCAGCTCTGGAGTATAATACAGGATGTAACTCAGGATCAGTAATGTAATGTATGTACACAGTGACTGCACCAGCAGAATAGTGAGTGCAGCTCTGGGGTATAATACAGGATGTAACTCAGGATCAGTAATGTAATGTATGTACACGGTGACTGCACCAGCAGAATAGTGAGTGCAGCTCTGGAGTATAATACAGGATGTAACTCAGGATCAGTAATGTAATGTATGTACACAGTGACTGCACCAGCAGAATAGTGAGTGCAGCTCTGGAGTATAATACAGGATGTAACTCAGGATCAGTAATGTAATGTATGTACACAGTGACTCCACCAGCAGAATAGTGAGTGCAGCTCTGGAGTATAATACAGGATGTAACTCAGGATCAGTAATGTAATGTATGTACACAGTGACTGCACCAGCAGAATAGTGAGTGCAGCTCTGGAGTATAATACAGGATGTAACTCAGGATCAGTAATGTAATGTATGTACACGGTGACTGCACCAGCAGAATAGTGAGTGCAGCTCTGGAGTATAATACAGGATGTAACTCAGGATCAGTAATGTAATGTATGTACACAGTGACTGCACCAGCAGAATAGTGAGTGCAGCTCTGGAGTATAATACAGGATGTAACTCAGGATCAGTAATGTAATGTATGTACACAGTGACTCCACCAGCAGAATAGTGAGTGCAGCTCTGGAGTATAATACAGGATGTAACTCAGGATCAGTAATGTAATGTATGGTCTCTGGAAGAAAAGTGGCAATCTTTACTCTCCTTTTATTCCTGTGGATCCTCTGAGTATTCCCCTTTTTCTTTATGGTCTGTGCTAAGTTGGGGTGGCTCACAGGATAATTTTCAGAGCAGCATTACTTAGGGAAGCAGCAAGAATAACATTGAAGCAAAAACTGCCCTCTTTTGACCTGGAGATAAATCCTCTTAAGGCTGTGTGCCCACGATGCGTTTTTTAAGCGTTTCCGCAGTGGCAATTCCGCTGCAGAAACGCTTAAAAAACTCTTGGTAGAAGGCCTGCCATGTTCCCCAATGATAATCCGCATGTGCTGTGCACGTGCTGCGAAAATTTCCGCTGCGGGTTATCATTGCGGAAAAAAACGCAGCACTACCAATTATTTTGCGGAAGCGCTGCGTTTTCACCGCCATTGACTTGCATTGGAACGCATGGAATCCGCATCACTGCATCTGTACATGCGGAATCCATGCGTTTCAATGTGCTGATGGTACCTGGGTCTGGAGGACAGGAGACTCTCCTCCGAACCCGGGTACCATAGTACCTGTAAAAAAAAGAATAAAATACAAAATAAATATTATATTTACCTTCTGATGGCCCCCGGTGTCTTTATCCTGGCTTGCCGGCAGCTCGCGGTGGACTGAAGGACCTGCGCTGACGTCATTTAGTCATGTGACGGCAGGTCCTTCAGTGTAGTGTACCGCGAGCTGCAGGCAGCCAGGACGGAGCGAAGCAAGACATCGGGGGCCATCAGAAGGTAAGTATAATATTTATTTTTTACCATTCTTTTACGGTCACACTCGTAAATCTATGCCGGTTGCCGGTTGCATGGATTTATATAGTGTGACCAAGTTGTCAAGCACTTTCCAAGTGATGCTAAAATCTCTTGGAAAGCTCTTGTCAACCCGCATGTGAAGAACATCCGCATGTCCCTGGCAGGAAAAACGCATGTACAATCCGCATGTACAATCCACATGTACAATCTGCATGCGTTTTTTCTGCCTGGGGAGATGCAGAAACGCTCAGGAAAAATCCGGAGCATTTCTGCATTGTGGGCACATAGCCTTAAACTGAGTAACTTCTACAATTGCTGCTGTTTCACTGATTCTGGAAGAGTTTTTCTATCTTTTTTTATGCTCCTCAGTTCAAAAGTTATCCCTCCCCCAAGAAATAAAGATGCAAATGTATTCTTTAACCAATTGGTATATACTACAGAACTTCTGTCAAGGAGTAGAAAGGTAAATGCTCACAGAGTTCAATGTTATACGCCCAGTTGGCTGAAGGGAAAATAGAGAATTGACATTAAAGGAAATCTGTGAGCAGGTTTTTGCTACATAATCTGAGACCAGCATGATGTAGGGACAGAGATCCTGATTCCAAAGATGTGTCATTTACTGGGCTGCTTGCTGTCATTTTGATACAGTGTTTTCAGAATTCTGAGCTTTGTATAACCCCGCCCACATTACTGATTTGCAGATTTGTGTATATAACCCCGCCCACATTACTGATTTGCAGATTTGTGTATATAACCCCACCCACACCCATGATTGGCAGCTTTCTGTGTATAACTACGCCCAATCCACTGATTGGGTACTTTCTGTGTATAACTCCGCCCACACCCCTGATTGGCAGCTTTCTGTGTATAACTCCACCCACACCCCTGATTGGCTACTTTTTGTGTATAACTCTGCCCACACCACTGGCAGCTTTCTGTGTATAACCCTGCCTACTCCACTGACTGGCTGCTTTCTGTGTATAACTCCACCCACACCCCTGATTGGCAGCTTTCTGTGTATAACCACACCCCTGATTGGCAGCTTTGTGTATAACCACACCCCTGACTGGCAGCTTTGTGTATAACCCCATCCACACCCCTGATTGGCTGCTTTGTGTATAACCCCACCCACACCCCTGACTGGCAGCTTTGTGTATAACCCCACCCACATCCCTGATTGGCTGCTTTCTGTGTATAACTCCGCACACATCCTTGATTGGCAGCTTTCTGTGTACACCGTGCATTGAGAGAAAGCTGCCAATCAGTGGTGGGAGCGTGGTTGGACTAGGAGGCACAAGACACCTAGTTCTATACTGATAATCTCCTGCTGATAAAACACTGATTTTATTGAAACAGCAAAACACAGCCAAGTAAGTGACACAGTGCTGGAATCAGGGTCTCTACCCCTACACCGTGCTGCTAACAGATTACATAATACAAACCTGCTGACAGATTCTCTTTAAGGAAATGTTGGAGCTCCCTCTGACTGTTGTATAAATGGGGCTTTTCTTAGTCATAAATGTTTATTTTTTTCTATTTTGATGCCTCGACTCATTTGGTAATTGCTCTGTTTTTCAGATGCACCGAGCTGCACTACCCATCAAACCTTCCCCCTACGAGCATCATTATTACCTTTCACAACGAGGCTCGATCCACACTTCTGAGGACGATAAGGAGGTAAGATAAATGGTGTGGCAGGCTTGTGTGTCTCGTTCACACATGTCGGCGCGCGCTGTAAATTCTGGTCGCTCTGTTTCTTCTGCGCGGTGACATTGCAGGTTATCATCGGAAATGCCACTAATTAAAACACGCAGCGGAGCAGCCAGAGAGCAGCGCTGGGATGACAGTCGGGGTGAAGGCTGCACAGATTCGTGAAAGGAGTTCCTGACATTTCCTATTGAGCCGTCTCATTTTATGTGCAGGAATTTTTCAACAATTAGCCAAGAATGAGAGCAAAACTCAATGCAGATAGCAGCGTCTACGGAGATAAGTAACTAGCGCCGGAATCTCCAGGACATAAACAAGATTGGAGTTTTTAATAGTTTCCTATTTATATGGCAGAGAATATTATCTTTCTTGAAAGAAGACAAAAAAAAAAATCTTAATGTGTTTTAGTCATCCTGGACTAAAAGTGGTATTGGACCATGCAATACCACTTATGACCACAAGGTCTTACACTTTTCAGAACTTTGTAACTGTTCAAAGTGCTGGGCAACAAATATATAGACAACTTTATGCTATTGTGCTCAATCTACAAGGTTAAAGGTTCACAGAAATTCTGAGTTATTCACTTTTGGAGATTGGTAGCGTTTTTCCACTTCTATGTACATTTACATGATACATATTGAAAGATTATTCCGTTCAATAAAAGGTGTAAGTAGAGAAAAGGCGGCTGCACCGCTGTAGAAGTAGTCGCGTGTGAGGAAAGGACGATAGTCCTATAATACTGTAGTGAAGACATCAGCACCGAAGAAGACAAAAGCTGTAAGTCTTGCTGCAAATATATATTTTGTTTGGATCCAGCACAAAAGGGAAGACAGATACCGTCCAACGTTTCGACCAATAGATGGTCTTTATCAAGGACATCTGTGTTGATTATGACGTGCCCCCTGGGCCTGTCTTGTGCAGGGGAACCCGGAACCGGGCCTGTTGTAGAATGCTGGGGGTTGTAGTCTCCGTGTGGTGGTGACCCGGTCCGTGCCCAGGGTGGTCAAACCAGTGGCAGTCTTAATGTATAGCAAATGTCCGACTACGCCACCCGTGGATTGCAGTCAGTGGGGACCGCCGCTGCGCTGCCGACCGCTGAGGCTGATGTTGTTTGCGCAGCCGAGTATGGGATAACTCCCCACGGGAGAAGTATTGCCTCAGGGCAGCTAATGTGAGAGATGATGGGAGTGATGGTGTGAGGGTCCCAGTGCTAATGGTGCTGGTGCGGCAAGGAATCACAGAGACGTGAGGTGCAGTTCAGGGTCTTTACTGATGGTACAAGGCAGACCCTCCCGGGAGTACTGGCTAGTATAAGGGGCCTGGTCAGTCTGCGAGCAAGCAGGAGTTCCCCTGGCCAGGCGGAGTTGTAGGCCTCCCCGTTTATCTGCACTCTTCCTGGCTACCTTGCTGTCAGCGGTTACAAGTAGCCCACGTCCCTGAGTATACCGTGTGGTACTCACCCATATGGCTGGTGACTTGGGGCCTTCTGTTAGCCTCCGCTCCTGGATGGCGGCGCTGGTCCCTTCTTTGCGACTGAGCCTCCGGTCTTCTAAGGCCAGAGGACCTGGTATCCCCTGCCGGCTGGTTTCTGCTGCTGGGTATATATCAGTCCCCACAGCCTCGGACTCCTGTGTCCGGTTTTAGTAACTTCAGCCAGGGCGAGCTATATCTCTGCTCACAGCCCCTGGCCTTCAGCTGCTGCTCCTACAGAGCTCCTGTTCTCACTTTCCCTCTCTAGGCTCTGACTGCTCTGCTTGTTCTGCAGGCTCTGTCTCTGTCTAATCCCGCCCCAGACCCAGTTTATAAGGGCAGATTCCTCCCCTCCCAGGTCTGGGCGGGCAGTGTTGCATGCTTAGGGCTCCTGACCAGAGAAACCTCCCACTTGCTCTCAGACATAATATCTCTATTACTGTGGCAACCAGACCCCTGGGGTGTCACATTCCCCCCTAGTAAATTTTAGTACTCCGGGACTAAACACATTTTTAAAACATAATAACAGGGTATATACAATAATACGATAGCATATTTACAAGAAGCTTTAGTTCTTTAAAGGTCACGGCGTGTCCGCAACCGGGTGTCCATATCACCCAAGGTGAAGTTTTTGAAACAAGAGGGTGTCCATGTCACCCAAGGTGAAACTTTAAGCGAAGTAGGGGACCTGTCCAAAGCAAACCCCTTGCGTTGTCCTTGGGCGTGGCTGCAAGGCTGGAGCTAGCTACTTTGGGCCGCAAGTAGGCCACGCCAGACAGGTTTTCTCTTCCGCGGCTGTCTTCGCAAGAGGCACCAAGGTGCAACTATCTACAAAACTGTTCCGGTTATCCAGCGTCCATAACCTGTTAGTCCATAAAAATCTGCAGGGTAACTGAGAAACATAATTAATAACAGGCAACAAACATAAACCATAAACAGTTAACAGTTAAATTCACAGTGCATTAGTTTAGATTCTCCAGCGAGCGGGCATTTGACCTCTAGTGACTCTAGTGGACCTACGGAGCTCACTAACTGGTTCTGCACTACAGGGTGTAGGAGGTGTTATGGGTAAGCTGGGCAGCTGTCTGCGCACTCTTTGGCTCATTAGGGGCACGGCAGGCTCACTACTAGCAGAGGGTTGATCCTCCTGTACTGCTGGTGTGGACTCTTCTGCCTCTTGGGCCGGCTGCTCTTCCAGCTCTACCGGTTCCTCTGTAGGCACTTGCGGGGCTGGCTGGAGAAAGGTGAGGACGGGTACCACGACAGCGCCGTTTACTTGTGTCCAAGACCGGGGGAAGTCTCCGAGTACGGTACTGATCATTTCTTCCCTTTCCTCTGCGGGTTGAGGGTTTACTTGATCTTCTTCAGGGCTTTGCAGCTGCTCGGGACACTTCTTCAGGTGGTCTCTGGAGACAATGGCTGTGGTTCCTCCCCCATCCTTACTGATTACGCAGATTTTTGGGTTCTCATGGCTTGATGGCAGTACGGTGTACGGGTTCTTCTCCCACTGGTCGTCCAACTTGTGGAGCCGCCTCTTCCTCTTCAAGACCTGCTCTCCAGATACCAGGGGAACAGCGGGAGCATACTGGTTATAAGCCTTCTCTTGCCTTTCTCTAGCTTGAGACAGACTTCGCTCGACGCTCTCCTGTACTTTCCGATACTGCTGCTGCCGTTCTGTATCCCAGTCTGCCTCTGGCGAGGTGTCCTCAGGCGTCAGGACTCCCATATCCAGGTCAATAGGCAGCTTACCAGGTCTTGCTCTCATTAGGTAAGCCGGGGTACAGTTGGTGGAACCTACAGGGATGTGGTTATACAGGTCCACCAGATCGGGCAGTTTCTCAGGCCACAGACTGCGTTCTTCCAGGGGCAATGTTTTTAGCAGATCTATCACCACCTGGTTCATCTTCTCGCAGAGTCCATTGGTTCGAGGGTGATAGGGCATTGTTCTTATCTTCTTGCAGCCATACAGGTTGCAGAACTCCTGGAAGACCTCCTCTTCGAAGGCTGGTCCTTGGTCTGTCAACACTTGGTCCGGGCACCCGTGTGGACGGCAGAAGTGCTGCTGGAAGGCTCTAGCTGCTGTTTGAGCCGTTAAGTCCTTGACCGGGACCACCACCAGGAACCGGGAGTAATGATCTACGATTGTGAGGGCGTAGACATACCCAGATCTGCTTGGAGCCAGTTTCACATGGTCCAGGGCTACCAGTTCCAGTGGCTGTCTGGTGATGATGGGCTGCAGGGGAGTCTTCTGGCTGGCTCGGTCTTTTCTTCTCAGGTGGCACGGGCCACAGTCTCTGCACCACCTCTCGATGGCTCCTCTCATGCCTACCCAGTAGAACCGTTCACGCAACAAGAACTCCAGCTTCTTCCATCCGAAATGCCCTGCTCCGTTGTGGTATGCCTCCAGAACCATAGCCGCGTCTCGTCTTGGGACCACTACCTGCCAGGTCAACTCATGTGTTCGAGAGTTAACCATTCTCCGGCACAGCTTCTCCCTGTAGAGGAACAGCTTACTTTTCTCCTTCCCCAGTTGCTTGGTCTCCTCCGGAGCATCTGGGTCAAGACGGGCATCGGCCTGGGTCAGCATTTCCTTCACCAAATGGACTGCGGGATCACTGTCTTGCGTCTCCGCCCAGTTGTAGTGGGGCAAGGGATTGAACGTCACGGAGCCCCTGTCCTTCACACGGTGGGAATACAGGGTAATCCCATGACGGTGGAACGCAGGGAGCTCAACTTCTTCCAGATCTTCTGGATCTTCCCCTACGTCCGGTAAGTTCGGCATTCTAGACAGGGCATCCGCGTTGGCATTTGAGCGTCCTGCCCGGTATTTGATGGTGAATTCAAAGTTGGACAGGCGGGCCATCCATCTCTGTTCCAGGGCACCGAGCCTTGCAGTGTCCAGGTGTGTCAACGGGTTGTTATCCGTGTACACGGTGAATTTGGAGGAGGCAAGGTAATGCTTGAAACTTTCGGTCACTGCCCACACTACTGCCAGGAACTCCAGCTTGAATGAGCTATAATTCTCAGGGTTCCTCTCCGTGGGCCGTAGCTTTCGGCTGGCGTAAGCGATTACCCGTTCTTTCCCTTGCTGGATCTGGGACAGTACGGCTCCTAGCCCGATGTTGCTTGCGTCCGTGTGGAGGATAAAGGGCTGGCTGTAGTCTGGATATGCCAGGATTTCATCCCCCGTGAGGGCCATCTTCAGCTGGCAGAAGGACTCCTCTTCCAGCTTTTCTCACCTAAAGGGCGGCTTCTGGTTTTTGGCTTTCCGAGATTGACCTATCAGGAGGTCCTGCATAGGGGCTGCCATTTTGGTGAAACCGGGAATGAATCTTCGGTAGTAGCCTACCAACCCGAGGAACTGCCGCACTTCCTTTATGCTGGAGGGTCTTGGCCAGTACTTAATCACGGTGATCTTATCAGGGTCAGGAGCCACTCCGTCAGCACTCACCACGTGTCCCAGGTATTGCACCTTTGGTTTCAGGAGGTGACACTTGGAGGGTTTCACCTTTAGGCCGTAGTTTGCCAGAGCTTCGAACACTTCTGCCAGGTGTTTCAGGTGGTCCTCGTAGGTCTTGGAATAGACGATGACATCGTCCAGGTATAACAGGACCGTCTCGAAGTTCCGGTGTCCCAGACAGCATTCCATCAACCGTTGGAAGGTTCCTGGTGCGTTGCAGAGCCCGAACGGCATACATTTAAATTCGTTGAGACCCATCGGGGTGGTGAATGCGGTCTTCTCCCGGTCCGCCTCTGCTACAGGAACTTGCCAGTACCCGCTAGTGAGATCCAAAGTAGAGAAGAAGTTAGCAGATTTTAATGCAGCTAAGGACTCTTCTATCCTTGGTAACGGGTACGCATCTTTGTGTGTGATACGGTTGACCTTCCTGTAGTCTACACACATTCTCATGGTGTTGTCTTTCTTTTTCACTAAGACTAGTGGAGCTGCCCAGGGGCTACAGCTGTCCCTGATTACCCCAGCCTCCTTCATGTCTCTAAGCATCCCCTTGGCGTGTTGGTAGTGTGCCGGGGGTACGGGTCGGTATCTCTCCTTTATGGGAGGATGGTCTCCCGTGGGGATGTGGTGTTCTACCCCCTTTACTCGCCCGAAGTCTAGCGGGTGTTTACTAAACACTCTCTCGTACTCTCGAACCACCCGATAGACTCCCTGTTTCTGGTGTGAGGGGGTGGAGTCAGTACCCAAATGCAGTTGCTGACTCCAGTCCTCCATTGGTTTCTTAGAGCCGTTACCTTCCTCTGGTTGAGATGGAGGCAAGGGTTCCACGGCCTGTACAGAGTTCTGGTTGATGGTGAACAATTTGGCTAGCGTGGCATACCGGGGCAGGTGTACTTCTCTCTCCCCGATATTTATGATGCGAACGGGCACCTTCCCATGGCGTACGTCGACCACCCCCCGTGCTGTCAAAATGGTGGGCCTACTGTCTGAGTAGACGGGTTCTACCATTGCTTGGTAGTCTCTACCTCTTAGACCAATAGCTGCCCGGCACCAAATCATCATCTCACTTTTTGGGGGCATGGCAATAGGGAACGGGTCACACATTCTCACGCTACCTATCTCACCACCAGATAGTTCCACCTGTTGCCGCTTCATCAGTGCCCGGATCTCTTTTTGGAGCACACGCTGCTGGCCGGAACTGGCGTTCTTGGCAACCTGCTGTAAAATGAGAATCACCTCTGCAAGACAATTTTCAATCACATTAGTTCCCAAGGTTATTCTAGGGTGACTCTCATGACGGTCTATGTCCACTATAATCAGTCCTTGTGCCGCCAGTTCGACTTTACCGATCTTAATGGTCACCTCTTTGAATCCCACCAGCGGCACGGGCTGACCATTGCTGGCGATGATACTCAGGTCGTCATCTGGGTAGCGGGTTATGTCCGAGTCATTCCAGTACTGTTTAAAGAGCACGTACGGGATGGTGGTCACCTGTGACCCAGTGTCTAGTAGAGCACTCATCGGAATGCCATCCAGTACCACAGGCAAGATTGGATGTCCCCCTACGTATTTATCACGCCAGTTTGATGGGCCTGATGGTCTTATGCCTGGGGGTTGGCCCTCTACCCCAGGTTGTGCCCGTTTAAATGACAGTACCTTGCCACATGTCCGGGTTGATTGCAGCGGCGGCAGATGGGTCGTCCGTCCTCGTTGTATCTGTCGCTGGGTCTTCCTCTGGCCGGTGGGGTCCTCCTCAGTCGGTGCCACGGGACGTCCTCCGGTCCGGATGCCAGCTGGATCTTTCCTGGAGAAGAGACCTGTAAAGACTGCACAGTTCTGGTTAGCGCGGCAACGCTCTTAGTCAGCTCTCGGACCTGATGGTGCAGGTCTGTAGCCGGGTCACTGTTTAAAGCCTGCGCATCAGCTCCCACAGGCCCTGCAGACAAGGGCGCCGTCTACTGGTGGTAAGTGATAGCAGGGCGCCTGTGGGTCACAGCGCCACCTGGTGCCGGTTCTCGGAGCACCCGGATGGCTCTGTCCTTGAACTGTGCAAAGTCCAGGTCAGGGTCCTGTAAGGCCATTGCCCGCAACTGGGTTCGGTGGGCATTGCACAGTAGACCCTCAATAAATTGTTCAGTCAACAGCTTATCTTCATTTCCCATGCTGTCAGGGTCTGCCTGCTTAATGGCTCTCAGGGCCTCTTGTAGGTTTAGAGCATAGTCTCTTATACTCTCATGTGCCCGCTGTTTACACCCGTAAAATCTGAGCTTTATTTCGGCTGAGGTGCGGGTATCAAATGTGTCTTTCAGCCGGGCTAGTATTTCTCGGACAGTCCTCTTCCTCCCAGGTGGCCAGGACTTTACCTCCCTTTGGGCTGCCCCGATTAATTGGGCCACCAGGATGCTCACTTTTTGCTCTTCTGTGAGGGGGTACACCTGGAAGAGGCTATCCAGTCTTTCTCTAAAGTCATTTAGAGTATGTGACTCCCCTGAGTACTGGGGTAGCCAGGTTGCCCCCGGGATATAGGGCATGGTGAATGGCATGACTGCTGCAGCGGTTGCGCTGGCGGTGGCTGTGGCAGTGGAGCTCCCCTCGGTATCCGGCATCCTCCTCCCCCCTAGTGGACCGTGGCCTACCTTGCGATGCTCTTCTTCCGTAGGCCGCGGCTCCGCAGTCGATCGTCGGGGTTGAGGACCTGGCGTCGCGCTCCGATGACGTCAGCGTCGCTCTTCCTCCCTTCCAGGACCTTGCGCAGCGTCAGAGCGTGGGGCGGAGCATGGGGCGGAGCTTCGGATCTCGCGCGCTTTCGGCGTCCACGCCCCTCTTCTTCCCGTGCGGCGTCCCGAAGATGGCGTCCGAAGGCGGGAAGCAGCTGCGGATGGCGGGAAGAAGGCAGAAGACGGTCCAAGATGGCGTCTGATGGCGGGAATCGGCTCCGGATGGCGGGAAACGACTCCGGACGGCGGGAAACTTCACCACAGGTAAGAATAAAAGTCTCTTTTTCAGGCACGCAGTACCCGGTGGTTGCGGGCACGAAATCCTGCCGACTACGCCAAAGTTGACGCGCCCCCTGGGCCTGTGTTGTGCAGGGGAACCCGGAACCGGGCCTGTTGTAGAATGCTGGGGGTTGTAGTCTCCGTGTGGCGGTGACCCGGTCCGTGCCCAGGGTGGTCAAACCAGTGGCAGTCTTAATGTATAGCAAATGTCCGACTATGCCACCCGTGGATTGCGGTCAGTGGGGACCGCCGCTGCGCTGCCGACCGCTGAGGCTGATGTTGTTTGCGCAGCCGAGTATGGGATAACTCCCCACGGGAGAAGTATTGCCTCAGGGCAGCTAATGTGAGAGATGATGGGAGTGATGGTGTGAGGGTCCCAGTGCTAATGGTGCTGGTGCGGCAAGGAATCACAGAGACGTGAGGTGCAGTTCAGGGTCTTTACTGATGGTACAAGGCAGACCCACCCGGGAGTACTGGCTAGTATAAGGGGCCTGGTCAGTCTGCGAGCAAGCAGGAGTTCCCCTGGCCAGGTGGAGTTGTAGGCCTCCCCGTTTATCTGCACTCTTCCTGGCTACCTTACTGTCAGCGGTTACAAGTAGCCCACGTCCCTGAGTATACCGTGTGGTGCTCACCCGTATGGCTGGTGACTTGGGGCCTTCTGTTAGCCTCCGCTCCTGGATGGCGGCGCTGGTCCCTTCTTTGCGACTGAGCCTCCGGGCTTCTATGGCCAGAGGACCTGGAATCCCCTGCCGGCTGGTTTCTGCTGCTGGGTATATATCAGTCCCCACAGCCTCGGACTCCTGTGTCCGGTTTTAGTAACTTCAGCCAGGGCGAGCTCTGCTCAGCTCCAGCCCCTGGTCTTCAGCTGCTGCTCCTACAGAGCTCCTGTTCTCACTTTCCCTCTCTAGGATCTGACTGCTCTGCTTGTTCTGCAGGCTCTGTCTCTGTCTGCAGCTTCACCCACTAATCCCGCCCCAGACCCAGTTTATAAGGGCAGATTCCTCCCCTCCCAGGTCTGGGCGGGCAGTGTTGCATGCTTAGGGCTCCTGACCAGAGAAACCTCCCACTTGCTCTCAGACATAATATCTCTATTACTGTGGCAACCAGACCCCTGGGGTGTCACAATTACAGCCGGATATTAGGAAGGTGGTGTATAGGTAAGGAGCTGTATGTGACATAAGGCACCTTACCTATACACCAGAGGTGTATCTAGACTTTCTGGCAAGAGTTCAGTTTGGCGCCCCCTCCCCAGCACATATGTGATTTCTATACTTAGTCACGTGCCGACGAGCTGCTCTTCCTAATTCTCTCAATGTTCAGTGAAAAACTGACAGAAGCAGAAGAGAAGCTCGTAGTCACCTGACCGTAAGTATGAAATTCTCATATGAGTGAAGTGGCCATGTGATGACTGATGGAACCTGCAAGCAGAGCTGAATCTTGACAGTGAGGATATTACACGCTGTCAGGATTGGCTACAGGGCTTCATTTTAGAATTACAGGGCTTGTCCAGGTTTGAGATGAAAGTCTGCAGTCACTGTGTGTGACTGTGACGCGCCCCTGGGCCTGTGTCGCGCTGCGTTGCGCATGCGGGAGCCTACCCGGAGCCGGATCAGTGGAGGGTTGTAGTCTCGTGGCGGTGACCCGGTCCGTGCCCAGGGAGTCAAACTAGACGGCAGTCTATTAGTAGTAAATAGTTGATGACTACGCCACCCGTTGAGTGCAGCCAGGGAGCTGCTGCTGCAGGGCAGACCGCTGAGGCCGGTGGTAGGATTGTGCAGCGTGATAGTATAACCCCCAACGGGAGGGGTATGGCCTCAGGGCAGCCGACGTGGATGATGGGGGTAGCAGGAACCACTCAGAGACGGTACGGTGTAGTTCAGGGTCTTTACTGGTAACAACGATAGACCCTCCCGGAGTACTTGCTAGCAAACGGGGCCTGGTCAGTCTTTGAGCAGATGGGATCTCCCCTGGCCAGGCGTAGTTGTAAGCCTCACAAACTGGCTGTACTCTTCTGGTTACCTTGCTAGAAGCTGATGTAAGTAGCCCACGTCCCTGAGTGTACCGTGTGGTGCTCACCCGTATGACCGGTGACTCGGGGCCTTCTAATGGCTTCCGCTCCACGATGGCGGTGCTGGTCCCACGCGTGTGACCGTGCCTTCGGGCTTCTGGGCCAGAGGACCTGAAATCCCCTGCCTGACGGATTCTGCTGCTGGGTAGAAGTTAGTCCCCACAGCCTCGGACTCCGGGTCCGGTAAAGAATCTTCTTAGTCAGGGCGAGCGCTGCAGCTGCCAGCCCCTGACTCCTTGGAACTCTCCTGTTTCCTATGCTGCTTCTTGTCTCCACTCTCCTTGTCTGACTCACCCTGCCTCAGCCCCGGGTTTATACAGGGGAAGTTCTTCCCCTCCCAAGACTGGGCAGGAGGTGTGGCATGCACAGGATCCCTGACCAAAGGACCTCCCACCTGCTCTCAGACATAACATTACATTACTGTGGAAAACCAGACCCCTGGGGTGCCACATTCCCCCCTAGTGAAATTTAGTACTCCGGGACTAAACACATTTAGAAAAACATAACAAAGTATAACAATAACAACACAATAAGAAAAACACATAAGATGGTTGCGGCGTGTCCGCAACCGGGTGCAGTCTTTGAAGAAAAGCAAAGGTGTCCATTTCACCAACACAGGGAGACGTAACCAGGTAGGGGTCTGTCCTACCCCGAGTCCTTAACAGTCTCTAGTCCATCCTGGGTTACGCTCCAACTATATACAAGGATTCCCGGTAAATCCACCCTGGTTTCCTAAAAACAACTGGAAACACAAAATTATTCACAAGCAACAATACACAGAAAAACATAAATAAAACAATTTATACACTTTAAATTCTCCAGCGTGCGGGTAACTGGCCTCTAGTGGCCCGAGTGGACCTACGGAGCTGAGTGTCTGGCCCTGAACTACAGGGTGTAGGAGCTGTCAAGGGTAAACTGGGCAGCTGTCTACCGGCTCTTTGTCTCACTAGGGGTACGGCAGGCTCACTATAAGCAGAGGGTTGATTCTCCTGTTCTGCTTGTGTGGAGTCTTCTGCCTCCTGGACCGGCTGTTCTTCCAGCTCTACCCGTTGCTCCGTAGGTTCTTGGGATGATGGTTGGAGGAAGGTGAGTACGGGTACCACAACTGCACCATTGACTTGAGTCCAAGACTGAGGGAAGTCCCCGAGCACGGTACTAACCATATCTTCCCTTTCTTCCACGGGTCGATGGTCTTCTTGTTCCTCTTCAGGGTTCCTCAGTTGTTCGGGACACTTCTTCAGGTGGTCCCGGGATACAATGGCTGTGGTTTCCCCTCCGTCTTTACTGATGGTACAGACCTTCGGGTTCTCGTGGCTTGAGGGCAGTACGGTGTACGGGTCCTCCTCCCACTGGTCATCCAACTTGTGGAGCCGTCTTTTCCTCTTCAAGACCTGCTCTCCGGGTACCAGGGGAACAGCGGGAGCATACTGGTTGTAAGTCTTCTCTTGTCTTTCCCTAGCCTGACAGAGACTTCGCTCCACGCTCTCTTGTACTCTCCGGTACTGCTGCTGCCTCTCTGTGTCCCAGTCTGTTTCTGGTGAAGTGTCCTCAGGTGTCAGGACTCCCATGTCCAGGTCAACAGGTAACTTACCAGGTCTCGCCCTCATTAGGTAAGCCGGGGTACAGTTGGTGGAACCTACCGGGATGTGGTTGTATAGGTCCACCAGATCGGGCAACTTCTCAGGCCACAGACTGCGTTCTTCCAGGGGCAATGTTTTTAGCAGATCCATTACCACCTGGTTCATTTTTTCACAAAGTCCATTAGTTTGCGGATGGTAGGGTGTCGTCCTTATCTTCCGGCAGCCATACAGATTGCAGAATTCCTGGAAGACCTCCGCTTCAAAGGCAGGTCCCTGGTCCGTCAGCACTTGGTCCGGGTACCCGTGTGGACGGCAGAAGTGCTGCTGGTAGGCTCTAGCTGCTGTTTGAGCCGTTAAGTCCTTGACGGGGACGACAACCAAGAACCGGGAGTAATGATCCACGATGGTTAACGCGTAGACGTAGCCACTTCTGCTTGGGGTCAGTTTTACATGATCCAAGGCTACCAGTTCCAACGGTTGCCGGGTGACGATGGACTGCAGGGGAGTCTTCTGGCTGGCCCGGTCCTTCCTTCTCAGATTGCACGGGCCACAGTCTCTGCACCACTTCTCGATGGTTCCCCTCATGCCTACCCAGTGGAACCGCTCGCGCAGCAGGAACTCCAGCTTTTTCCACCCGAAGTGTCCAGCTCCGTCGTGGTATGCCTCCATCACCATGGCTGCGTCTCTTCGTGGCACCACTACTTGCCAGAGTAGTTCATGCGTCCGGGAGTTGACCATTCTGCGGCACAACTTCCCCTTGTAAAGGAATAGTCGACTCTTCTCCGCCCATAGTTGTTTGGCTTCCTCCGGAGCGTCTGGTTCAAGTCGAGCCTCCGGCCGAGTCAGCATCTCCTTCACCAGTCGGACGGCAGGGTCGCTGTCTTGCGTTTCCGCCCAGTTGTAGTGGGGTAAGGGGTTCAACGTAGCAGCCTGTTTACCCCTTACCCGGTGGGAATACTGGATAGTCCCATGACGGTGGAACGCAGGGAGTTCAACTTCTTCCAGTCCCTCCGGATCTTCTCCTTCGTCCGGCAGGTTGGGCATCCTGGACAGGGCATCCGCGTTAGTATTGGAGCGTCCTGCCCGGTATTTGATTGTGAACTCGTAGTTGGACAGACGGGCCATCCACCTCTGCTCCAGGGCACCGAGTCTTGCCGTGTCCAGGTGTATCAACGGGTTGTTATCCGTGTATACGGTGAACCGGGAAGAAGCGAGGTAATGCCTAAAGCGCTCGGTGACTGCCCATACCACGGCCAGGAACTCTAGCTTAAATGAGCTGTAATTCTCGGGGTTCCTTTCGGTGGGTCGCAGTTTTCGGCTGGCATAGGAGATCACTCGTTCTCTCCCCTGCTGAATCTGGGATAGTACGGCTCCTAGCCCGATGTTACTGGCGTCGGTGTAGAGGATGAAGGGCTGGCTATAGTCTGGGTACGCCAAGATTTCATCCCCCGTGAGGGCCATCTTCAGCTGGCGGAAGGACTCTTCTTCTAGCTCTTCCCATTTGAAGGGCGGCTTCTGGTTCTTGGCCTTCCGGGACTGGCCTATCAGGAGGTCCTGCATAGGCGCTGCCTTTTTGGTGAAACCGGGAATAAACCTTCGGTAGTAGCCTACCAACCCTAGGAACTGCCGCACTTCTTTTACGCTGGAGGGGCTTGGCCATCCCTTAATTGCGGTGATCTTATCGGGGTCGGGAGCCACTCCGTCAGCGCTCACCACGTGTCCCAGGTATTGCACCTTTGGTTTCAGGAGGTGACACTTGGAGGGTTTCACCTTTAGGCCGTAACTCGCCAGAGCTTCGAACACCTCCGCCAGGTGTTTCAGGTGGTCCTCATAAGTTTTGGAGTATACGATGACATCGTCCAGGTACAACAGGACCGTCTCGAAGTTTCTGTGGCCCAGACAGCACTCCATTAATCGTTGGAAGGTTCCTGGGCGTTGCAGAGTCCGAACGGCATGCAGGTGAACTCACTAAGTCCCATCGGGGTGGTGAATGCGGTCTTCTCCCGGTCCGCCTCTGCTACAGGAACCTGCCAGTACCCGCTAGTGAGATCCAAGGTAGAGAAGAAGTTAGCAGATCTTAAAGCAGCCAATGACTCCTCTATCCTTGGTAAGGGGTACGCATCCTTGTGTGTGATACGGTTGATTTTCCGGTAATCTACACACATCCTCATGGTGTTGTCTTTCTTTTTGACTAAAACTAGTGGGGCTGCCCAGGGGCTACAGCTATCCCGGATTACCCCAGCCTCCTTCATGTCTCTAAGCATCCCCTTGGCGTGTTGGTAATGTGCAGGGGGTACGGGTCGATACCTCTCTTTTATGGGAGGATGATCTCCCGTGGGGATGCGGTGTTCTACCCCCTTGACTCGCCCGAAGTCTAACGGGTGTTTACTAAACACTCTCTCATACTCTTGAACCACCCGATAGACTCCTTGTTTCTGATGTGAGGGAGTGGAATCAGTACCCAAATGTAGTTGCTGACACCAGTCCTCCATGTCTTTCTTAGAGCCGTTACCTTCCTCCGGGTGAGATGGAGGCAAGGGTTCCACAGATTGTATAGAATTTTGATTAGTGGTATATAATTTGGCTAGCGTGGCATACCGGGGCAGGTACACTTCCCTCTCCCCGATATTTATTATGCGAATGGGCACCCTCCCATGGCGTACATTGACCACCCCCCGTGCTGTCAAAATGGTGGGCCTACTGTCTGAGTAAACTGGTTCTACCATTGCCTGGTAATCTCTTCCTCTCAGACCAATAGCTGCCCGGCACCAAATCATCATTTCACTTTTTGGGGGCATGGCAATAGGAAAAGGGTCACACATTCTTACGCTACCAATCTCACCGCCGGAGAGTTCCACTTGTTGCCGTTGCATCAGTGCCCGGATCTCTTTCTGGAGCACCCGCTGCTCGCCGGAGCTGGCGTTCTTGGCAACCTGCTGTAAAAGGAAAATCACCTCTGCAAGACAATTTTCAATTACGTTAGTTCCTAGAGTTATTTTTGGGTGACTCTCATGTTTATCAATATCTACAATGATCAGTCCCTGTGCGGCCAGTTCGACTCTACCGATTTTGAGGGCCACCTCCTTAAATCCGATCTGTGGCACGGGCTGGCCATTGCTGGCGATGATACTCAAGTCGTCGTCAGGGTAGTGGGTAATATCCGAGTCATTCCAGTACTGCTTGAAGAGCACGTACGGGATGGTGGTGACCTGTGACCCGGTATCCAGTAGGGCACTCATGGGAATGCCATCCAGTACCACAGGCAAGACTGGACGTCCTCCCACATATCTGTCGCGCCAGTTCGATGGGCCTAGTGATCTTTTTCCTGGGGGTTGGCCCTCTACCCCAGGTTGTGCCCGTTTAAAGAACAGTACCTTTCCATATGTCCGGGTTGATTGCAGCGGCGGCAGATGGGTCGTCCGTCCTCGCTGTATCGGTCACTGGGTCTTCCTCTGGCCGGTGGGGTCCTCCTTGGTCGACGCCACGGGATGTCCTCCGGTCCGGATGCCAGCTGGATCTTCCCTGGGGTGGAAACCTGTAAAGACTGCACAGTTCGGGTTAGCGCAGCAACGCTCTTAGCTAGCTCTTGAACCTGATGGTGTAGGTCTGGAGCCGGGTCATTGTCCAAAGCCTGCGCATCAGCTCCCACAGGCCCTGCTGACAAGGGCGCCGCCTCCTGGTAGTAAGTGGTAGTGGGGCGTCTGTGGGTCACAACGCCACCTGGTGCCGGTTCTCGGAGCACCCGGATGGCTCTGTCCTTGAACTGTGCAAAGTCCAGATGGGGATCCTGTAAGGCCATTGCCCGCAACTGGGTTCGGTGGGCATTGCAATATAAACCCTCTATAAATTGTTCAGTCAACAGCCTGTCCTCGTTTCCCACCCCATCAGGGTCGGTCTGCTTTATGGCCCTCAGGGCCTCTTGTAGGTTTAGTGCATAGTCTCTTATACTCTCATGCGCTCGCTGCTTGCACCCGTAGAATCTAAGCTTAATCTCGGCTGAGGTGCGGGTATCAAAGGTGTCCTTCAGCCGGGTTAGTATCCCTGCGACAGTCTTCCTCCCAGGTGGCCAGGATTTTACTTCCCTTTTGGCTGCCCCGGTTAGTTGGGCCACCAGGATGCTCACTTTTTGCTCTTCTGTGAGGGGGTACACCTGGAAGAGGCTATCCAGCTTTTCTCTAAAGTCATGCAGGGTATGTGACTCCCCTGAGTACTGGGGTAGCCAAGCTGCTCCCGGGATATAGGGCATGGTGAAGGGCATAACTGCAGCAGCGGTAGCGCTGGCGGGGGTTGGGGCAGTGAAGCTCTCCTCCGTATCCGACATCTTCCTCCCCCCTAGTGGACCGTGGCCTACCTTGCGATGATCCTCTTCCGTAGGCCGCGGCTCCGCAGTGGATCGTCAGGGTTGAGGACCTTCCGTCGCGCTCCTGTGACGTCGGCGTCTGCTGGGCTCCTTCCAGGACCTTACGCAACGTCCGGACGTGAGGCGGGGCTTCAGTTCTCGCGCGCTTTCGGAGTCCACGCCCCTCTTCTTCCCGCGCGGCGTCCCCAAGATGGCGTCCAACGGCGGGAAAACTCCACGGATGGCGGGAAGAAGGCCGAAGATGGCGCCGGATGGCGGGAAACTTCACCGATGGCGGGAAGAAGGTAGAAGATGGCGCCGGATGGCGGGAAACCTCCACGGATAGCGGGAATCTTCACCACTGGTAAGTTTGAACAGTCTTTGCTTTTCAGGCACGCAGTACCCGGTGGTTGCGGGCACGAAATCCTGCCGACTACGCCAAAGTTGACGCGCCCCTGGGCCTGTGTCGCGCTGCGTTGCGCATGCGGGAGCCTACCCGGAGCCGGATCAGTGGAGGGTTGTAGTCTCGTGGCGGTGACCCGGTCCGTGCCCAGGGAGTCAAACTAGACGGCAGTCTATTAGTAGTAAATAGTTGATGACTACGCCACCCGTTGAGTGCAGCCAGGGAGCTGCTGCTGCAGGGCAGACCGCTGAGGCCGGTGGTAGGATTGTGCAGCGTGATAGTATAACCCCCAACGGGAGGGGTATGGCCTCAGGGTAGCCGACGTGGATGATGGGGGTAGCAGGAACCACTCAGAGACGGTACGGTGTAGTTCAGGGTCTTTACTGGTAACAACGATAGACCCTCCCGGAGTACTTGCTAGCAAACGGGGCCTGGTCAGTCTTTGAGCAGATGGGATCTCCCCTGGCCAGGCGTAGTTGTAAGCCTCACAAACTGGCTGTACTCTTCTGGCTACCTTGCTAGAAGCTGATGTAAGTAGCCCACGTCCCTGAGTGTACCGTGTGGTGCTCACCCGTATGGCCGGTGACTCGGGGCCTTCTAATGGCTTCCGCTCCACGATGGCGGTGCTGGTCCCACGCGTGTGACCGTGCCTTCGGGCTTCTGGGCCAGAGGACCTGAAATCCCCTGCCTGACGGATTCTGCTGCTGGGTAGAAGTTAGTCCCCACAGCCTCGGACTCCGGGTCCGGTAAAGAATCTTCTTAGTCAGGGCGAGCGCTGCAGCTGCCAGCCCCTGACTCCTTGGAACTCTCCTGTTTCCTATGCTGCTTCTTGTCTCCACTCTCCTTGTCTGACTCACCCTGCCTCAGCCCCGGGTTTATACAGGGGAAGTTCTTCCCCTCCCAAGACTGGGCAGGAGGTGTGGCATGCACAGGATCCCTGACCAAAGGACCTCCCACCTGCTCTCAGACATAACATTACATTACTGTGGAAAACCAGACCCCTGGGGTGCCACAACTGCAGGCTTCTCAATTCTCACAGTGCATGCACTATATGCTGTTATGATTCTACCTTGCCGGTGGCAAGAGTGGATGGTCATGTCACCACAAGTATGCAATTAGTATACTTCTGACCACATTCTGACTAGACGTGTCCTGCCTCGCTCAATTCATTTTCATTGAGTGAGGCCACACATGTCTAGTCAGCATGTGACCACAAGTATACAAATCGCCACCACCAAAAAATCCTGACAGTGTGCAGCGCGCACTGTGAGAAATCAGAAGTCTGCAGTCACATAGAGAGAGAAAGTGTTATTATAATGCAGTGTTAAGAGCAGTGTTATTATAATGCTCCTGAATAACAATATCTGCCATACGCTGAGCCGCTGAATAAATAATTACCCCTCACTATATTCCCTGCACAAAATATCACCCTCACACTGTCCCTCTTATGGTACATGCTCTCCACACTGCCCTCTCCTTTCCATACTGGGCCCAGTCTTCACACTGTCCTCACACTGTGTCCCCCCTATAGGGCTCAGTCTCTATACTGTGCCCCCTCATCATACTCCCCCCTCCTTGGCTTACTGTGCCCTCCTGGCTGTGACCTTACACTGTCCCCCCAAGCTATTCCCCACCCACTACTCAGCCTCTATTCTGTGCCCACTCACACTTTTCTCCCCCCATTATTTCCCCCGCCTCATACTGTATTCTCTCACATCCCCCTGCTAACCATACTGTCTCCTCATATATTTACCCTCACACATCCCCCATTCTGTGTCCTCACCAATCACCCACACACTAAATCTCCCCCCAGCCATACAATAATTCTCCCCACATACTAAATCTCCTCCAGCCATAGCAGAACTCACCCCCCCAGCCATAGCAGAACTCACCCCCCCAGCCATAGCAGAACTCAGCCCCCCAGTCATAGCAGAACTCACCCCCCCAGCCATAGCAGAACTCCCCCCCCCCAGCCATAGCAGAACTCCCCCCCCCAGTCATAGCAGAACTCACCCCCCCAGCCATAGCAGAACTCACCCCCCCAGCCATAGCAGAACTCACCCCCCCCAGCCATAGCAGAACTCACCCCCCCCAGCCATAGCAGAACTCACCTCCCCCAGCCATAGCAGAACTCACCGCCCCAGCCATAGCAGAACTCACCCCCCCCAGCCATAGCAGAACTCATCCCCCCCAGCCATAGCAGAACTCACCCCCCCCAGTCATAGCAGAACTCACCGCCCCAGCCATAGCAGAACTCATCCCCCCCAGCCATAGCAGAACTCACCCCCCCGAGTCATAGCAGAACTCACCCCCCATAGCAGAACTCACCCCCACAGCCATAGCAGAACTCACCCCCCCAGCCATAGCAGAGCTCACCCCCCATAGCAGAACTCACCTCCCCCAGCCATAGCAGAACTCACCCCCCCAGCCATAGCAGAACTCAGCCCCCCAGTCATAGCAGAACTCACCCCCCCAGCCATAGCAGAACTCCCCCCCCCCAGCCATAGCAGAACTCACCCCCCCAGTCATAGCAGAACTCACACCCCCCCAGCCATAGCAGAACTCACCCCCCCAGTCATAGCAGAACTCACCCCCCCAGCCATAGCAGAACTCCCCCCCCAGTCATAGCAGAACTCACCCCCCCAGTCATAGCAGAACTCACCCCCCCAGCCATAGCAGAACTCACCCCCCCCAGCCATAGCAGAACTCACCTCCCCCAGCCATAGCAGAACTCACCACCCCAGCCATAGCAGAACTCACCCCCCCCAGCCATAGCAGAACTCACCTCCCCCAGCCATAGCAGAACTCGCCCCCCCAGCCATAGCAGAACTCACCCCCTCAGCCATAGCGGAACTCACCCCCCCAGTCATAGCAGAACTCACCCCACCCAGCCATAGCAGAACTCTCCCCCCCCAGCCATAGCAGAACTCACCCCCCCCAGCCATAGCAGAACTCACCCCCCCAGTCATAGCAGAACTCACCCCCCCCAGTCATAGCAGAACTCACCCCCCCCAGTCATAGCAGAACTCACCTCCCCCAGCCATAGCAGAAGTCACCCCCCCAGCCATAGCAGAACTCCCCCCCCAGCCATAGCAGAACTCCCCCCCAGCCATAGCAGAACTCACCCCTCCCAGTCATAGCAGAACTCACCCCCCCCAGCCATAGCAGAACTCCCCCCCCAGCCATAGCAGAACTCACCCCCCCAGTCATAGCAGAACTCACCCCCCCCAGCCATAGCAGAACTCACCCCCACAGCCATAGCAGAACTCACCCCCCCCAGCCATAGCAGAACTCACCTCCCCCAGCCATAGCAGAACTCACCCCCCCCAGCCATAGCAGAACTCACCCCCACAGCCATAGCAGAACTCACCCCCCCAGCCATAGCAGAACTCACCTCCCCCAGCCATAGCAGAACTCACCCCCACAGCCATAGCAGAACTCACCCCCCCCAGCCATAGCAGAACTCACCCCCCCAAGCCATAGCAGAACTCACCCCCCCCAGCCATGGCAGAACTCACCCCCCCCACCCATAGCAGAGCTCACCCCCCCAGCCATAGCAGAACTCCCCCCCCAGCCATAGCAGAACTCACCCCCCCCCCAGCCATAGCAGAACTCACCCCCCCAGCCATAGCAGAACTCACCCCCCCAGCCATAGCAGAACTCACCCCCCCAGCCATAGCAGAACTCACCCCCCCCAGCCATGGCAGAACTCACCCCCCCCATAGCAGAACTCACCTCCCCCCATAGCAGAACTCACCCCGCCCCAGCCATAGCAGAACTCACCCCCCCCAGCCATAGCAGAACTCACCCCCCATAGCAGAACTTACCCCCCCAGCCATAGCAGAACTCACCCCCCCCAGCCATAGCAGAACTCACCCCCCCCAGCCATAGCAGAACTCACCCCCCCAGCCATAGCAGAACTCACCTCCCCCAGCCATAGCAGAACTCACCCCCCCAGCCATAGCAGAACTCACCCCCACAGCCATAGCAGAACTCACCCCCCCAGCCATAGCAGAACTCACCCCCCCAGCCATAGCAGAACTCACCCCCCCCAGCCATAGCAGAACTCACCCCCCCAGCCATAGCAGAACTCACCCCCCAGGCCATAGCAGAACTCACCCCCACAGCCATAGCAGAACTCACCCCCCCCAGCGATAGCAGAACTCACCCCCCCCAGCCATAGCAGAACTCACCCCCCCCAGCCATGGCAGAACTCACCCCCCCCAGCCATAGCAGAGCTCACCCCCCAGCCATAGCAGAACTCCCCCCCAGCCATAGCAGAACTCACCCCCCCCAGCCATAGCAGAACTCACCCCCCCCAGCCATAGCAGAACTCACCCCCCCCAGCCATAGCAGATCTCACCCCCCCAGCCATAGCAGAACTCACCTCCCCAGCCATAGCAGAACTCACCCCCCCAGCCATAGCAGAACTCCCCCCCCAGCCATAGCAGAACTCACCCCCCCAGCCATAGCAGAACTCACCCCCCCAGCCATAGCAGAACTCACCCCCCCAGCCATAGCAGAACTCACCTCCCCCAGCCATAGCAGAACTCACCTCCCCCAGCCATAGCAGAACTCACCTCCCCCAGCCATAGCAGAACTCACCTCCCCCAGCCATAGCAGAACTCACCTCCCCAGCCATAGCAGAACTCCCCCCCCCCCCCAGCCATAGCAGAACTCACCCCCCTAGCCATAGCAGAACTCACCCCCCCATAGCAGAACTCACCTCCCCCCATAGCAGAACTCATCCCCCCCCAGCCATAGCAGAACTCATCCCCCCCAGCCATAGCAGAACTCACCCCCCCAGCCATAGCAGAACTCACCTCCCCCAGCCATATCAGAACTCACCCCCACAGCCATAGCAGAACTCACCCCCCCCAGCCATAGCAGAACTCACCTCCCCCAGCCATAGCAGAACTCACCCCCCCCAGCCATAGCAGAACTCACCCCCACAGCCATAGCAGAACTCACCCCCCCAGCCATAGCAGAACTCACCCCCCCCAGCCATAGCAGAACTCACCCCCCCAGCCATAGCAGAACTCACCTCCCCCAGCCATAGCAGAACTCACCCCCCCAGCCATAGCAGAACTCACTCCCCCCCCAGCCATAGCAGAACTCACCCCCCCAGCCATAGCAGAACTCACCCCCCCAGCCATAGCAGAACTCAACCCCCCATAGCAGAACTCACCTCCCCCCATAGCAGAACTCACCCCCCCCAGCCATAGCAGAACTCACCCCCCCAGCCATAGCAGAACTCACCCCCCCCAGCCATAGCAGAACTCACCCCCCATAGCAGAACTCACCCCCTCAGCCATAGCAGAACTCACCCCCCCCAGCCATAGCAGAACTCACCCCCCCCCAGCCATAGCAGAACTCACCCCCCCAGTCATAGCAGAACTCACCCCCCCAGCCATAGCAGAACTCACCCCCCCAGCCATAGCAGAACTCACCCCCCCCAGCCATAGCAGAACTCACCCCCCCAGCCATAGCAGAACTCACCCCCCCAGCCATAGCAGAACTCACCCCCCCCAGCCATAGCAGAACTCACCCCCCCAGCCATAGCAGAACTCACCCCCCCCAGCCATAGCAGAACTCACCCCCCCAGCCATAGCAGTGCTCACCCCCCCCCCAGCCATAGCAGAACTCACCTCCCCAGCCATAGCAGAACTCACCCCCCCCAGCCATAGCAGATCTCACCCCCCCAGCCATAGCAGAACTCACCCCTCCCAGTCATAGCAGAACTCACCCCCCCTGCCATAGCAGAACTCACCCCCCCGCCATAGCAGAACTCACCCCCCCAGCCATAGCAGAACTCACCCCCCCCCCAGCCATAGCAGAACTCACCCCCCCAGCCATAGCAGAACTCACCCCCCCCCAGCCATAGCAGAACTCACCCCCCCAGCCATAGCAGAACTCACCCCCCCCAGCCATAGGAGAACTCACCCCCCCCAGCCATAGCAGAACTCACCCCCCCCAGCCATAGCAGAACTCATCCCCCCCAGCCATAGCAGAACTACCCCCCCAGCCATAGCAGAACTCACCCCCCCAGCCATAGCAGAACTCACCCCCCCAGCCATAGCAGAACTCCCCCCCCAGCCATAGCAGAACTCACCCCCCCCAGCCATAGCAGAACTCACCTCCCCCAGCCATAGCAGAACTCACCCCCCCATAGCAGAACTCCCCCCCCCCAGTCATAGCAGAACTCACCCCCCCAGCCATAGCAGAGCTCACCCCCTCCCATAGCAGAACTCCCCCCCCCAGTCATAGCAGAACTCACCCCCCAGCCATAGCAGAACTCACCCCCCCATAGCAGAACTCCCCCCCCAGTCATAGCAGAACTCACCCCCCCCAGCCATAGCAGAACTCACCCCCCCATAGCAGAACTCCCCCCCAGTCATAGCAGAACTCACCCCCCCAGCCATAGCAGAACTCACCCCCCCAGTCATAGCAGAACTCACCCCCCCCAGCTATAGCAGAACTCACCCCCCCCCAGCCATAGCAGAACTCACCCCCCCCAGCCATAGCAGAACTCACCTCCCCAGCCATAGCAGAACTCACCCCCCCAGCCATAGCAGAACTCCCCCCCAGCCATAGCAGAACTCACCCCCCCAGCCATAGCAGAACTCACCCCCCCCAGCCATAGCAGAACTCACCCCCCCAGCCATAGCAGAACTCACCTCCCCCAGCCATAGCAGAACTCACCTCCCCCAGCCATAGCAGAACTCACCTCCCCAGCCATAGCAGAACTCCCCCCCCCCCCCCCAGCCATAGCAGAACTCACCCCCCTAGCCATAGCAGAACTCACCCCCCCATAGCAGAACTCACCTCCCCCCATAGCAGAACTCATCCCCCCCCAGCCATAGCAGAACTCATCCCCCCCCAGCCATAGCAGAACTCACCCCCCCAGCCATAGCAGAACTCACCTCCCCCAGCCATAGCAGAACTCACCCCCACAGCCATAGCAGAACTCACCCCCCCCAGCCATAGCAGAACTCACCTCCCCCAGCCATAGCAGAACTCACCCCCCCAGCCATAGCAGAACTCACCCCCACAGCCATAGCAGAACTCACCCCCCCAGCCATAGCAGAACTCACCCCCCCAGCCATAGCAGAACTCACCCCCCCAGCCATAGCAGAACTCACCTCCCCCAGCCATAGCAGAACTCACCCCCCAGCCATAGCAGAACTCACTCCCCCCCCAGCCATAGCAGAACTCACCCCCCCAGCCATAGCAGAACTCACCCCCCCAGCCATAGCAGAACTCAACCCCCCATAGCAGAACTCACCTCCCCCCATAGCAGAACTCACCCCCCCCAGCCATAGCAGAACTCACCCCCCCAGCCATAGCAGAACTCACCCCCCCCCAGCCATAGCAGAACTCACCCCCCATAGCAGAACTCACCCCCTCAGCCATAGCAGAACTCACCCCCCCCAGCCATAGCAGAACTCACCCCCCCCAGCCATAGCAGAACTCACCCCCCCAGTCATAGCAGAACTCACCCCCCCAGCCATAGCAGAACTCACCCCCCCAGCCATAGCAGAACTCACCCCCCCCAGCCATAGCAGAACTCACCCCCCCAGCCATAGCAGAACTCACCCCCCCCAGCCATAGCAGAACTCACCCCCCCCAGCCATAGCAGAACTCACCCCCCCAGCCATAGCAGAACTCACCCCCCCCAGCCATAGCAGAACTCACCCCCCCAGCCATAGCAGTGCTCACCCCCCCCAGCCATAGCAGAACTCACCCCCCCAGCCATAGCAGAACTCACCCCCCCCAGCCATAGCAGATCTCACCCCCCCAGCCATAGCAGAACTCACCCCTCCCAGTCATAGCAGAACTCACCCCCCCTGCCATAGCAGAACTCACCCCCCCCGCCATAGCAGAACTCACCCCCCCAGCCATAGCAGAACTCACCCCCCCCCAGCCATAGCAGAACTCACCCCCCCAGCCATAGCAGAACTCACCCCCCCAGCCATAGCAGAACTCACCCCCCCCAGCCATAGCAGAACTCACCCCCCCAGCCATAGCAGAACTCACCCCCCCCCAGCCATAGGAGAACTCACCCCCCCAGCCATAGCAGAACTCACCCCCCCCCAGCCATAGCAGAACTCACCCCCCCCAGCCATAGCAGAACTCACCCCCCCAGCCATAGCAGAACTCACCTCCCCAGCCATAGCAGAACTCACCCCCCCAGCCATAGCAGAACTCACCTCCCCCAGCCATAGCAGAACTCACCCCCCCCAGTCATAGCAGAACTCACCCCCTCCCAGCCATAGCAGAACTCACCTCCCCCAGCCATAGCAGAACTCACCCCCCCCAGCCATAGCAGAACTCACCCCCCCCAGCCATAGCAGAACTCACCTCCCCCAGCCATAGCAGAACTCACCCCCCCCAGCCATAGCAGAACTCACCCCTCCCAGCCATAGCAGAACTCACCTCCCCCAGCCATAGCAGAGCTCACCCCCCATAGCAGAACTCACCCCCCCAGTCATAGCAGAACTCACCCCCCCAGCCATGGCAGAACTCACCCCCCCCAGCCATAGCAGAACTCATCCCCCCCAGCCATAGCAGAACTCCCCCCCCAGCCATAGCAGAACTCACCCCCCCCAGCCATAGCAGAACTCACCTCCCCAGCCATAGCAGAACTCACCCACCCAGCCATAGCAGAACTCACCCCCCCCAGCCATAGCAGAACTCACCCCCCCCAGCCATAGCAGAACTCACCCCCCCCAGCCATAGCAGAACTCATCCCCCCCAGCCATAGCAGAACTACCCCCCCAGCCATAGCAGAACTCACCCCCCCAGCCATAGCAGAACTCACCCCCCCAGCCATAGCAGAACTCCCCCCCCAGCCATAGCAGAACTCACCCCCCCCAGCCATAGCAGAACTCACCTCCCCCAGCCATAGCAGAACTCACCCCCCCATAGCAGAACTCCCCCCCCAGTCATAGCAGAACTCACCCCCCCAGCCATAGCAGAGCTCACCCCCTCCCATAGCAGAACTCCCCCCCCCAGTCATAGCAGAACTCACCCCCCAGCCATAGCAGAACTCACCCCCCCATAGCAGAACTCCCCCCCCAGTCATAGCAGAACTCACCCCCCCCAGCCATAGCAGAACTCACCCCCCCATAGCAGAACTCCCCCCCAGTCATAGCAGAACTCCCCCCCCAGTCATCGCAGAACTCACCCCCCCCAGCTATAGCAGAACTCACCCCCCCCAGCCATAGCAGAACTCACCCCCCCCAGCCATAGCAGAACTCACCTCCCCAGCCATAGCAGAACTCACCCCCCCAGCCATAGCAGAACTCCCCCCCCAGCCATAGCAGAACTCACCCCCCCAACCATAGCAGAACTCACCCCCCCAGCCATAGCAGAACTCACCCCCCCAGCCATAGCAGAACTCACCTCCCCCAGCCATAGCAGAGCTCACCCCCCATAGCAGAACTCACCCCCCCAGTCATAGCAGAACTCACCCCCCCCAGCCATGGCAGAACTCACCCCCCCCAGCCATAGCAGAACTCACCCCCCCCAGCCATAGCAGAACTCATCCCCCCCAGCCATAGCAGAACTCCCCCCCCAGCCATAGCAGAACTCACCCCCCCCAGCCATAGCAGAACTCACCCCCCCCAGCCATAGCAGAACTCACCGCCCCAGCCATAGCAGAACTCACCCCCCCAGCCATAGCAGAACTCACCCCCCCCAGCCATAGCAGAACTCACCCCCCCCAGCCATGGCAGAACTCACCCCCCCCAGCCATTGCAGAACTCACCCCCCCCAGCCATAGCAGAACTCATCCCCCCCAGCCATAGCAGAACTACCCCCCCAGCCATAGCAGAACTCACCCCCCCTAGCCATAGCAGAACTCACCCCCCCCAGCCATAGCAGAACTCACCCCCCCAGCCATAGCAGAACTCACCCCCCAGCCATAGCAGAACTCACCCCCCCCAGCCATAGCAGAACTCACCCCCCCAGCCATAGCAGAACTCACCCCCCCCAGCCATAGCAGAACTCCCCCCCCAGCCATAGCAGAACTCACCCCCCCCCAGCCATAGCAGAACTCATCCCCCCAGCCATAGCAGAACTCACCCCCCCCAGCCATAGCAGAACTCCCCCCCCAGCCATAGCAGAACTCACCCCCCCAGCCATAGCAGAACTCACCTCCCCAGCCATAGCAGAACTCACCCCCCCAGCCATAGCAGAACTCACCTCCACAGCCATAGCAGAACTCACCCCCCCATAGCAGAACTCCCCCCCCAGTCATAGCAGAACTCACCCCCCCAGCCATAGCAGAGCTCACCCCCTCCCATAGCAGAACTCCCCCCCCAGTCATAGCAGAACTCACCCCCCCAGCCATAGCAGAACTCACCCCCCCCAGCCATAGCAGAACTCACCCCCCCATAGCAGAACACCCCCCCCAGTCATAGCAGAACTCACCCCCCCCAGCCATAGCAGAACTCACCCCCCCATAGCAGAACTCCCCCCCAGTCATAGCAGAACTCCCCCCCAGTCATAGCAGAACTCACCCCCCCAGCTATAGCAGAACTCACCCCCCCCCAGCCATAGCAGAACTCACCCCCCCCAGCCATAGCAGAACTCACCTCCCCAGCCATAGCAGAACTCACCCCCCCAGCCATAGCAGAACTCACCCCCCCAGCCATAGCAGAACTCCCCCCCCCAGCCATAGCAGAACTCACCCCCCCAGCCATAGCAGAACTCACCCCCCCCAGCCATAGCAGAACTCACCTCCCCCAGCCATAGCAGAACTCACCTCCCCCAGCCATAGCAGAACTCACCTCCCCAGCCATAGCAGAACTCACCCCCCCCAGCCATAGCAGAACTCACCCCCCCAGCCATAGCAGAACTCACCCCCCCAGTCATAGCAGAACTCACCCCCCCAGCCATAGCAGAACTCACCCCCCCCAGCCATAGCAGAACTCACCCCCCCCAGCTATAGCAGAACTCACCCCCCCCAGCCATAGCAGAACTCACCCCCCCAGCCATAGCAGAACTCACCCCCCCCATAGCAGAACTCCCCCCCCAGCCATAGCAGAACTCACCCCCCCAGCCATAGCAGAACTCACCCCCCCCAGCCATAGCAGAACTCACCCCCCCAGCCATAGCAGAACTCACCCCCCCCCAGCCATAGCAGAACTCACCCCCCCAGCCATAGCAGAACTCACCCCCCCAGCCATAGCAGAACTCACCCCCCCCAGCCATAGCAGAACTCACCCCCCCAGCCATAGCAGAACTCACCCCCCCAGCCATAGCAGAACTCACCCCCCAGCCATAGCAGAACTCACCCCCCCAGCCATAGCAGAACTCACCCCCCCAGCCATAGCAGAACTCCCCCCCCCCAGCCATAGCAGAACTCACCCCCCCAGCCATAGCAGAACTCACTCCCCCAGCCATAGCAGAACTCACCTCCCCAGCCATAGCAGAACTCACCCACCCAGCCATAGCAGAACTCACCCCCCCCAGCCATAGCAGAACTCACCCCCCCAGCCATAGCAGAACTCATCCCCCCCAGCCATAGCAGAACTCACCCCCCCAGCCATAGCAGAACTCACCCCCCCAGCCATAGCAGAACTCACCCCCCCAGCTATAGCAGAACTCACCCCCCCCAGCCATAGCAGAACTCACCCCCCCCAGCCATAGCAGAACTCACCTCCCCAGCCATAGCAGAACTCACCCCCCCAGCCATAGCAGAACTCACCTCCCCAGCCATAGCAGAACTCACCCCCCCAGCCATAGCAGAACTCACCTCCCCAGCTATAGCAGAACTCACCCCCCCAGCCATAGCAGAACTCACCCCCCCAGCCATAGCAGAACTCACCTCCCCCAGCCATAGCAGAACTCACCCCCCCCAGCTATAGCAGAACTCACCCCCCCAGCTATAGCAGAACTAACCCCCCCAGCCATAGCAGAACTCACCCCCCCAGCCATAGCAGAACTCACCTCCCCAGTCATAGCAGAACTCACCTCCCCCAGCCATAGCAGAACTCACCCCCACAGCCATAGCAGAACTCCCCCCCCCAGCCATAGCAGAACTCACCTCCCCAGCCATAGCAGAACTCACCCCCCCAGCCATAGCAGAACTCACCTCCCCAGCCATAGCAGAACTCACCCCCCCCAGCTATAGCAGAACTCACCCCCCCAGCCATAGCAGAACTCACCCCCCCAGCCATAGCAGAACTCACCCCCCCAGCCATAGCAGAACTCTCCCCCCCCAGCCATAGCAGAACTCACCCCCCCCAGCCATAGCAGAACTCCCCCCCCCCCAGCCATAGCAGAACTCACCCCCCCCAGCCATAGCAGAACTCCCCCCCCAGCCATAGTAGAACTCACCCCCCCCCAGCCATAGCAGAACTCACCCCCCCAGCCATAGCAGAACTCACCTCCCCAGCCATAGCAGAACTCACCCCCACAGCCATAGCAGAACTCACCCCCCCAGCCATAGCAGAACTCACCCCCCCAGCCATAGCAGAACTCACCTCCCCAGCTATAGCAGAACTCACCCCCCCAGCCATAGCAGAACTCACCCCCCCAGCCATAGCAGAACTCACCTCCCCCAGCCATAGCAGAACTCACCCCCCCAGCTATAGCAGAACTCACCCCCCCAGCTATAGCAGAACTCACCCCCCCAGCCATAGCAGAACTCACCCCCCCAGCCATAGCAGAACTCACCTCCCCAGTCATAGCAGAACTCACCTCCCCCAGCCATAGCAGAACTCACCCCCACAACCATAGCAGAACTCCCCCCCCCCAGCCATAGCAGAACTCACCTCCCCAGCCATAGCAGAACTCACCCCCCCCAGCCATAGCAGAACTCACCCCCCCCAGCCATAGCAGAACTCCCCCCCCCAGCCATAGCAGAACTCACCCCCCCAGCCATAGCAGAACTCACCTCCCCAGCCATAGCAGAACTCACCCCCCCAGCTATAGCAGAACTCACCCCCCCAGCCATAGCAGAACTCACCCCCCCAGCCATAGCAGAACTCACCCCCCCAGCCATAGCAGAACTCACCCCCCCCAGCCATAGCAGAACTCACCCCCCCCAGCCATAGCAGAACTCCCCCCCCCAGCCATAGCAGAACTCACCCCCCCCAGCCATAGCAGAACTCACCCCCCCAGCCATAGCAGAACTCACCTCCCCCAGCCATAGCAGAACTCACCCCCCCCAGCCATAGCAGAACTCACCTCCCCAGCCATAGCAGAACTCACCCCCACAGCCATAGCAGAACTCACCTCCCCCAGCCATAGCAGAACTCACCCCCCCAGCCATAGCAGAACTCACCCCCCCCAGCCATAGCAGAACTCACCTCCCCCAGCCATAGCAGAACTCACCCCCCCCAGCCATAGCAGAACTCACCCCCACAGCCATAGCAGAACTCACCCCCCCAGCCATAGCAGAACTCACCTCCCCAGCCATAGCAGAACTCACCCCCACAGCCATAGCAGAACTCACCCCCCCAGCCATAGCAGAACTCACCTCCCCCAGCCATAGCAGAACTCACCCCCCCCAGCCATAGCAGAACTCACCCCCCCAGCCATAGCAGAACTCACCCCCCCCAGCCATAGCAGAACTCACCCCCCCCAGCCATAGCAGAACTCACCCCCCCAGCCATAGCAGAACTCACCTCCCCAGCCATAGCAGAACTCACCCCCCCAGCCATAGCAGAACTCACCCCCACAGCCATAGCAGAACTCACCCCCCCAGCCATAGCAGAACTTACCCCCCCAGCCATAGCAGAACTCACCCCCCCCAGCCATAGCAGAACTCACCCCCCCCCAGCCATAGCAGAACTCACCCCCCCAGCCATAGCAGAACTCACCCCCCCCAGCCATAGCAGAACTCACCCCCCCCAGCCATAGCAGAACTCACCCCCCCAGCCATAGCAGAACTCACCTCCCCCAGCCATAGCAGAACTCACCCCCCCAGCCATAGCAGAACTCATGCCATAAAATGATCTAATTATTTAACAAAAAAGAAATCATGAAGATGGAATTACTTTTGCAGTTCACCACACTTCCCCAAAAAAAAGACTATAAACTAATAGAAAGTTGTACCGACTCCTAAATGAAACCAGTGAAAGAACTACAGCTTATCAAACCTGAAAAAAAACAGCACAAAAAATAGGACATATGAGATAATTCGAGAAGACAATGATATCTGGAAGTGATAAAACGGGAATTTCAAGTCGACGATCACTGGAGTGTTGGATCTTTTTTGAGAAGCCAGAAGACCAAACTAGAAGAGACAATCCAATGTTCATGACTGAGGTCGCCATGAAAAAACATGATCCACATAATAACACTTTTGGTTCTTTTAATGTTGCAGTTCCAAAAATGACAGAAATATGTGAACTTTCCTTTATTAGTAGCATCGCCTGCATTACTGCAGCTCGACAGCTTGGCCCAGCAGCTCCCATCCAAGGTACGGTGTCAGTAGACGGATCCTGTTGTGTCCAGGTTCTTCTCTTCTCCACCTTCGCTTGTGGAGACAGATTGTTCCACAGATGTGATGGAGTCGCTTGTCTTGGATCTCGGCAGGACCGGCCCTGCAGGAGTTGCCTGTGTGCACGCAGAGTTTTTAGCCGTCCAGCTGCTGATTTTCTAACCTTACATGTTTACCGGAGACACTTTCCATCTATTAAATAGTTTCTCATTATTAGATGTTGGTTGGGACTTATTGTGCTGTCTGTGGATTAAAAGCTGAACAGGTCAAAGTAACGTTTCACCACCTGCCTGGAAATGGTTACCGTCGTATCAGCGAACTTTATATCAATCAATAGTACAAGTGAATGTAAGAAATAATAAAAAAAAAATGGTTGATTTAAGCAGAATAGTTATGTCAGGTTTTATTCAAGATAACACTTAAATAATTATTTTTCATTATTCTGCCTGTCTTCGTACATCAGCAGCATTAGTTAGTCTTTTTTGTTTTTTATTTTTTAGCTGTTTATTGTCCAACCGGATTATTCATTGTTGTGACTGATCGTGATTTTGGGGTGAGCCTCAGCTGATTTACTATAATTTATCATTGAAATAGTGGTGTGTCTGGTAGTTGCACATCCTCATAAGGTGAGCCTATTACCTTATGCCTTTAATGGTTTCACTCATTTCATAAGGATATCTTCTCTATGGAGCATCTTGTATTTTTATTTCATTCGGTAGCAAATATAAGAAGTCTGCTCTTTTTTCCACTTATGAGCCGCTTCTTCCCCTCCTCCACCACCAGAACTTATCATTCACTCTGAAGAACTGCTGAAATCCATTGTGATTATGGTAAGACAGACTGCTAATTCATATTTGAGCTGCAAATTGAAGGTGGAGGGAATATCAGAATGAGAGGGAAAGGCAGAGACGCACAGACTATTACTGTTTTTTGTAGCTAGTATTTTGCCTCACCGTTAGAGCTGCATCCACATCTACACTGATCAGTACAGGTGTATAATGTACTTCATGATGCTCCTTTCTAGTAAGTGTTTTATCTCACTCAGAGCTGAATTGACATCTACACTGCTTAGTAGTGGTGGGTAATGTCTTTCCTGCTGTTGCTTTCTTGTTGTAACGGGTCCGGGTGGTGGAACCTCTGTGCCGCGGTGCAAGGAGGGACCCAGACGCTACTCTGGGGACGACCTTGTAGAGAGCAGGTGGCTCCCACGGATCAGATAGCTGGGACTGACCGGTATAGCGGAAGGACACAACAGGCAGGCAGCAGTCTCTGGGTTAGCTGACGGTGGTCACGGTACGTGACAGCAGAGCAGGTAGAAGTCTCTTGGCTAGCAGGCAGGTGGTCACGGCAAGTGACAGCGGGAGCCTCCAGGTAGGCTATCAGGTGGTCACGGCAAGTGACAGCCAAGCATGCAGAAGTCTCTAGGCTAGCAGGCAGGTGGTCAAGGCAAGTGACAGCGGGAGCCTCCAGGTAGGCTATCAGGTGGTCACGGCAAGTGACGGCCAAGCAGGCAGAAGTCTCTAGGCTGGCAGGCAGGTGGTCACAGCATGTGACGGCAGAGCCTCCAGGTGCGCTCCCAGGTGAGCGGGTTAGCAGGCACGGCAGGTAGCAGGCAGGTAACTGGCAGGTGCTTCCTGGTACGCAGGTGGACTTGCCCATAGACAGACTGGCGGAAGACTGGAGACAGACTGTCGGGCTGGAGAGAAGACAAGCTGGCAGACAGGACTGGTAGTCAGGCTGGCAATGGGACCTGAGGGCTGAAGCAAAGGTGATTATGCTTTGCAGCAACTTTGCTCGGGCACCTCCATTTTGGAGGAAGTGCCTTATATATGGGAGGTCCTCCGGCTATTGGCCGGGGACTCCTAAGGACGGCGCGCGCGGACCCTTTAAGAGAGGGGGAGCGCGCGCGCGCCCTAGGCACAGTGCCCGGGAAGGAGCGCGCGCCGGCAGCAGCGAGGTAAGGAGTGCTGGAGGACGCCGTGCCCGGAGCAGGAAGGCGAGAGGGACGGCGTCTCTGCCTAGCAGGGGGTAGAGACGCCGATGCTACACTTGTCAGTGTTTTGTCTTACCTCAGAGCTGGATTCACAGCTACACTGTTCAGTAATGATGTATAAAGTACTCCATGATGCTCCTTTTTAGTAAGTGTTTTAACTCACCCCAGAGTTGACATCTACACTGCTCAGTACTGGTGGGTAATATCTTTCCTGCTGTTGCTTTCTTGTTAGTGTTTTGTCTTGCATGAGAGCTGGATTCACAGCTACACTGCTCAGCACTGCTGTAAAATGCCCTTCATATTGTTGTTGCTTCTGAAAATATACTACATAGAGACAGGAGAGCAGTGATCCCTCATATGTGTGCTCTCTGTATGGGAGACATCATGGCAGCTATCTTTACTAGCTCAGAGACAACTAAGAATTAGAAATCGAGCCTCCAGAGGGGAAAAAATGGTGAAAAATGTATGTGTTGTATTTTTTAATTTGACTATTTAACAATGTTTGTAGTTTATTAAAAATAATTTTTACTTTGTGTTAAGCCAGGAATGGAAAAAAATCCCTCAATTTGCAAATTTACGGGTTTTGTTTTTTTGAGGCGTTTTGTTACAGCTTTCACCTTCCTGTATAAATGACTTGTTCACGTTATTCTGGCAGTCAGAAACAAGAACGACGACACCAAATTATATTTTTTAATGTTTTACTATCTTCATCTTTTCACACAATTTCCCCTTAAATACTTATTTTTCTTTTGATGGCGCGTTATAAGGCTTTTATTTTTTATCAGCGGGCTGTTTGTGGGATAAGTTGACGTTTTTATTGGTACCATTTTGGGATGCAGAAGACTTTTTGATTTCTTTTATTTGGTTTATATGGCAGATGAATAAAAATGTCTATTTAGCCACTTTATTGTTGTTTTACAGCCTCCATTATTCAGGATAAATAATGTAATGATATTTTAGTTTGCACCAATACCAATCACTCAATTTTTTCTTTAGATTTATTTTATATAATGAGGCATTTTGTAAACTGAAACAGGAGACTTTTGTATTTTTTTTTTTTTTTTATAATTTAGAACATTATATTTTTATACTTAATTGTAGTTTTTTTACTTTTTTTTTTTTCTTTTCAATCGTTCATATAATACACTGCTAAATCCGGGAATTGACTTATGTATGGCGGTGTATTATACCTCAGGCAGATTTATCTACACTATAGATGTAAAACGATGGCAGACTTGGAGGACTTCATTAGGTCTCTGGAATTCAGTGTTTGCTCCATGGGTTGGGTTGGGTTGTGTTACTATTGGAATCTAGTAATGGAAATTTTGCAATATTTGCTTGCAGTACCCTTCCTGACCACTTGGTGTGCTGTTAGGAGGAAGCACACTCATGAGAAACTCTTACCATAATTTTTGCATTTCTTAGTTTATGTTTTCCAATTTTAGACGTCATTGAAAGAACTAAAAGTTTGAACTGATAAATTTCTTAAATAAGGGGGGCTTGCTTTTTTTCCCATACAGAACTTTAAATCTGATGCTTCCCATCACTTAGCAATACCTGCAGCTACCACTAGGAGGCACTAACTGAAGACACAATTAGGCTCTGTAATAGATTGCACTGAGCTCCCTCTAGTGGTGGCTGAAGGCAGACTGAAATGTATCATTCACATTTGCCTATTTGCTGGGTGCTTGGAGCTCTGTATCGGAGGAACAGAAAGACATATTACGATATATATATATCACCACTGAATGCTTGACCTTAAAATGATAAAGTGGAGATCCCCTTTAAATATATCTGTTACGTTTGGGTGATACTAACCTCTTATCATACATTTTCTCACACCAGCATTATATCTGGAATTCGTGTCGGTTCTGTGATTATGTGAAGGCTGAAATCAAATTAGGGTTAAAGGAAAAAGTAATTCAATTCTTCTGGATGGCTGAACTATGATTAGATTTCACTTAACAGTCATCTATTATTTCTCTAAGCTGCGTACATTTTCCATTATGAAAATGGAGATTTTAGAAGAAAGATCTGTCCAGAGATTTTTTTTTGTTCTTACTTTTATATTTGCATTGTTATTTAGGATTCTGGAGTTTATTTGTGGCCAGTAACACGTATGGGGGATTGATTGATCTCATAGGAAGGTGGGGAGAATATAGGGAGCTTGGAACAGAAATGGGAGTATGAAATATGAAATCTTGCTCCAATCCTCCTTGGTGTTCCAGTTTTAGTAGGACAGGCCCATCCTTTGCTGATTTGGGACATAATTCATGATCAGAAGTTCTTTGCAGACATATTTGACACCAGAAATGGAAGAATTGGTCCCTCACTTGTCACTATATTCTACCAGACATGTACAGGAGTTTGGGGACAGTAAGCTCGGCTGTGTGCAGTGCTGCACGGATGGACCTGCGGCGGAGGCAGTACATCGCTAATGCTTTGGATGGCAATATCACAAACTTTTGCAGGAGTGTGTTATGGGGGCATGTAAGAGGGCGAGCGTGTAGTGAACAAGGTAGACTCCATATAGTTTAGCAGAAGGCACTTAGCTTGAAGTTTACAATAAAATGCACAAAGGCTTGGTGGTTACAGTGTAGATACAAAGGCTTGGTGGTTACAGTGTAGATACAGAGGCTCGGTGGTTACAGTGTAGATGCAGAGGCTTGGTGGTTACAGTGTAGATACAGAGGCTTGGTGGTTACAGTGTAGGTACAGAGGCTTGGTGGTTACAGTGTAGATACAAAGGCTTGGTGGTTACAGTGTAGATACAAAGGCTTGGTGGTTACAGTGTAGATACAGAGGCTCGGTGGTTACAGTGTAGATACAGAGGCTTGGTGGTTACAGTGTAGATGCAGAGGCTTGGTGGTTACAGTGTAGATACAGAGGCTTGGTGGTTACAGTGTAGGTACAGAGGCTTGGTGGTTACAGTGTAGATACAAAGGCTTGGTGGTTACAGTGTAGATACAAAGGCTCGGTGGTTACAGTGTAGATACAGAGGCTTGGTGGTTACAGTGTAGATGCAGAGGCTTGGTGGTTACAGGGTTGGTACAGAGGCTTGGTGGTTACAGTGTAGATACAGAGGCTTGGTGGTTACAGTGTAGATACAGAGGCTTGGTGGTTACAGTGTAGATACAGAGGCTTGGTGGTTACAGTGTAGATACAGAGGTTTGGTGGTTACAGTGTAGATACAGAGGCTTGGTGGTTACAGTGTAGATGCAGAGGCTTGGTGGTTACAGGGTAGGTACAGAGGCTTGGTGGTTACAGTGTAGATACAGAGGCTTGGTGGTTACAGTGTAGATACAGAGGCTTGGTGGTTACAGTGTAGATACAGAGGCTTGGTGGTTACAGTGTAGATACAGAGGCTTGGTGGTTACAGTGTAGATACAGAGGCTTGGTGGTTACAGTGTAGATACAGAGGCTTGGTGGTT
Source organism: Phyllobates terribilis (assembly GCF_046119375.1). Taxonomy (NCBI): domain Eukaryota; kingdom Metazoa; phylum Chordata; class Amphibia; order Anura; family Dendrobatidae; genus Phyllobates; species Phyllobates terribilis. The sequence continues at coordinate 680,807,115 of NW_027362763.1, read as the reverse complement.
ACAGTACAGATGCAGAAACTTGGTTACATTACAGATACAGAGGCTTGGTGGTTGTAGTACAGATACAGAGGCTTGGTGATTACAGTACAGATACAGAGGCTTGGTGGTTACAGTACAGATACAGTGGCTTGGTGGTTATAGTACAGATACAGTGGCTTGGTGGTTACAGTACAGAAACAGAGGCTTGGTGGTTACAGTACAGAAACAGAGGCTTGGTGGTTATGTGTCACCTTGGCCTGGATGCCACAAATGTATAATAAAGCTGTGTCTGAGAGCAAGGGGGAGGTCCTCTAGTCAAGGATCATTAGCATGCAGCAACTCCTGTCCCAGACCAGTAGGGGGAGCAGGCTGCCCCTATAAAAGCTGGAGCTGGGGGCAGGGTTAGGGAGAACTGGACAACCTGTCTCTGGATTGAGAGGTGTCCCAGAGCAGGGACAGACAGTTGTGTTGCAGCCTAAGAGGACGTGTGGCAGTAGGAGAGCCACGAGCCAGGGACAAAAGGCGAAGTGAGTCTGTCCTGGCAGATAAAGAGACTAATCTACCAGACTTTGGTGTCTGAGGCTGTGAGGATTCCACATCCTGCAGCAGATAACCAGTCCGCAGGGGACTGTATGTTCCTTGGCCTAAGAAGCCCGGAGGCTCCGCCACAGCAGAAGGGACCAGCAGAGCCGTACCAGGCTGGGAGTAGCAAGGGACCTAAATTGCAAGCCATATGGACGAGAGGACACGGTGAGCTCAGGAACGTGGGCTGTTACATTACCAGAAGGGAAATAGCCAGAAGGAGCACAGAGAGCACGGTAGGCCGACACCCTCACCTTGACTAGGGCCAGCTTCCCACTTTCTCTCAGACATCCAGGCCCCCTCCTAGCCGGGCCTGTTTCTGGGTCATTTTACCTGTTCTAATAAAGACCCTGAACTGTTTAAGAGGCCTCTGTTTCCTGGCTAACGCGGTCGGAATCATCCCCTCCATCATCCCTCATACACTGCCCTGGGGCCCTACTCTTCCCTTGGGGAGTTGTACTATTCGGAGCTGCACATTTACATCTGCCCCAGAGGTCTGCACTGCAGCGGCGGTTAGCACTGACCGCAATCCACGGGTGGCGTAGTCGGACATTACCTTCAGCACATAGCAGACTACCACTGGTCTGACCACCCTGAGCCACGGAACCGGGTCGCCACTACTACTCCCAGCATTGCCCTGAAGCCCGGTCCCGAGTGCCCCACGGCCCAGGGGGCGAGTCAGTTACATTACAGATACAGAGGCTTGGTGATTACAGTGTAGATACAGAAGCTTTGTGGTTACAGTTTAGATGCAGAGGCTTGGTGGTTACAGTACAGATACAAAGGCTTGGTGGTTACAGTGTAGATACAGAGACTTGGTGGTTACAGTGTAGATACAGAGGCTTGGTGATTACAGTGTAGATACAGAGGCTTGGTGGTTACAGTGTAGATACAGAGGCTTGGTGGTTACAGTGTAGATACAGAGACTTGGTTACATTACAGATGCAGAGGCTTGGTGGTTATAGTACAGATACAGAGGCTTGGTGGTTACAGTACAGATACAGAGGCTTGGTGGTTGCAGTACAGATACAGTGGCTTGGTGGTTATAGTACAGATACAGTGGCTTGGTGGTTACAGAACAGAAACAGGCTTAGTGGTTACAGTACAGAAACAGAGGCTTGGTGGTTACAGTGTAGATACAGAAGCTTTGTGGTTACAGTTTAGATGCAGAGGCTTGGTGGTTATGACGCGCCCCTGGGCCTGTGTCGCGCTGCGTTGCGCACGCGGGAGCTTACCCGGAGCCGGATCTCTTGAGGATTGTAGTCTCGTGGCGGTGACCCGGTCCGTGCCCAGGGAGTCAAACTGAGCGGCGATGTAACAGCGGTAGATGTAGGACGACTACGCCACCCGTTGAATGCAGCTATGGAGCTGCCGCTGCAGGACAGTCCGCTGAGGCCGGTGGATGGATGGTGCAGCGTAGATGGTATAACCCCCAACGGGAGGGGTATGGCCTCAGGGCAGCAGATGTGGATGATGGGGGTAGCAGGAACCACTCAGAGACGGTGCAGTGTAATTCAGGGTCTTTACTGGTAACAACGATAGACCCTCCCGGAGTACTTGCTAGTGAGCGGGGCCTGGTCAGTCCTTGAGCAGATGGGATCTCCCCTGGCCAGGCGGAGTTGTAGGCCTCCCAAACTGACTGTACTCTTCTGGCTACCTTGCTAGAAGCGGATATAAGTAGCCCACGTCCCTGAGTGTACCGTGTGGTGCTCACCCGTATGGCCGGTGACTCGGGGCCTTCTAATGGCTTCCGCTCCACGATGGCGGTGCTGGTCCCATGCGTGTGACCGTGCCTTCGGGTTTCTGGGCCTGAGGACCTGAAATCCCCTGCCGGTCGGCTTCTGCTGCTGGGTAAGAGTTAGTCCCCACAGCCTCGGACGCCGGGTCCGGTAAGAAAGCTTCTCAGTCAGGGCGAGCTCTGCAGCTGCCAGCCCCTGACTCGTAGTAGTATTGCTTCTGCTGTTTCTTGTCTCTACTCTCCTTGACTCCAGGCTCAGGCCCCTGGACAGGGCCTGCCTGTGGAGCAGAGCCCATAGAGCAGCTCTGCTCCCTGTCTCCTCCTCTCAGAACTCCTTACCCTGCCTCAGCCCCAGGTTTATATAGGGGAAGTCCTTCCCCTCCCAAGACTGGGCAGGAGGTGTGGCATGCACAGGATCCCTGACCAAAGGACCTCCCACCTGCTCTCAGACGTAATATCTCTATCACTGTGGCAACCAGACCCCTGGGGTGTCACATTCCCCCCTAGTGAAATTTAGTACTCCGGGACTAAACATATTTTTTTAGAAAAACATAACAAGGTATAACAATAACAATACAATAAGAAAAACACATAAGATGGTTACGGCGTGTCCGCAACCGGGTGCAGTTTTGAAAAGCAAGGTGTCCATTTCACCAAAACAGGGAGACGTAACCAGGTAGGGGTCTGTCCTACCCCGAGTCCTTAACAGTCTTTTAGTCCATCCTGGGTTACGCTCCACTAACTGTACAAAGGATTCCCGGTAAATCCACCAAGGACTCCTATAAATAACTGGAAACACATAATATTTACAAGATATGGCCGCTCTCAGTCCTCGGCCAGTGGGGATAAGGATTGGCTGCTCACAGTCCTCAGCCTGTGGGGAGATGGGATGGCTGCTCACAGTCCTCAGCCTGGTTAAGGATAGGGGACACACGGGAACAGTTCAAACTTGTCCCAACGGGGACCATATTTTAATTAGCAACACAAGTACCCCTACGGGTAACTATGTACAGTTCCACTTTACCGTACTTCAGTAACGGCATCCTCCTGCTCCTTCTTGTGTGTAGGCTTCAGACCCGTCCGGGTCCTCTTGGCTTTCCTCGTATTGGTAGTACTGCAGCTCCTCCTTGGTTAACGTGGAGGGCGTACAGTCCTTTTGCACCTGGGGAGTTCAGGCCTTGCGACCAGGCGTGGAGAGGGTCGCCGTTGATGACGCCCGGGGTCAGAGGGTGCAACTTTGGGCCTGGGCGCGGGCTGGTGGTGGTAGTGCCCAGGGCTGGAGGGCTTGGCCGCAGGGCTTGAGCAGGTCGGTGTCTGCAGCGCCCGGAATCGGCGGCTCCACCAGGGGGCCCGGGAGCAGGCTGACGCTGGCAGCGTCCGGGACAGGGAGACTCCTCTTACCTGCTCCCGCTACCGCACCTGCGTCACGCGTCTTCTCCCGGCGCTGGTCGGGGCCGGCGACGACTGGGGCACTGCCGATGCTGGGCAGCTTAGTCTGCTGCCGGTCCGCCATCTTGCTGTCCGTTCCTGGTGTCCTCCTCCCCCCTAGTGGACCGTGGCCTACCTTCCGGAGATCCTCTTCCGTAGGCCGCGGCTCCGCAGTCAATCGTCGGGGTAGAGGACCTGGCGTCGCGCTCCTGTGACGTCGGCGTCTGCTGGGCTCCTTCCAGGACCTTACGCAACGTCCGGACGTGAGGCGGGGCTTCAGTTCTCGCGCGCTTTCGGAGTTCACGCCCCTCTTCTTCCCGCGCGGCGTCTCCAAGATGGCGCCGGATGGCGGGAAAACTCCTCGGATGGCGGGAAGAAGGCAGAAGATGGTGCCGGATGGCGGGAAAACTCCTCGGATGGCGGGAAGAAGGCAGAAGATGGCGCCGGATGGCGGGAAAACTCCACGGATGGCGGGAATCTTCACAGATGGCGGGAATCTTCACCACTGGTAAGTTTGAAAAGTCTCTTTTTCAGGCACGCAGTACCCAGTGGTTGCGGGCACGAAATCCTGCCGACTACGCCAAAGTTGACGCGCCCCTGGGCCTGTGTCGCGCTGCGTTGCGCACGCGGGAGCTTACCCGGAGCCGGATCTCTTGAGGGTTGTAGTCTCGTGGCGGTGACCCGGTCCGTGCCCAGGGAGTCAAACTGAGCGGCGATGTAACAGCGGTAGATGTAGGACGACTACGCCACCCGTTGAATGCAGCTATGGAGCTGCCGCTGCAGGACAGTCCGCTGAGGCCGGTGGATGGATGGTGCAGCGTAGATGGTATAACCCCCAACGGGAGGGGTATGGCCTCAGGGCAGCAGATGTGGATGATGGGGGTAGCAGGAACCACTCAGAGACGGTGCAGTGTAATTCAGGGTCTTTACTGGTAACAACGATAGACCCTCCCGGAGTACTTGCTAGTGAGCGGGGCCTGGTCAGTCCTTGAGCAGATGGGATCTCCCCTGGCCAGGCGGAGTTGTAGGCCTCCCAAACTGACTGTACTCTTCTGGCTACCTTGCTAGAAGCGGATATAAGTAGCCCACGTCCCTGAGTGTACCGTGTGGTGCTCACCCGTATGGCCGGTGACTCGGGGCCTTCTAATGGCTTCCGCTCCACGATGGCGGTGCTGGTCCCATGCGTGTGACCGTGCCTTCGGGTTTCTGGGCCTGAGGACCTGAAATCCCCTGCCGGTCGGCTTCTGCTGCTGGGTAAGAGTTAGTCCCCACAGCCTCGGACGCCGGGTCCGGTAAGAAAGCTTCTCAGTCAGGGCGAGCTCTGCAGCTGCCAGCCCCTGACTCGTAGTAGTATTGCTTCTGCTGTTTCTTGTCTCTACTCTCCTTGACTCCAGGCTCAGGCCCCTGGACAGGGCCTGCCTGTGGAGCAGAGCCCATAGAGCAGCTCTGCTCCCTGTCTCCTCCTCTCAGAACTCCTTACCCTGCCTCAGCCCCAGGTTTATATAGGGGAAGTCCTTCCCCTCCCAAGACTGGGCAGGAGGTGTGGCATGCACAGGATCCCTGACCAAAGGACCTCCCACCTGCTCTCAGACGTAATATCTCTATCACTGTGGCAACCAGACCCCTGGGGTGTCACAGTTACAGTACAGATACAAAGGCTTGGTGGTTACAGTGTAGATACAGAGACTTGGTGGTTACAGTGTAGATACAGAGGCTTGGTGATTACAGTGTAGATACAGAGACTTGGTGGTTACAGTGTAGATACAGAGGCTGGGTGGTTACAGTGTAGATACAGAGACTTGGTGGTTACAGTGTAGATACAGAGGCTTGGTGATTACAGTGTAGATACAGAGACTTGGTGGTTACAGTGTAGATACAGAGGCTTGGTGATTACAGTGTAGATACAGAGACTTGTTGGTTACAGTGTAGATACAGAGGCTTGGTGGTTACAGTGTAGATACAGAGACTTGGTGGTTACAGTGTAGATACAGAGGCTTGGAGGTTACAGTACAAATACAGAGGCTTGGTGGTTACATTACACATACAGAGGCTTGGTGGTTACAGTGTAGATACAGAGGCTTGGTGGTTACAGTACAGATACAAAGGCTTGGTGGTTACAGTGTAGATACAGAGACTTGGTGGTTACAGTGTAAATACAGAGGCTTAGTGGTTACAGTGTAGATACAGAGACTTGGTGGTTTCAGTGTAGATACAGAGGCTTGGTGGTTACAGTGTAGATACAGAGGCTTGGAGGTTACAGTGTAGATACAGAGGCTTGGAGGTTACAGTGTAGATACAGAGGCTTGGTGGTTACAGTACAAATACAGAGGCTTGGTGGTTACATTACAGATACAGAGGCTTGGTGGTTACAGTACAGATACAAAGGCTTGGTGGTTACAGTGTAGATACAGAGACTTGGTGGTTACAGTGTAGATACAGAGGCTTGGTGGTTACAGTACAGATACAAAGGCTTGGTGGTTACAGTGTAGATACAGAGACTTGGTGGTTACAGTGTAGATACAGAGGCTTGGTGGTTACAGTGTAGATAGAGACTTGGTGGTTACAGTGTAGATACAGAGACTTGTTGGTTACAGTGTAGATACAGAGACTTGGTGGTTAAAGTACAGATACAGAGGCTTGGAGGTTACAGTGTAGATGCAGGGACTTGGTTGCAGTGTAGATACAGAGACTTGGTGGTTACAGTGTAGATACAGAGGCTTGGAGGTTACAGAGTAGATACAGAGACTTGGTGGTTACAGTGTAGATACAGAGGCTTGGTGGTTACAGTACAGATACAGAGGCTTGGTGGTTACAGTGTAGATGCAGAGGCTTGGTGGTTACAGTGTAGATGCAGAGACTTGGTGGTTACAGTGTAGATACAGAGACTTGGTGGTTACAGTGTAGATACAGAGGCTTGGAGGTTACAGTGTAGATACAGAGACTTGGTGGTTACAGTGTAGATACAGAGGCTTGATGGTTACAGTGTAGATACAGAGACTTGGTGGTTACAGTGTAGATACAGAGGCTTGGTGATTACAGTGTAGATGCAGAGGCTTGGTGGTTAGAGTACAGATACAGAGGCTTGCTGGTTACAGTGTAGATAGAGACTTGGTGGTTACAGTGTAAATACAGAGACTTGTTGGTTACAGTGTAGATACAGAGACTTGGTGGTTACAGTACAGATACAGAGGCTTGGAGGTTACAGTGTAGATGCAGAGACTTAGTGGTTACAGTGTAGATACAGATACTTGGCGGTTACAGTACAGATACAGAGGCTTGGAGGTTACAGTGTAGATGCAGAGACTTGGTGGTTACAGTGTAGATACAGAGACTTGGTGGTTACAGTGTAGATACAGAGGCTTGGAGGTTACAGAGTAGATACAGAGACTTGGTGGTTACAGTGTAGATACAGAGGCTTGGTGGTTACAGTACAGATACAGAGGCTTGGTGGTTACAGTGTAGATACAGAGGCTTGATGGTTACAGTGTAGATGCAGAGACTTGGTTACAGTGTAGATACAGAGACTTGGTGGTTACAGTGTAGATACAGAGGCTTGATGGTTACAGTGTAGATACAGAGACTTGGTGGTTACAGTGTAGATACAGAGACTTGTTGGTTACAGTGTAGATACAGAGACTTGGTGGTTAAAGTACAGATACAGAGGCTTGGAGGTTACAGTGTAGATGCAGGGACTTGGTTGCAGTGTAGATACAGAGACTTGGTGGTTACAGTGTAGATACAGAGGCTTGGAGGTTACAGAGTAGATACAGAGACTTGGTGGTTACAGTGTAGATACAGAGGCTTGGTGGTTACAGTACAGATACAGAGGCGTGGTGGTTACAGTGTAGATGCAGAGGCTTGGTGGTTACAGTGTAGATGCAGAGACTTGGTGGTTACAGTGTAGATACAGAGACTTGGTGGTTACAGTGTAGATACAGAGGCTTGGAGGTTACAGTGTAGATACAGAGACTTGGTGGTTACAGTGTAGATACAGAGGCTTGATGGTTACAGTGTAGATACAGAGACTTGGTGGTTACAGTGTAGATACAGAGGCTTGGTGATTACAGTGTAGATGCAGAGGCTTGGTGGTTAGAGTACAGATACAGAGGCTTGCTGGTTACAGTGTAGATAGAGACTTGGTGGTTACAGTGTAAATACAGAGACTTGTTGGTTACAGTGTAGATACAGAGACTTGGTGGTTACAGTACAGATACAGAGGCTTGGAGGTTACAGTGTAGATGCAGAGACTTAGTGGTTACAGTGTAGATACAGATACTTGGCGGTTACAGTACAGATACAGAGGCTTGGAGGTTACAGTGTAGATGCAGAGACTTGGTGGTTACAGTGTAGATACAGAGACTTGGTGGTTACAGTGTAGATACAGAGGCTTGGAGGTTACAGAGTAGATACAGAGACTTGGTGGTTACAGTGTAGATACAGAGGCTTGGTGGTTACAGTACAGATACAGAGGCTTGGTGGTTACAGTGTAGATACAGAGGCTTGATGGTTACAGTGTAGATGCAGAGACTTGGTTACAGTGTAGATACAGAGACTTGGTGGTTACAGTGTAGATACAGAGGCTTGATGGTTACAGTGTAGATACAGAGACTTGGTGGTTACAGTGTAGATACAGAGGCTTGGTGGTTACAGTGTAGATGCAGAGGCTTGGTGGTTACAGTGTAGATACAGAGGCTTGGTGGTTACAGTGTAGATTCAGAGGCTTGGTGGTTACAGTGTAGATACAGAGGCTTGGTGGTTACAGTGTAGATACAGAGACTTGGTTACATTACAGATGCAGAGGCTTGGTGGTTATAGTACAGATACAGAGGCTTGGTGGTTACAGTACAGATACAGAGGCTTGGTGGTTGCAGTACAGATACAGTGGCTTGGTGGTTATATTACAGATACAGTGGCTTGGTGGTTACAGAACAGAAACAGAGGCTTGGTGGTTACAGTACAGAAACAGAGGCTTGGTGGTTACAGTGTAGATACAGAAGCTTTGTGGTTACAGTTTAGATGCAGAGGCTTGGTGGTTACAGTGTAGATACAGAGACTTGGTGGTTACAGTGTAGATACAGAGGCTTGGTGATTACAGTGTAGATACAGAGACTTGGTGGTTACAGTGTAGATACAGAGGCTGGGTGGTTACAGTGTAGATACAGAGACTTGTTGGTTACAGTGTAGATACAGAGGCTTGGTGGTTACAGTGTATATACAGAGACTTGGTGGTTACAGTGTAGATACAGAGGCTTGGAGGTTACAGTACAAATACAGAGGCTTGGTGGTTACATTACAGATACAGAGGCTTGGTGGTTACAGTGTAGATACAGAGGCTTGGTGGTTACAGTACAGATACAAAGGCTTGGTGGTTACAGTGTAGATACAGAGACTTGGTGGTTACAGTGTAAATACAGAGGCTTGGTGGTTACAGTGTAGATACAGAGACTTGGTGGTCTCAGTGTAGATACAGAGGCTTGGTGGTTACAGTGTAGATACAGAGGCTTGGAGGTTACAGTGTAGATACAGAGGCTTGGAGGTTACAGTGTAGATACAGAGGCTTGGTGGTTACAGTACAAATACAGAGGCTTGGTGGTTACATTACAGATACAGAGGCTTGGTGGTTACAGTACAGATACAAAGGCTTGGTGGTTACAGTGTAGATACAGAGACTTGGTGGTTACAGTGTAGATACAGAGGCTTGGTGGTTACAGTACAGATACAAAGGCTTGGTGGTTACAGTGTAGATACAGAGACTTGGTGGTTACAGTGTAGATACAGAGGCTTGGTGGTTACAGTGTAGATAGAGACTTGGTGGTTACAGTGTAGATACAGAGACTTGTTGGTTACAGTGTAGATACAGAGACTTGGTGGTTAAAGTACAGATACAGAGGCTTGGAGGTTACAGTGTAGATGCAGAGACTTGGTGGTTGCAGTGTAGATACAGAGACTTGGTGGTTACAGTGTAGATACAGAGACTTGGTGGTTACAGTGTAGATACAGAGGCTTGGAGGTTACAGTGTAGATACAGAGACTTGGTGGTTACAGTGTAGATACAGAGGCTTGATGGTTACAGTGTAGATACAGAGACTTGGTGGTTACAGTGTAGATACAGAGGCTTGGTGATTACAGTGTAGATGCAGAGGCTTGGTGGTTAGAGTACAGATACAGAGGCTTGCTGGTTACAGTGTAGATAGAGACTTGGTGGTTACAGTGTAGATACAGAGACTTGTTGGTTACAGTGTAGATACACAGACTTGGTGGTTACAGTACAGATACAGAGTCTTGGAGGTTACAGTGTAGATGCAGAGACTTGGTGGTTACAGTGTAGATACAGAGACTTGGCGGTTACAGTACAGATACAGAGGCTTGGAGGTTACAGTGTAGATGCAGAGACTTGGTGGTTACAGTGTAGATACAGAGACTTGGTGGTTACAGTGTAGATACAGAGGCTTGATGGTTACAGTGTAGATACAGAGACTTGTTGGTTACAGTGTAGATACAGAGACTTGGTGGTTAAAGTACAGATACAGAGGCTTGGAGGTTACAGTGTAGATGCAGGGACTTGGTTGCAGTGTAGATAGAGAGACTTGGTGGTTACAGTGTAGATACAGAGGCTTGGAGGTTACAGAGTAGATACAGAGACTTGGTGGTTACAGTGTAGATACAGAGGCTTGGTGGTTACAGTACAGATACAGAGGCTTGGTGGTTACAGTGTAGATGCAGAGGCTTGGTGGTTACAGTGTAGATGCAGAGACTTGGTGGTTACAGTGTAGATACAGAGACTTGGTGGTTACAGTGTAGATACAGAGGCTTGATGGTTACAGTGTAGATACAGAGACTTGGTGGTTACAGTGTAGATACAGAGGCTTGGTGATTACAGTGTAGATGCAGAGGCTTGGTGGTTAGAGTACAGATACAGAGGCTTGCTGGTTACAGTGTAGATAGAGACTTGGTGGTTACAGTGTAAATACAGAGACTTGTTGGTTACAGTGTAGATACAGAGACTTGGTGGTTACAGTACAGATACAGAGGCTTGGAGGTTACAGTGTAGATGCAGAGACTTAGTGGTTACAGTGTAGATACAGATACTTGGCGGTTACAGTACAGATACAGAGGCTTGGAGGTTACAGTGTAGATGCAGAGACTTGGTGGTTACAGTGTAGATACAGAGACTTGGTGGTTACAGTGTAGATACAGAGGCTTGGAGGTTACAGAGTAGATACAGAGACTTGGTGGTTACAGTGTAGATACAGAGGCTTGGTGGTTACAGTACAGATACAGAGGCTTGGTGGTTACAGTGTAGATACAGAGGCTTGATGGTTACAGTGTAGATGCAGAGACTTGGTTACAGTGTAGATACAGAGACTTGGTGGTTACAGTGTAGATACAGAGGCTTGATGGTTACAGTGTAGATACAGAGACTTGGTGGTTACAGTGTAGATACAGAGGCTTGGTGGTTACAGTGTAGATGCAGAGGCTTGGTGGTTACAGTGTAGATACAGAGGCTTGGTGGTTACAGTGTAGATTCAGAGGCTTGGTGGTTACAGTGTAGATACAGAGGCTTGGTGGTTACAGTGTAGATACAGAGACTTGGTTACATTACAGATGCAGAGGCTTGGTGGTTATAGTACAGATACAGAGGCTTGGTGGTTACAGTACAGATACAGAGGCTTGGTGGTTGCAGTACAGATACAGTGGCTTGGTGGTTATATTACAGATACAGTGGCTTAGTGGTTACAGAACAGAAACAGAGGCTTGGTGGTTACAGTACAGAAACAGAGGTTTGGTGGTTACAGTGTAGATACAGAAGCTTTGTGGTTACAGTTTAGATGCAGAGGCTTGGTGGTTACAGTACAGATACAAAGGCTTGGTGGTTACAGTGTAGATACAGAGACTTGGTGGTTACAGTGTAGATACAGAGGCTTGGTGATTACAGTGTAGATACAGAGACTTGGTGGTTACAGTGTAGATACAGAGGCTGGGTGGTTACAGTGTAGATACAGAGACTTGTTGGTTACAGTGTAGATACAGAGGCTTGGTGGTTACAGTGTATATACAGAGACTTGGTGGTTACAGTGTAGATACAGAGGCTTGGAGGTTACAGTACAAATACAGAGGCTTGGTGGTTACATTACAGATACAGAGGCTTGGTGGTTACAGTGTAGATACAGAGGCTTGGTGGTTACAGTACAGATACAAAGGCTTGGTGGTTACAGTGTAGATACAGAGACTTAGTGGTTACAGTGTAAATACAGAGGCTTGGTGGTTACAGTGTAGATACAGAGACTTGGTGGTTTCAGTGTAGATACAGAGGCTTGGTGGTTACAGTGTAGATACAGAGGCTTGGAGGTTACAGTGTAGATACAGAGGCTTGGAGGTTACAGTGTAGATACAGAGGCTTGGTGGTTACAGTACAAATACAGAGGCTTGGTGGTTACATTACAGATACAGAGGCTTGGTGGTTACAGTACAGATACAAAGGCTTGGTGGTTACAGTGTAGATACAGAGACTTGGTGGTTACAGTGTAGATACAGAGGCTTGGTGGTTACAGTACAGATACAAAGGCTTGGTGGTTACAGTGTAGATACAGAGACTTGGTGGTTACAGTGTAGATACAGAGGCTTGGTGGTTACAGTGTAGATAGAGACTTGGTGGTTACAGTGTAGATACAGAGACTTGTTGGTTACAGTGTAGATACAGAGACTTGGTGGTTAAAGTACAGATACAGAGGCTTGGAGGTTACAGTGTAGATGCAGAGACTTGGTGGTTGCAGTGTAGATACAGAGACTTGGTGGTTACAGTGTAGATACAGAGACTTGGTGGTTACAGTGTAGATACAGAGGCTTGGAGTTTACAGAGTAGATACAGAGACTTGGTGGTTACAGTGTAGATACAGAGGCTTGGTGGTTACAGTACAGATACAGAGGCTTGGTGGTTACAGTGTAGATGCAGAGGCTTGGTGGTTACAGTGTAGATGCAGAGACTTGGTGGTTACAGTGTAGATACAGAGGCTTGGAGGTTACAGTGTAGATACAGAGACTTGGTGGTTACAGTGTAGATACAGAGGCTTGATGGTTACAGTGTAGATACAGAGACTTGGTGGTTACAGTGTAGATACAGAGGCTTGGTGATTACAGTGTAGATGCAGAGGCTTGGTGGTTAGAGTACAGATACAGAGGCTTGCTGGTTACAGTGTAGATAGAGACTTGGTGGTTACAGTGTAGATACAGAGACTTGTTGGTTACAGTGTAGATACACAGACTTGGTGGTTACAGTACAGATACAGAGTCTTGGAGGTTACAGTGTAGATGCAGAGACTTGGTGGTTACAGTGTAGATACAGAGACTTGGCGGTTACAGTACAGATACAGAGGCTTGGAGGTTACAGTGTAGATGCAGAGACTTGGTGGTTACAGTGTAGATACAGAGACTTGGTGGTTACAGTGTAGATACAGAGGCTTGATGGTTACAGTGTAGATACAGAGACTTGGTGGTTACAGTGTAGATACAGAGGCTTGGTGGTTACAGTGTAGATGCAGAGGCTTGGTGGTTACAGTGTAGATACAGAGGCTTGGTGGTTACAGTGTAGATTCAGAGGCATGGTGGTTACAGTGTAGATACAGAGACTTGGTTACTGTGTAGATACAGAGGCTTGGTGGTTACAGTGTAGATACAGAGGCTTGGAGGTTACAGTACAAATACAGAGGCTTGGTGGTTATAGTACAGATACAGAGGCTTGGTGGTTACAGTACAGATACAGAGGCTTAGTGGTTACAGTGTAGATACAGAGGCTTGGTGGTTATAGTACAGATACAGAGGCTTGGTGGTTACAGTACAGATACAGAGGCTTAGTGGTTACAGTGTAGATACAGAGGCTTGGTGGTTATAGTACAGATACAGAGGCTTGGTGGTTATAGTACAGATACAGAGGCTTGGTGGTTACAGTACAAATACAGAGGCTTGGTGGTTACAGTACAGATACAGAGGCTTGATGGTTACAGTGTAGATACAGAGGCTTGGTGGTTACAGTGTAGATGCAGAGGCTTGGTGGTTACAGTACAGATACAGAGGCTTTGTGGTTACAGTGTAGATACAGAGGCTTGGTGGTTACAGTGTAGATACAGAGGCTTGGTGGTTACAGTACAGATACAGAGGCTTGATGGTTACAGTGTAGATACAGAGGCTTGGTGGTTACAGTACAGATACAAAGGCTTGGTGGTTACAGTGTAGATGCTGAGGCTTGGTGGTTACAGTGTAGATGCAGAGGCTTGGTGGTGTAACGGGTCTGGGAGGCGGAACCTCTGAGCTACTATACAAGGGGGCGGCCCTTGTAAGGGAGCGGGTGGCAGTCTCTGGATGAACGGACAGGGAGATACGGCAAGTGATCAGGGCAGTCTCTGGGTAAAGGGTAGGTACGACCTGTGATGGCAGAGCCTCCGGGTAGGCTAGCAGGCAGATGGTAGATGTGTGCTCCCAGGTGAGCAAGCGAGAGTCTCTGGAATAACAGGTGGTCACGGCACGTGACGGCGGAACCTCCGGGCTGGCAAGCAGGTAGGTAACGGAGAAGCGCTCCCAGGTGAGCGGGCAAGAGTCTCTGGAATAGCTGGTGGTCACCGCACGTGACAACGGGACCTCCGGGCTGGCAAGCAGGCAGGTAACGGAGATGCGCTCCCAGGTGAGCGGGCAAGAGTCTCTGAGATAGCTGGTGGTCACAGCACGTGACAACGGAGCCTCCGGGCTGGCAAGCAGGCAGATAACGGAGAAGCGCTCCCAGGTGAGCGGGCAAGCTGGTCCATAGACAGACTGACCGGAGTAGTAAGGCAGACCGTCGGACCTCAGGCAAGCAGGCAGGTAGCTGATATGCGCTCCCAGGTGAACGGGCAGGCTGGTCCTTTAGACAGACTGACAGGAGTAGTAAGGCAGACCGTCGGACCTCAGACTGGCAGACAGGTAACAAGTATTCAGGCAGGAATCAGGCAGGTAACTGGCAGGTAACTGGCAACGGGACCTGAGGGCTGAAGCACAGGTGAGACACAGGTGCAAACAACATTGCTCGGGCACCTCCATTTTGGAGGAGGTGCCTTATATATGATGAAGTCCTCCGGCCATTGGCCGGGGACTCTTTAGGGCGGCGCGCGCGGCCCCTTTAAGAGGAGGGGAGCGCGCGCGCGCGCGCCCTAAGCACAGGGGCCGGGAAGGAGCGCGCGCTGACAGCAGAGCGGGGGGAGGAAGCCGGGCACGGAGCAGAGCGGTGAGGGGAGCAGCGTCCCTGCCTAGCAGAGGGCAGGGACGCCGGCACTACAGTACCCCCCCCCTTTAGGCCCCCCCTTTTTTAGGCCAGACAGAAATTTAGCTAGGATGAGAGGGGCATGGATGTTCTCCCGGGGCTCCCACGTTCTCTCCTCAGGACCAAACCCCTTCCAATCTACCAGGAAAAAGGTCTTTCCTCTTACCCTTTTGGTGGCAAGAATGTTCTCTACCTCAAACTCGTCCTCAGCAGAAACCGGAGCAGGAGGCGTACCTGTAGACTTGGAAAAAGAGTTAAGCACCACAGGTTTGAGGAGAGACACATGGAAGGAGTTAGGGATCCGTAAGTTGGCCGGGAGTTTCAATTTATAGGCCACCGGGTTGATCTGACTGATGACCTCCAGTGGGCCGATGAACCGAGGCCCTAACTTATAGGAAGGGATCTTGAGCCGGACATATTTGGACGAGAGCCAGACTTTATCCCCAGGGCGGAATTGAGGAGGGTCCAGACGTTTTTTGTCAGCGTGTCTTTTCATACGCTCGGATGACAGAAGGAGTGCGGACCGGGTACTCTCCCATATGGAGGAAAATTTGTTAACAAGAGATTCCGCAGCCGGATTGTCCGCCGAGGTGGAGACGGGAAACGGGATCCGAGGATGCTGACCGTAGACTACAAAAACGGGGATTTGGAGGAAGACTCGCTCTCGTGATTGTTGTACGAGAATTCGGCCCATGGCAGGAGATCCACCCAGTCAGAATGGTGGGCATTAACGAAGTGCCGAAGGTAACTGGTCAGGTTCTGATTGATCCGCTCCACTTGACCATTAGACTGTGGGTGGTAAGCGGAGGAGAAGTCCAGGGTGACGTCCAGCAATTTACAAGTGGCTCTCCAGAAACGGGAAGTGAACTGTACCCCACGATCCGACACGATGTGACGGGGCAGGCGATGAAGACGGAAGATGTGGCGGATAAAGTCTTTAGCCAGCTCGGGTGCAGACGGAAGACCTGGCAGTGGAATGAAGTGAGCCATCTTGGAGAAGCGGTCAGCGACCACCCAAATGACCGTACAACCGGCAGAGACGGGCAGATCAGTAATGAAGTCCATCGCTATATGCTGCCAGGGGGCAGCAGGTACTGGCAGAGGTAGGAGGCGACCGGCCGGCAGGTGTCTCGGAACTTTGTTGCGGGCGCAGGACACACAGGCAGAAACAAAGTCTATTACATCCTTGTGCAGGTTAGGCCACCAGTAGTGCCGGGTAATAAGCTGGAGGGTCTTTTTCTGACCGGCGTGGCCAGCTAGTTTAGACGAATGACCCCAGTGTAGGATCTTCTCCCGATCAGGTACTGGTACGAACGTCTTACCAGGAGGAAGACGATTTAGACTCACGGGAGCCACCTGCATTACTCTGGCGGGATCGATGATATGTTTCGGATCCTCCTCGAGATCAGACACCAGAAAGGATCGAGACAAGGCGTCCGCCTTGACGTTTTTGTCAGCCGGGCGAAAATGAAGGACAAAATCAAAACGAGCAAAAAACAAGGACCACCGGGCTTGGCGCGGGTTAAGTCTCTGGGCATGCTGGAGGTAAGCCAAGTTCTTGTGGTCAGTGTAAATTATTACCGGGTGAAGAGCCCCCTCGAGCAGGTAACGCCACTCCTCCAATGCCAGTTTGATGGCCAATAACTCTCGGTCTCCTATGGAATAGTTGCGCTCAGAGGAGGAGAAGAGTTTAGAGAAGAAGCCACAAGTTACCATCCTCCCGGAAGATGATTTTTGAGTAAGTACCGCTCCGGCTCCAGAGGAGGAGGCGTCAACTTCCAGGAAGAACTGCTTGTTGCCATCTGGGCGATGCAGCACCGGGGCGGAAGAGAAGGCCTGTTTAAGGGAAAGAAAGGCCTCCTCTGCTTCGGGTGGCCACTCTTTGGGATTAGTACCTTTACGGGTGAGCGCAGAAATTGGGGCCGTCCGGGAAGAGAAGTGTGGTATGAAGAGGCGGTAGTAGTTGGCGAAGCCCAGGAATCGCTGAATGGCCTTCAACCCCTCCGGTCGGGGCCATTTCTCGATGGCAGACAGTTTCTCAGGATCCATTTGTAGGCCGGTCTGAGAAATAATGTAGCCCAGAAACGGAAGCGAGGTCTGCTCAAAGAGGCACTTCTCAAATTTAGCGTAGAGATGGTTCTGCCTTAGCCTGAGCAGGACCTGACGAACGTCCCTCCGGTGAGTCTGGAGATCCGGAGAGAAGACCAAGATGTCGTCCAGGTACACCACTACGCAGGAGTAGAGAAGGTCCCGGAAGATGTCATTGACCAACTCTTGAAAGACGGCAGGAGCGTTACAGAGACCAAAGGGCATTACCAGGTATTCATAGTGGCCGTCCCGGGTGTTGAATGCCGTCTTCCATTCATCCCCCTGACGAATACGAACCAGGTTGTACGCCCCACGAAGGTACAGTTTGGTGAAGATCCTAGCCCCCCTCAGACGATCAAATAATTCTGGAATGAGCGGAAGGGGGTACTTATTCTTCACCGTGATCAGGTTTAGGCCTCTATAGTCTATACAGGGACGGAGAGAGCCGTCCTTCTTTTTGACGAAAAAGAAGCCTGCTCCCGCCGGGGAGGTAGATTTCCGGATGAATCCTCTGGCCAGATTCTCCTCAATATATTCGGACATTGACCGGGTCTCAGCAGCGGATAAAGGATAGATACGCCCACGGGGAGGAGTAGTACCGGGTAGCAGATCGATGGGACAGTCGTATGGTCTATGTGGTGGTAATGTCTCTGCCTCCTTTTTATTAAAGACATCTGCATAAGACCAATAAGGAATCGGAAGTCCAGGTAGATTAGCTGGGGTAGGAGAGGGACGGACGGGATGGACGGGAACCAGGCAGGTTTTATGACAGTCTTGTCCCCAGCGAAGGACCTCTCCGGTTTGCCAGTCTAGCACGGGTGCATGTCTCTGGAGCCAGGGCAGACCTAGCAAGAGGGCGTGAGAGAGTCCAGGCAGAACATGAAAGGAGATACTTTCAGAATGCAGCATTCCCACCTGCAGGGTAATGGATTCGGTGATGAGTTGAATGGGGCGAGGTAAGAGGCCCCCATCCACGGCAGCGACAGACAAGGGTACAGCCAGAGGTTTGGTGGGGATGCGGTATTTCTCAACCAGGGACTGTGAAATAAGGTTCCCGGCTGCTCCAGAGTCAAGTTGGGCTAGTTCGAAATAACGGTTCTCCCCGTAGATGATCGAAACTGACAACAGCAGGGATGGAGAGGATTTATTCTTGTCTAGGTGGACCTCTCTGAGCGAACCTAGACACAGGCGTTTCCCGACCTCTCCGGGCAGGCACGGATCCGGTGCTCCTTACTGCCACAGTAGAAGCAGCTCCCCTCGGCACGGCGTGAGTCCTGACGGGTTTTGACCATCTTGGTCTGGTCGACCTGCATAGGCTCAGGAGAGTGTACCTGGGGAGAGATGGAGGGAATGACGGGTTTCTGGAAAGTAGGAGCTAAACGTGGAATCCTTCTCTCACGGGTGACCTCTTTGGCACGCTCCTGGAACCGTAGGTCAATCCGGGTGGCAAGAGTTATTAAGTCATCGAGAGTGGTAGGAATGTCCAGACCGGCAAGTTCATCTTTAATACGGCCGGACAGACCCTCCCAGAAGACGGAAACCAGAGCGTCGTTATCCCAGGCCAGCTCCGAGGCAAGGGTACGGAACCGTATGGCATATTGGCCCACGGTGAGACTCCCCTGACGGAGGCGTAGCAACGATGATGCAGATGAGGTCTTCCGTCCGGGTTCGTCGAAGACTTTCCGGAAAGCCGTGAGAAAAGCAGGCAAGTTGGACACCAGGGGGTCTCCTCTCTCCCATAGAGGATTCAGCCAGGCCAGGGCCTCCCCGGTGAGATGGGACATGATGAAGGCAATTTTGGCCCGGTCGGAGTTAAACTGGTAGGACAAAAGTTCAAAATGCAGGGTGCACTGATTTAAGAAGCCCCGAGCCTGGACGGGGTCGCCTCCGAAGCGAGGAGGTGCAGAAAGCCGGGGTCCGGGGTAGGATACCATAGTATTAGTGGGCAGCGGAGCTGCCGGATTGCAAGATATGGCACTGGCGGAGGTTGTTGGTGGATCAGACAGAGTGTTCAGGCGAGTATTAACATTCCGCAGGTGACCCAGGATGGCCTCCTGTTGGGACCTCTGACGGGACAGTTCAAGACAGAGGTCCGAGAGCGAGGGAGCTTGGGTGCCACCGGGTTCCATGGCCCGAGCAAACTGTAACGGGTCTGGGAGGCGGAACCTCTGAGCTACTATACAAGGGGGCGGCCCTTGTAAGGGAGCGGGTGGCAGTCTCTGGATGAACGGACAGGGAGATACGGCAAGTGATCAGGGCAGTCTCTGGGTAAAGGGTAGGTACGACCTGTGATGGCAGAGCCTCCGGGTAGGCTAGCAGGCAGATGGTAGATGTGTGCTCCCAGGTGAGCAAGCGAGAGTCTCTGGAATAACAGGTGGTCACGGCACGTGACGGCGGAACCTCCGGGCTGGCAAGCAGGTAGGTAACGGAGAAGCGCTCCCAGGTGAGCGGGCAAGAGTCTCTGGAATAGCTGGTGGTCACCGCACGTGACAACGGGACCTCCGGGCTGGCAAGCAGGCAGGTAACGGAGATGCGCTCCCAGGTGAGCGGGCAAGAGTCTCTGAGATAGCTGGTGGTCACAGCACGTGACAACGGAGCCTCCGGGCTGGCAAGCAGGCAGATAACGGAGAAGCGCTCCCAGGTGAGCGGGCAAGCTGGTCCATAGACAGACTGACCGGAGTAGTAAGGCAGACCGTCGGACCTCAGGCAAGCAGGCAGGTAGCTGATATGCGCTCCCAGGTGAACGGGCAGGCTGGTCCTTTAGACAGACTGACAGGAGTAGTAAGGCAGACCGTCGGACCTCAGACTGGCAGACAGGTAACAAGTATTCAGGCAGGAATCAGGCAGGTAACTGGCAGGTAACTGGCAACGGGACCTGAGGGCTGAAGCACAGGTGAGACACAGGTGCAAACAACATTGCTCGGGCACCTCCATTTTGGAGGAGGTGCCTTATATATGATGAAGTCCTCCGGCCATTGGCCGGGGACTCTTTAGGGCGGCGCGCGCGGCCCCTTTAAGAGGAGGGGAGCGCGCGCGCGCGCGCCCTAAGCACAGGGGCCGGGAAGGAGCGCGCGCTGACAGCAGAGCGGGGGGAGGAAGCCGGGCACGGAGCAGAGCGGTGAGGGGAGCAGCGTCCCTGCCTAGCAGAGGGCAGGGACGCCGGCACTACAGGTGGTTACCGTGTAGATACAGAGGCTTGGTTACAGTGTAGATACAGAGGCTTGGTGGTTACTGTGTAGATACAGAGGCTTGGTGGTTATAGTACAGATACAGAGGCTTGGTGGTTACAGTACAGATACAGAGGATTAGTGGTTACAGTACAGATACAGAGGCTTGGTGGTTACAGTACAAATACAGAGGCTTGGTGGTTACAGTACAGATACAAAGGCTTGATGGTTACAGTGTAGATACAGAGACTTGGTTACAGTGTAGATACAGAGGCTTGGTTACAGTGTAGATGCAGAGGCTTGGTGGTTACAGTGTAGATACAGAGACTTGGTGGTTACAGTGTAGATGCAGAGGCTTAGTGGTTACAGTGTAGATACAGAGGCTTGGTGGTTACAGTGTAGATACAGAGGCTTGGTGGTTATAGTACAGATACAGAGGCTTGGTGGTTACAGTGTAGATACAGAGGCTTGGTGGTTACAGTACAAATATAGAAGCTTGGTGGTTACAGTACAGATACAGAGGCTTGATGGTTACAGTGTAGATACAGAGACTTGGTGGTTACAGTGTAGATACAGAGGCTTGGTGGTTACAGTGTAGATACAGAGGCTTGGTGGTTACAGTGTAGATACAGAG
This sequence comes from Phyllobates terribilis, assembly GCF_046119375.1. Taxonomy (NCBI): domain Eukaryota; kingdom Metazoa; phylum Chordata; class Amphibia; order Anura; family Dendrobatidae; genus Phyllobates; species Phyllobates terribilis. Next base: position 680,786,212 of record NW_027362763.1, on the reverse strand, counting down.
GCTTGGTGGTTACAGTGTAGATGCAGAGGCTTGGTGGTTACAGTGTAGATACAGAGGCTTGGTGGTTATGACTCGCCCCCTGGGCCGTGGGGCACTCGGATCCGGGCAATAGGGGCACGATGGGGGTAGTAGTGGCGTCCCGGTCCGTGGCACAGGGTGTTCAGACCAGTGGTAGTCCCTTTATAAGTTTTAAGTGATGTCCGACTACGCCACCCGTGGATTTGCGGTCATTAGGAACCGCTGCTGCAGGGCAGACCGCTGGGGCTGATGGTGGGTGCAGCTGGGGTGGTGTGACTCCCCACGGGAAGAGTGCAGCCCCAGGGCAGTGTAGTGAATGATGGGAGTGATGGTGGTGAGAGTCCCAGTACCGGTAGTGCTGGAGGCATGAAGGAGCACACAGACAACAAGTTACAGTCCAGGGTCTTTACTCACAGTTCATTTGTTCCGGGTCACTTCTGTCAGCAGTGACCGCCCGAGCCGTGCTGCGTCCACCAGGTGTGGGGCTCGGTCAACTCCCAGGCAGCTCAGAAGTATGGCTCAGGACCCCCTTCAATCCTTCCTCTGGCCTGCCTCACCAGTGACCCACTTTTGTCCAGCTGCCGCGGATCTGCGCGGGTAAACGTGGGCCATTTTCCCCGCTGTCCTTTATGGTGCCTTCCTAGCAGGTTTGATGAGGTGCTGCACCAATAAATGGTCACAGCCTCCGGTCTTTGGCTGAGGGTTGTTTCTCCTCCACCAACTTTGGATCCGGTATCCTTAATCTGCCTGACCCTTCACCCAGTATTCTCGTGGGTTCTTAGGGTCCCTTCTGCCTTCTTGTTCCTGAGCCCCTCTGTTCCTCTGTCTCTTCTTCTCCTCTTTTCTGTTCCTCCTTCTTCTCCCTTCTCGTGGAGCTGGGCTGAGAAGGAACCACAGCTCCCCTTCACCTCCTCTCTCTCTCTCCACTCTCCTCCTCGGCCTTTCTCTAGGCGCACTCTAGAGTAGAGCTCCTACAGAACCTCTACTCCCTGTCTTCTCCTCTCTCTGCACAGACTGACTCTGCTCAACCTAGAGCTAAGATGGTGCCCACCTTTTATACCTCCCTCTAGCCATGAGCCCAGGTGACCAGCAACCAATGGGCTCCTACCTACGCTCAGGAACCAACCCCTATCTGCTCCTACACCACTGGGTATTTCTCCCCCCTCCCCACTCCAGCCAGGGACATGGTCTGTCGTACCTGCATTTCTGTCTAATGGGAGTACCGTTGAGCTGTCCCTCGGAAATGGGGTGAGTGTGCTGTATGCAGCTAACTGAGCCCTGGTCCATACTCCATCCTTACCTGGGAGTGGAATACCACACCTCTGGCAGAGGTGCAATACCCCTGTAGCGGCCGAACCCTCGGGGCGCTACATTCCCCCCTGGTAAACCACAGCACGTCCTCGGGCTGGAAAAGAGCAAAAACAGTTAAGTACAGGACATGCGAAAACTTTTTCAATAACCTTTTACATTTAGAAACGGACGACACAGATGAATTCCCTTTATGGGACACACTTTTCTTTCACTTGGCATTATAAAATATTTTCAACACTACTGGAACTCTTTTGTCACTTGTCATATAAAACGGTTTCAAGGTCATGTAAAACATTTTCTAGCAGCATATTAAACTCTTCATATAAAACATTTTTAGGCAAAACACATTCTTGTATTCTTGGATCATGGCCGCGGTGCAACTTGCGACCAGGTGTGCATTCTTCTTGTAAGTGCAGGAACTGTGGCAAACTTTTAGGCGTGAGGGACTCTCTGTCCCGAGGTAGACGTTGCAGTCTTGTTATAAAACCAGTAGGGGGCACTTTAGGAAGCGCAACTATTTACAGGGGATTGGCCGTTCCCAGTCCTCGGCCGGTTGGAAAGGGGGAGGGGAATGGCTGCTCACAGTCCTCAGCCTGGTCAGGGATGAGGGGCACACAGGTAACAGTCTCTTAACAGTCCCAACGGGGACCACACACTCTCTGGAAACAGTTCCTTTTACCCCGACGGGTAACTATTTACACATATGCTTTTGCTACTTACTAGTAGCGGTGTCCTCCATATGCTCCTTCTTCCTCCTCCTCATACTGTTCTTCAGACCCGTCCGGGTCCTCCTGGCTTTCCTCATAGCCATAGTGCAGCAGCTCCTCCTCTGTAAGCCGATGGACATGGAGGGCGTATGGTCCTTTTGCGCCCTCGTGTCGGGTGACGGTGACCACGTCACCAGGGTAGAGGTCACGGCCACGGTGTCCCTCCGGTAGGTGGCTTTCAACGCCCCTGCGGGTTACAAAGACGTCGCCTGCCGTTTCCGGGCCCCTGATGAAGCCCCAACCGTTCTCCATATGGAATTTAATTATGGTCCCGGTAATTCGGGGACCGCTGGCGGCCCGGGGATTTTGACGGGCTTTGCGTTTTTGCTCCGCGCTTCAGGCCTGGAGCCGCTCCTCCCTGCCGCGCCTCTCCCGCCGTTCCTGTTCGAAGGTCACCAGTTGTTGCTGACAAACCTCCAGACGACGGACCGCGTCCGCCCGGGTCTCCTGAGTGAACCCCATCAAGTTCTCGCCGGCGGGGTCCCACTCAAATTGGCCGTCCTCTAGTGGGGGTAGGGTGACCTCTACAGGCTCCGGAGCCGGTATCAGAGGCTCGCGCGGGGGCTGGGTTCTCCATGGCTGACTGCTGGTCAGTTCAGCCGGCCACTCCAGCGGCAGTCCATCCAGACCGGTATGCTGGGCAAACAGGTCCGCGCCCAGCGGTGGTATAGCGGAGGGCCTCGATTTGGGAGCAGCGCCCGGGGGCACTCGGCCTTGCGACCAGGCCGGGGGTCTTTTGGTCGTGTCCAGTGGCGGCCCAGTCCGGGAAGGGGGCGCTGGTGGGGTGACGGCGCCCGGGTTTACCAGGCCTTGCGACCAGGCTGGTGACGCATCCCTCTTTAAGGCGCCCGGGGTCAAGGGGCGTGGCGCTGGGCGGGGCGTGGCCGCGGCGCTCGCCGCTTGAGGCCTAGCTGGGAGCAGTGGCGGCGCGGCAACAGGCGCGCTGAGTTGGGCTTCGGGTTCTGCGACGGGAGGCTGGGGCAGGCTTGCGGTTGCTGGGCCTGGGGCGGTGACGTCCCCTGTACCTGCCTCAGTCCTCACGGTTCCCTCCGCGGCGTCGCCTCCGGTCCTCTCTCCTCCTGCGCCGTCCTCAGAGGCAGGCAGACTCCGGGGTGCGGTTGAGGCCTGTCGCTGGTGGGTTTCGGCCTGCCGGGCCAGTTCCTCCCTCCACTCGATAAGCGCACCCCGCTGCACTCGGACCATCCTCCGCTCCAGGTCCTCCAGTGCAGCTTGCGCACTCTCCGGGTCTCTCGGGAGCTGCGCCAGGATCTCTGCCAGGCTGCAGGGTGGTCCGGCTTGCAGCAGGCTCCGGGCCAACAGGTTGGTGCTGTTGAACGCGTCCATTCCCGGGTGCGGTCTGTCTAGGCTGATCCAGACCGCGCCCTGCCCCACAATTTTCCTCTCTTCCCACCCCCATTGGGGGTGGTCCCGGGGCAACTTGGTAACAACCACTTTCAGGGGCAGTCCCCCCACCTTGATGGACATCTCCACAGCCCCACTCATGGCTGTTGGGGGTGGGCACCTTCTTTGGCGCCATTCTGGGACCTGGCCCACGATGGGAGGTGGCTTCCTGTGGTCTTTTGGCACGCACATTATGGTGCTCGTTCTTCTGTGGCGGGCGCCATTTTCCTACACAGTCAATCTCAATAAAACAGTCTCTTTCTCTTCAGGCGCGCAGTACCCGTTGTTAGCGGGCACGAAATCCTGCCGACTACGCCAAAGCTGACTCGCCCCCTGGGCCGTGGGGCACTCGGATCCGGGCAATAGGGGCACGATGGGGATAGTAGTGGCGACCCGGTCCGTGGCTCAGGGTGGTCAGACCAGTGGTAGTCCCTTTATAAGTTTTAAGTGATGTCCGACTACGCCACCCGTGGATTTGCGGTCATTAGGAACCGCCGCTGCAGGGCAGACCGCTGGGGCTGATGGTGGGTGCAGCTGGGTTGGTGTGACTCCCCACGGGAAGAGTGCAGCCCCAAGGCAGTGTAGTGAATGGTGGGAGTGATGGTGGTGAGAGTCCCAGTACCGGTAGTGCTGGAGGCGCGAAGGAGCACACAGACAACAAGTTACAGTCCAGGGTCTTTACTCACAGTTCATTTGTTCCGGGTCACTTCTGTCTGCAGTGACCGCCCGAGCCGTGCTGCGTCCACCAGGTGTGGGGCTCGGTCAACTCCCAGGCAGCTCAGAAGTATGGCTCAGGACCCCCTTCAATCCTTCCTCTGGCCTGCCTCACCAGTGACCCACTTTTGTCCAGCTGCCGCGGATGTGCGCGGGTAAACGTGGGCCCTGTTCCCCGCTGTCCTTTATGGTGCCTTCCTAGCAGGTTTGATGAGGTGCTGCACCAATAAATGGTCACAGTCTCCGGTCTTTGGCTGAGGGTTGTTTCTCCTCCACCAACTTGGGATCCAATACCCTTAATCTGCCTGACCCTTCACCCGGTATTCTCGTGGGTTCTTAGGGTCCCTTCCACCTTCTTGTTCCTGAGCCCCTCTGTTCCTCTGTCTCTTCTTCTCCTCTTTTCTGTTCCTCCTTCTTCTCCCTTCTCGTGGAGCTGGGCTGAGAAGGAACCACAGCTCCCCTTCACCTCCTCTCTCTTTCCACTCTCCTCCTCGGCCTTTCTCTAGGCCCACTCTGGAGTAGAGCTCCTACAGAGCCCCTACCCCCTGTCGTCTCCTCTCTCTGCACAGACTGACTCTGCTCAACCTAGAGCTAAGATGGTGCCCACCTTTTATACCTCCCTCTAGCCATGAGCCCAGGTGACCAGCAACCAATGGGCTCCTACCTACGCTCAGGAACCAACCCCTATCTGCTCCTACATCACTGGGTATTCCTCCCCCCTCCAGCCAGGGACATGGTCTGTCGTACCTGCATTTCTGTCTAATGGGAGTACCGTTGAGCTGTCCCTCGGAAATGGGGTGAGTGTGCTGTATGCAGCTAACTGAGCCCTGGTCCATACTCCATCCTCACCCGGGAGTGGAATATCACACCTCTGGCAGAGGTGCAATACCCCTGTAGCGGCCGAACCCTCGGGGCGCTACAGTTACAGTGTAGATACAGAGGCTTGGTGGTTACAGTGTGGATACAGAGGCTTGGTGGTTACAGTGTAGATACAGAGACTTGGTTACGGTGTAGATACAGAGGCTTGGTGGTTACCGTGTAGATACAGAGGCTTGGTGGTTACAGTGTAGATGCAGAGGCTTGGTGGTTACAGTGTAGATACAGAGGCTTGGTGGTTACGGTGTAGATACAGAGGCTTGGTGGTTACGGTGTAGATACAGAGACTTGGTGGTTACAGTGTAGATACAGAGGCTTGGTGGTTACAGTGTACATACAGAGGCTTGGAGGTTACAGTGTAGATACAGAGACTTGGTTACAGTGTAGATACAGAGGCTTGGTTACATTACAGATACAGAGGGTTGGTGGTTACATTACAAATGCAGAGGCTTGGTGGTTATAGTACAGATGCTGAGGCTTGATGGTTACAGTACAGAAACAGAGGCTTGGTGGTTACAGTACAGATACAGAGGCTTGGTAGTTATAGTACAGATACAGTGGCTTGGTGGTTACTGTACAGAAACAGAGGCTTGGTGGTTACAGTACAGAAACAGAGGCTTGGTGGTTACATTACAGATACAGAGGCTTGGTGGTTGCAGTGTAGATACAGAGACTTGGTGGTTACAGTGTAGATACAGAGACTTGGTGGTTACAGTGTAGATACAGAGGCTTGGAGGTTACAGTGTAGATACAGAGGCTTGGTGGTTACAGTGTAGATACAGAGGCTTGATGGTTACAGTGTAGATACAGAGGCATGGTGGTTACAGTGTAGATACAGAGGCTTGGTGGTTACAGTGTAGATGCAGAGGCTTGGTGGTTACAGTGTAGATACAGAGACTTGGTGGTTACAGTGTAGATACAGAGGCTTGGAGGTTACAGTGTAGATACAGAGGCTTGATGGTTGCAGTGTAGATACAGAGGCTTGGTGGTTACAGTGTAGATACAGAGGCTTGGAGGTTACAGTGTAGATACAGAGGCTTGGTGGTTACAGTGTAGATACAGAGGCTTGTAGGTTACAGTGTAGATACAGAGGCTTGATGGTTACAGTGTAGATACAGAGGCTTGGTGGTTACAGTGTAGATACAGAGGCTTGGTGGTTACAGTGTAGATGCAGAGGCTTGGTGGTTACAGTGTAGATGCAGAGACTTGGAGGTTACAGTGTAGATACAGGCTTGATGGTTGCAGTGTAGATACAGAGGCTTGGTGGTTACAGTGTAGATACAGAGGCTTGGAGGTTACAGTGTAGATACAGAGGCTTGGTGGTTACAGTGTAGATACAGAGACTTGGAGGTTACAGTGTAGATACAGAGGGTTGATGGTTACAGTGTAGATACAGAGGCTTGGTGGTTACAGTGTAGATACAGAGGCTTGGTGGTTACAGTGTAGATGCAGAGGCTTGGTTACAGTGTAGATACAGAGACTTGGTTACAGTGTAGATACAGAGGCTTGGTGGTTACAGTGTAGATACAGAGGCTTGGTGGTTACAGTGTAAATACAGAGGCTTTTTGGTTACAGTGTAGATACAGAGGCTTGGTGGTTACTGTGTAGATACAGAGGCTTGGTGGTTACAGTGTAGATACAGAGACTTGGTGGTTACAGTGTAGATACAGAGGCTTGGTTACATTACAGATACAGAGGCTTGGTTACATTACAGATACAGAGGCTTGGTGGTTACATTACAGATACAGAGGCTTGGTGGTTACAGTACAGATACAGAGACTTGGTGGTTACATTACAGATACAGAGGCTTGGTGGTTACAGTGTTGATACAGAGGCTTGGTGGTTACAGTGTAGATACAGAGACTTGTGTCTGTGTCTCTTTGGATAAAGCCATGCTGCCAATCTGATGGTTTGATGAGAGTCAGATCTTTGATTCTCCTTGTAAAGTCTCTTTCAGTTCTCTGTTTCAAATATGCCTGCTACAGAAGTACATGTTCCTAAAATAGTTCACATTTGTTCTTCCAAGTACACATCAACAGGGAAAGGTTTAGAGAGGGTATTATTCCACAGGGCTCAGGGCTCATTGTTTGAGCTTTTCATCAATTTACATAGTCAGTATAGCAGGGGACTCTTGTAAATAAACATCTAGCTGGCCTTAGTACAATATGCAATTAGCATAGTAACAAACATCATAGTTTCAGAACCAAGAGAAGACAACATTCAGGGTTATACAAATACTGGTCTGTCCTTGACCCAACAAAGAAACACACACAAGTTATAAAGTCAACACAAACAGAATAGTGCATTTCTCTTGGCTTAACAAATCTAGACGTCTGGCTGATTATGATTAGAAGCTGTTTTATCACAAATACATTTTTTATACAGAGGCTTGGTGGTTACAGTATAGATACAGAGGCTTTGAGATTATAGTGAAGATACAGAGATTTAGAGGTTACAGAGATTTGGTGGTTAGAGTATATATACAAAGGCTTGGCGGTAACAGTATAGATGCAGAGGTTTGGTTACTGTATGGATGCAGATGCTCAGCGGTTACAATATATATACAAACACTTGGCGGTTACAGTATAGACACAGACACTTGGCGGTTACAGTATAGATACAGAGGCTTGATGATTGTAATATAGGTACAGATACTTGGTGGTTACAGTATAGATAAATACACTTGGTGGTTACAGCATAGATACAGAGGAATGGTGGTTAGAGAATTATTCACACAAATGCTTGTTGCATTACCATAATAGCCTAATTTTTGAAATTGTTGTTTTTTCAAAAATTTTTATTTTTTCGAAAACATACCTTTCTTTGTCACAGACCAAGCACCCTTTTAGGTCATGCCTTTATTGTGCATATTTATGCTTTCCGTATTTGGTCCCCCCCCCCAACCAAAAAAATAAAGGTGTTTGTACAGCACCCAGGAGAGTCACCAACTCACCAAAGAATATGGAATGTGGATGGTATCCCCTTTTTTCCAAAAGACTCCCAGACATTTTGATTGACTTGGCAAGTACCAGTATTGCTGCTCAGTACAATCACTGAGCTGTATGGAGCCGCAATAGGGCACCCATTCGGATTATATCTATGGAGGTGCATAAAGTAAAGTTGTATTTTCGGATGCCCAGGAGCCCCTTTGCTACATAAAAAGACCCAGTTATATAAATAGTAGACACATAATAGATAGTGGCACCGTCATAAATTTTGCATTGTGAACAATGATAACGTACAGTACAGACCAAAAATTTGGACACACCTTCTCATTTAAAGATTTTTCTGTATTTTCATGACTATGAAAATTGTACGTTCACACTGAAGGCATCAAAACTATGAATTAACACATGTGGAATTATATACTTAACAAAAAAGTGTGAAACAACTGAAAATATGTCTTATATTCTAGGTTCTTCAAAGTAGCCACCTTTTGCTTTGATGACTGCTTTGCACACTCTTGGCATTCTCTTGATGAGCCTCAAGAGGTTGTCACCGGAAATGGTTTTCACTTCACAGGTGTGCCCTGTCAGGTTTAATAAGTGGGATTTCTTGCCTTATAAATGGGGATGGGACCATCAGTTGTGTTGTGCAGAAGTCTGGTGGATACTCAGCTGATAGTCCTACTGAATAGACTGTTAGAATTTGTATTATGGCAAGAAAAAAGCAGCTAAGTAAAGAAAAACAAGTGGCCATCATTACTTTAAGAAATGAAGGTCAGTCAGTCCGAAAAATTGGAAAAACTTTGAAAATGTCCCCAAGTGCAGTTGCAAAAACCATCAAGCGCTACAAAGAAACTGGCTCACATGAGGACCGCCCCAGGAAAGGAAGACCAAGAGTCACCTCTGCTTCTGAGGATAAGTTTATCTGAGTCACCAGCCTCAGAAATCGCAGGTTAACAGCAGCTCAGATTAGAGACCAGGTCAATGCCACACAGAGTTCTAGCAGCAGACACATCTCTACAACAACTGTTAAGAGGAGACTTTGTGCAGCAGGCCTTCATGGTAAAATAGCTGCTAGGAAACCACTGCTAAGGACAGGCAACAAGCAGAAGAAACTTGTTTGGGCTAAAGAACACAAGGAATGGACATTAGACCAGTGGAAATCTGTGCTTTGGTCTGATGAGTCCAAATTTGAGATCTTTGGTTCCAACCACCGTGTCTTTGTGCGACGCCGAAAAGGTGAACCGATGGACTCTACATGCCTGGTTCCCACCGTGAAGCATGGGGGAGGAGGTGTGATTGTGTGGGGGTGCTTTGCTGGTGACACTGTTAGGGACTTATTCAAAATTGAAAGCATACTGAACCAGCATGGCTACCACAGCATCTTGCAGCGGCATGCTATTCCATCCGGTTTGCGTTTAGTTGGACCATCATTTATTTTTCAACAGGACAATGACCCCAAACACATCTCCAGGCTGTGTAAGGGCTATTTGACCAAGAACGAGAGTGATGGCGTGCTACGCCAGATGACCTGGCCTCCACAGTCACCAGACCTGAACTCAATCGAGATGGTTTGGGTTGAGCTGGACCGCAGAGTGAAGGCAAAAGGGCCAACAAGTGCTAAGCATCTCTGGGAACTCCTTCAAGATTGTTGGAAGACCATTTCTGGTGACTACCTCTTGAAGCTCATCAAGAGAATGCCAAGAGTGTGCAAAGCAGTCATCAAAGCAAAAGGTGGCTACTTTGAAGAACCTAGAGTATAAGACATATTTTCAGTTGTTTCACACTTTTTTGTTAAGTATATAATTCCACATGTGTTAATTCATAGTTTTGATGCCTTCAGTGTGAATGTACAAGTTTCAAAGTCATGAAAATACAGAAAAATCTTTAAATGAGAAGGTGTGTCCAAACTTTTGGTCTGTACTGTAGCTCGTAAAAAAGATCTGAATACAGGGTGTGGTAATGCAGAGATACTATCATCTGGACACATTGCATATATCCGACATATGGTGCTGCACAGAGCACCATGCGTTGGCACCGGGAGTCTTCATTGCTTTGTAGTATATAGGCACACGGGGCTATGTATGCTGCTATACAACCTCCGTCACATTACCAAAAATCATGTGTTGCATCCACTGAAATAATATTGCGGAGGGTTTTTACATTTGAGGTCTCGTTTCTGAATGGTAATATTCCACAGCACTTCTCATTTGCTGTTTCCTTTATCCAATGCCCTTGAGCACTGATTTTCCGCCAGTCGTTATGCACAGTTTGGGCTGTAACTCTTCCATCCGCGCAGATCGCTGTCAGCCGGTAATGACTCTTCCTCTCTTGCCCTTGAAGAGGTGCGTTTTCCTGGGCTTTAATAACATTATTTCTGTTGTTTTATGATTTTTCTACTTTTATTGGCTGCAGTTTCATGGAGATCCTCCTGATGTGCAATTTCTATCATTTCTAGATGAAGGCTGTCTGCTGACATTTAATCAGCGCAGGTAAACCAGCGTTTTTTCTGCCTCCCAACCTTGGTTTCTATCTCATATATTTCTGTTGAGATTTCTTTGCTCAGTTGTAGAAGGTTTGGACTTCCAAACATTTCATACTTTTCTGCTCCTTGACTGAGTGCAAGAAAATGAAAACTAAAGGTGTTTGAGTGAGACATGGTTAACCAAACCCAGGACCTCGTCTGATAGTATCTGTTTATTTGATTATGACATGATATCATATGGAAATGCTACCTCATCGGCAGGCAGCATGCTGTAGAGCAGGGGCTAAGCAGATTGCTGTAGAATTGTGGGGACAGATACAGTTAAACAAGGAATCCAGTCTGCAATTTTTCTCACTAGACTGAGGAGTCCGGTGGGCAGTTCTTCTCAGTAGACCGATATGTCTAGTGTGTGGTTCTCCTCAGTGGAACCAGAAGTCTGGTGGGTGTTTTTTCTCAGTAGACTGAAGAGTCTGGTGGGCGGTTCTTCTCAGTAGACTGATGATTCTGGTGTGTGGTTCTCCTCAGTGAAACCAGAAGTCCGGGGGGCAGTTTTTCTCAGTAGACTGAAGTGTCCGGTGGGCAGTTTTTCTCAGTAGACCGATGATTCTGGTGTGTGGTTCTCCTCAGTGGAATCAGAAGTTCGGTGGGCAGTTTTTTCAGTAGACTGAGGAGTCCGGTGGGCAAATTTTTCTCAGCAGAACAAGAAGTACAATGGGCAGTTGTTTTCAGTAGTACAAGGAGTCCGACGGGCTGTTTTTCTCAGTAGAACAAGGAGTCTGGTGGGCGGTTTTTCTTAGTAGAACAAGGAGTCTGGTGGGCGGTTTTTCTCAGTACAACAAGGAGTTCAGTGGTCCTTTCTTCTCAGTACAACAAGGTGTCTGGTGAGCGTTTTTTCTCAGTAGAATAAGGAGTTCAGTGGGCAGTTCTTCTTAGTACAACAAGGAGTCCGGAGGACAGTTATTCTCAGTAGAATGAGGAGTACAATGGGCAGTTCTCAGTAGAATGAGGGGTCAGGTAGACATTTCATTTCAGTCGAACGAGAAGTCTGAGGGGCAGTTCTGAGTAGAATGAGGAGTCCAGTGGGCTGTTCTTCTAAGGGATTGACGGTTAGTTCACTCTAGGTAGGAAAGCCCTATGGACTTCCAATACTTGAGTCTTTATCAGACCTATATATTGTTCTTCTCAGCTTTTTTTACTCTTTATTATGCTTTTCAGCAATAGTTAAACGGGTTCTCTGCTTGCAAGTATTTACTTTAATTTTTCTTCCTAGTAGTAATATAAAAATATACTAATATAGTCTTTTATTTTCAAAGCTTCCCTAATTTTCAGTTTCCAACTTTTCTTGTCCTCTTCACTTTTGGGATCTTTGAAGGGGTTGTCCAGAGTTAGAATAACATGGTTACTATCTTTCAGAAACAACACCACCCATGACCCATTGGGTTGTATGTGGCATTGCAACTCAGCCCCATTGGATGGAATAGAACTGTGCTGCTATTCCACACACAGCCAATGGTCAAGAGTGGCGCCGTTGATGATAAAAGAAGCCATTTATTTTAATCCTGCAGAACCCTATTAACAATGGATATAGTTTTCTGCATTGGCATGTGACTAGGGCTGTGTGTGAAGGGTCTAGATGACTGCTTATTTCAGTAGTTGATCCTGCTCATTTTCTGTCATAATGATTACATGCATGATGTTATATGGAGGTTTAGAACGTTTTAAATCTGAATGAGCCAAAAATGTCTTCTCTGATATACACTGTGTCCATGTCCAACCATGCAAGGAGTCTGTGTCCCATCATACAGGGAATATGTGTCCCACCATAAAGGCAGCCCATGTGCCATTATACAGGGAGTCCATGTCCCACTATACAGGGAGTCAATGTGTCACCATATAGGAAATCCATGTCCCATTACACAGGAAGCCGATGGAGCACCATACAGGGAGTTTGTTTCCCACCATACAAGAAGTCCATGTGCCACCATACAGGGAGTTCTTGTCCCACTATACAGGCAATCATGTGCCTTCATACATGGATTCCGTGTCCCACCATAGAAGAAGTCCATGTGCCACCATATGTGCAGGGGTATGATAGAAGTCATGGAGCCCCGTAGCAAAAGTTCTATTTAGGCCCCCTCCGTAAAAAAAAAAAAAAATAATAATAATATTTGGCGTGATCAAAGAAGAGCACATCTCATAACTTAGCAGCTCTTCCAAAGTAATTTTCCTACTATTGACGCCCCAAGGTTTGCCTCTCATTGCCCCCATATAGTATGACTCCAACAAATGTACCCCCTAAACACAGTATGATACCCCCACAGTGAATTCCTCCACAGTACCCTCCACAGGCATAGTATGATGACCCTACTTTACCTTCTCAGCAAAGTATGGTGACCCCAACAGAGTATGATCCCCCAACTGTGGCCCCAACACAGCTCTCCATGCAGTATGATGGCCCAAACCCAAACAAACTCCAAACAGTATAATGGCCCCACACAGCCCTCCAAGCAGCATAATGGCACCATTAGCCCTCCAAACAGTATAATGGCCCCCACACAGCCCTCCAAACAGCATAATGGCCCCACATAGTCCTCCATACAGTATAATGGCCAACACACAGCCCTCCAAACAGTATAATGGCCCCCACACAGCCCTCCAAACAGCATAATGGCCCCACTAGCCCTCCAAACAGTATAATGGCCAACACACAGCCCTCTAAACAGTATAATGGCCCCCACACAGCCCTCCAAACAGTATAATGGCCCCACACAGCCCTCCAAACAGCATAATGGCCCCCACACAGCTGTCCACACAGTATAATGGACCCCACACAAACCTTCACACTGTAAAATTGCTCACATACCGTATAATGGCCCCCATCATAGCCCTACAAACAGTATAATGGCCCCCACATAGCCCTCCATAAAGTATAAAGGCTCCCAAATAGCCCTCCAAATATTATTATGGCTCCACACATAGCCCTCCAAATAGTATGCGCTAAGACATCAGATCTCAGGTGTCGAGGGAGAATGATGGAGGAGGGAGTGAACGGCTCCCTCCTCCATCATTGCTTTCAACTGTACAGTTGAAAGTGCGATGCAGACGGGGGTCTGGTGCCAGTTCTTGCATCGAGCCCTCTGCCTCATGGACCCATAGTATCCGTGTGGTCTGCCTCCATTGGCGGTATAATACTGTCCATGTCTCACTATACGGGGAGTCCATGTGCCTACATACATGGAGTCCATGTCCTATCACTCAGGGAGTCCATGTCCCATCACTCAGGGAGTCCATGTCCCACCATACAGTGTCTGGCATAGCGGCCGTTGCTATGCCATGTACATGTGGACCTACTTTCTGTAATGTCTGATGTTGATGTTAAGGCCACGGCTCCACTATCAGTATTCGGTCAGTATTTTGTCAGTATTTTTTCTCAGGAGTGGGAGCCAAAACCAGGTGAGGAACAATCAGAGACAAGGTATAATAGAAACAAGTGCATGAATTCTGCATTTATCACCCACTCCTGGTTTTGACTCCCACTCCTGAGAAAAAATACTGACCGAATACTGATAGTGGGGCCGTGGCCTTATAGTGAGTAAACTTTTTAAAGTTTTCTCACTCAATTTTACTTTGCAAACTTCAGATATAAAAGAAGTAAATTGTCGCAGATGGCAGATCCACAATGCATTCTGCAGGGAACACAATGGAGCAATTAATATTCACAATTCCCCAGTGATGCGGAGAGATGTGCGACTCATATTTATCAGCAACAAGTAAATTAACTTCTCAAGGCAGAAGACGGGAGCGATCCTAATACTGTCTGACTATAGTCTCATCAAAGAAAGTGTAATTCTCCGATTGATATTGTTATTAACGCGGAAGATTAGCATAAGCAGCATCTGCTCCACATGTGACTGAAGGTATTCTGTACCTGTAAATCAGCCAGAAAATATGTGGGAGGACAAATTACCCATCTCAATTTAGAATGCAATATGTGCTGCATAAACTTATCTTACGCTTTTCTCTAAATTGTCAGTTTATATTTCAATTTATCTGACAGCTTTTCTGATAACAGAGAGAGAAAATATAATTAACCATTTCATTATTCACAGCTAGAGGCAAACAAGGAAGAACGCACAAAACATTTCCAGGATCCAAACATTAATTTCTGAAAAATGTACTGCTTTTGTTATAGTCATAGGGGATGATGCACAAGTACACGAATATAACTACTATAATACTGCTCCCTATGTAACGAATATAACTACTATAATACTGCCCCCTATGTACAAGAATATAACTACTATACTACTGCTCCTATGTACAAGAATATAACTAATATAATACTGCCCCCTATGTACAAGAATATAACTACTATAATACTGCCCCTATGTACAAGAATATAACTACTATAATACTGCCCCTATGTACAAGAATATAACTACTATTATACTGCTCCTATGTACAAGAATATAACTAATATAATACTGCCCCCTATGTACAGGAATATAACTACTATAATACTGCTCCTATGTACAAGAATATAAATACTATACTACTGCCCCTATGTACAAGAATATAACTACTATAATACTGCCCCCTATGTACAAGAATATAACTACTATAATGCTGCTCCTATGTACAAGAATATAACTACTATAATACTGCCCCCTATGTACAGGAATATAACTACTATAATACTGCTCCTATGTACAAGAATATAAATACTATAATACTGCCCCTATGTACAAGAATATAACTACTATAATACTGCCCCCTATGTACAAGAATATAACTACTATAATGCTGCACCTATGTACAAGAATATAACTACTATAATCCTGCTCCCTATGTAACGAATATAACTACTATAATACTGCCCCCTATGTACAAGAATATAACTACTATTATACTGCTCCTATGTACAAGAATATAACTACTATAATACTGCCCCCTATGTACAGGAATATAACTACTATAATACTGCTCCTATGTACAAGAATATAAATACTATAATACTGCCCCTATGTACAAGAATATAACTACTATAATACTGCCCCCTATGTACAAGAATATAACTACTATAATGCTGCCCCTATGTACAAGAATATAACTACTATAATCCTGCTCCCTATGTAACGAATATAACTACAATAATACTGCCCCCTATGTACAAGAATATAACTACTATTATACTGCTCTTATGTACAAGAATATAACTACTATAATACTGCCCCCTATGTACAGGAATATAACTACTATAAAACTGCTCCTATGTACAAGAATATAACTACTATAATACTGCTCCTATGTACAAGAATATAACTACTATAATACTGCTCCTATGTACAAGAATATAACTACTATAATACTGCCCCTATGTACAAGAATATAACTAATATAATACTGCCCCCTATGTACACGAATATAACTACTATAATACTGCCCCCATGTAAAAGAATATAACTACTATAATACTGCCCCCATGTACAAGAATATAACTACTATAATACTGCCCCCTATGTACAAGAATATAATTACTATAATACTGCCCCTATGTACAAGAATATAACTACTATAATACTGCTCCTATGTACAAGAATATAACTACTATAATACTGCCCCTATGTACAAGAATATAATTACTATAATACTGCCCCTATGTACAAGAATATAACTACTTTAATACTGCCCCTATGTACAAGAATATATCTACTATAATTCTGCCCCTATGTACAAGAATATATCTACTATAATACTGCCCTCTATGTACAAGAATATAACTACTATAATACTGCTCCCTATGTACAAGAATATAACTACTATAATACTGCTCCTATATACAAGAATATAACTACTATAATACTGCCCCTATGTGCAAGAATATAACTTTTATAATACTGCCCCCTATGTACAAGAATATAACTACTACAATACTGCTCCCTATGTACAAGAATATAACTATTATAATACTGCTCCTATATACAAGAATATAACTACTATAATACTGCTCCTATATACAAGAATATAACTACTATAATACTGCTCCTATGTACAAGAATATAACTACTATAATACTGCTCCTATGTGCAAGAATATAACTACTATAATACTGCTCCTATGTGCAAGAATATAACTACTATAATACTGCCCCCTATGTACAAGAATATAACTACTATAATACTGCTCCTATGTACAAGAATATAGCTACTATAATACTGCCCCCTATGTACAAGAATATAACTACTATAATACTGCCCCTATGTACAAGAATATAACTACTATAATACTGCTCCTATGTACAAGAATATAACTACTATAATACTGCCACCTATGTACAAGAATATAACTACTGTAATACTGCCCCCTATGTACAAGAATACAACTACTATAATACAGCCCCCTATGTACAAGAATATAACTACTATAATACTGCTCCTATGTGCAAGAATATATCTACTATAATACTGCCCCTATGTACAAGAATATAACTACTATAATACTGCTCCTATGTACAGGAATATAAATACTATAATACTGCCCCTATGTACAAGAATATAACTACTATAATACTGCCCCCTATGTACAAGAATATAACTACTATAATGCTGCACCTATGTACAAGAATATAACTACTATAATCCTGCTCCCTATGTAACGAATATAACTACTATAATACTGCCCCCTATGTACAAGAATATAACTACTATTATACTGCTCCTATGTACAAGAATATAACTACTATAATACTGCCCCCTATGTACAGGAATATAACTACTATAATACTGCTCCTATGTACAAGAATATAAATACTATAATACTGCCCCTATGTACAAGAATATAACTACTATAATACTGCCCCCTATGTACAAGAATATAACTACTATAATGCTGCCCCTATGTACAAGAATATAACTACTATAATCCTGCTCCCTATGTAACGAATATAACTACAATAATACTGCCCCCTATGTACAAGAATATAACTACTATTATACTGCTCTTATGTACAAGAATATAACTACTATAATACTGCCCCCTATGTACAGGAATATAACTACTATAAAACTGCTCCTATGTACAAGAATATAACTACTATAATACTGCTCCTATGTACAAGAATATAACTACTATAATACTGCTCCTATGTACAAGAATATAACTACTATAATACTGCCCCTATGTACAAGAATATAACTAATATAATACTGCCCCCTATGTACACGAATATAACTACTATAATACTGCCCCCATGTAAAAGAATATAACTACTATAATACTGCCCCCATGTACAAGAATATAACTACTATAATACTGCCCCCTATGTACAAGAATATAATTACTATAATACTGCCCCTATGTACAAGAATATAACTACTATAATACTGCTCCTATGTACAAGAATATAACTACTATAATACTGCCCCTATGTACAAGAATATAATTACTATAATACTGCCCCTATGTACAAGAATATAACTACTTTAATACTGCCCCTATGTACAAGAATATATCTACTATAATTCTGCCCCTATGTACAAGAATATATCTACTATAATACTGCCCTCTATGTACAAGAATATAACTACTATAATACTGCCCCTATGTACAAGAATATAATTACTATAACACTGCCCCTATGTACAAGAATATAACTACTATAATACTGCTCCTATGTGCAAGAATATAACTACTATAATACTGCCCCCTATGTACAAGAATATAACTACTATAATACTGCTCCTATGTACAAGAATATAGCTACTATAATACTGCCCCCTATGTACAAGAATATAACTACTATAATACTGCCCCTATGTACAAGAATATAACTACTATAATACTGCTCCTATGTACAAGAATAGAACTACTATAATACTGCCACCTATGTACAAGAATATAACTACTGTAATACTGCCCCCTATGTACAAGAATACAACTACTATAATACAGCCCCCTATGTACAAGAATATAACTACTATAATACTGCTCCTATGTGCAAGAATATATCTACTATAATACTGCCCCTATGTACAAGAATATAACTACTATAATACTGCTCCTATGTACAGGAATATAAATACTATAATACTGCCCCTATGTACAAGAATATAACTACTATAATACTGCCCCCTATGTACAAGAATATAACTACTATAATGCTGCACCTATGTACAAGAATATAACTACTATAATCCTGCTCCCTATGTAACGAATATAACTACTATAATACTGCCCCCTATGTACAAGAATATAACTACTATTATACTGCTCCTATGTACAAGAATATAACTACTATAATACTGCCCCCTATGTACAGGAATATAACTACTATAATACTGCTCCTATGTACAAGAATATAAATACTATAATACTGCCCCTATGTACAAGAATATAACTACTATAATACTGCCCCCTATGTACAAGAATATAACTACTATAATGCTGCCCCTATGTACAAGAATATAACTACTATAATCCTGCTCCCTATGTAACGAATATAACTACAATAATACTGCCCCCTATGTACAAGAATATAACTACTATTATACTGCTCTTATGTACAAGAATATAACTACTATAATACTGCCCCCTATGTACAGGAATATAACTACTATAAAACTGCTCCTATGTACAAGAATATAACTATTATAATACTGCTCCTATGTACAAGAATATAACTACTATAATACTGCTCCTATGTACAAGAATATAACTACTATAATACTGCCCCTATGTACAAGAATATAACTAATATAATACTGCCCCCTATGTACACGAATATAACTACTATAATACTGCCCCCATGTAAAAGAATATAACTACTATAATACTGCCCCCATGTACAAGAATATAACTACTATAATACTGCCCCCTATGTACAAGAATATAATTACTATAATACTGCCCCTATGTACAAGAATATAACTACTATAATACTGCTCCTATGTACAAGAATATAACTACTATAATACTGCCCCTATGTACAAGAATATAATTACTATAATACTGCCCCTATGTACAAGAATATAACTACTTTAATACTGCCCCTATGTACAAGAATATATCTACTATAATTCTGCCCCTATGTACAAGAATATATCTACTATAATACTGCCCTCTATGTACAAGAATATAACTACTATAATACTGCTCCCTATGTACAAGAATATAACTACTATAATACTGCTCCTATATACAAGAATATAACTACTATAATACTGCCCCTATGTGCAAGAATATAACTACTATAATACTGCCCCCTATGTACAAGAATATAACTACTACAATACTGCTCCCTATGTACAAGAATATAACTATTATAATACTGCTCCTATATACAAGAATATAACTACTATAATACTGCTCCTATATACAAGAATATAACTACTATAATACTGCTCCTATGTACAAGAATATAACTACTATAATACTGCTCCTATGTGCAAGAATATAACTACTATAATACTGCTCCTATGTGCAAGAATATAACTACTATAATACTGCCCCTATGTACAAGAATATAACTACTATAATACTGCTCCTATGTACAAGAATATAGCTACTATAATACTGCCCCCTATGTACAAGAATATAACTACTATAATACTGCCCCTATGTACAAGAATATAACTACTATAATACTGCTCCTATGTACAAGAATATAACTACTATAATACTGCCACCTATGTACAAGAATATAACTACTGTAATACTGCCCCCTATGTACAAGAATACAACTACTATAATACAGCCCCCTATGTACAAGAATATAACTACTATAATACTGCTCCTATGTGCAAGAATATATCTACTATAATACTGCCCCTATGTACAAAAATATAACTACTATAATACTGCTCCTATGTGCAAGAATATATCTACTATAATACTGCCCCTATGTACAAGAATATAACGACTATAATACTGCTCCTATGTACAAGAATATAACTGCTATAATACTGCCCCCCATGTACAAGAATATAAATACTTTAATACTGCTCCTATGTACAGGAATATAACTACTATAATACTGCTCCTATGTACAAGAATATAACTACTATAATACTGCCCCCTATGTACAAGAATATAACTACTATAATACTGCTCCTATGTACAAGAATATAAATACTATAATACTGCCCCTATGTACAAGAATATAACTACTATATTACTGCCCCTATGTACAAGAATATAACTGCTATAATACTGCCCCCATGTACAAGAATATAACTACTATAATACTGCCCCCTATGTACAAGAATATAACTACTATAATACTTCCTCTATGTACAAAAATATAACTACTATAATACTGCCCCTATGTACAAGAATATAACTACTATAATACTGCTCCTATGTACAAGAATATAACTACTATAATACTGCTCCTATGTACAAGAATATAACTACTATAATACTGCCCCTATGTACAAGAATATAACTGCTATAATACTGCCCCCTATGTACAAGAATATAACTACTATAATACTGCCCCTATGTACAAGAATATAACTACTATAATACTGCCCCTATGTACAAGAATATAACTGCAATAATACTGCCCCCTATGTACAAGAATATAACTACTATAATACTGCCTCCTATGTACAAGAATATAACTACTATAATACTTCCTCTATGTACAAGAATATAACTACTATAATACTGCCCCTATGTACAAGAATATAACTACTATAATACTGCTCCTATGTACAAGAATATAACTACTATAATACTGCTCCTATGTACAAGAATATAACTACTATAATACTGCCCCTATGTACAAGAATATAACTGCTATAATACTGCCCCCTATGTACAAGAATATAACTACTATAATACTGCCCCTATGTACAAGAATATAACTACTATAATACTGCCCCTATGTACAAGAATATAACTGCAATAATACTGCCCCCTATGTACAAGAATATAAATACTTTAATACTGCTCCTATGTACAGGAATATAACTACTATAATACTGCTCCTATGTACAAGAATATAACTACTATAATACTGCCCCCTATGTACAAGAATATAACTACTATAATACTGCTCCTATGTACAAGAATATAAATACTATAATACTGCCCCTATGTACAAGAATATAACTACTATATTACTGCCCCTATGTACAAGAATATAACTGCTATAATACTGCCCCCATGTACAAGAATATAACTACTATAATACTGCCCCCTATGTACAAGAATATAACTACTATAATACTGCTCCTATGTACAAGAATATAGCTACTATAATACTGCCCCCTATGTACAAGAATATAACTACTATAATACTGCCCCTATGTACAAGAATATAACTACTATAATACTGCTCCTATGTACAAGAATATAACTACTATAATACTGCCACCTATGTACAAGAATATAACTACTGTAATACTGCCCCCTATGTACAAGAATACAACTACTATAATACAGCCCCCTATGTACAAGAATATAACTACTATAATACTGCTCCTATGTGCAAGAATATATCTACTATAATACTGCCCCTATGTACAAGAATATAACTACTATAATACTGCTCCTATGTACAGGAATATAAATACTATAATACTGCCCCTATGTACAAGAATATAACTACTATAATACTGCCCCCTATGTACAAGAATATAACTACTATAATGCTGCACCTATGTACAAGAATATAACTACTATAATCCTGCTCCCTATGTAACGAATATAACTACTATAATACTGCCCCCTATGTACAAGAATATAACTACTATTATACTGCTCCTATGTACAAGAATATAACTACTATAATACTGCCCCCTATGTACAGGAATATAACTACTATAATACTGCTCCTATGTACAAGAATATAAATACTATAATACTGCCCCTATGTACAAGAATATAACTACTATAATACTGCCCCCTATGTACAAGAATATAACTACTATAATGCTGCCCCTATGTACAAGAATATAACTACTATAATCCTGCTCCCTATGTAACGAATATAACTACAATAATACTGCCCCCTATGTACAAGAATATAACTACTATTATACTGCTCTTATGTACAAGAATATAACTACTATAATACTGCCCCCTATGTACAGGAATATAACTACTATAAAACTGCTCCTATGTACAAGAATATAACTATTATAATACTGCTCCTATGTACAAGAATATAACTACTATAATACTGCTCCTATGTACAAGAATATAACTACTATAATACTGCCCCTATGTACAAGAATATAACTAATATAATACTGCCCCCTATGTACACGAATATAACTACTATAATACTGCCCCCATGTAAAAGAATATAACTACTATAATACTGCCCCCATGTACAAGAATATAACTACTATAATACTGCCCCCTATGTACAAGAATATAATTACTATAATACTGCCCCTATGTACAAGAATATAACTACTATAATACTGCTCCTATGTACAAGAATATAACTACTATAATACTGCCCCTATGTACAAGAATATAATTACTATAATACTGCCCCTATGTACAAGAATATAACTACTTTAATACTGCCCCTATGTACAAGAATATATCTACTATAATTCTGCCCCTATGTACAAGAATATATCTACTATAATACTGCCCTCTATGTACAAGAATATAACTACTATAATACTGCTCCCTATGTACAAGAATATAACTACTATAATACTGCTCCTATATACAAGAATATAACTACTATAATACTGCCCCTATGTGCAAGAATATAACTACTATAATACTGCCCCCTATGTACAAGAATATAACTACTACAATACTGCTCCCTATGTACAAGAATATAACTATTATAATACTGCTCCTATATACAAGAATATAACTACTATAATACTGCTCCTATATACAAGAATATAACTACTATAATACTGCTCCTATGTACAAGAATATAACTACTATAATACTGCTCCTATGTGCAAGAATATAACTACTATAATACTGCTCCTATGTGCAAGAATATAACTACTATAATACTGCCCCTATGTACAAGAATATAACTACTATAATACTGCTCCTATGTACAAGAATATAGCTACTATAATACTGCCCCCTATGTACAAGAATATAACTACTATAATACTGCCCCTATGTACAAGAATATAACTACTATAATACTGCTCCTATGTACAAGAATATAACTACTATAATACTGCCACCTATGTACAAGAATATAACTACTGTAATACTGCCCCCTATGTACAAGAATACAACTACTATAATACAGCCCCCTATGTACAAGAATATAACTACTATAATACTGCTCCTATGTGCAAGAATATATCTACTATAATACTGCCCCTATGTACAAAAATATAACTACTATAATACTGCTCCTATGTGCAAGAATATATCTACTATAATACTGCCCCTATGTACAAGAATATAACGACTATAATACTGCTCCTATGTACAAGAATATAACTGCTATAATACTGCCCCCCATGTACAAGAATATAAATACTTTAATACTGCTCCTATGTACAGGAATATAACTACTATAATACTGCTCCTATGTACAAGAATATAACTACTATAATACTGCCCCCTATGTACAAGAATATAACTACTATAATACTGCTCCTATGTACAAGAATATAAATACTATAATACTGCCCCTATGTACAAGAATATAACTACTATATTACTGCCCCTATGTACAAGAATATAACTGCTATAATACTGCCCCCATGTACAAGAATATAACTACTATAATACTGCCCCCTATGTACAAGAATATAACTACTATAATACTTCCTCTATGTACAAAAATATAACTACTATAATACTGCCCCTATGTACAAGAATATAACTACTATAATACTGCTCCTATGTACAAGAATATAACTACTATAATACTGCTCCTATGTACAAGAATATAACTACTATAATACTGCCCCTATGTACAAGAATATAACTGCTATAATACTGCCCCCTATGTACAAGAATATAACTACTATAATACTGCCCCTATGTACAAGAATATAACTACTATAATACTGCCCCTATGTACAAGAATATAACTGCAATAATACTGCCCCCTATGTACAAGAATATAACTACTATAATACTGCCTCCTATGTACAAGAATATAACTACTATAATACTTCCTCTATGTACAAGAATATAACTACTATAATACTGCCCCTATGTACAAGAATATAACTACTATAATACTGCTCCTATGTACAAGAATATAACTACTATAATACTGCTCCTATGTACAAGAATATAACTACTATAATACTGCCCCTATGTACAAGAATATAACTGCTATAATACTGCCCCCTATGTACAAGAATATAACTACTATAATACTGCCCCTATGTACAAGAATATAACTACTATAATACTGCCCCTATGTACAAGAATATAACTGCAATAATACTGCCCCCTATGTACAAGAATATAACTACTATAATACTGCCTCCTATGTACAAGAATATAACTACTATAATACTTCCTCTATGTACAAGAATATAACTACTATAATACTGCCCCTATGTACAAGAATATAACTACTATAATACTGCTCCTATGTACAAGAATATAACTACTATAATACTGCTCCTATGTACAAGAATATAACTACTATAATACTGCCCCTATGTACAAGAATATAACTGCTATAATACTGCCCCCTATGTACAAGAATATAACTACTATAATACTGCCCCTATGTACAAGAATATAACTACTATAATACTGCCCCTATGTACAAGAATATAACTGCAATAATACTGCCCCCTATGTACAAGAATATAAATACTTTAATACTGCTCCTATGTACAGGAATATAACTACTATAATACTGCTCCTATGTACAAGAATATAACTACTATAATACTGCCCCCTATGTACAAGAATATAACTACTATAATACTGCTCCTATGTACAAGAATATAAATACTATAATACTGCCCCTATGTACAAGAATATAACTACTATATTACTGCCCCTATGTACAAGAATATAACTGCTATAATACTGCCCCCATGTACAAGAATATAACTACTATAATACTGCCCCCTATGTACAAGAATATAACTACTATAATACTTCCTCTATGTACAAAAATATAACTACTATAATACTGCCCCTATGTACAAGAATATAACTACTATAATACTGCTCCTATGTACAAGAATATAACTACTATAATACTGCTCCTATGTACAAGAATATAACTACTATAATACTGCCCCTATGTACAAGAATATAACTGCTATAATACTGCCCCCTATGTACAAGAATATAACTACTATAATACTGCCCCTATGTACAAGAATATAACTACTATAATACTGCCCCTATGTACAAGAATATAACTGCAATAATACTGCCCCCTATGTACAAGAATATAACTACTATAATACTGCCTCCTATGTACAAGAATATAACTACTATAATACTTCCTCTATGTACAAGAATATAACTACTATAATACTGCCCCTATGTACAAGAATATAACTACTATAATACTGCTCCTATGTACAAGAATATAACTACTATAATACTGCCTCTATGTACAAGAATACAACTGCTATAATACTGCCCCTATGTACAAGAAAATAACTACTATAATACTGCTCCTATGTACAAGAATATAACTACTATAATACTGCTCCTATGTACAAGAATATAACTACTATAATATTGCCCCCTATGTACAAGAATATAACTACTATAATACTGCCCCATGTACAAGAATATAACTCCTATGATACTGCCCCTATGTACAAGAATATAACTACTATAATACTTCCCCTATGTACAAGAATATAACTACTATAATACTGCTCCTATGTACAAGAATATAACGACTATAATACTGCTCCCTATGTACAAGAATATAACTACTATAATACTGCTCCTATGTACAAGAATATAACTACTATAATACTACCCCTATGTACAAGAATATAACTACTATAATACTGCCCCCTATGTACATGAATATAACTACTATAATACTGCTCCTGTGTACAAGACTATAACTACTATAATACTGCTCCTATGTACAAGGATATAACTACTATAATACTGCCCCTATGTACAAGAATATAACTACTATAATACTGCCCCTATGTACAAGAATATAACTACTATAATACTGCTCCTATGTACAAGAATATAACTACTATAATACTGCTGCTATGTACAAGGATATAACTACTATAATACTGCCCCTATGTACAAGAATATAACTACTATAATACTGCCCCTATGTACAAGAATATAACTACTATAATACTTCCCCTATGTACAAGAATATAACTGCTATAATACTGCCCCTATGTACAAGAATATAACTACTATAATACTGCCCCTATGTACAAGAATATAACTGCTATAATACTGCCCCCTATGTACAAGAATATAACTGCCATAATACTGCCCCTATGTACAAGAATATAACTACTATAATACTGCCCCTATGTACAAGAATATAACTGCTATAATACTGCCCCCTATGTACAAGAATATAACTACTATAATACTGCCTCCTATGTACAAGAATATAACTACTATAATACTTCCTCTATGTACAAGAATATAACTACTATAATACTTCCCCTATGTACAAGAATATAACTACTATAATACTGCTCCTATGTACAAGAATATAACTACTATAATACTGCCTCTATGTACAAGAATACAACTGCTATAATACTGCCCCTATGTACAAGAAAATAACTACTATAATACTGCTCCTATGTACAAGAAAATAACTACTATAATACTGCTCCTATGTACAAGAATATAACTACTATAATATTGCCCCCTATGTACAAGAATATAACTACTATAATACTGCCCCATGTACAAGAATATAACTACTATGATACTGCCCCTATGTACAAGAATATAACTACTATAATACTTCCTGTATGTACAAGAATATAACTACTATAATACTGCTCCTATGTACAAGAATATAACGACTATAATACTGCTCCCTATGTACAAGAATATAACTACTATAATACTGCTCCTATGTACAAGAATATAACTAATATAATACTACCCCTATGTACAAGAATATAACTACTATAATACTGCCCCCTATGTACATGAATATAACTACTATAATACTGCTCCTATGTACAAGAATATAACTACTATAATACTGTCCCCTATGTACAAGAATATAACTACTATAATACTGCCCCCTATGTACATGATTATAACTACTATAATACTGCTCCTATGTACAAGAATATAACTACTATAATACTACCCCTATGTACAAGAATATAACTACTATAATACTGCCCCCTATGTACATGAATATAACTACTATAATACTGCCTCCTATGTACAAGAATATAACTACTATAATACTGCCCCTATGTACAAGAATATAACTACTATAATACTGCCCCTATGTACAAGAATATAACTACTATAATACTGCCCCCTATGTACATGAATATAACTACTATAATACTGCTCCTATGTACAAGAATATAACTACTATAATACTGCTCCTATGTACAAGAATATAACTACTATAATACTGCCCCTATGTACAAGAATATAACTACTATAATACTGCTCCTATGTACAAGAATATAACTACTATAATACTGCTCCTATGTACAAGGATATAACTACTATAATACTGCCCCTATGTACAAGAATATAACTACTATAATACTGCTACTATGTACAAGAATATAACTACTATAATACTGCCCCTATGTACAAGAATATAACTACTATAATACTGCTACTATGTACAAGAATATAACTACTATAATACTGCTCCTATGTACAAGGATATAACTACTATAATACTGCTCCTATGTACAAGAATATAACTACTATAATACTGCCCCTATGTACAAGAATATAACTACTATAATACTACCCCTATGTACAAGAATATAACTACTATAATACTGCACCTATGTACAAGAATATAACTACTATAATACTGCCTCCTATGTACAAGAATATAACTACTATAATACTGCTCCTATGTACAAGAATATAACTACTATAATACTGCTCCTATGTACAAGAATATAACTACTATAATACTGCTCCTATGTACAAGAATATAACTACTATAATATTGCCCCCTATGTACAAGAATATAACTACTATAATACTGCCCCATTTACAAGAATATAACTACTATGATACTGCCCCTATGTACAAGAATATAACTACTATAATACTTCCCCTATGTACAAGAATATAACTACTATAATACTGCTCCTATGTACAATAATATAACGACTATAATACTGCTCCCTATGTACAAGAATATAACTACTATAATACTGCCCCCTATGTACAAGAATATAACTACTATAATACTGCTCCTATGTACAAGAATATAACTACTATAATACTGCTCCTATGTACAAGGATATAACTACTATAATACTGTTCCTATGTACAAGGATATAACTACTATAATACTGCCCCTATGTACAAGAATATAACTACTATAATACTGCCCCTATGTACAAGAATATAACTACTATAATACTACCCCTATGTACAAGAATATAGCTACTATAATACTGCCCCTATGTACAAGAATATAACTACTATAATACTACCCCTATGTACAAGAATATAACTACTATAATACTGCTCTCTATGTACAATAATATAACTACTATAATTCTGCCCCTATGTACAAGAATATAACTACTATAATACTGCCCCTATGTACAAGAATATAACTGCTATAATACTGCCCCCTATGTACAAGAATATAACTACTATAATACTGCCCCTATGTACAAGAATATAACTACTATAATACTGCCCCTATGTACAAGAATATAACTGCTATAATACTGCCCGCTATGTACAAGAATATAACTACTATAATACTGCCTCCTATGTACAAGAATATAACTACTATAATACTTCCTCTATGTACAAGAATATAACTACTATAAAACTGCCCGTATGTACAAGAATATAACTACTATAATACTGCTCCTATGTACAAGAATATAACTACTATAATACTGCCTCTATGTACAAGAATACAACTGCTATAATACTGCCCTTATGTACAAGAAAATAACTACTATCATACTGCTCCTATGTACAAGAATATAACTACTATAATACTGCTCCTATGTACAAGAATATAACTACTATAATATTGCCCCCTATGTACAAGAATATAACTACTATAATACTGCCCCATGTACAAGAATATAACTCCTATGATACTGCCCCTATGTACAAGAATATAACTACTATAATACTTCCCCTATGTACAAGAATATAACTACTATAATACTGCTCCTATGTACAAGAATATAACGACTATAATACTGCTCCCTATGTACAAGAATATAACTACTATAATACTTCTCCTATGTACAAGAATATAACTACTATAATACTACCCCTATGTACAAGAATATAACTACTATAATACTGCCCCCTATGTACATGAATATAACTACTATAATACTGCTCCTATGTACAAGAATATAACTACTATAATACTGCTCCTATTTACAAGGATAAAACTACTATAATACTGCCCCTATGTACAAGAATATAACTACTATAATACTGCCCCTATGTACAAGAATATAACTACTATAATACTGCTCCTATGTACAAGAATATAGCTACTATAATACTGCTCCTATGTACAAGGATATAACTACTATAATACTGCCCCTATGTACAAAAATATAACTACTATAATACTGCCCCTATGTACAAGAATATAACTACTATAATACTTCCCCTATGTACAAGAATATAACTACTATAATACTGCCCCTATGTACAAGAATATAACTACTATAATACTGCCCCTATGTACAAGAATATAACTGCTATAATACTGCCCCCTATGTACAAGAATATAACTGCCATAATACTGCCCCTATGTACAAGAATATAACTACTATAATACTGCCCCTATGTACAAGAATATAACTGCTATAATACTGCCCCCTATGTACAAGAATATAACTACTATAATACTGCCTCCTATGTACAAGAATATAACTACTATAATACTTCCTCTATGTACAAGAATATAACTACTATAATATTGCCCCTATGTACAAGAATATAACTACTATAATACTGCTCCTATGTACAAGAATATAACTACTATAATACTGCCTCTATGTACAAGAATACAACTGCTATAATACTGCCCCTATGTACAAGAAAATAACTACTATAATACTGCTCCTATGTACAAGAAAATAACTACTATAATACTGCTCCTATGTACAAGAATATAACTACTATAATATTGCCCCCTATGTTCAAGAATATAACTACTATAATACTGCCCCATGTACAAGAATATAACTCCTATGATACTGCCCCTATGTACAAGAATATAACTACTATAATACTTCCCCTATGTACAAGAATATAACTACTATAATACTGCTCCTATGTACAAGAATATAACGACTATAATACTGCTCCCTATGTACAAGAATATAACTACTATAATACTGCTCCTATGTACAAGAATATAACTACTATAATACTACCCCTATGTACAAGAATATAACTACTATAATACTGCCCCCTATGTACATGAATATAACTACTATAATACTGCTCCTATGTACAAGAATATAACTACTATAATACTACCCCTATGTACAAGAATATAACTACTATAATACTACCCCTATGTACAAGAATATAACTACTATAATACTGCTCCTATGTACAAGAATATAACTACTATAATACTACCCCTATGTACAAGAATATAACTACTATAATACTGCCCCCTATGTAAATGAATATAACTACTATAATACTGCTCCTATGTACAATAATATAACTACTATAATACTGCTCCTATGTACAAGAATATAACTACTATAATACTGCCCCTATGTACAAGAATATAACTACTATAATACTGCTCCTATGTACAAGAATATAACTACTATAATACTGCTCCTATGTACAAGGATATAACTACTATAATACTACCCCTATGTACAAGAATATAACTACTATAATACTGCCCCTATGTACAAGAATATAACTACTATAATACTGCCCCTATGTACAAGAATATAACTACTATAATACTACCCCTATGTACAAGAATATAACTACTATAATACTGCCCCTATGTACAAGAATATAACTACTATAATACTACCCCTATGTACAAGAATATAACTACTATAATACTGCCCCTATGTACAAGAATATAACTACTATAATACTACCCCTATGTACAAGAATATAACTACTATAATACTGCCCCTATGTACAAGAATATAACTACTATAATGCTGCCCCCTATGTACAAGAATATAACTACTATAATACTGCTCCTATGTACAAGAATATAACTACTATAATATAGTATATGATACAAGTAGTGGCTCTTGTAAAAAATCTCAGATTTGCTTCAGTTGTTGATATGAATATGACTTGTAGAAAATTACATTGTGCCATCTATCATTTTGTGTTTCCATTTTTACTATACTTTTGACTTTTTCTTCTTTTAATGAGTTGCATTCAGCGTGAACACATTGTGTGCTCGATCCTGTATCTCAGATTCATATCATAGGATGCTGTTAATCACTCGCTCGCTATTGTGTATCCTTTCCATTTCTTCTTAGATTTCTGGTCAGCCCCTTTTGCCCTGTTACTTTCAACTTTAATCAATCCAATTATCCAAAAGTGCAAATTAAGTACGGAGTGATGTATCATTTGTGGCTCTCGGGAGCTGCTTGCTTAATGTTAATGGCGGGATGTAGCCGCGTACCGCTGAGTTATGTCTGCGAGTTATAGACGAGAGATATTTTATGCTGCAGGTTTTAAACTAAAAGAAAAGATAAATTTGGAAATAAAATAACCAATTTATGAAAAAGGCGAATATTTCTGCCTTGAGAAATGACTCGACGTCCCCTCCGTGGTTTATAAACCGGAGGAAATTCATGAAGTTCTGTCTGGGAAATTATATGATATTTACATTCGAGACAGAAAAATAGGATAAAGCGGAGTCGTGTTTATCTGTCCCCGAAGCCCCATAAATCCTCCCCTCCTCTATTAATGGAATGGCGCCGCGTTGTTTTAGCTTGTTACATTCGTCAGTAAGTAATCAAAGCAATTATATGTGATGTAAGTTTTGGAGTTCGGGCACATAAATAATTGGCATTTAGCGAGGTTTCCGCCTGCCGGAGTGACGGCTCCACTGCTATTATGTGTCTAAGCTTTGTTTAAAACTGAGACCATTACATAACAGTAAGCGTCGCTGTATGATCGACAGCTCAGCAGGTGATGTTTACTACATTATTTAGAGGGGTCCTCCATTAAAGACAGTTTTCTCATCTTGTTAGGTAGTTAAAACTGCAACCCTTTTGCAAAAATAAGTATTCAAAAAGGAGAGAAGTGAAATATTTAACACCTTCATAGGTAACTCTTCCTCTCATCAAAGTCGGATCATAGACTTTTTGTCTCCCATGGTCAATGATGAATATTGGGATTTGTATCTATCCGATATTTATGGGATATAGATTTTTGGTGTCATAACGAAGGGACGAACAGAACGCATTCACTTGCATCACTATAAGGCCAGTAGAACCGTTCCAACTTAATAACGGGCCGATAGATGATGCTAACCAGGCCATGTTTGATCTCTATGTAACGATAAAAAAAGAAATATGCCATCAGTATCTACTTGCCGGAATCTTCAGGGGTGAAGATATCATGTAAGTTTGGGATCTCATAAAATTTGAACAGACCCAGCACATCCCACAATCCGGCCCCACATGAACTCATTAAGGGGAGGTATATGGGCGTAACTTTCAGCTAATAAAGAGCAGTATTTGGGTCTGGGTTATTTGTTAGTCCTTGGAAGACATAGTTCGCGTTGAGGTCTGCCCATTTTCCCAATCAGAGTGCTTCCCTTCTCTAAGCTCTGAGCCATTTCCACGACATCCGGTTTAGTAGTTTTCTTTCGTTATTCCTTTTTAGCTCAGGTAATTGTATATACCATATTGTTTTGTTCCCATTTTGTATCATCTTGTCTATTTTTATAAACTCTGCCTACCTTTCTGGATCAAATATATACAATTTAATAGTTCTGTTCCTCTTGCACTGTAAACCGCACCCTGAAGCTATACGTTACCTGTAACGGGTGTCCAATCGGCCTGTATAAACGATTAGTGGTGGCAGCTATTAGTTGTTTTGTTATTGTGGAGTTAGCAGTGAACGCACGGGGGTATATATATTCCAGGCTTTGGAATCGGAGATGTATATACCATACACTCACTGTTAGTTCCCCAATAACTGGCCTAGTGTTGGAAGCAGCCGCGGCCTCGTCTATTATTTGTCAGACAATTGTGTAATTGTCCTGATGATTGGAGGCAGCAAAGTTGTGTTCCCTTGACTTATTGGTGGCAGCGGTGGGATCTGTGTGATCTCTCCAGTGTCACCTGTGACACAGTGGTAGGATCTGTGTGACCCCTCTCCCAGCGGTGTATCTGTGACAGTAAAGTTTACCGCTTATTGCAATGTTTACTGGCCACCTCTGTAGCCTATCAGAAGTGGCCAGTCTTCTAGCACAGCCCTTACAACCTGTTTGCTTAACAGCTTGCAGGCGCTGCTCTGAAGTTGAGGTAATCGGAGGGCCACGTGGCCGGATCAATGCGCTTGCGCTCATCCAATGCCGCGAGGACACAGCTGACTGCCAGCAGCATCGGAGAGCGCACAGTTCAGACCAATGATGCAACCCTGCCACTGGTCGGAAATATCAATATTCTTAAACTGCAACCTCTGGAAAATACTTTTGGAATATTTTTTATTGAAATTGGCCCTAAATATCAAAATTATTTTACCGCATTAGACACAGGGAGAAAAAGCTGCAGCAAAGAATAAGTAATTTTGACATAAAGTAAGGAAAAATTTGCAACAAATATGCAGAAATCTGCTAGAGTTGAATACGGGTATGTTGAGGATTTTGCTGTGCATTTGAGGGCAGATTACATCCTATGTCCTGCAAAGGGAAAAATTCAGAAAACTCCATCCTGAAAAATCTGCAGCATATCCACCAGGTGTGAACATAGCCTTAAACAGTGCCAACAGAATGCAATCTTTTACTCAGTGCCACCAATGTCAACCCTAAACAGTTTCACTTATTGTTTCTCCATGAACATTGTGACTACTTTAAATAATGCTAGCAGAGTGCCACCATATATAGTGCCAGAAGAGTGCGCACCATATACACTGCCAGTAGAGTGCCCACGATATACACTGCCAGCACAGTGCCCACCATCTGCAGTGCAAGCGGAGTGCCCACCATCTGCAGTGCAAGCAGAGTGCCCACCATCTGCAGTGCAAGCAGAGTGCCCACCATCTGCAGTGCAAGCAGAGTGCCCACCATCTGCAGTGCAAGCAGAGTGCCCACCATCTGCAGTGTCAGCAGAGTGCCCACCATCTGCAGTCAGCAGAGTGCCCACCATCTGCAGTGCCAGCAGAGTGCCCACCATCTAGAGACAGTGCCAGCAGAGTGCCCACCATCTACAGTGCCAGCAGGGTGCCCATCATCTATGCTGTGTCCTGCTGGGTATGGGGAGAACCCAGCGTATAATGACAGGAAAAGGGAAGGGTGCCCTACAAGTAGGGAAAGGGGGAGTGGAGACCCCTAAACAGCTCAAAAGACAAACCCTGACTCCCCTATGGACCCTATATAGGTTCTGCACCTATCACTGAGCAGGAAATCTGGCCGTAGCTGACCCTAAAGCTAGGCCCTAGGTAGGGAGGGGCAGGGTTGAGCACTAATCAGTCCCACTGCAAACTAAAGTACACACAAGGGAAACAAACAAGGGAATGCACTTAGCTTTAAAATGACACCTGAGAGCACACAGCAACAATCCACGAGGAAGTCCAAGAAAATTTTAGCTGACCACTAGAATTCAAGGCCTAAATAGATAATCACTCTATCACCAGCAACTCTCTGGAGAAACTAGGTGTATTTAGGATACTGCAAGGGCGTGCTAATTAGCAGCAGAAGGTGAGGATCACCGCTGGGTCTCAAAGGTATAATCCCCAAGCAAGGTGAGGATCACTGCTGGGTCCTAAAGTGAGAGGGATCATGAAAGGATCAGGAAGATGTTTGCAAGGCCAAACGCAGCGACCTTCTACAGCCGGACTCCGTATGACTGTGTCAAACCTGACACAACCGTGACAGTACCCCGCCTTCTACGAGTGGTCTCTGGACACTCAGTACCAGGTTTATCTGGATGAGAGGCATGGAATGAACGAACTAACATAGGGGCATTCACCTCTGATGCTGAAACCCACATCCTTTCCTCTGGACCATAACCCCTCCAGTGCACCAAGTACTGAAGGGAACCATGCTGAAGATGAGAATCCACAATCTTTGAAATTTGGTACTCGAAATTGCCATCAACCATGATTGGGAGCGGCGGCAGGGGGGAGGACTCAAGAGGTACCACATATTTCTTGAGCAGAGACCTGTGAAACATATTGTGGATCCTAAGAGCCTGAGGTAACTTCAGACAAAACGCTGCTGGGTTAATGAGGGCGGTTATTTGATAGGGACCAATAAATCTAGGTCCCAGCTTCCAGGAAAGAACCTTCAACTTGATATTCGTGGTAGACAACCACACATAATCATTCACACTCAGGTCCGGACCTCGCAAGCGTTTCCTGTCAGCCATACGTTTGCATCTATCTACCATGATCTTCAAATTACTCTGAACCCTCCGCCACACAGAATAGAGCGACGAAGCAAAACGTTCCTCCCCGAAGCCCCCCACTAAAAGTACCAAACTGTGGATGAAAACCGTATGCACCAAAGAAAGGTGACCTGCTAGTAGACTCTTGGCGATGATTATTAATAGCAAACTCGGCCAACGGTAAATAAGATGCCCAATCCCCCTGGTTCTCGGAGACAAAAACACCTGAGGTAGGTCTCCAAATTATGATTTATGCTCTCGGTCTGTCCATTTGACTGAGGATGGAAGGCAGAAGAAAAAGACAACTGCACCCCCAGTCAAGTGCAGAAAGGTTTCCAGAATTTAGAAAGAAACTGGGTCCCCCGAACTGGCACCACATCGGAAGGAATCCCGTGAAGCTTCACAATCTCATTAATTAATACATGAGCAAGAGTCTTTGCATTCGTAAGTGCCGGTAATGCGATGAAATGTACCATCTTACTGAATCTACAACCACCAAAACCACAGTCTTGCCTGCAGATACAGGTAGGTCAGTAATAAAATCCATGGACAAGTGTGTCCATGGCCTGCTATGAATAGGTAGTGGAAGAAGAGTACCAGACGGACGGGTATGCGATACTTTAAAACGCGCGCAAATACTGCAAGCAGACACATGTTCAACCAAATCCTGATGCAACCCCGGCCACCAAAAACAACGAGAAAGGAGGTCCT
This sequence comes from Phyllobates terribilis, assembly GCF_046119375.1. NCBI lineage: Eukaryota > Metazoa > Chordata > Amphibia > Anura > Dendrobatidae > Phyllobates > Phyllobates terribilis. The sequence continues at coordinate 680,749,266 of NW_027362763.1, read as the reverse complement.
CAGCTGCCTTATCACCTGGATGACCTGGATGAGGATCACCGCTGGGTCCTAAAGCGAGAGGGATCATGAAAGGATCAGAAAAATGTTTGCAAGGCCAAACGCAGCGACCTTCTACAGCCGGACCCCGTTTGACTGTCTTTCAATCCTGACACACCTGTGACACAGTGCCAGCAGAGTGCCCACGATCTACAGTGTAAGCAGAGTGCCCACGATCTACAGTGTAAGCAGAGTGCCCACCGTGTACAGTGCCAGCAGAGTGCCCACCGTGTACAGTGCCCGCAGGGTGGCCACCGTGTACAGTGCCAGCAGAGTGGCCACCGTGTACAGTGCCAGCAGAGTGGACACCATATACTGTGCCAGTAGAGTGGCCACCATATACAGTGCCAGCAGAGTGGTCACCGAATACAGTGCCAGCAGAGTGGTCACCATATACAGTGCCAGCAGAGTGGCCACCATGTACAGTGCCAGCACAGTGGCCACCATGTACAGTGCCAGCAGAGTGCTTACCATAAACAGTGCCAGCAGAGTGCCCACCACCATATACAGTGCCTGCAGAGTGCCCACCATATACAGTGCCAGCTGAGTGCTTACCATAAACAGTGCCAATGCTTTTCTATGAACAATGCCCACTGTGCGCACCGCAGAGTGCAGCAGAGTGCCCACCATATACAGTGCCAGCAGAGTGCTTGTCTATGAACAGTGCCAGCAGAGTGCTCACCACAGTGCAAGTTGCATAAATGGTGCTCGCAGAGTATAAATAGGTTCCAAGCGGCACTGTGTAATGCCATATGATACCTGGACATGGCTCAGTGCCCCATTTGTATCTTGGAAGTTTAAAAGCAGCTTTGGATGTGACTGGAGAATAATCTATTGGCCAAGTTCTTCAGGGACTTATAACACCATTTTCTTGTATTCCTTATGTTCTCTTGAAAGCTTGTATACTCCTTGTACCACTCCTGTATACTCCTTGTACCACTCCTGTATACTCCTTGTACCACTCCTGTATACTCCTTGTACCACTCCTATATACTCCTTGTACCACTCCTCTATATACTCCTTGTACTACTCCTGCGTACTCCTTGTACCACTCCTGTATACTCCTTGTACCACTCCTGTATACTCCTTGTACTACTCCTGCATACTCCTTGTACCACTCCTGTATACTCCTTGTACTACTCCTGCATACTCCTTGTACCACTCCTGTATACTCCTTGTACTACTCCTGCATACTCCTTGTACCACTCCTGTATACTCCTTGTACTACTCCTGTATACTCCTTGTACTACTCCTGCATACTCCTTGTACCACTCCTGTATACTCCTTGTACCACTCCTGTATACTCCTTGTACCACTTCTGTATACTCCTTGTACCACTTCTGTATACTCCTTGTACGACTCCTGTATACTCCTTGTACTACTCCTGTATTCTCCTTGTACTACTCCTGTATACTCCTTGTACATCCCTGTATACTCCTTGTACCACCCCTGTATACTCCTTGTACTACTCCTGCATACTCTTTGTACCACTCCTGTATACTCCTTGTACTACTCCTGTATACTCCTTGTACTACTCCTGTATACTCCTTGTACCACCCCTGTATACTCCTTGTACTACTCCTGCATACTCCTTGTACCACTCCTGTATACTCCTTGTACTACTCCTGCATACTCCTTGTACCACTCCTGTATACTCCTTGTACTACTCCTGTATACTCCTTGTACTACTCCTGTATGCTCCTTGTACATCCCTGTATACTCCTTGTACCACCCCTGTATACTCGTTGTACCACCCCTGTATACTCGTTGTACCACCCCTGTATACTCCTTGTACCACTCCTGTATACTCCTTGTACTTCTCCTGTATACTATACTTCTTGTACCACTCCTGTATACTACTTGTATCACCCCTGTATACTCCTTGTATCACCCCTGTATACTCCTTGCACCACTCCTGTATACTCCTTGTACTTCTCCTGTATACTATACTCCTTGTACCACTCCTGTATACTCCTTGTATCACCCCTGTATACTCCTTGTACCACTCCTGTATACTCCTTGTACCACTCCTGTATACTCCTTGTACCACTCCTGTATACACCTTGTACCACTCCTGTATTCTCCTTGTACATCCCTGTATACTCCTTGTACATCCCTGTATACTCCTTGTACCACCCCTGTATACTCCTTGTACCACTCCTGTATACTATACTCGTACTTCTCCTGTATACTCCTTGCACTACACCCTTATACTCCTGAGGACTGAGGGTGAGAGGCACCTCTCAATAATCCGCCACCACCATATTGTCATATGCAGCCAGTGACGTCACCGAGCAGATGGCCGCTCTCCGCTCCGTCACTTGCCCGGATCTTGCAGGACTGGGAATCGTGAACCATATGATGCTCTCTAAAAATAAACTAATTACTGAGACCCGGGGAGGACGGAGCAAAGTCTTTGGCTAAAATAAAAGCCAATAATTACCGAGCCCCCCCACCCCCCGTCAGCTTTGTATGTCAGTGTCCACACTCTGGAAGTTCATGAATCGGGAGGCTCAGGATGAACTAAGCTATGATATACCGGCATAATACATCAGGACGCTGCAACTAATGAAAACATGGATTCCATTACTGCAACACAGGAAAAAAATGTGCGTAACTTAGGGAACAGTGTTTGCTTAAAAAAAAAGTATAAACCATCCAGCCATGACAATTTCCCTCATGGATGGTGTCGAGTCCTCCTGACTCAATTCTCTCTTTGCCCAAAGGCCTCAAATGTAATGGGGAAGAGGTGGGATCACCTGTCTGGGAAAGCTGGAAGAATAAGGGTGCACAACCTGGAGAAAATCTCTGGAGGCATCATGTGTAGGAGCTGCACTGCAGGGACATCCTACTGCCTGCAGTGGGGGCATCATACTGTGTGGAGGCCATAAAAGGGGAATTAAACTGTGTGGGAACAGGAAGGGACTTCACTACGGGAACTTTTGCTGTTTGGGCGCATAAAAGAGCCTGGGTTGGGTTAGGGGGGTGGCACGGCGCTCTCACCACAGTGTGCGGCACTCTTTCTGGTCCTTCAGAGTTGGGAGCCATTGTGGGTTAGGTCTTTCCAACTCTTCCCCCATCTAATGCTGTCAGGGAAGATAAGGAGTGGCCAGTTTACTTGTAATTACCCAATCACTTTGTTTTTCCACCCCATCCTAGAGACTCTGATCGCAGTGCACATCCTTAGCATGGAATATTTGGCATTAAATGAGCTCTGATGTCGTTGGCTTTGGGCGACCGCTCCCATCAGCTTAGAATCATAGAATGTTAGAGTTGCAAGGGACCTCCAGGGTCATCGTGTCCAATCCCCTGCTCAATACAGGATTCACTAAACCTTCTCAGACAGATGTCTGTCCAGACTCGGTTTGAAGACTTCCATTGAAGGAGAACTCATCACCTCTCGTGGCCGCCTGTTCCACTCATTGATCACCCTCACTGTCAAAAAGTTTTTTTTCTAATATCTAATCTGTATCTTCTCCCTTTCATCCCATTGCTTCTCGTGTTTCCATGTGCAAATGAGAATAAGGATGATCCCTCTACGCTGACATCACTTCAGATATTTGTAGACCGCTATTAAGTCTCCTCTTAGCCTTCTTTATTGCAAGCTAAACATTCCCAAATCCTCTAACTGTTCTTCAAAGGACATAGTTTGCAGACTGGTTACCATCCTGGTAGCTCTTCTCTGAACTTGCTCCAGTTTTTCAATGTCTTTTTTAAAATGTGGTGCCCAGAACTGGACACAGTATTCCAGATGAGGTCTGACCAAGGAGGAGTAGAGGGGGATAATTACTTCACGTGATCTAGACTCTATGCTTCTCTTAATACCTCCCAGAACTGTGTTTGACTTTTTTGCTGCTGCATCACACTGTTGACTCATGTGCAGTCTGTGATCTATTAGTATACCCAAGTCTTTTTCACACGTGCTGTTGCTTAGTTCTGTTCATCCCATTCTGTAGACGTGATTTTTGTTTTTCTTGCCCAGATGAGGAATCTTGCATTTCTCCCTGGTAAATACCATTCTATTAGTCACTGCCCATTGTTTAAGCTTACCTAGATCCTTCTGAATACTTTCTCTGTCTTCTCTAGTGTTAGCTATCCCTCTTAGCTTTGCATCGTCTGAAAATTTGATTCGTTTACCTTCAGTTCCCTTATCTAGATAATTTATAAAATTGTTGAACAACACTGGGGCCAGGACAGAGCCTTGTGGTACCCCACTTTAAACACTCTTTCAATTGGATATACAACTATTTGTTACCACTCTTTGAGTACTATCACTGAGCTAGTTATGAATCCACCTAACCATAGCCTTGTCAATCCCATACCTGATCATTTTTTCAATAAGGATGAAATAGAAATACTATATCTACCGCATTTCCCTGATCCACCCAGTCAGTGATTCCATCAGAAGGAAATTAGATTAGTCTTGCATGACTGGTTTGCTACAAACCCATGCTGGCTCTGGCTAATTACTGTATTCTTATCCAAGTACTTACATACATGCTGTTTAATAATTTGTTCAAAGACCTCTTTCGGACTGTTAATACTTCCATTTTTCCTGTGCTTTCTGTTATTTCCTCCCATGATGCGACGTCTTTCTTTTGGCTGCTCTGCACATTTTTATCTTCCCCTGACTCAATAGGACATTTAGTTTACAGGAATTCGGATTCAAAGCACAAAGGTTTTTTTATCGGACATAATTGTGTGTTATTATTTGGAATTAAAGATGTTTTGCTGTTTGTCTTATCGACTGGGGGAAGCGGATAAGGGGAATATTCTACTGATGCCTTCAGTATACAGCACAATTAATATTTCAACGTCCTGCTCCAAGTGGCATCATGTGCAGATGTAGCAGAGTTAATTCTTTATGGGTGTATAAGGTATCAGCCTCATCTGCAGTCCTATGTAAAAGGACTATAAAGTATTCAGTCTCGGAGCAGGGCGGTGCTTGCATGAACGTTTCTGCCCCCCTCTTTTGTTGATTGGTGGGGTCTCCGCATCCTTAAAAAACAGTGGCGAACCAAGTGCTACACTAAAGGTTCTCCACATGCAAATGTCATTTATTCATAGCCGCTTGTTGCATATCTCTGTGTCTGTGAATGTGAGAGCATAGAAGTGCGAACGCTCATGTTATCTCTTTGTCTTTTGCAGTGTACTGAATCGGACACCTATGCATCTCATCCATGAAATTATATTAGTGGATGACTACAGCGATAATTGTAAGTTTAAAGGGGCGGTCGGGATTATAAAATATGTTTTCTAACACACTACTCTGTGGAGATCGTATGCAGAGCGTCTCTCTTTGTCTATTGATTTTAATAGGAACTGTGTAATACCTATTTTGCCCTGTGGTGGCGCTGCAGGGAACTTGAACACTAGCTGCCGACTCCTCCACAGATCACAGCTATTGATCACAGCAGAAGATCCCTCTGATAAGTTTATTGTGGGAACCTTTTACTTCTGACTTCACATGTCCGCAAATCATAGTTTGAATACGGACTATGGTTTCTGGACCGGCTGCGGGTCTCCTGACCTGAACTCATCTGCCTGGTATATGTCTACGAGGTTGTTGGGTTTGGGCTATGAGACCCGCGATCAGTCGTGAAAATACAGTCTGTACTCTGATTTGTGGACATGTGAAGTCAGCCTAAGGAGAAAGGATTGCCCAAAGCAAATAACCCCTTTAGCTATTCATGAATGATAAAAGAAACCTGTCAGAATATCCCTAAACCACCATTTGCTTTTATTTTAGCCTCCAACTTGACGGCTGCTGTGCTCCATTATTGTCAGTATTGACAATGTCCTCCACTTACAGATGCATGATGCATGATGCAGGTGACTAGGACTAAGCTCATAACTTACTAAAAAATATCATTGAATCATAGCATCTGAGATTCAGGCCCACAGAGTGGTTTACAAAAATGCACCTGTAAAATCATAATTTTAATAAAGTTTAATAAAATAGTAATACAAATCGTACAAGGTACCGCAATGGGCACGCCATTAAGCCTTGTCCACCTTATTATGATCTTCACAAAGCAGAAAAGTTACAGCACTGTTCATATGTTCATATAAAGGCTATTATGTCTGTGGGGATAAGAGCATGAGAAACGTTTCCAGCAAATTTTATCTATGGACATCCACCAAATTATACAAAGAAAGCAACAGAGATCTCATATATGCTGCTGCCAGTCAGTCGCATGACCCATTGTGGTACCTTTTACTATTTGAATAACTTTTGTATAAAACTTTAATAAAATATATATTCTTTTGGGGACATGTTTGTGGACCTGAATCTGTGATTCACTGGAATTATGCTTCATTTTGGTCGTTAGGGCTCTATCCTGTTTGCGTGCTGCGGCTACTCTTCACTTTGACGAAGTGGTGCGCTGTACTATCATTGTAGCGTGACGCAACCCCCAAGTTGGTGGTTGTATACTTATATAAAAGAAGAAGATTAATGGCCACTTGTTCTCTATGTAAAATACTTTGTAGGAGTCATGTAAGTAGAGCCGTTTAGCAAAGGAGTCATGGAGGCCAGGTCATGTAAACTCTGTCTTGATTTACATCTTGAGCACTGGATACATCATCACATGTCCTGTTCTTTGTAAGGGTACACTGCACAGATGACTCAGGTACAAGTGCATACAGGATCACCGGTACACATGACACAGGTACAGATGCACTCACCCAGGATCACTGTGCAGATAACACGGGTGTGGGGGCACCTAGGATCACTGTGCATGTGCCGAACGCTCTACCCAGGGATGTCAAACTCAAATACACAGAGGGCCAAAATTAAAAGCTTGATTAAAGTCTTGGGCCAACCATTATATTTTAATTAATAAATCTTAGAATAAACTATTGGAATAATATAATATGTTATGTAAGAGCAGTAAAAAGCATATGGCCCAATAGCCTAATTTATATACTTAATCACAAAACCTTGAAAATACAGCTAATAAAGTATGATGCAAACAAAAGTGCCCCCCCCCAAACAAAGTATGATACCCCCACAGTGAATTCCTCCACAGTACTCTCCGTACTCTGCACATGCACGATATGATGACCCTACTGCCCCCCCTCTCCCTCAATTCCCCCGGTAAAGAATGGTGACCCCATCACAGTATGATTCTCCAACTGTAATCCCCACACAGCGCTCCATACAGTATAATGGGCCCCACATAGTCCTCCATACAGTATAAGGGGCCCCACATAGTCCTCCATACAGTATAAGGGGCCCCACATAGTCCTCCATACAGTATAATGGCTTCCACATAGTCCTCCATACAGAATAATGGGCTCCATATAGTGCTCCATACAGAATAATAGGCCCCACATAGTCCTCTATACAGTATAATGGGCCCCACATAGTCCTCCATACAGTATAATGGGTCCCACATGGTCTTCCATACAGTATAATGGCTTCCACATAGTCCTCCATACAGAATAATGGGCCCCATATAGTGCCCCATACAGAATAATGGGCCCCATATAGTGCTTCATACAGAATAATGGGCCCCACATAGTCCTCCATACAGTATAATGGGCCCCACATAGTCCTCCATACAGTATAATGGGTCCCACATGGTCCTCCATACAGTATAATGGGCCCCACGTAGTCCTCCATACAGTATAATGGGCCCCACATAGTCCTCCATACAGTATAAGGGGCCCAACATAATCCTCTTTACAGTATAATGGGCCCCATATAGTCCTCCATACAGTATAAGGGGCCCCACATAGCCCTCCATACAGAATAATGGCCCCACATAGTCCTCCATACAGTATAATGGGCCCCACATAGTCCTCCATACAGTATAAGGGGCCCCACATAGTCTCCTCTTTACAGTATAATGGGCCCCATATAGTCCTCCATACAGTATAAGGGGCCCCACATAGTCCTCCATACAGTATAATGGTTTCCACATAGTCCTCCATACAGTATAGTGGGCTCCACCCCACATAGTCCTCCATATAGAATAATGGCCCCACATAGTCCTCCATACAGTATAATTCGCCCCACATAGTCCTCCATACAGTATAATGGGCCCCACATAGTCCTCCATACAGTATAAGGGGCCCCACATAGTCCTATTTACAGTATAATGGGCCCCATATAGTCCCCCATACAGTATAAGGGGCCCCACATAGTCCTTCATACAGTATAATGGGTCCCACATGGTCCTCCATACAGAATATTGGGCCCACATAGTCCTCCATACAGTATAATGGTTCCCACATAGTACTCCATACAGTATAATGGCCCCATATAGTCGTCCATACAGAATAATGGCCCCACATAGTCCTCCATACAGAATAATGGGCCCCACATAGTGCTCCATACAGAATAATGACCCCGCATAGTGCTCCATACAGTATAATGGGCCCCACATAGCCCTCCATACAGTATAATGGCCCCACATAGTCCTCCATACAGAATAATGGCCCCACATAGTCCTCCATACAGAATAATGACCCCACATAGTCCTCCATACAGAATAATGGCCCCACATAGTCCTCCATACAGTATAATGGCCCTTCATAGTGCTCCATACAGTATAATGGGCCCCACATAGTCCTCCATACAGTATAATGGGCTCCACATAGTCCTCCATACAGTATAATGCGCCCCACATAGTCCTCTATACAGTATAATGGGCCCCACATAGTCCCCAATACAGTATAAGGGGCCCCACATAGTCCTCTATACAGTATAGTGGGCTCCACCCCACATAGTCCTCCATATAGAATAATGGCCCCACATAGTCCTCCATACAGAATAATGGCCCCACATAGTCCTCCATACAGTATAATGGCCACAAAAAGTGGTTCATACAGAATAATGTCCCCACATAGTCATCCATACAGTATAATGGGCCCCACATAGTCCTCCATACAGTATAATGGGTCCCACATGGTCCTCCATACAGAATAATGGGCCCACATAGTCCTCCATACAGTATAATGGCCCCACATAGTCCTCCATACAGTATAATGGGTCCCACATACTCCTCCATACAGTATAATGGGTCCCACATGGTCGTCCATACAGTATAATGGCTTCCACATAGTCCTCCATACAGAATAATGGGCCCCATATAGTGCTCCATACAGAATAATGGGCCCCACATAGTCCTCCATACAGTATAATGGGCCCCACATAGTCGTCCATACAGTATAATGGGTCCCACATGGTCCTTCATACAGAATAATGGGCCCACATGGTCCTCCATACAGTATAATGGCTCCCACATACTCCTCCATACAGTATAATGTACCTATATAGTCCTCCATACAGTATAATGAGTCCCACATGGTCGTCCATACAGTATAGTGACTTCCACATAGTGCTCCATACAGAATAATGGGCCCCATATAGTCCTCCATACAGTATAAGGGGCCCCACATACTCCTCCATACAGTATAATGGGCCCCACATAGTCCTCCATACAGTATAATGGGTCCCACATGGTCCTCCATACAGAATAATGGGCCCACATATTCCTCCATACAGTATAATGGCCCCACATAGTCCTCCATACAGTATAATGGCTCCCATAAAGTCCTCCAAACAGTATAATGACCCCACATAGTCCTCCATACAGAATAATGGCCCCACATAGTCCTCCATACAGAATAATGGGCCCCACATAGTCCTCCATACAGTATAATGGCCCCACATAGTCCTCCATACAGTATAATGGGTCCCACATGGTCCTCCATACAGAATAATGGGCCCACATGGTCCTCCATACAGTATAATGGCCCCACATAGTCCTCCATACAGTATAATGGGCCCCACATAGTCCTCCATACAGTATAATGGGCCCCACATAGTCCTCCATACAGTATAATGGCCTCACATAGTCCTCCATACAGAATAATGGCCCCACATAGTCTTCCATACAGAATAATGGGCCCCACATAGTCCTCCATATAGAATAATGACCCCGCATAGTGCTCCATACAGTATAATGGGCCCCACATAGTCCTCCATACAGTATAATGGGCCCCACATAGTCCTCCATACAGTATAATGGGCCCCACATAGTCCTCCATACAGTATAAGGGGCCCCACTTAGTCCTCTTTACAGTATAATGGGCCCCATATAGTCCTCCATACAGTATAAGGGGCCCCACATAGTCCTCCATACAGTATAATGGGTCGCACATGGTCCTCCATACAGTATAATGGCTTCCACATAGTCCTCCATACAGTATAGTGGGCTCCACCCCACATAGTCCTCCATATAGAATAATATCCCCACATAGTCCTCCATAGAGAATAATGGCCCCACATAGTCCTCCATACAGTATAATTCGCCCCACATAGTCCTCCATACAGTAAAATGTACCTACATAGTCCTCCATACAGTATAATGGGTCCCACATGGTCCTCCATACAGAATAATGGGCCCACATATTCCTCCATACAGTATAATGGCCCCACATAGTCCTCCATACAGTATAATGGCTCCCACATAGTCCTCCAAACAGTATAATGACCCCACATAGTCCTCCATACAGAATAATGGCCCCACATAGTCCTCCATACAGAATAATGGGCCCCACATAGTGCTCCATACAGAATAATGACCCTGCATAGTACTCCATACAGTATAATGGGCCCCACATAGTCCTCCATACAGTATAATGGGCCCCACATAGTCCTCCATACAGTATAATGGCCTCACATAGTCCTCCATACAGAATAATGGCCCCACATAGTCTTCCATACAGAATAATGGGCCCCACATAGTCCTCCATATAGAATAATGACCCCGCATAGTGCTCCATACAGTATAATGGGCCCCACATAGTCCTCCATACAGTATAATGGGCCCCACATAGTCCTCCATACAGTATAATGGGCCCCACATAGTCCTCCATACAGTATAAGGGGCCCCACTTAGTCCTCTTTACAGTATAATGGGCCCCATATAGTCCTCCATACAGTATAAGGGGCCCCACATAGTCCTCCATACAGTATAATGGGTCGCACATAGTCCTCCATACAGTATAGTGGGCTCCACCCCACATAGTCCTCCATATAGAATAATATCCCCACATAGTCCTCCATAGAGAATAATGGCCCCACATAGTCCTCCATACAGTATAATTCGCCCCACATAGTCCTCCATACAGTATAATGGGTGCCGCATGGTCCTCCATACAGAATATTGGTCCTACATAGTCCTCCATACAGTATAATGGGTGCCGCATGGTCCTCCATACAGAATATTGGTCCTACATAGTCCTCCATACAGTATAATGGTTCCCACATAGTACTCCATACAGTATAATGGCCTCACATAGTCCTCCATACAGAATAATGGCCCCACATAGTCCTCCATACAGAATAATGGGCCCCTCATAGTGCTCCATACAGAATAATGACCCCCCATAGTCCTCCATACAGTATAATGGCCCCCACATAGTCCTCCATACAGTATAATGGGCCCACATAGTCCTCCATACAGAATAATGGGCCCCACATAGTGCTCCATACAGTATAATGGCACCACATAGTCCTCCATACAGTATAATGGGCCCACATAGTCCTCCATACAGAATAGTGGGCCCCACATAGTGCTCCATACAGTATAATGGCACCACATAGTCCTCCATACAGAATAATGGGCCCCACATAGTGCTGCATACAGAATAATGGGCCCCACATAGTGCTCCATACAGTATAATGGGCCCCACATAGTCCTCCATACAGTATAATGGGCCCACATAGTCCTCCATACAGAATAATGGGCCCCACATAGTGCTCCATACAGTATAATGGCCCCACATAGTCCTCCATACAGTATAATGGCACCACATAGTCCTCCATACAGTATAATGGCACCACATAGTCCTCCATACAGAATAATGCGCCCCACATAGTGCTCCATACAGTATAATGGCCCCACATAGTCCTCCATACAGTATAATGGCACCACATAGTCCTCCATACAGAATAATGGGCCCCACATAGTGCTCCATACAGAATAATGGGCCCCACGTAGTCCTCCATACAGTATAATGGCACCACATAGTCCTCCATACAGAATAATGGGCCCCACATAGTGCTCCATACAGAATAATGGGCCCCACATAGTCCTCCATACAGTATAATGGCACCACATAGTCCTCCATACAGAATAATGGGCCCCACATAGTGCTCCATACAGTATAATGGGCCCCACATAGTCCTCCATACAGTATAATGGTTTCCACATAGTCCTCCATACAGAATAATGGGCCCCACATAGTGCTCCATACAGTATAATGGCCCCACATAGTCCTCCATACAGTATAATGGCACCACATAGTCCTCCATACAGAATAATGGGCCCCACATAGTGCTCCATACAGTATAATGGCCCCACATAGTCCTCCATACAGTATAATGGCACCACATAGTCCTCCATACAGTATAATGGGCCCCACATAGTCCTCCATACAGTATAATGGGCCCCACATAGTCCTCCATACAGTATAATGGCACCACATAGTCCTCCATACAGTATAATGGGCCCCACATAGTCCTCCATACAGAATAATGGGCCCACATAGTCCTCCATACAGAATAATGGGCCCCACATAGTCCTCCATACAGTATAATGGCACCACATAGTCCTCCATACAGAATAATGGGCCCCACATAGTGCTCCATACAGAATAATGGGCCCCACATAGTCCTCCATACAGTATAATGGCACCACATAGTCCTCCATACAGTATAATGGGCCCCACATAGTCCTCCATACAGAATAATGGGCCCCACATAGTCCTCCATACAGTATAATGGGCCCCACATAGTCCCCCATACAGTATAATGGCACCACATAGTCCTCCATACAGTATAATGGCCCCACAAAGTCCTCCATACAGTGTAATGGCCCCACATAGTCCTCCATACAGTATAATGGCACCACATAGTCCTCCATACAGTATAATGGCCCCACAAAGTCCTCCATACAGTATAATGGCACCACATAGTCCTCCATACAGTATAATGGCCCCGCATATTGCTCCTTACAATTGCTTTCAACTGTATTGGCATCTAGGATGCTGATATAGTTAAAAGTGCAATGCTGGGCCAAATATACTCGGATGACCCGCATGGCGTCGTGGACCAAATATATTCACCCTGAGGGCCAAATTTGGCCCTCAGGCCAGAGTTTGACATATGTGCTCTAGCTTGTCAGAATAAGACATGAGATTATCTGTCCCGTGCTCAAGGCCTTCAGTCAAGCCTGATTGAGCCACCGTGACTCTTCTGAGCAGCTCCTCCTCCCTGACTTCTACAAGATAATTTGCATACAGCTCTTATGAGGTTTTAACTGATGATTGAAGCCAAAGGTGATGGCTTACGGACTAACAGGCTCCCTTTAAATATGAGAGCAGGGCGAGGTTTCCCACTAAGTTCACCAGACCAGTCCTCCTTCCCCAGTCTTGATTAGAGGTGGAAGCTGAGATTTGTGATGCTGTTTGCAGGCGCCTTCTCTGTGTAGCTGAGGGAACACTGAGGTCTCAGGTGGTGGTTTAAGTTTGTAAAGAAAAGAAACTTCCTAATGGGAAATTATGTAATTAAATGGAGAAAGCTGCCAACCAATCGGATTCCAGCAACCTGATTTTGGCATTGCTTTTCTTTCCCGCTGCATTATAAGACTGGGGCTCTAATTTTTAGTCTCCCTTTCACCGTAGGGGGAAAAAACACATTAGCCACTTGAAAGCCAAAAAACAAACTTGGGTCCTTGGTGGTACTATAGGGAAAATCAATTAACCCAATGGCCGTCCGTCTAACGTATGAATGGGCCGGGGCTTCTCAAGCGGAGGGGTCACTCCTACATAGCGGCTCTGTGTTTTGGCTCACAGTGGGGGTTATGAGCCAGGGGACACCTTTGATGATGTCCATGATGTCTATGTGCCCTTTGGTGGGCAAGACTTACCCTAAAAAGTTATAACAAGGGCCCCTCAGTGGGCATGAGACCGACTTACCCACATTCAAGCTGGCAATGTAGGGACTTAGTCCCTTTTTCAAGTATTGCCCCCAAACTTGTCCAGGAAAGCCCCCAAAACTCACAGAACTTTTTTTGCCCTTCTTTTTGGTACTGTCCAGAATTTGCTAGGCTTGTAAGTCCCACCAAATATTGATATCTGTGTGCGGGACCTTCTAAGGGCCCTGGAGAAAGGACATTCTGCCATCAGGAAGATGCAGGGAATGAAATCTCCGAATGAAACGGCCATTACTCCATCTCCAGCCAGGAGCTTCAATATACAGGAATGAAGACAGAGCGGTAAGTGATTGCCCACGAGGGACCAAGGAGGAAATCCTTCACAGGCTGAAGACTATTAGGACATCCAGACTGTAAAGGATCGTGAGCTGATGTGACACGGCGTGAGTAATGTCCCCCGGAGAATCCTCCCTGCACAAATAGATGAGTTTAATAAGTTTTAATGGATTCTTAACTCCCTTTAATTCTGTATTCTAAAGTCATGAAAGTAAATGAACTTTTATGGCAGCAGCCGACTCATCGGATACAGATGGACTGATTTTTAATTCTTCTTTTTATGATCGAGCTGAAGCTGCTGAAATATCAGTAAAATATAGTAAAAATTAAAGGGCACTTGAAATATTATGGGGTCCGATCATAGGGACCACCACGATTCACAAGAAGGGGGCCAGAGTATTAATTGACACATTCCCTGCTCAGCACCATGTCTCACTCTGGGTAGAAATCATAGGACTGAGGCTGGCTGCAGTACCACACTTCACCTTTAGAGGGCAACATTCAGAAAGAGGCACAAACTCTTCATGTTAGTAATTGGGGGGCGGGGGGTCTCCCACTTCTAAGCATTGGAAGCCTGTTCTAGTTATGTCTTGCCTTGTACTATTGATGTGGCCACCAGTTTAGGGTCCTGCAAATTTATTTAACTATTTACCAATAGTTACACTGCAAAACTCAGGAGTCAGGACATATGGGACCAAATTCATCACTTGAAGGGGGGATTCACTTTTTAAACAAGTTGCAATTGATGAATCAGCCGCAGACATCCAGAAAAAGAAAAACACGAAAGTAGACTTAAAAAATGTCCAAAATTAATAGTATTTTATTTTCTGCTCCTGTCCATTGAATTTATGTGATCCATTTTATATTTCACTTCCCCATTTTGAAGACTTTAATTTAAAGGTTACTTACCAAATGTTTTTCTACCTGATCACAGGGGTGTAAAATTGAGCACAGGGTAAAGGGGTCAAACATGGAATGGAGTCTTATCTGTCTCCCGCTACTGTACATGAGGCCACCACAACATTCCCAGATACATTTCATGTCAGTTCCTCCCCTGCAGCTTCCAGTGTGTAATGCCCGGTGAGATGTTATGTGGGTAGAGTGTGATTTATGGGAGACATATAGGATAATCAATCATATAGGGAAACATCCGTAAATCTGAATGTGAGTAATGATCCGTAATGCTCAGCCCACCCCCAGGAAATGTCTGTAGTTATACTGACATCAGATATTCAGAGGAGATGTGACAGGCACTGCTGAAAGATTAAATATCCAGACTTCAACATTTTCTTTTCTAATTATTTACTTATTATATCTTTATTAGCGCTTGGGACTCCATATTACGGACACAGAGCTCCAAATCCCCTGCACAATCAAAGATTGAAATGATTAAAAAAATCCTTTACTTGCAGCCACCACTAGAGTGAGCAAGCTGCATACAGAGTTATATAGCCACCACTAGAGGGAGCAAGCTGCATACAGAGTTATATAGCCACCACTAGCGGGAGCAAGCTGCATACAGAGTTATATAGCCACCACTAGAGGGAGCAAGCTATATACAGAGTTCACTACGTACAGGTTAATACAGTCACCACTAGGGGAAGCTCCCTGAATTCAGATTAATACAGTCACCACTAGGGAGGGAGAGCTCACTGCATGCAGATTAATACAGCTGTGAACTCCCTCTGGTGCCTGTAGAATCTACTGTATATACTCAAGTATAAGCCGACTTTTTCAGCACATTTTTTAGGCTGAAAAAGCCCCCCTCGGCTTATACTCGGGTATATACTTTATATATTCGGGTATAGTATGTACATTTTGGTGGTGGATAGTGGGGTGGGTTGTGGCGGCGGATGAGCGGGGCAAACACAGTAGCCGCTGCTGCAGCTACCACGTGTGCCCTCTGCTAAAGGAAAATTAATATTCACTCTTCTCCACGCCCATGGGAGTGAAGAGTGAATAATAATTCCTTTAGTAGTAGGCACGCAGTGTCAGCAGCGCCGTAGCTCCTGCTGCGGCTCAGCAATCCTCCGTGCCCGCTATTAGAGAGTATGAATATTCACTCTTCTCCACTCCCATGGGCATGGAGAAAAGTGAATATTAATTCTCTTTAGTAGCGGGCACCGAGGATCGCTGAGCTGCGGCCGTGCTGACAGTGCGCGCTATTAGGGAACATGGATATTCACTCCTCTCCACGCACATAGTCCCAACGCAGTGCTGGAGCAGAGGGGAGGAAGAAAGGTGAGTAGAAGTGTTTATTTTTCTCATGTGTATAGGGATCGGTGGCCATACATACCAGGATTGGTGATGAGGGGGCCATGCATACCAGGATTGAGGATAAGGGGGCCATGCCTACCAGGATTGAGGTTGAGAGGGCCATGAATACCAGGATTGGGGATGAGGGGGCCATGCATACCAGGATTGGGGATAAGGGGGCCATGCATACCAGGATTGGGGATGAGGGGCCCATGCTTACCAGGACTGGGGATGAGAGGGCCATGCATACCAGTATTGAGGATGAGAGGGTCATGCATACCAGGATTGGGGATGAGGGGGCCATACATACCAGGATTGTGGATGAGGGGGCCATGCATACCAGGATTGGGGATAAGGAGGTCATGCATTCCAGGATTGGTGATGAGGGGGCCATGCATACCAGGATTGGGGATAAGGGGTCCATGCATACCAGGATTGGGGATGAGGGGCCCATGCTTACCAGGACTGGGGATGAGAGGGCCATGCATACCAGGATTGGGGATGAGGGGGCCATACATACCAGGATTGTGGATGAGGGGGCCATGCATACAAGGATTGGGGATGAGGTGGCCATGCTTACCAGTATGGGGAAATTTACCAGTAGCTGCTGCATTTCCCACCCTAGGCTTATACTCGAGTCAATAAGTTTTCCCAGTTTTTTGTGGTAAAATTAGGTGCCTCGACTTATATTTGGGTCAGCTTATACTCGAGTATATACAGTAATTTAGCTGGATTTTGGTGTTTTGTTATAGGGCTTTTGTGTACAGTGACTCTGGCATTTTTAAGATTACAACTCCCAGTATAGAGAGTCACTGATGCAATGTGTAAGGTGGATAAATATAAGAACATATTCTGTTTAGATTCTGACCTCTCACATGAGGTTTTCATTCTTCCCTCAGCTCTGACCTAAATCTTTCATTTCTACCTTGGACTTTTCCTAACCCAGAGCTTTTTCTATTAACACATTCTTTTTCTTCTTTGACAGCTGATGACTGCCGGCTCCTGTGCAAGTTACCGAAAGTGAAGTGCTTACGAAACGACCAGAGGGAAGGTACGCGCCTATCAGGGGACCCATCTACAGACATGGCCTTAACATTAATGGACAGGAGCTCGGAGCTTATAGTAGTTGTACTGGGAGCAGCTGATCAGCCTGATGATTTCTGATAAGAACTGACCTAAAGTTGCCTATTTCTGTTCCTGAGAAAGTTGGGTGACAACCAACATGGTGGTCAGTGCATTTACAATGAGTGTTGTAATTCTTTTCTTGTTTCTGAGTGTAATATGAATGAAGCAATACACCCCCCCCCCCTCCTGGATTCCTGTACATTAGTGTGGATTTGCTTTGCAGGAGTTTAGAAAAACCAAATGAAGCTTTTATGAAGCATTGGTTCTTGTTTATTTTCCCAGCATATATACTTTAGCAAGCTTTTTTTAATATATTCTTCCAGTGCCTCCACAATGCAACAATTAGAAGAGTTTGAAATGTGGTGCAGCTAAACTCAACTACACTGCCGCTCCCAAACACTGACTGGTGCAGGCGGTTAGACCAGGAGATCAGAGCTGTATACTTACATCTCACACACTGAGACACCTAAGCTGTGATGGGGGCGTGTTCTTTATCTGCTGTGTTGCCACCTACTTATGATTGGTCAGCATCATACAGGGGTAAGAAGTACACGCCCCCCCCAGTTATAACTGTCTGACAACACCCACTTGAACTTAAAAAAAATAAATAGAAGTACTCAAATAAAAAAATGTTTTGTTCCGCTCTGCAGCCACTATTACAACATGGAACATTTCTGAAAGACCCTCTTCAAAGTGTACCTGTCTTTTCACACCACAGTGTGATAATTGAAAAGTCCAAGGTGTAAAAGAAAGATTTAGGTCAGAGCTGAGGGTAGAATGAAAACCTGCTGAAAAGCATAACTATCCTCACAGCAAGGTAAAACTGTTTGAGGTGCAGATAACAGTCTAAAATGACCAGGAACTGTCCCAATTCTCATGCTCTTTAACTGATTCCTCTCTAATAGCATTCTGCCTGCACTATAAGTGCAGGAACTTCCCTTTCTTCACTTACCAGCATGCACTGTTTCTGTGTTGTGAAACGGCTTGCCTGTTCTGAACTGAAAATACCCTCTCTGCTATGTCTGTATGCAATTTGACAGACAGGAGAGGAGGCGCAAAAAAAGCAAAGACCCCACCTCCACCTCCTTTTGAAAGACAAAGACCCGCCCCCACTTCCTGTAGAAATACAAAGACCTGCCCCACTTCCTGTAGAAATACAAAGACCTGCCCTACTTTCCATAGAAATACAAAGACCCGCCCCCACTTTCCATAGAAATACAAAGACCTGCCCCCACTTTCCGTAGAAATACAAAGACCTGCCCCCACTTTCTGTAGGACTAAAAAGACACACCTCCACTTCCTGTAGAAAGACAAAGACCCGCCCCCACTTCCTGTAGAAATATAAAGACCCGCCCCCACTTCCTGTAGAAATCCAAAGACCCGCCCCCACTTTCTGTAGAAATATAAAGACCCGCCCCCACTTCCTGTAGAAATCCAAAGACCCGCCCCCACTTCCTGTAGAAATATAAAGACCCGCCCCCACTTCCTGTAGAAATCCAAAGACCCGCCCCCACTTTCTGTAGAAATAGAAAGACCTGCCCCCACTTTCTGTAGGACTAAAAAGACACGCCCCCACTTCCTGTAGAAAGACAAAGACCCGCCCCCACTTCCTGTAGAAATATAAAGACCCGCCCCCACTTACTGTAGAAATCCAAAGACCCGCCCCCACTTCCTGTAGAAATATAAAGACCCGCCCCCACTTTCTGTAGAAATAGAAAGACCCGCCCCCACTTTCTGTAGAAATAGAAAGACCTGCCCCCACTTTCTGTAGGACTAAAAAGACCGGCCCCCACTTTCTGTAGAAATACAAAGACTCGCCCCCACTTTCTGTTGGACTAAAAAGACACACACCCACTTCCTGTAGAAAGACAATGACCTGCCCCCACTTCCTGTAGAAAGACAAAGACCCGCCCCCACTTCCTGTAGAGAGACAAATTCCCTTCCCCAAACCCTGTAATTCACCTCTGTGTCTCAACTATGGATTACATTAGACAACAGGCAGTAGAAAGCATTTTAGACTGAAGGGAGAAGCACTGAGACATAGTTTTGCATAGGAGCTGCATACACAAAGTAGTAGGAGATTTTTAAAGGAGCATTTCTCTCTTAGACACACTGGAACAGTAAGAACTACATTTGTAAAGCTGGTCATAGCCTTAATGCTTTATGTAAAGCGAGCAGAGCTCCACGGCCGGATGCGATGTAATAGAAAAACCCCCATAAATGTGTAACCTGCTGTTTACTTTAGTCGGAGCTTTGTTGGTTACAATGTAACGTGATTTATATTCATCGCCCCCGTCAGGAATGATTCCTTCTATGTTCTGTCTCACTTCTGGAATGTATCAGTAGATGGGAAATATTAGGATTTTATAGGCACATAAAATGTGATTTGCGCTGCGTGTCCGGATGCATTAAACATCACCGTAAAATCAGCGGCGATCTTCCTCTTACACCTTTTGGGTAATCAATCAGTTTCCGGCTTCTGATATAAAATCAATTCCTTTGTGTTTGGGAATAAATTGCACCTAACAATCGGCGTTGACTCTAATGGAGCGACACCGCCTCTCTGTGCAGCGCTGCTACATCATCCATGGGCCGGACCCCCCTCCGATAACACATCTCGTGCATATCCGTCATAAGCGCTCGCTGATGATTCATGTACAGACCACATCAAAGCAGTCGTGGGCGCACTGAGCTCGGGGTAAAACCATTTAGACAGCAAGAGTTCAATTTTTCTATCAGGAAAGGAAGTAATAATTATACATGTAAACAAAAGTGGCCTGAGTATATATCATCAATCTGTACAGGCTGCACGCTGGCCCTATATCATCCCGGCAAGACATGATCAGGCTCGTTGCATGTATATTACAGCAACCAGTTAGAAATTCTAAGTATTCTGCTACCACTAGATGGCACTATGCTACATGCTACTTATGGATGTGTTTTTGCCACAGCATCCCATGTGGTCAGACCTGGTATTGCAAGCAGAATTTATCAATAGGACACCCCACCCGGCCATTTCTCATAGGGCAGTATGTCACCATCTCTGTGCTGAACTACACCACATATTACAAGAATGATAAGATGAAGAGTAGACAAGGGATTTATGAATGTAGGATGGCAGCTTTGTCATGGAGTAGTTCAAGGCCAAGTGCATAAACGGCCAAATGCTACCAAGCGGTGTCATCATGAGATACGCCTGATATAGGAAATAATAATTCCTCTCTGCAATAGAAATATTTCATGTATCGCTGTTTTTATGATGCAGAGCTTCGAACCCTCTGAGTAGCCGGAGAGCGAAATGAGAACATTCTGTATGTCTTCGGTCACCACTAGAGGGAGCTCACTGCATTCTGTGTTGTTAGAGAGTTTATAGTGAATATCCAACTTTTATAAAACTTTTAACAACAGGTGCAAATGTTACAAAATAGATTAAAAAAAAAAGTATACTAGCTCTGTTTTGTCAATGCGCATCCGGCATTGACACTCCGGTGGTCCTCCTGTTTATTTTCAAGTAGCCAGTTTGTGACCTCTGCAGCTAATCATCGGTCTCCACTGTCACGTGTTGTACTACTGGCATCAATGGAGGATGGTAAGGCCAGTACAAGACATGCGACCGACCGCTGAGGCCACTGATTGGAGGTGATCATGTTCTGGCTCCTTGTAAAACTGTGAGAACCACCAGAGCGAGATCCCCGGGAGGCAAAGAGAAAAGCCGCTGCTGTTTTACCTCGTCTGCCCTCTAACGCCTTCGTGACTGGGTAAGTTTTGTTTGATGATATGATGATACCAAAGTTGTTTCATTTTATTTTTTTTTGTAATTTACGGTTTTTAAAAAATTCTGAAATTTGTAAAAAAAAAATTGCTTTGTTTCGTCATTTTTTTTAGACCTGTAACTTTTTATTTTTCTGTTTTTCCATAGAGAGCTGCAGGTTATACAGTTATAGTTTTGCCATTTGTATTTTTCCATTATTTTTCAAGACAAGAAGCCCCAAATTCTGGTATATTTTTTTCTTGTTTACCGTACAGGTGAAACCATTTTATATTTTAAATTATGAGACTTTTATGGACACAATGATATTGTAACGGGTCTGGGAGGCGGAACCTCTGAGCAACTATACAAGGGGGTGGTCCTTGTAAGGAAGCTGGTGGCTCCTAGGGAAGACGGGCAGGTAGTCACGGCAAGTGACAGGGACAGTCTCTGGGTAGAAGGGCAGGTAGTCACGGCAAGTGACAGGGACAGTCTCTGAGTAGAAGGACGGGTACTCATGGCAAGTGACAGGGACAGTCTCTGGGTAGAAGGACAGCAGGCAGGTAGCTGGTGAGCGCTCCCAGGTGAGCGGGCAAGAGTCTCTGGACGGGCAGGTGGTCACGGCAAGTGACGGCAGAGCCTCCAGGTAGGCTAGCAGGCAGGTAGCAGGTGAGTGCTCCCAGGTGAGCAGGCAAGAGTCTCTGGACAGGCAGGTGGTCACGGCAAGTGACGGCGGAGCCTCCAGGTAGGCTAGCAGGCAGGTAGCAGGTGAGCGCTCCCAGGTGAGCGGGCAAGAGTCTCTGGACAGGCAGGTGGTCACGGCAAGTGACGGCGGAGCCTCCAGGTAGGCTAGCAGGCAGGTAGCAGATGAGCGCTCCCAGGTGAGCGGGCAGGCTGGTCCATAGACAGACTGACAGGTGTCGGAAGGCAGACCGTCGGACCGCAGGCTTGCAAGCAGGTAAACGGATATCAGGCAGGTATCAAGCAGGAATCTGGCAGGTGACTGGCAGGTGTAATGCAGCAGCTTGTTAGCATTACTGTAAATGGTCCAGGATGTGTTTACCGGACCATGTACCTTCCCCTTTAACTGACTGGTCACATGACTGTGACATCACACAGGTCCTGTCAGTATGTGGCTGTCTGTGCACAGCATATATAAACCCTGCTTAATTTGAGACAGGTGTGTTTGGTGTGAGAGGCGTGAGGCCTGTTCCCCATGTGTGTGGGATACCATGAAGCCTGGCAGCCTGAAGGCAAAGACTGGATCCTGTGCGGATGCTAGTGGCCTTGGAAGGCAGCGGCTTTGGAGTGAAGCCTGGTACCTGAAGGATCGAGCCTGGATCCTGTGTGGATGTCAGTGGCCTTTGAGGGAGAGCCGGCTGGAGACCCCCACCTGGGAAGCCGCAGAGCCACAGTGGTGGCAGAGTAACGGACTGAGACAGCTAAACCCGGCAAAGGTAATACCCTGTGCTATATGGACATTGTGATATGAACATTGCTACTTTATTACCTTGCAGTAAGCTGTAACCTGGAGCAAGTGGGCCGGTGTGCCACTTGGCTCATGAATTGTGATGTGTGTAATATGCCGGTCTGCCACTTGAGAAGCTCCCGGAGGTGATAGGTGTAAACATGCCGGGAGTATACTAAGATGGACTGTGTGACTAGCGGTTTATGCCGAAATAATAAACTGCATTGTGGTGAAAAACGTAAAGACATTGCACGTGTGCATTGATTGACGCAGCGAAGCGTGTTACCCCCAGTATGATGACTAGCGCTGCCTTACACAGGTAACAGGCAGGAATCTGGCAGGTGTCTGGCAGGTAACTGGTAACGGGATCTGAGGGCTGAAGCAGAGTGAAGGCTTTGCAACAACATTGCTCGGGCACCTCCATTTTGGAGGAGGTGCCTTATATATGGTGAGGTCCTCCGGCCATTGGCCGGGGACTCCTTAGGACGGCGCGCGCGGCCCCTTTAAGAGAGGGGGAGCGCGCGCCCTAAGCACAGTGGCCGGGAAGCAGCGCGCGCTGCCAGCAGAGCGGGAGGAGGACGCCGGGCACGGAGTGGAGAGGTGAGGGGAACAGCGTCCCTGCCTAGCAGGAGGCAGGGACGCCGACGCTACAGATATCAAATACAAACATGCTTTTTTTTTAATTTCTTCCATTTTAGAATGGGAAAAAGGGGGAGATTTGAAGTTTTAGATTTTTAAGTACGTTTTTTTAAACTTATTTCACATTTTCACAGACACTACCCCCTGGGGACTCGAACCTGCGATCGATTGGTAGCTTGTACAATAAACTACAATACCTCAGCCTAGCTTCAGTCTTGGCTTCATATGAGTATAAAGAAGGGGGCCACAGGGGCTTTCAGCTGGCATGGTAATCCATCGGCATCCTACAATTTTGTTGTATGGGACCGACTGGAGAGAAAATGCAGCCTTGCAGATCCCAGTATCCCATCGCTTAAGTGTCGCTGTCAGCATCTAAATAAACAGCAGCAATCAAAGTTTGCTCTGATCGCGCCTGGAATAGACAGATTCCTGCAACTGGGGAGAGGAGGAATCATAGGCTTGAAACTTTATTGGGGGACAACCACACGAAGTGAAAGGAGAGGGGTTGAGTCATCTTCTCCAACGACTCATTGACCATGATGGAAAAGTCTCTGAAATAATTGCAAAATGAGCCGGTTCCTGGCAAGTCAAACAGCATCCTTAAAACAGTCCAGTTCTCCTGGGTGGCCCCAACCGAATGAACTCTGGGGAATTGACACAAAGTACCGATTGGTGCAATAGACTCTACCTGGGTACAATGTCTTTGAAAGTAAGATTCATCAATGACATTTCCTCCACAAATGGACACAGGTTGTAGGCGGCATGAATGGCCGGACGGGCACTCCTTGCTGTATCTCCATCCATGACAAGTCCTTGTGCCCGTTGGTCAGTCTACTAGTCTACCAGAAGACACATTAGTCCATACAGTCTTCATCATGTCATTAGGGAGCCCTAGAGTAGACTCTGTTACATAGTTTGCTCTCATGATCTCGTGGATGGACTTGGGTTTCCACAAGTTGGGTTTAAGGGCCACCAGTTGGCGCTCCCTCACAAACCAAACAACGGCACCGTAGAATCAGCGGGTTGTCCATTTTTAACAGTAGAAGTCCCACCTGTCCTAGCCGAGCCCCTGCCACAGGGGAAGATGCCAGACATTGGCCCTCCTGGCGGAGTCTTTTTACTCCCAGAGTCCTGTGATACAATCACACACAAAAGACTGTGGGGATATTCTGTCCCGTCCCCGCTTATCTCCTTGTAAATGATTTTTCACTTCAATTTGTCCATTTTGAAACAAATCTGCCTCAATATAATAAGACTATTGTTCTACTAAGAAAGCGTTAGGTTCCCTACAAGTTTCTAATATAAGACCAAAATTTGCCCCAGATCTGTTGACTTGGCCGTAGGATGCGACGGACTACTCGACTGTCACCGACTACTCAGCCGGAAACCTTGGATGTCAGTCTCCTCTTCTGAAATCATTGGAATTGGATGATTGTCTAATAGAATTCATAGAAATTAAATTTTTTTCTTTTTAAAGAAAAAATTAATACAAAGTGCAGACGTGTTAATTCTGGGATAAAACATGAGGCTTCACAGTAAATTCTGCTCTTCTATACGTCCTCCCATGTACGAGACATCAGGCGCTGACATTACTGACCCTCCAGCGAGGAGAGCGCCGTATCAATCAGGTTGTCAAATGAAACATGCTTCATTCCCTGTATCCGTGACCCCCGGACACTCGGCCATCTGTCCATCTGTAGCTGCTGGTGGGTATCAGTATCTAACACTAATTAACCATTTCACTACCCTAGACCACCAGGGCTACAGGCTGTAACTTCTCCACTATCCGAAACCACCAGGGTTACAGATATTAACCCATGCATGACTTTAGACCAACAGAGCTACATGCATTAACCCCTGCACTAACCTAGACCACCATGGCTACAGGCATTAACCTCTCCACTACACTAGACCACCAGGGATACATTAATCCCTCCTATACCCTAGACAGCTAGGAATACCGACATTAGCTCCTCCTATACCTTAGACCACTAGGAATATAGCCATTAGCCCCTCCTATACCTTAGACCACTAGGAATATAGGCGTTAGCCCCTCCTATACCTTAGACCACTAGGAATACAGGCATTAGCCCATACATGACGCTAGAATGCAGGAATTAACCAGTCCACTCCCCTAGACAACCAAGGATACAGGCGTTAATGTCTCTACTACCCTACACCACAAGGTATACAGACATTAACCCCTCCACAACTCTAGACCACCAGGGATACAGGAATTAACCCTCCACTACTTTTGACTATCAATGATACAGCATTAACCCATCCTATACCCCAGACCACCAGGGAAGCAAACATCAACCCATTTACTAACCTAAAAGAGTAGTTAACAGCTGTCAGCAACTCATGAGCATGACCACTAACTAGTGATGAGCGAGCACTAAAATGCTCGAGTACTCGTTGCTCGGGTCGAGCACATTGGAATATTCGGGTGCTCGACCCGAGCAACGAGCCCAATGTAAGTCTATGGGAAACTTGAGCATTTTTCTGGCGGCTCCCCCGGCGGTCTGCAGAGGGCCTAAATATTGCCCAAATCGATGGGAACAGTGCTCAAATGACATGGGGACAGCATGGGAAAGACCCCTGGAAACATTTCTGACTCCCAGGTCACTGCTGTCAGCAACGTTGTCAGAGGTATTACGCCACTTTTACGGATTCGCAATAAAACATACAATAACAAAACCAAAATGGATTTTCCTGGGAAATATGTTAAGGAACATCCTTTCCATGACATGTACAATGTATATAAGCAAAATAAATAACCAAAAACAAAAATACTCCTCCACACCTTGGGCTATGTCCACACGTAGCATTTTTGATGCGTTTTTGCACTTTTGCATTGCTTTCAACCAAAACAAATGCATTCACCGGGAAATGTCATTTTAACATTTTACAACCTTATTTGGCCATGTGGTGTGTGACACATCATCAGACACATGCATACAGTGCTGAAAAGACATGTGAACAGCATGGGGAGGACCTCTGGAAGCATTTCTGACTCCCAGGTCACTGCCTAAAAGTGTGCCCATCATAAGTGATCCTTGGCGCATGCGAAGATGCCTCCCGCCATGAACCTGTCGTTGCAGACTTTCAACAATCACCGTCCACGTCCTTGTCCCAGTGCAGCGTTCAGTTGTCCCTACCCCATTCCTTGGAATGCAAGCGCAAGTATGCAGCCAGCCACCCACCCACAGGCTGCAATACTATACTGCCAAATTTTTGACAGCTGCTTGCACTTGAAATGTGGCCTTTTAGACTCGTGGAGGCGGAAGCTGTCCACAATCTTATGGCGGCGGCGACCGGGTATCCATACTCTGTCCCCAGCCACCACTATTTGTCCCGATGTTGTCTCCGCCTTCCACAAGCATGGGTCCCACAACATTAACCGTGCCCTCCCCAGTGCACTTACTGGGAAGGACCGCCTAACCACAAACACGTGGTCAAGTGAATGTGGCAAGGGACAGTACGGAGCCAGTCCACAGCTTGTCAGTGAGTTGTATTTCACCACAGCCATATTCTTTAGCTTGGTGAAAGGACTTGGGAAACCATATCTACTCCAGCTGTCATTTCTCCCAGGAAGTCCTCTAAAGCTGCTTTCACTTGAAATGTGGCCTTTTAGGCTCGTGGAGGCGGAAGCTTTTCACAACCTCATGCCGGCGGTGGTCGGGTGTCCATACTCGGTCCCCAGCTGCCACTATTTCTCCTGGTATCGTCTCCGCTTTCAACAAGCACGGGTCCCACAACATTACCCGTGCCCTCCCCAGTACACTTACTGGGAAGGACTGCCTAACCACAAAAACGTGGACAGGTGACTGTGGCCAGGGACGGTATGGAGCCAGTCCACAGCTTTTTTTGCTGAGTTGTATTTAGCTCGTTGAAAGGACTGGCATAGAGGGAAACCGTATCTACCCTGCATGTCATTTCTCCCAGGAAGTCCTCTAATGCAGCTTGTTGCAGAAACAATGGCAGCCAGTCCAACATCAACTCGCACTTGTCGGTGGTGCTTTGACACACAAACATCTTTCTTTGCACGTTTAATTTCATTACTACAGAGTTGGGCAATGACCTGATCTGCAATGCGGTTTGAGAAATAACATGCATAAGCATGTCCGATCCACATTAAAAAAGCAGCCATAGAGTGTCCGGGAACCTTCCCCCACACTTTTCTTAGCCAGGGCTGCTTCTCGGCAGGGTTGGACGGGCCCACCAGAAAACCAGAGACTCCTCCGGTGGACCCTGGCTTCTCCTTTAGGAGAGTTCATAGTGCCGAGGTGAGGCCATGATGATGATAGAGGCCACCATCTGCTTAGTTTTCTGTTACTTGGAATGCAAGCGCAAGTATGCAGCCAGCCACCCACCCACCCAAAGGCCGCAACACTAAACTGCCAGATTTCTGGGCAGCTGCTTGCACTTGAAATGTGGCCTTTTAGGCTCGTGGAGGCGGAAGCTTTTCAGAACCTCATGCCTCATGTCCATAATCAGTCCCCAGCCGCCAATATTTCTCCCGGTGTTGTCTCCGCCTTCTACAAGCGCAGGTCCCTGAACATTACTGCTGGTACTTTTCTGTGGGAATCTGCTTGCCTCCTACCAGCTTGGAATATTTTCAGTAAACTATGGTACGACGCCATGGTATTAGCAGTGCCTCCAGTACCAGTAGTGAAGCCATCCCCAGTTTCCTTCTTAAGAATTTTATTTGGTAGACTGAGTGGCTGCCCAAATACATTAGTTTCTCACAAAGGAGCTGAAGATACAGGGCAGTAGGTGCAAGTTTCTCCAGCCTGTTAGATATCAGAGGGTGAACGGCAGCACATTGGATCAGTTATTAGCACTGAAGTCTTGCAGCTCTGGGATCCTGGGTTTTCACCTCAGTAAAAAAGCAGCCATAGAGTGTCCAGGAACCTTCCCACACACCTTTCTTAGCCAGGACTGCTTCTCGGCAGGGTTGGATGGTCCCACCAGAGAATCCTCTGGTGTGCCTTGGCTTCTACATCGGGAGAGTTCATGATGGTGCTAACTTTTGCAGCTGCTATGGGGCTCTTGAGCGGGGGAGAAAGGTGAGCCCTCAGAATCAAATCCTCTGGTGGGCACAATGTTTTTCAATCTGAAACAGCTTCTCAGTGGGAGTTGTATTCAACCACAGCCATATTCTTTAGCTCGGTGAAAGGACTGGCATAGAGGGAAACCGTATCTACTGTCATTTCTCCGTCACCAGGTTCCGCCCATTGTTACACACGAACATGCCTGGCTGTATGTTCAGCGGTGAGAGCCACAGATCAGGCTGCTGTGTTACAGCTTTCAACAACTCTGTAGCGCTGGGCGGTTTGTCACCTAAGCATTAAGCATGTTATCTTCAGCACAGCCTGTTGCCGCTTGGCCAAGGCAGTGCTGCAGTGCTTTCAGCTTGTGACTGATGTGGTCATTTCGGAGATGGAGGAGGAGGTGCATGAGCTGAACAGTTTTGACAATAATGTTTATCCAGGCCAAATGCGCATTTGGCCTGGATGAACATTATTGTCAAAATCTCCTTCCTATGATAACCCGAGCAGGGCTATTGAATAGTCACCAGGTGTATTCAGCAAACCAACTGAAAGGAGAAAATCCCTTTCTTTGTGATCCTTAGATATCAGTAAGCTGAATTGAAAGACCAAATAAAGGTGAGTGCAAAAGACCATTATAAATATTCATATTACCGCCATATACTACACTTAGATTGGTGCGCACTCTGTCTTCCTTTCTCTCTTTTTTTGTGGAGATATGAGCTGAACAATGTGATTACATTGAGGTTACATTGGCGACTCTGTTTTTTATACTGAAAAAAGATCCTACTGTTTGTTTTTTTACGTTCTTTTTTTAAGACAAATGTCATTTTAACATTTTACAACCTTATCTGGCCATGTAGTATGTGACACATCATCAGACACATCCTGTTTCATTTATGATGGAGGGACTCTGAAAATCACAAAGCCTATTTTTATAGGGCCATCAGACGGCCCTTACTATTCTTAAAATGCCAGCAGTTGGCCCTCGCTATTGTTAGAGAGCCATCAGCCGGCTATGCTTTGTTGTTCCATTTTTAACAAGTGGGTCTCCTATACTGTTATTGCGTATCCAGTGACTGCAAGGGCTGCCAAAAATTTGGATGCAATCCAATACCCCTTTGAAGAGACATAGAGGAGGGTCTCAGTAAAAAAAATGTTCCCATTATAAAGGAGCAGGTCTCCTATAGTGGTAATGCCCATGCTGTGACTGCAAGGGCTGCCAAAATTTGGGAAAAACCTCACTAAGAAGTTAAAGACACATAGAGCTGGGCCACAGTAATGACATGTTTCCATTACAAAGGAGCGGGTGTGCTATACAGTTATAGGGTATGCAGTGAGTCCAACGGCTGACCAAATTTAGGAAAAATCCCACTAAGAATTTAAAGACACACAGAGCAGGGCCACAGTAACGAGTGTGACATGTTCCCATTAGAAAGGAGAGGGTCCCCTATACTTATAATGCCCATGTACCAAGTGTATGGGCTGACAAACATTTAGCCCTGGGGGCTATACATGAACATATCGTATACATTTTTTTTTTTTACTGGCATCATAAAGACCCTTTAAAAAAATTATGTGGGTGTTGCATCACAGACCACGGTCACCCTGGTAATATGGTGGTGGAGGATGAGGATGAGGAGAAGGAGGAGGACAAGAGCAAATAGACAAAATCAGCGTATACCCATGTCTGGGTGTGAAGAGGTGCAAGGGAATACACCTGACAGGTGGATGCGCTTATCAGTTATAATTCCACCAGCGGCACTAAAAACCCACTCTGATAAAACACTGGCGGCAGGTCAGGCCAGGATCTCCAAGTCGTAGAGAGAGCCAGTTCATTCCACGTATCCAGCTTGGATACCCAATAATTATAAGGCACAGAGGAATCACGGAGGATGTTGGTACGGTCGGCAAGGTACTCCCTCAGCATCTTCCCAAACTTTGCACTCCTTGTGAGAGTACCCCATGCCTTAGGGCCTCTGCGATGGGATGGGCTTAGAAAACTCTCCCAGAACTTTGACAGTGTTCCCCTGCCTCTACTGGATTGAAGTTGTGTGTCTCTCGCCGGTACTCCTTGGTTGTCCAAAGAACTGTGACCTCTGCCGCCAGTGTTTTCAGATGGGAATTTTTTTAATAGTTCCCCAACAAGGGCCTTCTGGTATTGCCCCATTTTTGTAGACCTATCCGCCTCAGGAATAAGAGATATAAAGTTCTCCTTGTAGCGTGGGTCTAGAAGTGTCACCAACCAGTAATGACTGTCACCCAAAATTTTGAGAACGCGAGGGTCATGGGAAAGGCAGCGTAACATAAACTCAGCCATGCGTGCCAGACTGCTAACAG
Organism: Phyllobates terribilis; assembly: GCF_046119375.1. Classification (NCBI taxonomy): domain Eukaryota; kingdom Metazoa; phylum Chordata; class Amphibia; order Anura; family Dendrobatidae; genus Phyllobates; species Phyllobates terribilis. Next base: position 680,718,312 of record NW_027362763.1, on the reverse strand, counting down.
GCAAGACTTCCATGTCCGCACCAAGAGGATGACTGACCATGCTCTCCTCCAGCTCCTCCTCCTTCTCCTCCTCCTCTCTGTCCTCTGGCCATCCACGCTGAACAGATGGTATGACAGTTGTGCAGGTAGTACCATCTATAGCGCATGAAACTAGCTCCTGTTCTTCCTCCTCTTCCTCATTGTGTAACGGGTCCGGGAGGCGGAACCTCTGAGCTACTATACAAGGGGGCGGCCCTTGTAAGGGAGCGGGTGGCAGTCTCTGGGTGAACGGACAGGGAGTTACGGCAAGTGGTCAGGGCAGTCTCTGGGTAAGGGGTAGGTACGACCTGGGATGGCAGAACCTACGGGTAGGCTAGCAGGCAGATGGTAGACATGTGCTCCCAGGTGAGCAAGCGAGAGTCTCTGGAATAGCAGGTGGTCACGGCACGTGACGGCGGAACCTCCGGGTAGGCTAGCAGGCAGATGGTAGACGTGTGCTCCCAGGTGAGCAAGCGAGAGTCTCTGGAATAGCAGGTGGTCACGGCACGTGACGGCGGAACCTCCGGGCTGGCAGGCAGGTAGGTAACGGAGAAGCGCTCCCAGGTGAGCGGGCAATAGTCTCTGGAATAGCTGGTGGTCACCGCACGTGACAACGGAACCTCCGGGCTGGCAAGCAGGCAGATAACGGAGAAGCGCTCCCAGGTGAGCGGGCAAGCTGGTCCATAGACAGACTGACCGGAGTAGTAAGGCAGACCGTCGGACCTCAGGCAAGCAGGCAGGTAACAAGTATTCAGGCAGGACTCAGGCAGGTAACTGGCAGGTAACTAACAGGAAACTGGCAGGAAACTGGCAGGTAACTGGCAACGGGACCTGAGGGCTGAAGCACAGGTGAGACACAGGTGCAAACAACATTGCTCGGGCACCTCCATTTTGGAGGAGGTGCCTTATATATGATGAAGTCCTCCGGCCATTGGCCGGGGACTCCTTAGGACGGCGCGCGCGGCCCCTTTAAGAGGAGGGGAGCGCGCGCGCGCGCGCCCTAAGCACAGGGGCCGGGAAGGAGCGCGCGCTGAGAGCAGAGCGGGAGGAGGACGCCGGGAAGGAGCGCGCGCTGACAGCAGAGCGGGGAGAGGACGCCGGGCACGGAGCAGAGCGGTGAGGGGAGCAGCGTCCCTGCCTAGCAGAGGGCAGGGACGCCAGCGCTACAGTACCCCCCCCTTTAGGCCCCCCCTTTTTTAGGCCAGACAGAAATTTAGCTAGGATGAGAGGGGCATGGATGTTCTCCCGGGGCTCCCACGTTCTCTCCTCAGGACCAAACCCCTTCCAATCTACCAGAAAAAAGGTCTTTCCTCTTACCCTTTTGGTGGCAAGAATGTTCTCTACCTCAAACTCGTCCTCAGCAGAAACCGGAGCAGGAGGCGTACCTGTAGACTTGGAAAAAGAGTTAAGCACCACAGGTTTGAGGAGAGACACATGGAAGGAGTTAGGGATCCGTAAGTTGGCCGGGAGTTTCAATTTATAGGCCACCGGGTTGATCTGACTGATGACCTCCAGTGGGCCGATGAACCGAGGCCCTAACTTATAGGAAGGGATCTTGAGCCGGACATATTTGGACGAGAGCCAGACTTTATCCCCAGGGCGGAATTGAGGAGGGTCCAGACGTTTTTTGTCAGCGTGTCTTTTCATACGCTCGGATGACAGAAGGAGTGCGGACCGGGTACTCTTCCATATGGAGGAAAATTTGTTAACAAGAGATTCCGCAGCCGGATTGTCCGCCGAGGTGGAGACGGGAAACGGGATCCGAGGATGCTGACCGTAGACTACAAAAAACGGGGATTTGGAGGAAGACTCGCTCTCGTGATTGTTGTACGAGAATTCGGCCCATGGCAGGAGATCCACCCAGTCAGAATGGTGGGCATTAACGAAGTGCCGAAGGTAACTGGTCAGGTTCTGATTGATCCGCTCCACTTGACCATTAGACTGTGGGTGGTAAGCGGAGGAGAAGTCCAGGGAGACGTCCAGCAATTTACAAGTGGCTCTCCAGAAACGGGAAGTGAACTGTACCCCACGATCCGACACGATGTGACGGGGCAGGCCATGAAGACGGAAGATGTGGCGGATAAAGTCTTTAGCCAGCTCGGGTGCAGACGGAAGACCTGGCAGTGGAATGAAGTGAGCCATCTTGGAGAAGCGGTCAGCGACCACCCAAATGACCGTACAACCGGCAGAGACGGGTAGATCAGTAATGAAGTCCATCGCTATATGCTGCCAGGGGGCAGCAGGTACTGGCAGAGGTAGGAGGCGGCCGGCCGGCAGGTGTCTCGGAACTTTGTTGCGGGCGCAGGACACACAGGCAGAAACAAAGTCTATTACATCCTTGTGCAAGTTAGGCCACCAGTAGTGCCGGGTAATAAGCTGGAGGGTCTTTTTCTGACCGGCGTGGCCAGCTAGTTTAGACGAATGACCCCAGTGTAGGATCTTCTCCCGATCAGGTACTGGTACGAACGTCTTACCAGGAGGAAGATGATTTAGACTCACGGGAGCCACCTGCATTACTCTGGCGGGATCGATGATATGTTTCGGATCCTCCTCGAGATCAGACACCAGAAAGGACCGAGACAAGGCGTCCGCCTTGACGTTTTTGTCAGCCGGGCGAAAATGAAGGACAAAATCAAAACGAGCAAAAAACAAGGACCACCGGGCTTGGCGCGGGTTAAGTCTCTGGGCATGCTGAAGGTAAGCCAAGTTCTTGTGGTCAGTGTAAATTATTACCGGGTGAAGAGCCCCCTCGAGCAGGTAACGCCACTCCTCCAATGCCAGTTTGATGGCCAATAACTCTCGGTCTCCTATGGAATAGTTGCGCTCAGAGGAGGAGAAGAGTTTAGAGAAGAAGCCACAAGTTACCATCCTCCCGGAAGATGATTTTTGAGTAAGTACCGCTCCGGCTCCAGAGGAGGAGGCGTCAACTTCCAGGAAGAACTGCTTGTTGCCATCTGGGCGATGCAGCACCGAGGCGGAAGAGAAGGCCTGTTTAAGGGAAAGAAAGGCCTCCTCTGCTTCGGGTGGCCACTCTTTGGGATTAGTACCTTTACGGGTGAGCGCAGAAATTGGGGCCGTCCGGGAAGAGAAGTGTGGTATGAAGAGGCGGTAGTAGTTGGCGAAGCCCAGGAATCGCTGAATGGCCTTCAACCCCTCCGGTCGGGGCCATTTCTCGATGGCAGACAGTTTCTCAGGATCCATTTGTAGGCCGGTCTGAGAGATAATGTAGCCCAGAAACGGAAGCGAGGTCTGCTCAAAGAGGCACTTCTCAAATTTAGCGTAGAGATGGTTCTGCCTTAGCCTGAGCAGGACCTGACGAACGTCCCTCCGGTGAGTCTGGAGATCCGGAGAGAAGACCAAGATGTCGTCCAGGTACACCACTACGCAGGAGTAGAGAAGGTCCCGGAAGATGTCATTGACCAACTCTTGAAAGACGGCAGGAGCGTTACAGAGACCAAAGGGCATTACCAGGTATTCATAGTGGCCGTCCCGGGTGTTGAATGCCGTCTTCCATTCATCCCCCTGACGAATACGAACCAGGTTGTACGCCCCACGAAGGTCCAATTTGGTGAAGATCCTAGCCCCCCTCAGACGATCAAATAATTCTGGAATGAGCGGAAGGGGGTACTTATTCTTCACCGTGATCAGGTTTAGGCCTCTATAGTCTATACAGGGACGGAGAGAGCCGTCCTTCTTTTTGACAAAAAAGAAGCCTGCTCCCGCCGGGGAGGTAGATTTCCGGATGAATCCTCTGGCCAGATTCTCCTCAATATATTCGGACATTGACCGGGTCTCAGCAGCGGATAAAGGATAGATACGCCCACGGGGAGGAGTAGTACCGGGTAGCAGATCGATGGGACAGTCGTATGGTCTATGTGGTGGTAATGTCTCTGCCTCCTTTTTATTAAAGACATCTGCATAAGACCAATAAGGAATCGGAAGTCCAGGTAGATTAGCTGGGGTAGGAGAGGGACGGACGGGATGGACGGGAACAAGGCAGGTTTTATGACAGTCTTGTCCCCAGCGAAGGACCTCTCCGGTTTGCCAGTCTAACACGGGTGCATGTCTCTGGAGCCAGGGCAGACCTAGCAAGAGGGCGTGAGAGAGTCCAGGCAGAACATGAAAGGAGATACTTTCAGAATGCAGCATTCCCACCTGCAGGGTAATGGATTCGGTGATGAGTTGAATGGGGCGAGGTAAGAGGCCCCCATCCACGGCAGCGACAGACAAGGGTACAGCCAGAGGTTTGGTGGGGATGCGGTATTTCTCAACCAGGGACTGTGAAATAAAGTTCCCGGCTGCTCCAGAGTCAAGTTGGGCTAGTTCGAAATAACGGTTCTCCCCGTAGATGATCGAAACAGACAACAGCAGGGATGGAGAGGATTTATTCTTGTCTAGGTGGACCTCTCTGAGCGAACCTAGACACAGGCGTTTCCCGACCTCTCCGGGCAGGCACGGATCCGGTGCTCCTTACTACCACAGTAGAAGCAGCTCCCCTCAGCACGGCGTGAGTCCTGTCGGGTTTTGACCATCTTGGTCTGGTCGACCTGCATAGGCTCAAGAGAGTGTACCTGGGGAGAGATGGAGGGAATGACGGGTTTCTGGGAAGTAGGAGCTAAACGTGGAATCCTTCTCTCACGGGTGACCTCTTTGGCACGCTCCTGGAACCGTAGGTCAATCCGGGTGGCAAAGGTTATCAGATCATCGAGAGAGGTAGGAATGTCCCGACCAGCAAGTTCATCTTTAATACGACCGGACAGACCCTCCCAGAAGACGGATACCAGAGCGTCGTTATCCCAGGCCAGCTCCGAGGCAAGAGTGCGGAACCGTATGGCATATTGGCCCACGGTGAGACCCTCCTGACGGAGGCGTAGCAGAGAGGATGCGGATGAGGTCTTCCGTCCGGGTTCGTCGAAGACTTTCCGGAAAGCCGAGAGAAAAGCAGGCAAGTTGGACACCAGGGGGTCTCCTCTCTCCCATAGAGGATTTAGCCAGGCCAGGGCCTCCCCGGTGAGATGGGACATGATAAAGGCAATTTTGGCCCGGTCGGAATTAAACTGATGGGACAAAAGTTCAAAGTGCAGGGTGCACTGATTTATGAAGCCCCGAGCCTGGACGGAGTCGCCTCCGAAGCGAGGAGGTGCAGACAGCCGGGGACCGGGATAGGTTACCATGGTATTAGTGGGTAGCGGAGCTGCCGGGTTGCGAGTCATGGTACTGGCAGTGGCTGCAGGTGGTGCAGTCAGAGTGTCCAGGCGAGTCTTGACATTCCGCAGGTGACCCAGGATGGACTCCTGTTGGGACCCTTGACGGGACAGTTCATGACACAGGTCCGTGAGCGAGGGAGCTTGGGTGCCACCGGGTTCCATGGCCCGAGCAAACTGTAACGGGTCCGGGAGGCGGAACCTCTGAGCTACTATACAAGGGGGCGGCCCTTGTAAGGGAGCGGGTGGCAGTCTCTGGGTGAACGGACAGGGAGTTACGGCAAGTGGTCAGGGCAGTCTCTGGGTAAGGGGTAGGTACGACCTGTGATGGCAGAACCTCCGGGTAGGCTAGCAGGCAGATGGTAGACGTGTGCTCCCAGGTGAGCAAGCGAGAGTCTCTGGAATAGCAGGTGGTCACGGCACGTGACGGCGGAACCTCCGGGTAGGCTAGCAGGCAGATGGTAGACGTGTGCTCCCAGGTGAGCAAGCGAGAGTCTCTGGAATAGCAGGTGGTCACGGCACGTGACGGCGGAACCTCCGGGCTGGCAGGCAGGTAGGTAACGGAGAAGCGCTCCCAGGTGAGCGGGCAATAGTCTCTGGAATAGCTGGTGGTCACCGCACGTGACAACGGAACCTCCGGGCTGGCAAGCAGGCAGATAACGGAGAAGCGCTCCCAGGTGAGCGGGCAAGCTGGTCCATAGACAGACTGACCGGAGTAGTAAGGCAGACCGTCGGACCTCAGGCAAGCAGGCAGGTAACAAGTATTCAGGCAGGACTCAGGCAGGTAACTGGCAGGTAACTAACAGGAAACTGGCAGGTAACTGGCAACGGGACCTGAGGGCTGAAGCACAGGTGAGACACAGGTGCAAACAACATTGCTCGGGCACCTCCATTTTGGAGGAGGTGCCTTATATATGATGAAGTCCTCCGGCCATTGGCCGGGGACTCCTTAGGACGGCGCGCGCGGCCCCTTTAAGAGGAGGGGAGCGCGCGCGCGCCCTAAGCACAGGGGCCGGGAAGGAGCGCGCGCTGAGAGCAGAGCGGGAGGAGGACGCCGGGAAGGAGCGCGCGCTGACAGCAGAGCGGGGAGAGGACGCCGGGCACGGAGCAGAGCGGTGAGGGGAGCAGCGTCCCTGCCTAGCAGAGGGCAGGGACGCCAGCGCTACACATTGTCACCCAATCCACGTTGGGATGAGATGAGGCTGGGCTGTGTGTATGGTTCCTTGCTCCATCTCATCGTGCTCCGCCTACAATGCATCCTCTTTGATTGTGAGCAGAGAGTGTAGCACCCTGAGGATTCGGCTGCTACAGGGGTATTGCACCTCAACCCAGAGGTGTGATATTCCACTCCCGGGTAAGGAAGGAGTGTGGAACTGAGCTCAGATAGACTGCATGCACTACATACATCCCATTCCAGAGGAGCAGGCCGACGGTACTCCCACTTAGAAATGTGCAGGTACAACCGAGCCTGTTCCTGGCTGGAGTGGGAGGGGGGTGGTACATCCCATGTAGTGTAGGGGCAGATAGGGGGAGCAGTCTGGGTAGTGATAGGAGCTCATTGGGTGCTGGTCACCTGAGCTCACACATAGAGGGATATATAAGGAGGGCACCAACTTAGATCAGGGTCAGACGCTGAGAACAAGTCAGTTGGAGAGAGAGAAGGAAACAGCAGCCCTGGAGAGAGAGAGAGGAGAAAGAAAGAGAAAGACCCAGAGGGGGAAGACTGAAGGGACCCAAGAACCCAAATTAGAGCACCGGGTGAGGAGTCAGCAAGAGGGTACCGGAACCCAAGCTGGTGGGGGCAAAAACAATCCCCAGCCAGAGACCGGAGACCGTGGGCAGTGTCTGTCACGGTCACCTACCACATTCACCCCGAAGGCACACCACGTGAAGGGTCAGGGAACCCAGGGCCAAGGGTGTCCCAAAAGAAGGCCCGAGGGAGCTGGACCTAGGTGAATCCCTGGTGGGGACGGCTGAAGAAAGGACAGAGGGAGAGCTCAGGGCCACGCTCCGGACTTGTTTGGGGGTTGGCTGGATCCAGGACCTGGTGGACGCAGCACGGCTCGGGTGGTCACTAGCAGCTGGAGTGACCGAAACATCAGCAGTAAGTAAACTCCCTTAACTGCACAACCCGAGTCTGTCTTCATTGCCGGCTGCACCACACCACCACAACCCCCATCCTCTGCGCCTGTCCCCTCTGAGGCTATACCCCTCCCGTTGGGGGTTATCCCACCAAGCTGCGCATCCACCATCAGCCTCAGCGGACCCTGCTGCAGCGGCGGCCACAGTGACCGCATCACAACGGGTGGCGTAGTCGACACAAAAGAACTTTAGTAACATCTGTAAAGCTGCCACATAACACTGAGCTTGACGCCCTGGGCACGGGGCCGGGTCACAGCCGCTCGGAGACTACAACCCCCCATCTGATCCGGTGCCGGGTATTCCCCTCAAAAAGGAATATGTCCCAGGGGGCGCGTCAACTTTGGCGTAGTCGGCAGGATTACGTGCCCGCAACACCCGGGTACTGCGTGCCTGAAGAAAAGTGCAAGTTTACCTCAGAAAGAAGTCTCCCGCCGGTTCCGGAGGGTCCACGCCATCGGACTCCATCACCAGTCGTTTCCCGCCGATTGTCCACCATTTCCAGCTTGTTCCCGCCATCTGCAGAGTTTCCCGCCACTGGGAAGCGATTCCCGCCAAAACCGCAGATTTCCCGCCTTGGAAGAGCAGCGGACGCCATTATGGGCGTGCCAAAGGAGGGCAGGAGGCCACCTCCCATCGTGGGCCAGGACAGAAAATGGCGCCAAAAGTGGAAACCGCCCCCACCAACAGAGACTGTGATGCTGGAGGTGTCTGTCAGCGTGAAAGAACTCCCCCTGGAGCTGACAGTCACCGAGTTGCCCCGGGACCGCCCTCGAAGTGGGAGGAGACGAAAGAGAAGAGAAAAGATGGGTGTCGCTTGGAGCAGTCTGGAGCGAGCGCACCCGGAGGCAGGAAGCCTGGAAAGGAGCAGCAGAAAAGCTCACCCGGAGATGGAAAGAGAGCAGAACAGCACCAGCCCGCTGGCCAGGAGTCTGCTAGAGACCGAGGAAGGAGGGCAGAGCAGCACCGGCCCGCTGGCCAGGAGCCTGCCGGAAGCCGAGCAGAGCAGCACCGACCCGATGGTCAGGAGCCTGCTAGAGTCCACAACCCCGCTAGGTCTAGCGGAGATCCTAGCGCAGCTCCCCCGAGACCGGGAGTGTGCACAAACAGCCCTGGAGGGCCTCGCACGGAGGATGGCCCGGGTACAGCGTGAGATACTGGCGGAGTGGAGCCGGGAGATGGCCCAGCAAGCAGAGACCAGTCAGCGGAGCACGCTACCCTGGAAGAGGAAGCAGACCGCCTCTGAGGATGGCGCAGGAGGACCCAAGGCCGGAGACGGCGCCGAGGAGGGAGCCGAACGCATGGAGGCAGGTAAAGGGGACGCCTATACCCCAAGCCGTGACACCGCTCACCTGCCCCAGCTCCCCGTCGCAGAGCCCGAAAATCCCCCTGCTGTGCCCGTAGCCGCCAGGTCACCGCCATGGACTAGGCCCCGACCGGAAGCCGCCGCAGCGACCCCTGTGACGTCACGCGCCCCGACCCGGAGCGTGACAAAGCAGGAAGTACCACCAGCCTGGTCGCAAGGCCTAGTACCTCCGGGCGCCGCACCACCAACAGCGCCCCCTACCTCCGCGGAGCCTCCGGCCTGGCCGCAAGGCCAGGTAGCCCAGGGCGCCGCCGTCCTAACGGTGCCCTTCACCTTCCAGGTGCCCCAGGCCTGGCCGCAAGGCCTGGGCAACCCGGGCGCCACCACCACCGCGCCCGCGCCCGCAATACCTAGGGTGCCACATCTGGGGGAGGACCTCTTCGGCCAGCTCACATGGCCGGACGGGCGGCCCTTCATCTGGCCCGAAGGGTACCCTGAGCTGGAGCGGCAGCAAAGACTAGGGCCCTTGTGTGAGCCCCTAATCCCGGCTCCGAAGCCCGTGGCTCGGGTCTCGCCTCCTCTAGCAGAAGCCCAATTCGTGTGGGACCCCACGGGAGAAGATTTGATGGGGTTCACCGGAGAAACTCGGGCAGCCGCAGCTGAACGTACAGAGTGTTGCCGTCAACAGCTGGCAGAGTTTAAGAGAGAACGGGAGGAGAGGCGGGTCAGAGAACAACAGGCCCAAATCCAGAGCGCGGAGCAGAAGAGCCGGACTAGGAGGAACCCCCGTGCAGCGCATTGTCCCCGCACCATCGGGACAGTGATAAAGTTCAACCCGCAGCATGGGTGGGGCTTTATTCGGGACCGTAACAACCGCGGTGACGTTTTTGTGACTCGCAGAGACGTCGAGTCCCACCTGCCGGAAGGTCACAAAGGCCGTGACCTCTACGTCGGAGACGAGGTCACTTTCACCCGGCACAAGTGTGCCAAAGGACCTTACGCCCTCCACGTACACCGCCTGACGGAGGAGGAGTTGCGGTGCGAGGAGGAGGAGCAAGAGGACCCGGACGGGTCTGAAGTAACAACCAGCTATAAGCAAAGAGCAGGAGGAAGACGCCGTTGAGTGCGGCAGAGCAGGTGTTGTAAATAGTTACCCAATCAGGGTATAAAGGAACTGGAACTGTTGTTGCTGCTAAAATAGTCCCCGTTGGGACCAGTGAACTGTTTTACCCGTTAACCCCTTCATCCTACAGGCTGAGGACTGTGAGCAGCCATTCCCTTCCCTCTACCTGGCCGAGGACTGAGAGCGGCCAACTTCCAACTCCCCTGTATATAGTTGCGCGTCCTAAAGCGCCCCCTACCGGTTTTATAAGAAAACCAGATTTTCTAAGAGACTGTCGCACTTTTCCCGGACACACGTTGCACAGTGTCCGGAGGAGGAACCAGAGACAAGAGAAGTCTACGAGAAAGTTTTATCTGATAAGATATGTTATATATATAATGTCTTATATGTTTTATATGTTTATATAAAAATTTTGTATGTTTTGGTGTTTTTGTCTTTACAGCCCGAGGACGTGCTGTGATTTACCAGGGGGGAATGTAGCACCCTGAGGATTCGGCTGCTACAGGGGTATTGCACCTCAACCCAGAGGTGTGATATTCCACTCCCGGGTAAGGAAGGAGTGTGGAACTGAGCTCAGATAGACTGCATGCACTACATACATCCCATTCCAGAGGAGCAGGCCGACGGTACTCCCACTTAGAAATGTGCAGGTACAACCGAGCCTGTTCCTGGCTGGAGTGGGAGGGGGGTGGTACATCCCATGTAGTGTAGGGGCAGATAGGGGGAGCAGTCTGGGTAGTGATAGGAGCTCATTGGGTGCTGGTCACCTGAGCTCACACATAGAGGGATATATAAGGAGGGCACCAACTTAGATCAGGGTCAGACGCTGAGAACAAGTCAGTTGGAGAGAGAGAAGGAAACAGCAGCCCTGGAGAGAGAGAGAGGAGAAAGAAAGAGAAAGACCCAGAGGGGGAAGACTGAAGGGACCCAAGAACCCAAATTAGAGCACCGGGTGAGGAGTCAGCAAGAGGGTACCGGAACCCAAGCTGGTGGGGGCAAAAACAATCCCCAGCCAGAGACCGGAGACCGTGGGCAGTGTCTGTCACGGTCACCTACCACATTCACCCCGAAGGCACACCACGTGAAGGGTCAGGGAACCCAGGGCCAAGGGTGTCCCAAAAGAAGGCCCGAGGGAGCTGGACCTAGGTGAATCCCTGGTGGGGACGGCTGAAGAAAGGACAGAGGGAGAGCTCAGGGCCACGCTCCGGACTTGTTTGGGGGTTGGCTGGATCCAGGACCTGGTGGACGCAGCACGGCTCGGGTGGTCACTAGCAGCTGGAGTGACCGAAACATCAGCAGTAAGTAAACTCCCTTAACTGCACAACCCGAGTCTGTCTTCATTGCCGGCTGCACCACACCACCACAACCCCCATCCTCTGCGCCTGTCCCCTCTGAGGCTATACCCCTCCCGTTGGGGGTTATCCCACCAAGCTGCGCATCCACCATCAGCCTCAGCGGACCCTGCTGCAGCGGCGGCCACAGTGACCGCATCACAACGGGTGGCGTAGTCGACACAAAAGAACTTTAGTAACATCTGTAAAGCTGCCACATAACACTGAGCTTGACGCCCTGGGCACGGGGCCGGGTCACAGCCGCTCGGAGACTACAACCCCCCATCTGATCCGGTGCCGGGTATTCCCCTCAAAAAGGAATATGTCCCAGGGGGCGCGTCAAGAGCGTTTCAGAAGGCACAGAAGTCCGCAAAGTTTTGGAGGATGGTACCTATGTCTGACATCCATGTCCACTCCTGAGGTCTTATGTGTGGAGTCTGAACTGAATACCAATGGCCTTGTTGTTGCTGGTACTCAACAACTGCCCTCTTCTGCTCACAAATCCTTCCCAACATCTGCAGTGTAGAGTTCCAACACGTGGGGACATCACACACCAGTCCGTGAGCCAGAAGCTGCAAATGCTGTTGAAACACGGCAAGGGCGGCAGAAGCTGTAGGTGACTTTCTAAAATGGTCACACAGGCGGTGTACTTTAACAAGCAGATCCAGCAGCTTCGGGTAGGATTTGAGAACCCGCTGAACCACGAGGTTAAGCACATGGGACAGGCAAGGTACGTGTGTGAGCTTGCCTCACCTCAGAGCTGCCACCAGGTCCAGGCCATTGTCACACATGACCATGCCTGGCTGTAGGTTCAGCGATATGAGACACAGTTCTGCCTGCTCTTTCAGAGCTGTCCACAACTCTTCAGCATTGTGCGGTTTGTCACCTAAGCATATTAGCTTCAGCACAGCCTGTTGCCGCTTGGGCAAGGCAGTGCTTCCAGCTTGTGATTGATATGGTCATTTCGGAGATGGAGGCTGAAGAGGACTGGGGGCCTCAGGAGCATGAGTTGCAGGAGCTGTAGACTGTGGGGGCAACCCTGATTGATCTAGAGCCCGCAATCCTTGGCGTCGGGAGGACGTGTTCCGTCCCAAGGTCCGACTGGGTCCCGGCTTCCACTATGTTAACCCAGTGTGCCGTCAGCGAGATGTACCATCCCTGCCCACAAGCACTTGTCCACGTGTCCGTGGTTAGGTGGACTTTCCCGGTAACTGCGTTGTTGAGGGCACGGCTAATGTTTTGAGACACGTGCTTTTGTAATGCGGGGACGGCACACCGGGACAAATAGTGGCGGCTGGGGACAGTGTACCTAGGAACGGTCACCGCCATCAGGTTGTGGAATGCTTCTGTCTCTACCAGCCTAAAAGGCAAAATTTCTAGCACAAGCAGTTGGGAATGTAGTAGTGTGGCCTGTGGGGCGTTAGCTGCATATTTGCGCTTGCGTTCCAAGGACTGGGGTATGGACAACTGAACGCTGCACTGGGAAAAGGATGTGGACGTGCTTCCTGATGCTGCTACTTGAGAGTGTGCAATGACAGGTGCAAGGCAGGAGGCATCTTTGCATGCACCATGGACAGGGGATTGGCTTGCATGCACAACAGCGGAAGAAGCAGTGGTGCCACCTGCAGACACTGTTCCTGGACCCTGGGGTTCATCCCACAAAGTCGGGTGCTTTTCTGCCATGTGCCTGATCATGCTGGTGGTGGTCAGGCTGGTCGTTTTGCCACCCCTGTTGATGCTGGCCTGGCAGGTGGTGCAAATAGCCTTTTTGGGGTTATCGTCAGAATCTTTAAAAAAGAACCAGACTTGGGAAGACCTAACAGTTGTACTGGAAACTTCCTTCGTGTTGGTGTTACGGGGAACGGTTGCCTGCCTTCTTTCTGCGGCCACCACACTGCTTCTTCCTGCCTGTTGGGGTGCTCTGCCTCCCTCCCCCTGTGTGCTGCTGTCCTCGTTCTGCATGTCCTCCTGCCAGGTTGGGTCAGTTACTATCTCATCCACAACCTCGTCTTCCACTTCCACACCCTGGTCCTCCTCCTGACTTTCTGGCAATTGTGTCTCATCATCGTCCACCTCTTGTGACACTTTCCTATCGTCGCCTTCGTGTGACCGTGGCTGCTCAAATATTTGGGCATCGCTACATGTGATCTCCTCTTGCCCCGCTTCAAGTGGACCAGGCGAGAGGCCCGAATCTATAAATGGAAAAGTGAACAGCTCTTCGGAGTGTTCAAGTGTGGGATCAGTTGTCTCCGGGCACTCCGCATGGTGGTAGGAAGGAGGATCAGGGTGAGGAATATGCAGTCCAGACTCACGGCTACTGAGACTTGACTGTGTGGAAGACAGGGTGGTGGTGGTGGTGGCTAAGTGACTGGAAGCATTATCCGCTATCCAACCAACAACCTTTTCACACTGCTCTGTGTTCAATAGTGGTGTTCTGTGGTCCCCTATTAATTGGGACAGGAAGATCAGGCGAGAAGATGTGGGTGTTTGTTGCACAATTTCAGCTTGCCCACGGCCTTGTCCTCGGCCTCTGCATGCACCATCACCATCACGTCCAGTACCCCGTCCCTTGCACGTGCCTTGCCCATTTTAAATGGAGGACAATATCTTCCACGCTCACTACAATTGACTGAGTTTGGAGCGAACTTATATGTGATCCGTGTGACGGACAAACCATAGTTTTAAATACCTGGCCTGTAGGTAAGTAGTTTGAACAGCAAACTGGGGTGAATTGCTTCACTGACACACTGAAAGAAATTTTTAATGGAGGCCAGAAATGGCAGTATTTTCTGACAACGTATATGTGATCCGTTTGACGGAGAAAACACAGTTTTAAATAGCTGGATTTTTAGCGCTGTAATATGGAAAGGACCTGGCTGTATTCTGCAGTGCCAACAAGCAAATGGCGCAGAAAAACTGTGTTCTCTGGATTGCTTTTTAAGCAAATAATGAGGATTAAGATCCAAAGAAAAGTAATCCTGGCCCCTGAGACCTGGGCCTTTGTATAGAAATATCTAACAGCAGCAGGAGGCAGAATTGGAATGGAGCCTCTTGTGCTATATGCACTGCAGTCTGCTATATACACTGCCTGCCTGATATCTCTGCAGATGGATTAGTCCTCAGAAGGACTGTTTGTTGAGATGGATATGTGTCTCTAATATTGTCTGTATACCTACACTAGCTAGAAACAAGCAAATCTCTCCCTGACACAGCAGCAGCTCTCCCTACACTATCTGATTCCGGAGTGACTGTGACGAGCATGGCGGCGCCAGGTCTGATATAGACCTGATGACGCTGTGCGGCCAGCCAATCACTGTAATGCCACAACCAACATGGCTACGGCATTACAGTGAGTGGCAGGCATTCCCTGCATGTTCATTGGCTCTGTAAAGAGCGCCAAACATGCAGGGAGGAGACCTGAGCTCCCTCCCGAGTAACCCGGAAATACTCAGTGAGATGCTCGGGTGAGCACTGAGCAGTAGCGAGCATGCTCGCTCATCACTACCACTAGCCTAAACCACCAGGAAAATACACATTGACTCATCTCACATCCTAGACCACCAGGGAATTGTACATTTACCCTTCTTCTATCTTGGACCACCAGGGAAAGGAACACTTACCCATACATTAGTGTAGACCACCAGGCCAACAGACGCTTATCCCTTCACTACCCTACTTCACCAGGAAATCGGGTATTAATCTATGAACTACGTAATGGTTCTTATTAACCATTTATCTGCATAGCGGTTTTATTCATGCTGTGTGTGGCGGTATAAACACATATTTAGGAAATCCACTTCCCAGTACATTTTTTAGTTTTTTAATCAAAATTGGGAACAGATGTCTGCATAAGAAAAGAAATATTCCCTAACATGTTCTCAGGGATCTCAGGGGGTCCGGCAGGTGGGGAACCTTTAGGCTCATGGTCATCACGCAGCCAACCAGGAGCCAACACTGTGCTAACGGGGAGCCGCCCTGGATCACTGCTTTCTGAAGACTTTTTTGGTGTTTAACAAACATTTCCGAATTAGCACAAATCCATTGTTACATCTATTAGATACACAACGTCTATGATTTTTACGTTCCCGCCATCTAGCGCTGTTTATAAACTCCGGCGGGTGGAACATATTGTGCGCTTCGCTTTATCTGGAAATCCAATGTGTGTTCATTTGGTCTTCGCTGATTCAATCAGTGTTTTGAGCGAAGAAAGTTTGAAAGGAACTTCCCGTGATGGTGGGAGATTGTGGCTATAGATGTGCAGTAAAGCGCGTCGGGAACTCTTTAAAATTCATAGTCTGATCCTTCTCTGTGGAACAAGCTAAATTAGTTATCAAAATGATGGCGGCCTCTCCAGGTCGTTCATATTTTTGCTGCCAAGTGTCACTTTTACGGCTTCTGCTCCTTCGAGGGAACGTGCGATTGTTTCAGGCTCCTGTGATTTCCACATTTATTGAAAATTTATGTTTTCGGGTTTGTTTGTGCAGGTCAAAAAAAAAAAAAGACAATTATTTAGTGTCTATAAAAAAAAAAAAATCTAACACTTGACGAAATGTAACATCGGCACAATCCAGTGATCCTTCAGTGCTGAGATTCTTCCTTCCTCACATATTGTTACTGCTCTTATCACAGAACGTGACCACAATCATCTCCTGAAATACTCTGTGCTGCTGGAGAGCCTACTCCTTCTACTATGTAACTTTCATGGTGGGAAAAAGAAACCCATCTGGTCTCAATAATGCAGCAAATACACAACAAAATCTGCAACAAACCTGGAAGCAGATTTGTCACACCCAGATTTCGGCGTGGATTTTACCGCACGGTAAAGGGGAAAATGTGCGATAAATCAGATTTATTTTTTTTCAGCAGCGTTGATCCAATCTCATAAATTTTTCTCGTATTGTAAGATGCTCTGGATTTTCCTACCAGAAGATCCTTTCAGAACATCTGCCCAGTGAGAACATAGCCTTAGCGTGTGACCTCCCTCTTATTTCCATTCCCGTCTCTCATAATGACACTGCCACATACAGTCCTGTCCTAACAACCCATGAATGGTCAGGTCACTGTCTGCCACAGAATCAGTACACTGATCTCCTGAAATACTCTGTGCTGCTGGAGGTTCTGCTCCTCTCCACTATAAAATCTCTAACATCACAGCTGTAATGTGGTCACTGCCTCCCGACAAGATCAACACCCTCTTCTCCTGCTGTTGTAATCCCCGTGATCTGATTGGCTGCAGTCCATTTCATATAATAGGCGAAAAATTACAGCAAAAAAGACTGCTCAGATGGAAGAAAATCTTTGTCGATCCCTTGGGCAAAATGTGCGTCTTCATTCACTTTAGAAGAAAGGAAACAATTGGGAGAGATACTGCCATATTGTGCCTCAACAATCCCACCACATGGGGCTGCATAACCCGCCATATAGTGCCCATATGTTATTGTTTCCCAAAATAATTCTCTTTCGGTGCCGCGGGGTTGTAGAGCGTGCCAGATAGACGATTAACCCTCGTACCCACGATAAAATCCGGACCAGGCTCCATATTTATAAGGCACAGATAATGTTCGCATAGAAATATTTACGCCTCGCCAGTAATAATATTTGCGGTTTTATGTTCTCGTTCGCTGCAATGTCCGAGACGGAGTCATATTTTCTAACATTATGCCGTTTACATAGTAAATCTGCATTACAAATGGTTTGGCTGAAAGCGCTGAATCTCTTCTTCCGTGAATCCTGCCGAGACCCCGGAGAACATCCGAAAAGTGTATGTATCGCAGGCTGTGAACTCCGAGGCCTGAATTTCAAATTCCCTCTTATGATCTTGGGCACGTTATGTCTCATCGTTCCCCAGTCACGTCTTCAAAAGACAACACGATGCATACAGAGCAGGACGCCCGCAGGAAATCCAGGGGCCGCGCGGGGGTCTCATTCTTGGGAAGCGGTAATCCATGTTTCAAGAGACTCAGGTCTTCAGGTTGGCACTGGTGGGGTCAACACATCCAAGGGGGGATTGAACAGGATCAGAAAATCACAGCTGCTTTCCTATAAAAACAGCGCCACACTTCTCTGCAGGTTCTTTGTGGTATTGCAGCTTAACCTCGTTAATGCAGCTCAGCTGTAATGCAAGCCATCCCATTCCCTATTTCTTAAGAAGAAGCCATGTCACTAAGATGTTTGACTACTGAGACCCTCATCTATCTTGCAAATGATAAGTCTGCAGAGTTGCCGCAGTTCCCCTGCCACCAACTTGCTGCACGGCGCCATTCATGTTTTTAGGGCTGGCTACAGGCGGCTGCATAGTTGGGTGGTTAGGAGCCGAGTTGTGTCACTTAACGGGAAAAAAAAAACAGCGAAGGGGCCACAACGTTAAGTTCGAGTTCAGAATACTCCTTTAATATAAACATCCATCAGTAAAATGAAAAGCGTGTGACGCGCCCCCTGGGCCATATTCTTTAGGGGGAATATCCGGAGCCGGATCAGATGGGAGTTGTAGTCTTCCGAGTGGCTGTGACCCGGTCCGTGCCCAGGGTGTCAAACTCAGTTGTATGTGGCAGTCCTACAGATGTTATTAAGTTCTTTATTGTCGACTACGCCACCCGTTGTATTGCGGTCACTATGGCCGCCGCTGCAGCAGGGTCCGCTGAGGCTGATGGTGTAGGTGCAGCTTTTGGTGGTATAACCCCCAACGGGTGGGGTATAGCCTCAGGGGGTCAGGTGCAGAGGATGGGGGTTGTGGTGGTGCAGCGTAGATGTAAAATGAAGACAGAGTCGGGTTGTGCAGTTTAAGGTATTTACTCACTGCTGATGTTCCGGTCACTCCAGCTTCAAGTGACCTCCCGAGCCGTGCTGCATCCACCAGGTCCTGGATCCAGCCAACCCCCAAACAAGTCCGGAGCGTGGCCCTGAGCTCTCCTTCTGTCCTTTCTCTGGCCGTCCCCACTATTGATCCACCCAGGTCCAGCTCCCTCGGGCCTTCTGTTGGGAGACCCTTGGCCTTGGGTTCCCTGACCCTCCACGTGATATGCCTTCGGGGTGGATGTGGTGGGTGGCCGTGGCAGACGCTGCCCACGGCCTCCGGTCTCTGGCTAGGGTGTGTTTTTGCCCCCACCAGCTTGGGTTCCGGTACCCTGATGCCAACTCTTCACCCGCTGATGGACTTTGGGTTCTCAGAGTTCCTTTTCTGTTTCCCCCTCTGGGTCTTTCTGGCTTTCTCCTCTCTCTCTCTCTGGGACTGCTCTGCTCCTCTTCCTCCTCTGACTTCTCTCTGCAAAAGGCTGACAGACTGACCCTGTTCTTTGATGGTGCCCACCTTATATACACCCTCTATGTGTGAGCTCAGGTGACCAGCACCCAATGAGCTCCTATCTTTACCCAGGCTGCTCCCCCTATCTGCCCCTACACTACTTGGGATGTACCACCCCCCTCCCACTCCAGCCAGGAACAGACTCGGTCGTACCTGCACATTTCTAAGTGGGAGTACCGTCGGTCTGCTCCTCGGAAATGGGATGTATGTAGTGCATGCAGCCTACCGAGCTCAGTTCCACACTCCATCCTTACCCGGGAGTGGAATATCACACCTCTGGGTTGAGGTGCAATACCCCTGTAGCAGCCGAATCCTCATGGTGCTACATTCCCCCCTGGTAAATCACAGCACGTCCTCGGGCTGTAAGACATAACACCAAAACATACAAATTTTTGCATAAACATATAAAACATATAAAACAACATATATTAGCAAATAAAACATTCTCGTCGCCTCTGGCTCCTCCTCCGGTCACTGTGCAACGTGTGACCGGGTAAAGTGCGACAGTCTCTCTAGAAAACTGGTTTTCCTATAAAACCGGTAGGGGGCGCTTTAGGACGCGCAACTATATACAGGGGAAGTGGCCGCTCTCAGTCCTCGGCCAGGTATTGGGGAGGAATGACCGCTCTCAGTCCTCGGTCAGTGGGATTTAGGGGTTAAACGGGTAACAGTTCACACATGCTGGTCCCAACGGGGACTATATACAGTAACAGTTTCAGTTTATGGTGCCCCGACGGGCAACTATATACAGCTCCTGCTTCGCTGTACTTAACGACGGCGTCCTCCTGCTCTTGCTTTATGGTTACCTTTGGCTTCAGACCCGTCCGGGTCCTCTTGTTCTTCCTCCTCACACCGCAGCTCTTCCTCCGTCAGACGATGCACATGGAGGGCGTAGGGTCCTTTGGCACACTTGTGCCGGGTGAAGGTGACCTCGTCCCCGATGTAAAGGTCACGACCTCTGTGTCCCTCCGGTAGGTGGGACTCAACGTCTCTCCTCGTCACGAAGACGTCGCCTAGGGTGCGGTGGTCTCGGATGAAGCCCCACCCATGCTGCATGTTAAACTTTATCACAGTCCCGGTGGTGCGGGGACTATGCGCTGCACGGGGGTCTCTCCTGGCCCGGCTCTTCTGCTCCGCGCTCCTTATTTGAGCTTGCTGTTCCCGGACCCGCCTCTCTTTCCGCTCCCTCTCAAAGTCCTCGAGCTGTTGGCGGCAGCACTCAGCACGCTCCGCTGCAGCTGCCCGAGTCTCTTGAGTGAACCCCATGAGATCTTCTCCAGTGGGGTCCCACTCAAACTGCGCCTCTGCTAGCGGGGGCGAGATCCTCTTTACGGGCTTTGGAGCCGGAATCAGGGGTTCATCCAGGGGTCTCTCTCTCCGGAGTCGGGGATGGTGGAACTCCGGTGGCCATATAAATGGCTGCCCATCCGGGCACGTATGCTGGGCGTACAGGTCCTCTCCCAGATGCGGCACTCTTGGTCTTATGGGCGCGGTGGTGTTAGCGCCCGGGTTGCCCGGGCCTTGCGGCCAGGCCTGGGGTATCTGGAAGGTAAAGGGCACCGTAAGGACGGCGGCGCCCTGGGCTACTTGGCCCTGCGACCAGGCCGGGGGCTCCGCGGAGGTAGGGGGCGCTGTTGGTATTGCGGCGCCCGGGGGTACTAGGCCTTGCGACCAGGCTGGTGGTACTTCCTGCTTGGTCACGCCCGGGGTCGAGGCGTGTGACGTCACAGGGGTCGCGGCTCCCGTTTGAGGCCTAGTCTGCGGCGGTGACGTTGCAGCGACGGGCACGGCAGGATAGACTTCGGGCTCTGCGACGGGGAGCTGGGGCAGGTACGCGGTTTCCCGGTTTGGGGTATAGACGTCCCCTTTACCTGCCTCCACTCGTTCGGCTCCCTTCTCGGCGCCGTCTCCGGCCTTCAATCCTCCCGCGCCATCCTCAGAGGCGGTCTGTCTCCTCGTCTTGGGTGGCGTGCTCCGCTGACAGGTCTCGGTCTGCTGGGCCATCTCACGGCTCCACTCCGCCAACGTCTCTCGCTGCACCCGGGCCATCCTCCTTGCGAGGCCCTCCAGAGCGGTCTGTGCACACTCCCGGTCTCGGGGGAGCTGTGCTAGGACCTCCACTAGGCCTAGTGGGGTCGTTGTTTCCAGCAGGCTCCTGACCAACGGGTCGGTGCTGCTCTGCTCTCCTTCAGTTGTCTCCAGCAGGCTCCTGGCCAGCGGGCCGGTGCTGCTCTGCTTTCTCGCCATCTCCGGGTAAGCTCCTCCGAAACTCTTCTCCAGGCTTCTTGCCTCCGGGTGCGCTCGCTCTAGACTCGTCCAAGCGACACCCATCTTTGTTCTCTCCTCTCGTCTCCTCCCACTTCGAGGGCGGTCCCGGGGCCACTTGGTGATTGTCAGCTCCAGGGGCTGTTCTTTCACGCTGACAGACACCTCTAGCATCACAGTCTCTGTTGGTGGGGGCGGTTTCCACTTTTGGCGCCATTTTCGGTCCTGGCCCACGATGGGAGGTGGCCTCTCGCCATCCTCTGGCACGCCCATAATGGCGTCCGCTCTTCCAAGGCGGGAAACCTTTGGAAATGGCGGGAATCGCTTCCCAGTGGCGGGAAACTCTGCAGATGGCGGGAAAAAGCTGTCAATGGCGGACAACCGGCGGGAATCGACTGGTGATGGGGTCCGATGGCGGGGACCCTCCGGAACCGGCAGGAGACTTCTTTTTGAGGTAAACTCGTTCTTTTCTTCAGGCACGCAGTACCCAGGTGTTGCGGGCACGTAATCCTGCCGACTACGCCAAAGTTGACGCGCCCCCTGGGCCATATTCTTTAGGGGGAATATCCGGAGCCGGATCAGATGGGAGTTGTAGTCTTCCGAGTGGCTGTGACCCGGTCCGTGCCCAGGGTGTCAAACTCAGTTGTATGTGGCAGTCCTACAGATGTTATTAAGTTCTTTATTGTCGACTACGCCACCCGTTGTATTGCGGTCACTATGGCCGCCGCTGCAGCAGGGTCCGCTGAGGCTGATGGTGTAGGTGCAGCTTTTGGTGGTATAACCCCCAACGGGTGGGGTATAGCCTCAGTGGGTCAGGTGCAGAGGATGGGGGTTGTGGTGGTGCAGCGTAGATGTAAAATGAAGACAGAGTCGGGTTGTGCAGTTTAGGGTATTTACTCACTGCTGATGTTCCGGTCACTCCAGCTTCAAGTGACCTCCCGAGCCGTGCTGCATCCACCAGGTCCTGGATCCAGCCAACCCCCAAGCGAGTCCGGAGCGTGACCCTGAGCTCTCCTTCTGTCCTTTCTCTGGCCGTCCCCACTATTGATCCACCCAGGTCCAGCTCCCTCGGGCCTTCTGTTGGGAGACCCTTGGCCTTGGGTTCCCTGACCCTCCACGTGGTATGCCTTCGGGGTGGATGTGGTGGGTGGCCGTGGCAGACGCTGCCCACGGCCTCCGGTCTCTGGCTAGGGTGTGTTTTTGCCCCCACCAGCTTGGGTTCCGGTACCCTGATGCCAACTCTTCACCCGCTGATGGACTTTGGGTTCTGAGAGTTCCTTTTCTGTTTCCCCCTCTGGGTCTTTCTGGCTTTCTCCTCTCTCTCTCTCTGGGACTGCTCTGCTCCTCTTCCTCCTCTGACTTCTCTCTGCAAAAGGCTGACAGACTGACCCTGTTCTTTGATGGTGCCCACCTTATATACACCCTCTATGTGTGAGCTCAGGTGACCAGCACCCAATGAGCTCCTATCTTTACCCAGGCTGCTCCCCCTATCTGCCCCTACACTACTTGGGATGTACCACCCCCCTCCCACTCCAGCCAGGAACAGACTCGGTCGTACCTGCACATTTCTAAGTGGGAGTACCGTCGGTCTGCTCCTCGGAAATGGGATGTGTGTAGTGCATGCAGCCTACCGAGCTCAGTTCCACACTCCATCCTTACCCGGGAGTGGAATATCACACCTCTGGGTTGAGGTGCAATACCCCTGTAGCAGCCGAATCCTCAGGGTGCTATACGTGCACCAGGGGCCAAATGTATGCATCGAAGTAGGGGGGCTGGCGGATCATCTTTGCTGTTTGATATTTGGTTGTTGCCTAAATATCCTGCTGTTTGGCTTTTCCTTGACCCCGCTGAAGTCTGACAAACCAGCCCCCCTTTCACTTCCAGACAGGTAAGTTGATAATTGTTTTAAAAGAAAGAGATCTTCAGGGGAGGATCCTCAAAGTAACTTAGCCCATCCCCTGAGGATCTCTACTGTCTAGTAAATGTAGTGATTGCATCAATCTAATGTGTGATCTAAATGTCAGATTCTCGGAACCTCGAGGATCATTTCCATGAGTGACGGGAGGGGTATGGAGGAATAGTAAAGAAAAATTGCACTTAAATTATGGCTTTGAAATTCACCATCCTTCACTTGCCTGCTGAACTTGATGATATTGTGCACTGTTTTTATCTTAATGTTAAATGTTCTGCCCCCTACTGGCCACCGGACAAATCCACATCTTCCACCTCAACCCTTTACTCGCTGGAGTAAATACATTTCCTTTTTGCCAACCTGTCTTCGTAATCTGTCCTCGCTCCTGAATTCTCTCCGGTTCTCCGATTGCTGGACAGTATAGAGAAAATGTGGTCATGTCAGAACTCTATGAAGGGATTAAAGAAAACTTTCTTCTCTAGAAGCCATGATTTTTCTTACACAGGACAAAAACATGTTGGCTTTAGAGGCAGCAGACTGGCACTGAGTGCTAGCATTTACTTTATCAACAATGCCTTTCCTCCTACGTTTTCTCTAATGATTAATATTTTCACGTTTCCTTTAAATGTATCCCCTCAGTGACCACATTTATTTTGTCTAAGCAGGTTTGATACGGTCTCGAGTGAGAGGAGCGGAGCTTGCGAAGGCCAGAGTGCTCACCTTCCTGGACAGTCACTGTGAAGTCAATAAGGACTGGCTCCCTCCCCTACTGAAAAGAGTGAAAGAGGTCAGATATCCCTCTACTGAGAGGAAAAATTATGGAGAAAAATTCCAAAAATGTAAAAAAAAATTGTTAACTACTAAGAAATGAGGAGGACGCAGATATTTACCATATATGTATTTATGTGCTCACAGGAGCCGACTCGTGTTGTCAGTCCTGTGATCGACATCATCAACCTGGACACATTTGCATATATTGCTGCATCTTCAGATCTCAGAGGAGGTGAGAAACGAGGTCATAAATTTCTAAATGCTAATTTTTTTCTCCATGAGGGGCAGTATTATAGTAGTTATATTCTTGTACATAGGAGGCAGTATTATAGCAGTTATATTCTTGTACATAGGAGCAGTATTATAGTAGTTATATTCTTGTACATAGGAGCAGTATTATAGTAGTTGTATTCTTGTACATAGGAGCAGTATTATAGCAGTTATATTCTTGTACATAGGGGGCAGTATTATAGTAGTTATATTCTTGTACATAGGGGGCAGTATTATAGTAGTTATATTCTTGTACATAGGAGGCAGTATTATAGCAGTTATATTCTTGTACATAGGAGCAGTATTATAGTAGTTATATTCTTGTACATAGGAGCAGTATTATAGTAGTTATATTCTTGTACATAGGAGCAGTATTATAGTAGTTGTATTCTTGTACATAGGAGCAGTATTATAGCAGTTATATTCTTGTACATAGGGGGCAGTATTATAGTAGTTATATTCTTGTACATAGGGGGCAGTATTATAGTAGTTATATTCTTGTACATAGGAGCAGTATTATAGTAGTTATATTCTTGTACATAGGAGCAGTATTATAGTAGTTATATTCTTGTACATAGGGGCAGTATTATAGTAGTTATATTCTTGTACATAGGGGGCAGTATTATAGTAGTTATATTCCTGTACATAGGGGGCAGTATTATAGTAGTTATAGTCTTGTACATAGGAGCAGTAGTATAGTAGTTATATTCTTGTACATAGGAGCAGTATTATAGTAGTTATATTCTTGTACATAGGAGCAGTATTATAGTAGTTATATTCTTGTACATAAAGGGCAGTATTATAGTAGTTATATTCTTGTACATAGGAGCAGTATTATAGTAGTTATATTCTTGTACATAGGGGCAGTATTATAGTAGTTATTTTCTTGTACATAGGGGGCAGTATTATAGTAGTTATATTCTTGTACATAGGAGCAGTATTATAGTAGTTATATTCTTGTACATAGGGGGCAGTATTACAGTTGTTATATTCTTGTACATAGGAGCATTATTATAGTAGATATATTCTTGTACATAGGAGCAGTATTATAGTAGTTATATTCTTGTACATAGGGGGAGTATTATAGTAGTTATATTCTTTTACATAGGAGCATTATTATAGTAGTTATATTCTTGTACATAGGGAGCAGTATTATAGTAGTTATATTCTTGTACATAGAAGCAGTATTATAGTAGTTATATTCTTGTACATATGAGCAGTATTATAGTAGTTATATTCTTGTACATAGGAGCAGTATTATAGTAGTTATATTCTTGTACATAGGAGCCGTATTATAGTAGTTATATTCTTGTACATAGGGGGCAGTATTATAGTAGTTATATTCTTGTACATAGGAGCAGTATTATAGTAGTTATATTCTTGTACATAGGAGCAGTATTATAGTAGTTATATTATTGTACATAGGGGGCAGTATTATAGTAGCTATATTCTTGTACATAGTAGCAGTATTATAGTAGTTATATTCTTGTACATAGGGGCAGTATTATAGTAGTTATATTCTTGTACATAGGGAGCAGTATTATAGTAGTTATATTCTTGTACATAGGAGCAGTATTATAGTAGTTATATTCTTGTACATAGGGGGCAGTATTATAGTACTTATATTCTTGTACATAGGAGCAGTATTATAGTAGATATATTCTTGTACATAGGAGCAGTATTATAGTAGATATATTCTTGTACATAGGAGCAGTATTATAGTAGTTATATTCTTGTACATAGGGGGCAGTATTATAGTACTTATATTCTTGTACATAGGAGCAGTATTATAGTAGATATATTCTTGTACATAGGAGCAGTATTATAGTAGTTATATTCTTGTACATAGGAGCAGTATTATAGTAGTTATATTCTTGTACATAGGGAGCAGTATTATAGTAGTTATATTCTTGTACATAGGAGCAGTATTATAGTAGTAATATTCTTGTACATAGGAGCAGTATTATAGTAGTAATATTCTTGTACATGTTTTTTCTGGTATTTTATTGGCGATCACTGTCCGTTTGTGACAGGAGATTGAGCACAATGGGCACTGTACATTCAGCGTCTTCTCCTCCCTGGCGCTGTCCATATGGATCAGTGCTATTTGGGATCAGCAAGGACTTTGTGATCTGCACAGTTCCCCCAAACAAATCAGAGGGTCCGGTGCTGCATCATAACTTCAGTTTTCGTAAGATTTTTAGTAAATGTTGCTCCCCATAGTCTGGAATAGTCGTTATTTTTACATTTTATTCTACATTACATGCTTCATTTACTCCTGTGCGCTTGGTCTCGGGAGCATTAAATGGAGTAAGTGTGTCGGGATTACAGATGAGCAGGACGCACTGTCTTACCTTCCACCCGAGCAGATGTTTTCTCCACCGCAGATCCAGACCCACTCAGGAAAGCTGCGCCTAATGTGGAAAACAAGCTGCCGGCAGATTACAATTTACTTTAGTAGCAGAGTGGAGTCACGGATATAAGGCATTGTAATTAATGCCCACGGGGTTTCCATGCTATTATATTAACCGTGCACAAACGTATGTGCTTACCAAATCACATATGCAGCTGCCTTACCGGGAGGGCGGAGAAAAGCGCTGCAGACAGTGCGCCCCAATAATCATTGCAAATCTAATACAAGGGGCCTTCACATTACTTGTAGAAAGAAGGTGATGTCATCATATGACATCATCTTTCAAGTACTACAGTCTAGTTTTTCCCATAGGTGAATGGGGTCGAGTTGAGTAATCAGATCAGACAAAAATGCGCAAGTTATTATTACTGACATTGCTTTGATATGAACATGGTGGGAATCTGTTAGAACAGGGGTAGTCCAACAGTTTTTTGCAAGCTCTGCTCACCTGGGTCACATGTCAGGTGAAGGGTCGCCCTGCGCACACACAGTAAAGTTGTTAATGTTTAGCAAACTTTTTAGAATTATTTACATCAAGATTTATTATTATTTGTTATCACGAAAACACATTCAGACCCCCGAACACATTCAAACCTCAAACCAGACCCCTAATATTAATTCAGGCCCTCACCACACAAAAAACATAAAATTAACCCCAAACCGGATCCATACATTTATTCAGACCCCAGACCAGACTTTAAAATTAGTTCAGACCTCTAAAATTATTCATCCATTTAACCACCCAATAAATTTTTGTACTCACCAAACCAGCCCCTTATTTTAATTCAGACCTTATACCAAGTCCCTAAAATTCAGCATACCATAAACCAGTTCCTAAAACTTAATGGAGACCCCAGACCAGAACTGAGTATTCTGCTTTTTTCTTTTTTATGCATTCGCCATACAGTCCTAGAGATATGAGACTTTTTATTTGGTTGTAGTTTTACTGGTCTTTATGCAGGGGCGAGGCTCATTGGATCCTCTGGGGCGTGTCTGTAGACTGCTCTACATAATTACTCTGTAAGGTCATCTCTATTTACATATATATATATATATATATATATATATATATATATATATACAGTACAGACCAAAAGTTTGGACACACCTTCTCATTTAAAGATTTTTCTGTATTTTCATGACTTTGAAAATTGTACATTCACACTGAAGGCATCAAAACTATGAATTAACACATGTGGAATTATATACTTAACAAAAAAGTGTGAAACAACTGAAAATATGTCTTATATTCTAGGTTCTTCAAAGTAGCCACCTTTTGCTTTGATGACTGCTTTGCACATGACGCGCCCCTGGGCCTTCTGTGTCGTGCGGCATCGCGCGCACGGGGGCTTACCCGGAGCCGGATCAGATGGGGGTAGTAGTCTCGTGGCGGTGACCCGGTCCGTGCCCAGGGAGTCAAACTAAGTGGCGAGTCTATTAGCAGTAGATGTTGGATGACTACGCCACCCGTTGAATGCAGCTTTGGAGCTGCCGCTGCAGGGCAGACCGCTGAGGCCGGTGGAAGGATGGTGCAGCGGGCATGGTATAACCCCCAACGGGAGGGGTATGGCCTCAGGGCAGCAGGTGTAGATGATGGAGGTTGTGATGGTGCAGCAAGGAGAGTCAGAAACGTATGGTGCAGTTTCAGGGTTTTTACTCACAGATGGTACTTCAGTCACTTCGGCCGGGAGTGACCACCCGAGCCGTACTGCGTTCACCAGGTGCGGGACTCGGCTAACCCCCAGGCAGTTCCAGAGCGTGGTCCTGAGCTCCCCTCTCTCTCTTTCTGCTGGCCGTCCCCACCAGGGATCCACCTTTGTCCGGCTCCCTCGGGCCTCTTGGTGGTTAAACCTTCTCTGGCTTTCCTGACCCTACTCGTGGTGTGCCTTCCTGGTGGATATGGTGAGGGTCATGGCAAAACTTGACCACGACCTCCGGTTCCTGGCTGAGGATCATTAGCCTCCACCAGTTTGGGTTCCGGTACCCGTTTCCGCCAACCCTTCACCCGGTAACTTGTGGGATCTCAGGGTTCCCTCTGGCTCTGCGTCTCTGGGCCTTTCTTCCTCCTCTCTCTCCACTGCAGGCTTGGCCCTGGAGCTGGGCCCAGCCGGAGCCACAGCTCCCTGTCAGCCCTCCTGGCTGAGCTCCTCTGCTCTGCTTCTCCTCAGACTGACTGACTGACCCTGTCCTAAGATGGTGCCCACCATATATACTCCCTCTATGTGTGAGCCCAGGTGACTAGCACCCAATGGGCTCCTATCTCTATGCCCAGAGCCCCTCCCCTATCTGCCCCTACACTACTGGGATGTTCCACCCCCCCTCCCACTCCAGCCAGGGACAGACACTGTCGTACCTGCACATTCACCTAGTGGGAGTACCATTGATCTGTCCCCCGGAAATGGGATGAGTGTAGTGCATGCAGCTAGCTGAGCTCAGTCCCACACTCCATCCTTACCCGGGAGTGGAATACCACACCTCTGGCTCGAGGTGCACTACCCCTGTAGCAGCCGAGTCCTCGGGGTGCTACATTCCCCCCTGGTAAGCCACAGCACGTCCTCGGGCTGTAAAAGAGCAAAACATACAAACATACAAAAAATTTTAAAGTGCACTTACATATAAGATATATTAACTTTCACTCATCCCTTTATGGGAGGTACTTTTCTCTTTTAACGTTACAAGTATAAAACATTACGAACACACACATTTATAAAATATCATTAACTCTTTTAGCATAATAAAAACTTTTTCATAAGAAACATTCTTGATCCCTGGCCACCGTGCAACTTGTGACCAGGTAAAGTGCAACAGTCACTTGTAGAAAAACAGTTTTTCTTTAAAACCGGAAGGGGGCGCTTTAGAAAGCGCAACTATATACAGGGTATGGCCGCTCTCAGTCCTCGGCCAGGTAAAGGGAAAGAACGACCGCTCTCAGTCCTCGGTCAGTGGGAATAGGGGAATGGCTGCTCACAGTCCTCAGCCTGTGGGGAGATGGGATGGCTGCTCACAGTCCTCAGCCTGTTTAAGGATAGGGGACGCAGGTAACAGTTCACACTTGTCCCAACGGGGAACTCACTTTACTCTAGCAGCATAACAAGTACCCTACGGGTAACTATGTACAGCTCCACTTTACCGTACTTCAGTAACGGCATCCTCCTGCTCCTTCCTGAGGGTAATCTTCAAACCCGTCCGGGTCCTCTTGATTCTCCTCATACCGCAGCTCTTCCTCCGTCAACCGGTGTACATGAAGGGCGTACGGTTCTTTGGCACACTGGTGCCGGGTGAAAGTGACCTCGTCACCCAGGTAAAGGTCACGTCCGCGATGTCCCTCCGGCAGATGAGACTCGACATCCCTGCGGGTGACAAAGACGTCGCCGGGGGTTCGGTGATCCCGGATAAAGCCCCAACCGTGCTCAAGTTGGAACTTGATTACGGTCCCGGTGGCGCGGGGACCGTGGGCCGCACGGCGGTCTCGCCGGGTCCGGCTTTTCTGCTCCGCACTCTGAACTTGCAGCCGCTCCTCGCGGACCCGCCTCTCTCGCCGCTCCCTGTCGAAGACCTCCAGTTGTTGCCGGCAGCACTCCGCACGCTCGGCTGCGGCCGCCCGGGTCTCTTGGGTGAAGCCGATGAGGTTTTCTCCAGTGGGGTCCCATGCGAACTGCGCCTCCTCCAACGGGAGTGGGGTGATCTTGGCGGGTGCCGGAGCCGGGATCAGGGGCTCACACAGGGGCCTTTCCTTCCGGAGTCGGGGATGGTAGTACTCCGGTGGCCACTCAAAGGGCTGCCCATCTGGGCAAGCATGCTGGGCGAACAGGTCTTCACCCAAGGGCAGGACTTTGAGGGTTGAGGGCGCGGTGATGGCAGCGGCGCCCGGATTCACCAGGCCTTGCGACCAGGCCAGTGGCGTCTCCTGCTTGGCCGCGCTCGGGGTTGAGGCGCGTGACGTCACAGGGGGCTTGGCCGCGGCTCCTGCTTGAGGCCTAGTCTGGAGCGGTGGCGGTGCAGCAACGGGCACGGTCGGTGGGATTTCGGGCTCTGCGACGGGGAGCTGGGGCAGGCTTGCGGTTGCTGGGCTTGGGGTAGTAACGTCCCCTTTACCTGCCTCCGTCTCTTCAGCTCCTTCCACGGCGTCGTCTCCGGCCTTCATCCCTTCCGCACCGGCTTCAGGGGCAGGCGTGCTCCTCGTTGCGGGTGGTGTCCTTTGCTGGCGGGTTCCAGCCTGCAGGGCCATCTCTCTGCTCCACTCAGCTAGTACTTCTCGCTGTACTCGGGCCATCTTCCGAGCCAGGCCCTCCAGCGCGGTCCGTGCATGCTCCCGATCTTTGGGGAGCTGTGCCAGAATCTCCACCAGGCCTTCTGGGGTGGCGGCCTGCAGCAGGCTCCTGACCACAGGGTCGGTGCTGCCTGACTCTCCCTCCATCTCCGGGTGCGAACTCTCCAGACTCCTCCAGGCTGCACCCATCCTCACTCTTTTGTTCTTGATCCGCCCACACTGAGGGTGGTCCCGGGGCAACTTGGTGATTGTCAGTTCCAGGGGCAGTCCCCCCACGCTGATGGACATCTCTATCATTGCAGTCTCTGCTGGTGGGGGCGGTCTTTGCTTTTGGCGCTCTTCTGGGACCAGGCCCACGATGGGAGGTAGTCTCTTGCCACCCTCTGGCACGCCCATAATGGCGTCCGCTCTGCCAGGGCGGGAAATCTTCTCAGATGGCGGGAACCGTCTCCCAATGGCGGGAAACTCTGTGGATGGCGGGAAAAGACTGCAGATGGCGGGCAAACGGCGGGAAACGATCCGAGATGGCGTCCGATGGCGGGGACCCTCCGGAACCGGCGGGAGACTTCTTCTTACGGTACAGATAAACTTTTCTTCAGGCACGCAGTACCCGGTGGTGGCGGGCACATGATCCTGCCGACTACGCCAAAGTTGACGCGCCCCTGGGCCTTCTGTGTCGTGCGGCATCGCGCGCACGGGGGCTTACCCGGAGCCGGATCAGATGGGGGTAGTAGTCTCGTGGCGGTGACCCGGTCCGTGCCCAGGGAGTCAAACTAAGTGGCGAGTCTATTAGCAGTAGATGTTGGATGACTACGCCACCCGTTGAATGCAGCTTTGGAGCTGCCGCTGCAGGGCAGACCGCTGAGGCCGGTGGAAGGATGGTGCAGCGGGCATGGTATAACCCCCAACGGGAGGGGTATGGCCTCAGGGCAGCAGGTGTAGATGATGGAGGTTGTGATGGTGCAGCAAGGAGAGTCAGAAACGTATGGTGCAGTTTCAGGGTTTTTACTCACAGATGGTACTTCAGTCACTTCGGCCGGGAGTGACCACCCGAGCCGTACTGCGTTCACCAGGTGCGGGACTCGGCTAACCCCCAGGCAGTTCCGGAGCGTGGTCCTGAGCTCCCCTCTCTCTCTTTCTGCTGGCCGTCCCCACCAGGGATCCACCTTTGTCCGGCTCCCTCGGGCCTCTTGGTGGTTAAACCTTCTCTGGCTTTCCTGACCCTACTCGTGGTGTGCCTTCCTGGTGGATATGGTGAGGGTCGTGGCAAAACTTGACCACGACCTCCGGTTCCTGGCTGAGGATCATTAGCCTCCACCAGTTTGGGTTCCGGTACCCGTTTCCGCCAACCCTTCACCCGGTAACTTGTGGGATCTCAGGGTTCCCTCTGGCTCTGCGTCTCTGGGCCTTTCTTCCTCCTCTCTCTCCACTGCAGGCTTGGCCCTGGAGCTGGGCCCAGCCGGAGCCACAGCTCCCTGTCAGCCCTCCTGGCTGAGCTCCTCTGCTCTGCTTCTCCTCAGACTGACTGACTGACCCTGTCCTAAGATGGTGCCCACCATATATACTCCCTCTATGTGTGAGCCCAGGTGACTAGCACCCAATGGGCTCCTATCTCTATGCCCAGAGCCCCTCCCCTATCTGCCCCTACACTACTGGGATGTTCCACCCCCCCTCCCACTCCAGCCAGGGACAGACACTGTCGTACCTGCACATTCACCTAGTGGGAGTACCATTGATCTGTCCCCCGGAAATGGGATGAGTGTAGTGCATGCAGCTAGCTGAGCTCAGTCCCACACTCCATCCTTACCCGGGAGTGGAATACCACACCTCTGGCTCGAGGTGCACTACCCCTGTAGCAGCCGAGTCCTCGGGGTGCTACACACACTCTTGGCATTCTCTTGATGAGCTTCAAGAGGTAGTCACCGGAAATGGTCTTCCAACAATCTTGAAGGAGTTCCCAGAGATGCTTAGCACTTGTTGGCCCTTTTGCCGTCATTCTGCGGTCCAGCTCACCCCAAACCATCTCGATTGGGTTCAGGTCTGGTGACTGTGGAGGCCAGGTCATCTGGCGTAGCACCCCATCACTCTCCTTCTTGGTCAAATAGCCCTTACACAGCCTGGAGGTGGGTTTGGGGTCATTCTCCTGTTGAAAAATAAATGATGGTCCAACTAAACCAAACCGGATGGAATAGCATGCCGCTTCAAGATGCTGTGGTAGCCATGCTGGATCAAAATGCCTTCAATTTTGAATAAATCCCCAACAGTTTGACCAGCAAAACACCCCCACACCATCACACCTCCTCCTCCATGCTTCACGGTGGGAACCAGGCATGTAGAGTCCATCCGTTCATCTTTTCTGCGTCGCACAAAGACACGGTGGTTGGAACCAAAGATCTCAAATTTGGACTCATCAGACCAAAGCACAGATTTCCACTGGTCTAATATCCATTCCTTGTGTTCTTTAGCCCAAACTTGTCTCTTCTGCTTGTTGCCTGTCCTTAGCAGTGGTTTCCTAGCAGCTATTTTACCATGAAGGCCTGCTGCACAAAGTCTCCTCTTAACAGTTGTTGAAGAGATGTGTCTGCTGCTAGAACTCTGTGTGGCATTGACCTGGTCTCTAATCTGAGCTGCTGTTAACCTGCGATTTCTGAGGCTGGTGACTCGGATAAACTTATCCTCAGAAGCAGAGGTGACTCTTGGTCTTCCTTTCCTGGGGCGGTCCTCATGTGAGACAGTTTCTTTGTAGCGCTTGATGGTTTTTGCAACTGCACTTGGGGACACTTTCAAAGTTTTCCCAATTTTTCGGACTGACTGACCTTCATTTCTTAAAGCAATGATGGCCACTCATTTTTCTTTACTTAGCTGCTTTTTCTTGCCATAATACAAATTCTAACAGTCTATTCAATAGGACTATCAGCTGTGTATCCACCTGACTTCTGCACAACACAACTGATGGTCCCAACCCCATTTATAAGGCAAGAAATCCCACTTATTAAACCTGACAGGGCACACCTGTGAAGTGAAAACCATTTCCGGTGACTACCTCTTGAAGCTCATCAAGAGAATGCGAAGAGTGTGCAAAGCAGTCATCAAAGCAAAAGGTGGCTACTTTGAAGAACCTAGAATATAAGACATATTTTCAGTTGTTTCATACTTTTTTGTTAAGTATATAATTCCACATGTGGTAATTCATAGTTTTGATGCCTTCAGAGTTAATGTACAATTTTCATAGTAATGAAAATACAGAAAAATCTTTAAATGAGAAGGTGTGTCCAAACTTTTGGTCTGTACTGTATATATATATATATATATATTTATATATATATAGCCTGCAGTACCAGATACAGCCAATTAAACAGAGTGGCGCTGTTTTTGACGGAAAAAAAATAAATTCCTACATTTTCTATATTTATTTACATATACATATTTTTTTTTTTTATCAGGTTTTGACTGGAGTTTGCACTTTAAATGGGAGCAGCTCACTACAGAACAAAAAGCTAAAAGACTGGACCCCACAGAACCAATAAAGTAAGTATAATAACCTAAATTGCAACATCCATATCAGTCCTGGCAGGGATCAGTAGCTGTGATTCCAGAAAAAGGATTCCTCTCAGAACTCCAATATTTCATACAGAGACTTAAAAAAGTTTTCCTGTTAAATTCTGTACATTGTCAACAGAAACTTATACGACTGATGGACAGTAAAAAAAACATGTGATAAAGATCCGGTTGTTGGCTGTATGTAAGGAGCAGGCTCATGAGCTCGCTCTAATCTCAGCAGATTAACTGTTTGGATGCAGTAGTGAATAGTGACTGCGCCATCTAAGCTGTCAGACGGAGGTTGGGGGCTTCATCGGAGGTCAGAAAAATTACAATATTAGTGTTAATGTGTATGGTATTGTACAAGCAATCAAGTGATCACAGGTTCAAGTCTCTAAGGAAGACTGATAAAAAAAGTAAACAAAAAAACAAAGTTTAATGTTAACTACTTCTGGACTGCCCATAGACTTTAAATACCCAGGCTTTCCACACTTTACTCTGCACTGATGTTAAAATGTCAATGCAGAGTAAGCTGCTTGCACAAGATAAGGGAGCCAGTAGTCAGACACAGACGGACTCCTGACAGTGAAGGCTGAGATGGTTTACTACAATATCTGTCTTCCTGAGCACTATATACACAATGCTGAACAGCTATGTGTATTCTGTTATTGGAAGCACTGTAAGCCCTTTCTCCTCCGGATCAGCAGTCATGTGATCGCTGGATGTGGGGAGGGAGCAGGAGCTGCTGGATCGTAGGAGACCCAGTCATTCTGCTATGCATTCATGAGACTGAATTTCTCCTGCTCCAGTGGCAGGGGAAATCATCAATAAAAATTTTTCATTAACATGTTAAAATTCCCCCCAAAAAATATTTTACAATGTTATGTGGGGCAGAGTGAGTAAAATAAATGAAAATTAAAAATATCTAAAAAAAAACAAGAAAAATAAATAAAACTGAAAAAAAAAAAAAAAAAAAAAAGCTCAACTTTGAATCGCTGTAAAAAAAAAAAATCTAATATACAGTACAGACCAAAAGTTTGGACACACCTTCTCATTTAAAGATTTTTCTGTATTTTCATGACTATGAAAATTGTACATTCAAACTGAAGGCATCAAAACTATGAATTAACACATGTGGAATTATATACTTAACAAAAAAGTGTGAAGCAACTGAAAATATGTCTTATATTCTAGGTTCTTCAAAGTAACCACCTTTTGCTTTGATGACTGCTTTGCACACTCTTGGCATTCTCTTGATGAGCTTCAAGAGGTAGTCACCGGAAATGGTCTTCCAACAATCTTGAAGGAGTTCCCAGAGATGCTTAGCACTTGTTGGCCCTTTTGCCTTCACTCTGCGGTCCAGCTCACCCCAAACCATCTCGATTGGGTTCAGGTCTGGAGACTGTGGAGGCCAGGTCATCTGGCATAGCACCCCATCACTCTCCTTCTTGGTCAAATAGCCCTTACACAGCCTGGAGGTGTGTTTGGGGTCATTGTCCTGTTGAAAAATAAATGATGGTCCAACTAAACGCAAACCAGATGGAATAGCATGCCGCTGAAAGATGCTGTGGAAGCCATGATGGTTCAGTATGCCTTCAATTTTGAATAAATCCCCAACAGTGTCACCAGCAAAGCACCCCCACACCATCACACCTCCTCCTCCATGCTTCACGGTGGGAACCAGGCATGTAGAGTCCATCCGTTCACCTTTTCTGCATCGCACAAAGACACGGTGGTTGGAACCAAAGATCTCAAATTTGGACTCATCAGACCAAAGCACAGATTTCCACTGGTCTAATGTCCATTCCTTGTGTTCTTTAGTCCAAACAAGTCTCTTCTGCTTGTTGCCTGTCCTTAGCAGTGGTTTCCTAGCAGCTATTTTACCATGAAGGCCTGCTGCACAAAGTCTCCTCTTAACAGTTGTTGAAGAGATGTGTCTGCTGCTAGAACTCTGTGTGGCATTGACCTGGTCTCTAATCTGAGCTGCTGTTAACCTGCGATTTCTGAGGCTGGTGACTCGGATAAACTTATCCTCAGATGCAGAGGTGACTCTTGGTCTTCCTTTCCTGGGGCGGTCCTCATGTGAGCCAATTTCTTTGTAGCGCTTCATGGTTTTTGCAACTGCACTTGGGGACACTTTCAAAGTTTCCCAATTTTTCGCACTGACTGACCTTCATTTCTTAAAGTAATGATGGCCACTCATTTTTTTTTACTTAGCTGCTTTTTTCTTGCCATAATACAAATTCTAACAGTCTATTCAGTAGGACTATCAGCAGTGTATCTGTGGCACCCCAGGGGTCTGGTTGCCACAGTAATAGGAATATTACGTCTGAGAGCAAGTGGGAGGTTTCTCTGGTCAGGAGCCCTAAGCATGCAACACCGCCCGCCCAGACCTGGGAGGGGAGGAATCTGCCCTTATAAACTGGGTCTGGGGCGGGATTAGGAGAGTCAGAGCCTGGAGAGGGAAAGTTACAGCAGGAGCTCTGTAGGAGCAGGAGTGAGTGCCAGGGGCTGGAAGCCAGATAGCTCGCCCTGGCTGAAGACACTAAGACCGGACACGGAGTCCGAGGCTGTGGGGACATTCAGGTCCAGCAGCAGAATCCAACCGGCAGGGGATTCCAGGTCCTCTGGCCATAGAAGCCCGGAGGCACGGTCACAAGCAAGGGACCAGCACCGCCATCGTGGAGCGGAAGCTAACAGAAGGCCCCAAGTCACCGGCCATACGGGTGAGCACCACACGGTACACTCAGTGACGTGGGCTACTTCTACCCGCATACAGCAATGTTGCCAGGAAGAGTGCAGATAGACGGGGAGGCCTACAACTCCACCCGGCCAGGGGAGATCCTGCTTGCTCACAGACTGACCAGGCCTCTACTGCTAACCAGTACTCCCGGGAGGGTCTGCTTTATAACACCAGTAAAGACCCTGAACTGCACTGCACGGACTCTGAGTTGTTCCTGCTGCGCTCGTGCACCATCACTCCCATCATCCACACCAACTGCCCTGAGGCTATACTTCCCCCGTGGGGAGTAATCCCATTCTTAGCTGCACACACAACACCGGCCTCAGCGGTCTGCCATGCAGCGGTGGTCCCCACTGACCGCAATCCACGGGTGGCGTAGTCGGACCATTATCATACTAATAAGACTGCCACTGAATTAACCACCCTGGGCACGGACCGGGTCATCGCCACGGAGACTACAACCCCCAGCGATCCGGCTCCGGGTATTCCCCGCACACACGTGCACGCACAACACAGGCCCAGGGGGCGAGTCAACTTTGGCGTAGTCGGCAGGATTCAAACCAGCCTGCTACCACCGGGTACTGCCCGCCTTCAGAGACTGAGATACTTACTATGGTGAAGTTTTCCCGCCAGCCGGAGTCGTTTCCCGCCATCGGACGCCATCTTGGGTCGTTTCCCGCCATCTTCTGCCGTCTTCCCGCCATCCGCAGCCGCTTCCCGCCATCGGACGCCATCTTCGGGACCCTGAAAGCGCGCGTGGACGTCGAAGGGCGTGGACGCCGAAAGCGCGCGAGATCCGAAGCTCCGCCCCACGCACTGATGCTGCGTAAGGTCCTGGAAGGGAGAGGGAGCGTCGCTGACGTCACAGGAGCGCGACGCAAGGTCCTCAACCCCGACGATCGACTGCGGAGCCGCCGCCTACGGAGGAAGATCATCGCAAGGTAGGCCATGGTCCACTAGGGGGGAAGGAGGATGTCGGATACAGAGGGAAGCTCCACCGCCACAGCCACCGCCAGCGCAACCGCTGCTGCGGTCATGCCGTTCACCATGCCCTATATCCCGGGGGCAACCTGGCTACCCCAGTACTCAGGGGAGTCACATACCCTAAGTAACTTTAGGGAAAGACTGGACAGCCTCTTCCAGGTATACCCCCTCACGGAAGAGCAAAAAGTAAGCATCTTGGTGGCCCAGTTAATTGGGGCAGCCTAAAGGGAGGTAAAGTCCTGGCCATCTGGGAAGAAGAGGACTGTCAGAGAGATACTAGCCCGTCTGAAAGACACATTTGACACCCGCACCTCAGCTGAAATAAAACTCAGATTTTACGGGTGCAAACAGCGGGCACATGAAAGTATAAGGGACTATGCTCTAAACTTACAAGAGGCCCTGAGAGCCATTAAACAGGCAGACCCTGACAGCGTGAGGAATGAGGACGAACTGTTGACCGAGCAATTCATAGAGGGTCTGCTGTCCAACGCCCACCGAACCCAGTTACGTGCTATGGCCCTGCAGAACCCTGACCTAGACTTTGCGAAGTTCAAGGACAGAGCCATCCGAGTGCTCCGAGAACCGGCACCGGGTGGCGCTGTAACCCACCGGCGCCCTGCTATTACCTATCCTCAGGAGGCGGTGCCCTTGTCTACGGAGGCTGTGGGAGCTGGTGCGCAAGCTTTGGATACCAACCCGGCTACTGACCTGCACCATCAGGTCCAAGAGCTAACCAAAAGCGTAGCCGCGCTAACCAGAACCGTGCAGTCTTTACAGGTCTCTTCTCCAGGAAAGATCCAGCTGGCATCTGGACCGGAGGACGTCCCGTGGCACCGACAGAGTAAGACCCCACCGGCCAGAGGAAGACCCAGCGACAGATACAACGAGGACGGACGACCCATCTGCCGCCGCTGCAATCAACCCGGACACATGGCAAGGTACTGTCATTTAAACGGGCACAACCTGTGGTAGAGGGCCAACCCCCAGGCCTAAGATCATCAGGCCCATCGAACTGGCGTGACAAATACGTAGGGGGACGTCCGGTCTTGCCTGTGGTACTGGATGGCATTCCTATGAGTGCCCTACTAGACACTGGGTCACAGGTGACTACCATCCCCTACGTGCTCTTCAAGTGGTACTGGAATGACTCGGACATAACCCGCTACCCAGATGACGACCTGAGCATTATCGCCAGCAATGGTCAGCCCGTGCCGCAGATAGGATTTAAAGAGGTGACCATCAAGGTCGGTAAAGTTGAACTGCCGGCACAAGGACTGATCATTGTGGACATTGACCGTCGCGAGAGTCACCCAAAAATAACCCTAGGTACTAATGTAATTGAAAACTGTCTTGCAGAGGTGATTCTTATTTTGCAACAGGTTGCCAAGAACGCCAGTTGCAGCCAGCAGCGTGTGCTCCAAAAGGAGATCCGGGCACTGATGAAGTGGCAACAAGTGGAATTATCTGGTGGTGAGATAGGTAGCGTGAGAATGTGTGACCCGTTCCCTATTGCCATGCCCCCGAAGAGCGAGATGATGATTTGGTGCCGGGCAGCTATTGGTCTGAGAGGTAGAGACTACCAAGCAATGGTGGAACCCATCTACTCAGACAGTAGGCCCACCATTTTGACAGCGCGGGGGGTGGTCGATGTACGCCATGGGAGGGTACCAGTCCGCATCATAAACATCGGGGAGAGAGAAGTACACCTGCTCCGGTATGCCACGCTAGCCAAATTGTTTACCATAAACCAGAACTCCGTACAGGCCGTGGAACCCTTGCCTCCATCTCAACCAGAGGAAGGTAACGGCTCTAAGAAACAAATGGGGGACTGGTGCCAGCAACTGCATTTGGGTACTGACTCCACTCCTTCACACCAAAAACAGGGAGTCTACCGGGTGGTTCAAGAGTACGAGAGAGTGTTTAGCAAACACCCGCTAGACTTTGGGCGAGTAAAGGGGGTAGAACATCACATCCCCACGGGAGACCATCCTCCCATAAAGGAGAGATACCGACCCGTACCCCCTGCACACTATCAGCACGCCAAGGGGATGTTAAAAGACATGAAGGAGGCTTGGGTAATTAGGGACAGCTGTAGCCCCTGGGCAGCTCCACTAGTCTTAGTGAAAAAGAAAGACAACACCATGAGAATGTGTGTAGACTACAGGAAGGTCAACCGTATCACACACAAAGATGCGTACCCGTTACCAAGGATAGAAGAGTCCTTAGCTGCATTAAAATCTGCTAACTTCTTCTCTACTTTGGATCTCACTAGCGGGTACTGGCAGGTTCCTATAGCAGAGGCGGACCGGGAGAAGACCGCATTCACCACCCCGATGGGACTCAGCGAATTTAACTGTATGCCGTTCGGGCTCTGCAACGCACCAGGAACCTTCCAACGGTTGATGGAATGCTGTCTGGGACACTGGAACTTCGAGACGGTCCTATTATACCTGGACGATGTCATCGTCTATTCCAAGACCTATGAGGACCATCTGGAACACCTGGCAGAAGTGTTTGAAGCCCTGGCAAACTATGGCCTAAAGGTAAAACCCTCAAAGTGTCATCTACTGAAGCCAAAGGTACAGTACCTGGGACACGTGGTGAGTGCTGACGGAGCAGCCCCCGACCCTGACAAGATCACCGTGATTAAGGACTGGCCAAGACCATCCTGCATAAAGGAAGTGCGGCAGTTCCTCGGGTTGGTAGGCTACTACCGAAGATTCATTCCCGGTTTTACCAAGAAGGCAGCTCCTATGCAGGACCTCCTGATAGGCCAGTCCAGGAAGGCCAAAAACCAGAAGCCACCCTTCAGATGGGAAGAGCTGGAAGAGGAATCATTCCGCCAGCTGAAGATGGCCCTCACGGGGGATGAAATCCTGGCGTACCCTGATTACAGCCAGCCCTTTATCCTCCACACGGACGCAAGCAACATCGGGCTAGGAGCCATGCTGTCCCAGATCCAGCAGGGGAGAGAACGGGTAATTGCTTACGCCAGCCGAAAACTGCGACCCACGGAAAGAAACCCTGAGAATTACAGCTCGTTCAAGCTAGAGTTCCTGGCAGTGGTGTGGGCGGTAACCGAACGTTTTAAGCATTACCTTGCCTCTTCCAGGTTCACAGTGTACACGGACAACAACCCGTTGACACACCTGGACACTGCAAGACTGGGTGCCCTGGAGCAGAGATGGATGGCCCTCCTGTCCAATTATGAGTTCACGATCAAATACCGGGCAGGACGCTCCAATACCAACGCGGACGCCCTGTCCAGGATGCCAAACCTACCGGATGGAGGGGAAGATCCAGAAGAACTGGAAGAGGTCGAACTCCCTGCGTTCCACCGTCATGGGATTACTCAGTATTCCCACCGTGTGAGGGGCCAGCGATCCGCTACATTCAACCCCTTACCCCATTACAACTGGGCGGAGACGCAAGACAGTGACCCCGCAGTCCGTCTGGTGAAGGAGATGCTGATCCAGGCTGACGCCCGCCTGGACCCAGACGCTCCGGAAGAGACCAAGCAACTGTGGACGGAAAAAAGCAGACTGTTTCTCTACAAGGAGAGGTTGTGCCGCAGAATGGTCAATTCCCGGACGCATGAACTGATCTGGCAGGTTGTGGTACCGAGACAGGACGCAGCTATGGTGCTGGAGGCCTACCACAATGGGGCAGGGCACTTCGGATGGAAGAAGCTGGAGTTCCTGCTGCGTGAACGGTTCTACTGGATAGGCATGAGAGGAGCCATTGAGAGATGGTGTAGAGACTGTGGCCCGTGCATCTAAGAAGAAGGGACTGTGCCAGCCAGAGGACTCCCCTGCAGCCCATCATCACCAGGCAGCCGCTGGAACTGGTCGCTCTGGACCATGTTAAACTGGCTCCAAGCAGAAGCGGGTATGTCTACGCCCTAACCATCGTGGATCACTACTCCCGGTTCCTAGTGGTGGTCCCCGTCATAGGCTTAACAGCTCAAACAGCAGCTAGGGCCTTCCAGCAGCATTTCTGCCGCCCACATAGGTATCCGGAACAGGTGTAGACAGACCAAGGACCAGCCTTCGAAGCAGAGGTCTTCCAGGAGTTCTGCAACCTGTACGGCTGCCGGAAGATAAGAACAACGCCCTATCACCCCCAAACCAAT
This sequence comes from Phyllobates terribilis, assembly GCF_046119375.1. NCBI lineage: Eukaryota > Metazoa > Chordata > Amphibia > Anura > Dendrobatidae > Phyllobates > Phyllobates terribilis. Next base: position 680,676,591 of record NW_027362763.1, on the reverse strand, counting down.
GGACTCTGCGAGAAGATGAACCAGGTGGTGATGGATCTGCTAAAACATTGCCCCTGGAGGAATGCAGCCTGTGGCCTGAGAAACTGCCCGATCTGGTGGACCTGTATAACCACATCCCGGTAGGTTCCACCAACTGTACCCCGGCTTACCTAATGCGAGCAAGACCTGGTAAGCTGCCTGTTGACCTGGATATGGGAGTCCTGACACCCGAGGACACCTCGCCAGAGGCAGACTGGGATACAGAACGGCAGCAGCAGTACCGGAAAGTACAGGAGAGCGTCGAGCGAAGTCTCTGTCAATCAAGCGAAAGGCAGGAGAGGACTTATAACCAACATGCTCCCGCTGTTCCCCTGGTACCTGGAGAGCAGGTCTTGAAAAGAAAAAGGCGGCTCCATAAGTTGGACGACCAGTGGGAGAAGGACCCGTACACCGTACTGCCCTCCAGCCACAATAATCCAAAGGTGTACGTCATCAGCAGGGATGGAGGAGAGACCACAGCCACTGTCTCCAGAGACCACCTGAAAAAGTGCCCCGAGAAGTTGCAAAGCACGGATGAAGATCAGGAAAACCCTCAACCCGTAGAGGAAAAGGAGGAAATGATCAGCACCGTACTCGGAGACTTTCCCCGGTCCTGGACACAAGTAAACAACGCTATCGTGGTGCCCGTCCTCACCTTTCTCCAGCCAGCCCCTCAAGTGCCTACAGAAGACCAGGTAGAGCTGCAAGAGCAGCCGGCCCAGGAGGCAGAAGAGTCCACCCCAGCAGCGCAGGAGGATCAACCCTCTGCTAGTAGTGAGCCTGCCGTGCCCCCAGTGAGCCAAAGAGTACGCAGACAGCTGCCCAGCTTACCCATAACACCTCCTACCCCCTGTAGTGCAGAACCGGTTAGTGAGCTCCGTAGGTCCACTAGAGTCACTAGAGGTCAGATGCCCGCCCGCTGGAGAATATAAAGTAATGCACTGTAAATTTACCTGTTTCTTGAAAATGCTTATGGTTTTTGTTGTTGCCTGTTATTAATTATGTTTCTCAGTTACCCTGCAGGGTTCTTTGGACTAACAGGTTATGGACGCTGGATAACCGGAACAATTTTGTAGATAGTTGCACATTGTGCCTCTTGCGAAGACGGCCGCGGAAGAGAAAACCTGTCTGGCGTGGCCTCCTTGCGGCCCAAACTAGCTAGCTTCAGCCTTGCAGCCACGCCCAAGGCCAACGCAAGGGGTTTTCTTTGGACAGGTCCCCTACCTCGCTTAAAACTTCACCTTGGGTGATATGGACACCCGGTTACGGACACGCCGTGACCTCTAAAGACTAAAGCTTCTTGTATATATGTTGTATTATTGTTTAACCCTGTATTTGTGTTTTCTTAAAAATGTGTTTAGTCCTGGAGTACTAAAATTCACTATGGGGGAATGTGGCACCCCAGGGGTCTGGTTGCCACAGTAATAGGAATATTACGTCTGAGAGCAAGTGAGAGGTTTCTCTGGTCAGGAGCCCTAAGCATGCAACACCGCCCGCCCAGACCTGGGAGGGGAGGAATCTGTCCTTATAAACTGGGTCTGGGGCGGGATTAGGAGAGTAAGAGCCTGGAGAGGGAAAGTTACAGCAGGAGCTCTGTAGGAGCAGGAGCGAGTGCCAGGGGCTGGAAGCCAGATAGCTCGCCCTGGCTGAAGACACTAAGACCGGACACGGAGTCCGAGGCTGTGGGGACATTCAGGTCCAGCAGCAGAATCCAACCGGCAGGGGATTCCAGGTCCTCTGGCCATAGAAGCCCGGAGGCACGGTCACAAGCAAGGGACCAGCACCACCATCGTGGAGCGGAGGCTAACAGAAGGCCCCAAGTCACCGGCCATACGGGTGAGTACCACACGGTACACTCAGGGACGTGGGCTACTTCTACCCGCATACAGCAAGGTAGCCAGGAAGAGTGCAGATAGACGGGGAGGCCTACAACTCCACCCGGCCAGGGGATATCCTGCTTGCTCACAGACTGACCAGGCCTCTGCTGCTAACCAGTACTCCCGGGAGGGTCTGCTTTATAACACCAGTAAAGACCCTGAACTGCACTGCACAGACTCTGAGTTGTTCCTGCTGCGCTCGTGCACCATCACTCCCATCATCCACACCAACTGCCCTGAGGCTATACTTCCCCCGTGGGGAGTCATCCCATTCTTAGCTGCACACACAACACCGGCCTCAGCGGTCTGCCTTGCAGCGGCGGTCCCCACTGACCGCAATCCACGGGTGGCGTAGTCGGACCATTATCATACTAATAAGACTGCCACTGAATTGACCACCCTGGGCACTGACCGGGTCATCACCACGGAGACTACAACCCCCAGCGATCCGGCTCCGGGTATTCCCCGCACACACGTGCACTCACAACACAGGCCCAGGGGGCGAGTCATATCCACCAGACTTCTGCACAACACAACTGATGGTCCCAACCCCATTTATAAGGCAAGAAATCCCACTTATTAAACCTGACAGGGCACACCTGTGAAGTGAAAACCATTTCCGGTGACTACCTCTTGAAGCTCATCAAGAGAATGCCAAGAGTGTGCAAAGCAGTTATCAAAGCAAAAGGTGGCTACTTTGAAGAACCTAGAATATAAGACATATTTTCAGTTGTTTCACACTTTTCTGTTAAGTATATAATTCCACATGTGTTAATTCATAGTTTTGATGCCTTCAGTGTGAATGTACAATTTTCATAGTTATGAAAATACAGAAAAATCTTTAAATGAGAAGGTGTGTCCAAACTTTTGGTCTGTACTGTATAAAAATAATTTCTACAGAGAGAGGTGAATGAAATCTAAAATGTTAAAATGTTTTTAGTGGTCCTTTGTGGTTGTAAAAAAAAGAAATAAAATTGACACTTTTTTTTTTTTACATTTTTTCCCTCATATCAGAATAAAAAAGGAATATAAAAATGACATAAAAATCAAACCAAATTCAACATAAAAAATATTTGAATATACGAACAAGAAAGCATTTTAAAAGCGTTCCCCCCCCCCCCAAAAAAAAAAAAAAAAAAAATAGTCATGAAGAGTAAAAATGACCCGATCCTGAGCTGCTTTATAAAATTTAATAATAAGGCAGAAGTATTGAACCGTAAAAAATTCCAGCCTTTATAAAGCCCAAAAATGAAAAAGTTAAGGGTCTCAGAAAATGTTAACACACATCTAAATTTTTATTTCAAAATTTTTAATTAAATTTAACCTCAATAAAACACAAATAAAAACGTGATATATCTGGTATCGGTAGAATTGTACTGATCCACATAATAATGTTATCAGGTATTTATTCTGCACCTTGAACGCCATTAAAAGACCGAAACCCCCCAAAAAACATTGGTGGAATTACTTTTTCTTTATTTTACTTTTGTTTTACTTGTTCTATATTTAATCAACCAAATTTTTTCTTTCCTCCGTTTTTCAATACATTATTCTATAAATTAAATGATGAAACTGAATAATACAATTCATCCCACAAAAACCATTCAACCATGCAGCTTGTGTCCATTTTTTTAATAATCTTATTAAAAAATTGCGGCTCTTGGGAGGCGGGGAAAACACAAAAGCGGTCCTTAGAGGGGTTGTCTTGTTTGAACTTTTATTTATACATACGGTGATAACATATATTATGATAAACTGAGCTTTTACTCCTCAACTCCTCCTCCGCCGCTGCTCCAGTGTTTGTTGATCGGCTGCAGCAGTGACTTCAAGTCTACAGAAATCTTAACCACTGCAGCCAATCGCTGATGCTCTAAGGCTCTGCTGTTGAAGACGACACGAACTACTGAGGCCACTGATTGGCTGCAGTGCTGTATACATGATGTCATCACTGCATCTGGTCATCAAAGACCTGAGCAGCGGCGGAGAGGCCGCGCTGAGTCCAAGGGGTAAAAACTCAGTTTATATGTCTCTGAGTAATAAAAGTCAAAAGAGGACAATTAATGATTGGAAAATAAAGAGTAATAAAAGGGCAGGTAGCCAGGTGGGTGAGGATAGAGTAGCCATCTGCCTGACATTGTGCCCCCCGTGTGTTTTCTGCAGGACACCGGTCATCGCTGGAGGACTCTTCGTCATAGACAAGTCCTGGTTCAATCACTTGGGGAAGTACGACACAGCCATGGACATCTGGGGAGGGGAGAATTTCGGTAAGTGAAACAGATGGAGCAGAAACAATGAAAATAAAATAATATGAAAATTAAATAAATAAAATCATTTAATAAAAAAAAAGATCAGAAAAATGTCCATTGACCTAATAAAGAAAGGGTCGGAATAATGGGGAAGATTCCATTGTGGTTACTTAGTAACTGGCGTCTGCTACAGACACGGATACACGGAATATTCTGTTTCCTTGGATAAGTTTAGTTGCTAAGTTTCTTATATTTTTGCAAATTTTTGCCATCAGGGAATTTACAGGATCATGTCTACAGAAATTCAGTGAAGAAGAAATGATAAATTCTGTGCATGAGTTCTGCTTTTTTTCTAAAATAAATGGCGCCCGGTAACTTAGAGGTGGGGAAGGGTTGGGGCGACCTCTTCTAGGAGGAGGAAAACATGATGATTGCGCAAATACAAGTAAGAAAATAATGTCATATAAGATATGGGGGGGGGGGGTTTCATTCCCCAAGCACCAGTGTATTTTGCCATAAAATTGCGCTTTTTCGACACTGATGGCGCTTTTTTAAAAAAAAAAAGTCAAACAAATTTGAAAAAAAAACTCTGGTATTCTGGTACATGGACTGCAAGAGATGATATCCTCCCTCCTATAGTGGTGAAATAATATCCACCATAGAAGAGGCCCATACACTACGCATGTAATTGGACCATAAAAAGAATAATAATGGCTTGTACAACTAAAAGGACGTCAACATATAACACTCAGACCACAGCCACATATAGTACCCGAATAACTGTCACATACACCCACCGTAGATGAGTGCCATACTGTGCCCATGTAACAGCACCAAAAAAAAGAATGAAATTACAGCAACATATAAGAGTAAAATCATAAAAAAAAAAACAGCGCCCCCGAATAACAGCAAAATAAAGTGACCAAATATCCCCACCACACAGGTCTCAAAAAACATTGGCTCGTGCAAATAAAGCATCTAATACTGAAGAAATATCAGATACACGCAACCACCAAAAAGAGCGCCACACTGTGCCCATGTAAGAGCAGCATAAAACATAACAAAAATAGCAGCATATAACAATCAAATAGCAGCGCCATATAGTGCTCAAATATTAGGACTTTATGGGTCTCAATAGACAGAGCCGTGTGTATGCACAGAGCCCAATTAACATCTATGTACATCCGCCAAATAAAAGCGCTATACAGTGCCCCTAAAAAAATAATAATACACAAGCAAGAGTGACAGCAACATATATAAACACGCAAATAGCAGCATCATATCCATACAATAAACCTGCCAAAAAATAGCACCATATGGTACCCATATAAGACCATCATAAAAAATAATAATGATATACACTGCCAAAGTGACAGCAACATAGAACACTCAAATAGCCGCACCGTATACTGACCAAATATTACAGTCAAATGGGTCTCAATAGAAAGTAGAATTTGTATATAAATAACAACTTCATATAGTGCAACATACAGCACACCCGGAAAAAAATAGCGCCATATAGTGCCCACCATAGAAAATAGAAATGGCGTACACTGCTAAAATTACTTTCTGTGAATGTGTCCCTAGTGGTTGTAACTGAAAATACAACACTGTGAGCCCCACTGGGGACAGGGAGTAATGTTGTGGTGCAGCGCTGCGGTATATGTTGGTGCTATATTGTGCAATAAATGATATGAATGCAGGAACCCGTAGTCCTTATGGGGTTGGATCTACTGACAAACTAATGAGGATTGATCAGTCTCTCTGCCAGGAGATAAGCAGCATCAGACATGTCTGTTAGCTGCTTATTCTGAACTCCTTGCGGCAGATAAGGCTGCTGCGTGTTTCCCTTTAAGCGCAGGATGGTGCGGCCCCCGGTGACTGCCCCCGCAGATGATTGTACCTCCCGTGCAGTAATCACAGGAGTGAAGATGTAAGAAGACTCCGTTATACCAAACCATAAAGATGAATTACTAAACCCAGAAAGTGTCAGTAACCAGATGAGTATTTACGCAGAGAGATCCGGGAATATTCACAGGAATAGAAAGTGCATAAATCTCACTGCAGATGGGACAGAAAGCGGAAATCTATCCAAATGACTTCTTTAGGTTTCCATTAGTCACTACCCTCCCTGGGAGTCCCGGGGGTCTGGCACGCAGATATCGCTGCTACAGAGAACAATATAGATGCTGATTAACAGCAAGAAGTCAATTATAGTGACAGCTGTTACATCGTACAGGTTTCACCCCCAGCAGCCGAGGTCAGTTGGACAGGTATGGACAACCCCCCGCCGTCTTCAGGATCAAGTCTGCAATGTGGGGGCTACACAGCAGCAGGAAGGTGTTCTGGAGTTTGCTGCCCCCACTAAGAGGAGCAAACTGCATATGAGTAACTGTGCAGGCAATGAGCTCCCCCTAGTGGTGGCCACAGGCAGCTGGAATTTTAATTTTATGGTTGTTAAAGCAAGTACCCAGGAGTCACACTGCTGGCACTATACCTAGGAGTGCACTGCTGGCACTATACCTAGGAGCACACTGCTGGCACTATACCCAGGAGCGCACTGCTGGCACTATACCTAGGAGTGCACTGCTGGCACTATACCTAGGAGCACACTGCTGGCACTATACCCAGGAGCGCACTGCTGGCACTATACCCAGGAGCACACTGCTGGCACTATACCCAGGAGGGCACTGCTGGCACTATACCCAGGAGCGCACCGCTGGCACTATACCTAGGAGTGCACTGCTGGCACTATACCCAGGAGCACTCTGCTGGCACTATACCCAGGAGTGCACTGCTGGCACTATACCTAGGAGGGCACTGCTGGCACTATACCTAGGAGTGCACTGCTGGCACTATACCTAGGAGCACACTGCTGGCACTATACCCAGGAGCGCACTTCTGGCACTATACCCAGGAGGGCACTGCTGGCACTATACCCAGGAGGGCACTGCTGGCACTATACCTAGGAGTGCACTGCTGGCACTATACCTAGGAGCACACTGCTGGCACTATACCCAGGAGCGCACTTCTGGCACTATACCCAGGAGGGCACTGCTGGCACTATACCCAGGAGCACATTGCTGGCACTATACCCAGGAGGGCACTGCTGGCACTATACCCAGGAGCGCACCGCTGGCACTATACCTAGGAGTGCACTGCTGGCACTATACCCAGGAGCACACTGCTGGCACTATACCCAGGAAGGCACTGCTGGCACTATACCCAGGAGCGCACTGCTGGCACTATACCCAGGAGCGCACTGCTGGCACTATACCCAGGAGGGCACTGCTGGCACTATACCCAGGAGCGCACTGCTGGCACTATACCCAGGAGCACACTGCTGGCACTATACCCAGGAGCGCACTGCTGGCACTATACCCAGGAGCGCACTGCTGGCACTATACCCAGGAGGGCACTGCTGGCACTATACCCAGGAGCGCACTGCTGGCACTATACCCAGGAGCGCACTGCTGGCACTATACCCAGGAGTGCACTGCTGGCACTATACCTAGGAGCGCACTGCTGGCACTATACCCAGGAGCGCACTGACGGCACTATACCCAGGAGCGCACTGACGGCACTATACCCAGAAGCGCACTGCCGGCACTATACCCAGGCGCGCACTGCTGGCACTATACCCAGGAGCGCACTGCTGGCACTATACCTAGGAGTGCACTGCTGGCACTATACCCTGGAGCGCATTGCTGCCACTATACCCAGGAGCGCATTGCTGGCACTATACCCTGGCACTATACCCAGGAGTTTCACTGCTGGCACTACACCTAGGAGCACACTACTGGCACTATACCCAGGAGTTTCAGTGCTGGCACTATACCTAGGAGCGCACTGCTGGCACTATACCCTGGCAGTATACCTAGGAGTGCACAGCTTGCATTATACCTAGGAGTGCACTGCTGGCACTATACCTAGGAGCGCACTGCTGGCACTATACCCTGGCACTATACCTAGGAGCACATTGCTGGCACTATACCTAGGACTGCACTACTGGCACTATACCCTGGCACTATACCTAGGAGCACACTGCTGGCACTATACCCAGGAGTTTCACTGCTGGCACTATACCTAGGAGCGCACTGCTGGCACTATACCTAGGAGCGCACTGCTGGCACTATACCCTGGCACTATACCTAGGAGCACATTGCTGGCACTATACCTAGGAGCGCACTGCTGACACTGTACCCAGTAGTTTCACTGCTGGCACTATACCTAGGAGTGCACTGCTGGCACTATACCCAGGAGATTCACTGCTGGCACTATACCTAAGAGCGCACTGTTGGCACAATACTTAGGAGCACACTGCTGGCACTATACCCAGGAGCGAATTTCTAGCACTATACCCAGGAGCGCACTGCTGGCACTATACCCAGGAGCGCATTGCTGGCACTATACCCAGGAGTGCACTGTTGACACTATACCCAGGAGCGCACTGCTGGCACTATACCCAGGAGCGCACTGCTGACATTATACCCAGGAGTGCACTGCTGACACTATATCCAGGAGCGCACTGCTGGCACTATACCCAGGAGTCACACTGCTGGCACTATACCCAGGAGCGCACTGCTGGCACTATACCCTGGAGCGCACTGCTGGCACTATACCCAGGAGCGCACTGCTGGCACTGTACCCAGGAGCGCACTGCTGGCACTATACCCAGGAGCATACTGTTGGCACTATACCCAACAGCGCACTGCTGGCACTATACCCAGGAGCACACTGTTGGCACTATACCCAGGAGCGCACTGCTGACACTATATCCAGGAGCGCACTGCTGGCACTATACCCAGGGGCGCACTGCTGGCACTATACCCAGGGGCGCACTGCTGGCACTGTACTTAGGAGCGCACTGCTGGCACTATACCCAGGAGCTCACTGCTGACACTATATCCAGGAGAGCACTGCTGGCACTATATCCAGGAGAGCACTGCTGGCACTATACCCAGGAGTCACACTGCTGGCACTATACCCAGGAGCACACTGTTGGCACTATACCCAGGAGCGCACTGCTGACACTATATCCAGGAGCGCACTGCTGGCACTATACCCAGGGGCGCACTGCTGGCACTATACCCAGGAGCGCACTGGTGGCACTGTACTTAGGAGCGCACTGCTGGCACTATACCCTGGAGCGCACTGCTGGCACTATACCTAGGAGCGCACTGCTGGCACTATATCCAGGAGCGCACTGCTGGCACTATACCCAGGAGTCACACTGCTGGCACTATACCCAGGAGCGCACTGCTGGCACTGTACCCAGGAGAGCACTGCTGGCACTATACCCAGGAGCGCACTGCCGGCTCTATACCCAGGAGCACACTGCTGGCACTATACCCAGGAGCGCACTGCTGGCACTATACCCTGGAGCGCACTGCTGGCACTGTACTTAGGAGCGCACTGCTGGCACTATACCTAGGAGCGCACTTCTGGCACTATACCCAGGAGCGCACTGCTGGCACTATAACCAGGAGCGCACTGCTGGCACTATACCCTGGAGCGCACTGCTGGTTCTATACCTAGAAGCGCACTGCTGGCACTATACCCAGGAGCACACTGCTGGCACTATACCCAGGAGCGCACTGCTGGTTCTATACCTAGAAGCGCACTGCTGGCACTATACCCAGGAGCACACTGCTGGCACTATATCCAGGAGCGCACTTCTGGCACTATACCCAGGAGCGCACTGCTGGCACTATACCCAGGAGCGCACTGCTGGCACTATACCCTGGAGCGCACTGCTGGTTCTATACCTAGAAGCACACTGCTGGCACTATACCCCGGAGCGCACTGCTGGCACTATAATTTGGGGATAACTTGCTGATTACTGAGGGTCTTATCACTGGGCTCTATAGACCTGCCATGAATGGAGCACAGGTGCTCATGCTCGGTATCCTAGTTGTTCATTGTCTATGAGACTGCAGAGTACAGCACACGTTTCTTTCTGCCAGTGCCATACAGAATGAATAGAGTGGACTCCGAACATGCGCACCATCCAGGGGGCTAATCTTGGGATCGTTGTGGATCTCTATGAATAGGGAATAGCTTCATTTTTTGGGAATATGGATCCCAGCCTGTGCTAATGTTGCCCATTGCCAAGGATGAATGTCTGCTCCGTCCGGTCTTCCATGAGTAGGCTTTTTTCTTTCTCCGGTATTGCAGGTGAGATGCCTCTTTTCATCTGTCGCTCGGCAGATAACTCCCTGTAATCCCCTGGGCCTCCTCCTTGTGATTAGTGCCAGGTCCTGTTATCTCCACTCTCCGCTTCCCATCTCGCTGCCTCACAATCTGCACTAAACTCCATGTCCATAATTCTAGAACTAGGTTGACGTCCTGTCCCAGCTTCTCATATCAAATCTCCCGGTGCGTTTCTCATTTAATTCTGTATTACTTACGAAGTTCTCTATTTCTCCTCTAAACATATATTCTTGTACTTTTTTTTTTAAATGTTCTTAAAGGGACTTTCCTCCTTGGACCAGCTGTTTTATTCGGATGTGTTACCTAAAAAAAAAACTAAAGCTGATCCCAGCAATCATTCCTAATATTCAAGAGAGGCCCGCAGATAGTGTGCAAATTCTCTGCAGTGCCCCCTCAGGGGAAAATAAGTATTACACGGTAACCAAAGGAATTGGTGGAACATAACCGGTCCTCCAGAGAGATACTACTAACGCTCTGGATAATCTTGGGTGTAGCTTATCCCCCTAAAGACTGGACTGTGGACTATTTTAAACCTTATGGGACCAATTTTGACCAATTAATAACCCCTTCTTAAATGCTGGAGTGCCCCTTGTAGAATACAAAAATTATACTGTCCTTCAGGACCAGTGTCGTTCCAGCGATAGCAATGTCACATGAGCACTGGCAGACACAGTGACGATATCTCTAGAATGACGCCGGTCCCTGAGGAGAGTAAATGTTTTTTAATTGTTCATTAGCTTTTAAGAAGGGATTGTCCAATCGCTGACCGTCCCTTTAATGATGCTATGGGGAGACTTGTTTGTAGCAAAGTTAAAGATAGGATGGACAGATGGTCCTCTGTGACCCTGACGCCCTTGGCCCCACATACCCTGAAGCTGGCCATGGAGAGAAGCTTATATTCCACTTTATACTTTCTCCATGATTCCTCTCTCTCATTAGAAACTTGTGTACCTCCACCTTATACCATGATGCTGTATTAGGTCCAAAATCCTGTGCTGATTAGTTTCTCATTAGATCTCCATCTTTATAACACAGAGCTCCAAAACCTCTTAGAAGACAGTCACATTATCACATGCAGTTGCTTGCAGTCACCACTAGAGGAAGCTCAAGAGCCTTTTGCATTCTGTCCTATTATTGAGTGCAGTGTCTTCAGTTTGTTCCTGAGCTCCATCTAGTGGTGGCTGTAGAATATTACTTTTTGGTACTAACACTGATACAATTCACCTCTTCCCTGCTGGTAGGATGCCATTTGAGCCTTGTGATGAGTATATGACTTTACTATGCCTATTTTCTTGTCCTTTTTTTTCGATTTGTATGCTGTGACTTATTTTCCTACACCTTGATCCTGACTTCGACCAATTACAAACTACATCTATTTCTTGACTACTTTTTCTGAAACTTCTAGTTCTTCTCTCCTGGCTCCTACCCCTCGGATACATCCGAGCATGCGTTTTTTTTCTCCTGGTGGCTGCTTTGGGTATTGCACCTCAGTGTATCCAGAGCTGAATTGGATACATTTTTTCTCTCCTTTGCCTTCACAATCTGATACATTATTTCATTCTTTGTCCATGCAGTGGATTTGGAACTTTGTATCAGAAATGATATTAGCTATGCTGTAGATTAGATCTTATTTAGGGGCAGTTATTAGTTTTTTACCTTGATTATTCCTCGTAGGTACTTTGTTAGATACAGGACATCTCCAGCCTATTAATTTGACGCGGCCTTTGTTGAGTTCAACTGGATTGTGAGCTTCCTCTGTAAATGGACGACACGTGCCATATTAAGTAGCCTATTTGTGTATCACATTTTGCCCGGGCTTACAGATTTAATGAGATGGAGCTGAAGGAAAACTCAATACCCGTCTGTATCTGTCTGGGGAATGTGACAAGAGCACAAATACAAATGGAATTACTTAGAAACAGAACCGTGTCTGGTGTCAGGAGGAGAAGCCTTGCATGACTGAGCCGGAACAAGGCCGGAGTTTAGACGCTGACACTTTCTATTATCCGGCACAATCTCGGAGCAGACGGCAGCGCTCCAGCTGGTAGCATCACCGCAGAAGCTCGGTGAGAGCCCTGATAGATGCCGCCATATTCACCCCCCAAACCATTGCACTAGATCAATTTCATCTGAGTAAAGGCATTAATAACGGGAAGAATTGCATAAAAAAAACAAGACCCGAGTTAATGCCCCATAAATACTCAGACTTCACGGTTCAGCTGTGAAAATGCTAATTTACACAGAGCCGAGAATCCATTTATTTCAGAAAAGAAGTAATAGACATTTCTGCGCAGAAAATAAGTATTTCTAATTACTAATGGATGCAAATGTGTTGTCAGTGTTTTCGGCTGTCGTAACTCTTCATCTAGTGCTGCTGTTTTCTAATGATCCTAGGTGCAATACCAAGAACGACCACTTGGTGCGCTAATAAAAAAAATGCATTACATCAGAGGAGAGGATCACCTGGCTGTCCAAATCAATGCGCTCTCAGCGCTCAGACTGCTCCAGGCAAACGTCCAGCAATACAGGAAAAAGAGACTAATCCAGAACCAGGAGGATTTCATTTAGAAAAAACTTTATTCCTCAGAAAAAAATAGTTAAACCAACAAAAACTGGGTCAGAAGTCATCACATTATTACTCTGTGCGGCTGGGGGTCCCTGCTCCATCTACTATCACTGTGTGACCTCCCTGCTGCCCTGTCCTCACTAACTAACTCCTCTTCTGAAATACTCTGTGCTGCTGGGGGTCCCTGCTCCATGTAGTATCACTGTGTGACCTTCCTACTGCCCTGTCTTCACTAATGCCTCTACTGAAATACTCTGTGCTGCTGGGGTCCCTGCTCCATGTACTATCACTGTGTGACCTTCCTACTGCCCTGCCTTCACTAATGCCTCTACTGAAATACTCTGTGCTGATGGGGTCCCTGCTCCATCTACTATCACTGTGCGACCTTCCTGCTGCCCTGTCCTCACTAACTAACTCCTCTTCTGAAATACTCTGTGCTGCTGGGGTCCCTGCTCCATGTACTATCGCTGTGCGACCTTCCTGCTGCCCTGTCCTCACTAACTAACTCCTCTTCTGAAATACTCTGTGCTGCTGGGGGTCCCTGCTCCATGTACTATCACTGTGCGACCTTCCTGCTGCCCTGTCCTCACTAACTAACTCCTCTACTGAAATACTCTGTGCTGCTGGGGTCCCTGCTCCATCTACTATCACTGTGTGACCTCCCTGCTGCCCTGTCCTCACTAACTAACTCCTCTACTGAAATACTCTGTGCTGCTGGGGTCCCTGCTCCATGTACTATCACTGTGCGACCTTCCTGCTGCCCTGTCCTCACTAACTAACTCCTCTACTGAAATACTCTGTGCTGCTGGGGTCCCTGCTCCATCTACTATCACTGTGTGACCTCCCTGCTGCCCTGTCCTCACTAACTAACTCCTCTTCTGAAATACTCTGTGCTGCTGGGGTCCCTGCTCCATCTACTATCACTGTGTGACCTCCCTGCTGCCCTGTCCTCACTAACTAACTCCTCTTCTGAAATACTCTGTGCTGCTGGGGTCCCTGCTCCATGTACTATCACTGTGCGACCTTCCTGCTGCCCTGTCCTCACTAACTAACTCCTCTTCTGAAATACTCTGTGCTGCTGGGGGTCCCTGCTCCATCTACTATCACTGTGTGACCTCCCTGCTGCCCTGTCCTCACTAACTAACTCCTCTTCTGAAATACTCTGTGCTGCTGGGGGTCCCTGCTCCATGTACTATCACTGTGTGACCTTCCTACTGCCCTGCCTTCACTAATGCCTCTACTGAAATACTCTGTGCTGCTGGGGTCCCTGCTCCATGTAGTATCACTGTGTGACCTTCCTACTGCCCTGCCTTCACTAATGCCTCTACTGAAATACTCTGTGCTGATGGGGTCCCTGCTCCATCTACTATCACTGTGCGACCTTCCTGCTGCCCTGTCCTCACTAACTAACTCCTCTTCTGAAATACTCTGTGCTGCTGTGGTCCCTGCTCCATGTACTATCACTGTGTGACCTCCCTGCTGCCCTGTCCTCACTAACTAACTCCTCTTCTGAAATACTCTGTGCTGCTGGGGTCCCTGCTCCATCTACTATCACTGTGTGACCTCCCTGCTGCCCTGTCCTCACTAACTAACTCCTCTTCTGAAATACTCTGTGCTGCTGGGGTCCCTGCTCCATGTACTATCGCTGTGCGACCTTCCTGCTGCCCTGTCCTCACTAACTAACTCCTCTTCTGAAATACTCTGTGCTGCTGGGGGTCCCTGCTCCATGTACTATCACTGTGCGACCTTCCTGCTGCCCTGTCCTCACTAACTAACTCCTCTACTGAAATACTCTGTGCTGCTGTGGTCCCTGCTCCATGTACTATCGCTGTGTGACCTCCCTGCTGCCCTGTCCTCACTAACTAACTCCTCTTCTGAAATACTCTGTGCTGCTGTGGTCCCTGCTCCATGTACTATCGCTGTGCGACCTTCCTGCTGCCCTGTCCTCACTAACTAACTCCTCTTCTGAAATACTCTGTGCTGCTGGGGTCCCTGCTCCATGTACTATCACTGTGCGACCTTCCTGCTGCCCTGTCCTCACTAACTAACTCCTCTTCTGAAATACTCTGTGCTGCTGGGGTCCCTGCTCCATCTACTATCACTGTGTGACCTCCCTGCTGCCCTGTCCTCACTAACTAACTCCTCTTCTGAAATACTCTGTGCTGCTGGGGGTCCCTGCTCCATGTAGTATCACTGTGTGACCTTCCTACTGCCCTGCCTTCACTAATGCCTCTACTGAAATACTCTGTGCTGCTGGGGTCCCTGCTCCATGTACTATCACTGTGCGACCTTCCTGCTGCCCTGTCCTCACTAACTAACTCCTCTACTGAAATACTCTGTGCTGCTGGGGTCCCTGCTCCATCTACTATCACTGTGTGACCTCCCTGCTGCCCTGTCCTCACTAACTAACTCCTCTTCTGAAATACTCTGTGCTGCTGGGGTCCCTGCTCCATCTACTATCACTGTGTGACCTCCCTGCTGCCCTGTCCTCACTAACTAACTCCTCTTCTGAAATACTCTGTGCTGCTGGGGGTCCCTGCTCCATGTACTATCGCTGTGTGACCTCCCTACTGCCCTGTCCTCACTAACTAACTCCTCTTCTGAAATACTCTGTGCTGCTGGGGTCCCTGCTCCATGTACTATCACTGTGTGACCTTCCTACTGCCCTGTCCTCACTAACTAACTCCTCTTCTGAAATACTCTGTGCTGCTGGGGTCCCTGCTCCATCTACTATCACTGTGTGACCTCCCTGCTGCCCTGTCCTCACTAACTAACTCCTCTTCTGAAATACTCTGTGCTGCTGGTGTCCCTGCTCCATGTACTATCACTGTGTGACCTTCCTACTGCCCTGTCCTCACTAACTAACTCCTCTTCTGAAATACTCTGTGCTGCTGGGGTCCCTGCTCCATCTACTATCACTGTGTGACCTCCCTGCTGCCCTGTCCTCACTAACTAACTCCTCTTCTGAAATACTCTGTGCTGCTGGGGGTCCCTGCTCCATGTACTATCACTGTGTGACCTTCCTACTGCCCTGTCCTCACTAACTAACTCCTCTTCTGAAATACTCTGTGCTGCTGGTGTCCCTGCTCCATGTACTATCACTGTGTGACCTTCCTACTGCCCTGTCCTCACTAACTAACTCCTCTTCTGAAATACTCTGTGCTGCTGGGGGTCCCTGCTCCATGTACTATCACTGTGTGACCTTCCTACTGCCCTGTCCTCACTAACTAACTCCTCTTCTGAAATACTCTGTGCTGCTGGGGTCCCTGCTCCATCTACTATCACTGTGTGACCTTCCTGCTGCCCTGTCCTCACTAACTAACTCCTCTTCTGAAATACTCTGTGCTGCTGGGGTCCCTGCTCCATCTACTATCACTGTGTGACCTTCCTGCTGCCCTGTCCTCACTAACTAACTCCTCTTCTGAAATACTCTGTGCTGCTGGGGTCCCTGCTCCATCTACTATCGCTGTGTGACCTTCCTGCTGCCCTGTCCTCACTAACTAACTCCTCTTCTGAAATACTCTGTGCTGCTGGGGTCCCTGCTCCATCTACTATCACTGTGTGACCTCCCTGCTGCCCTGTCCTCACTAACTAACTCCTCTTCTGAAATACTCTGTGCTGCTGGGGTCCCTGCTCCATCTACTATCACTGTGTGACCTCCCTGCTGCCCTGTCCTCACTAACTAACTCCTCTTCTGAAATACTCTGTGCTGCTGGGGTCCCTGCTCCATCTACTATCACTGTGCGACCTTCCTGCTGCCCTGTCCTCACTAACTAACTCCTCTTCTGAAATACTCTGTGCTGATGGGGTCCCTGCTCCATCTACTATCACTGTGTGACCTCCCTGCTGCCCTGTCCTCACTAACTAACTCCTCTTCTGAAATACTCTGTGCTGCTGGGGTCCCTGCTCCATGTACTATCGCTGTGTGACCTCCCTGCTGCCCTGTCCTCACTAACTCCTCTACTGAAATACTCTGTGCTGCTGGGGTCCCTGCTCCATCTACTATCACTGTGTGACCTCCCTGCTGCCCTGTCCTCACTAACTAACTCCTCTTCTGAAATACTCTGTGCTGCTGGGGTCCCTGCTCCATGTACTATCGCTGTGCGACCTTCCTGCTGCCCTGTCCTCACTAACTCCTCTACTGAAATACTCTGTGCTGCTGGGGGTCTCTGCTTCATCTACTATCACTGTGTGACCTCCCTGCTGCCCTGTCCTCACTAACTAACTCCTCTTCTGAAATACTCTGTGCTGCTGGGGTCCCTGCTCCATGTACTATCACTGTGTGACCTCCCTGCTGCCCTGTCCTCACTAACTAACTCCTCTACTGAAATACTCTGTGCTGCTGGGGTCCCTGCTCCATGTACTATCACTGTGTGACCTCCCTGCTGCCCTGTCCTCACTAACTAACTCCTCTTCTGAAATACTCTGTGCTGCTGTGGTCCCTGCTCCATGTACTGTCACTGTGTGACCTCCCTGCTGCCCTGTCCTCACTAACTAACTCCTCTTCTGAAATACTCTGTGCTGCTGTGGTCCCTGCTCCATGTACTATCACTGTGTGACCTACCTGCTGCCCTGTCCTCACTAGCTAACTCCTCTTCTGAAATACTCTGTGCTGCTGGGGTCCCTGCTCCATCTACTATCACTGTGTGACCTCCCTGCTGCCCTGTCCTCACTAACTAACTCCTCTTCTGAAATACTCTGTGCTGCTGGGGTCCCTGCTCCATCTACTATCACTGTGTGACCTTCCTGCTGCCGTGTCCTCACTAACTAACTCCTCTACTGAAATACTCTGTGCTGCTGGGGTCCCTGCTCCATCTACTATCACTGTGTGACCTCCCTGCTGCCCTGTCCTCACTAACTAACTCCTCTTCTGAAATACTCTGTGCTGCTGGGGTCCCTGCTCCATCTACTATCACTGTGTGACCGTCCTACTGCCCTGCCTTCACTAATGCCTCTACTGAAATACTCTGTGCTGCTGGGGTCCCTGCTCCATGTACTATCACTGCA
The DNA here is from genome assembly GCF_046119375.1 of Phyllobates terribilis. NCBI lineage: Eukaryota > Metazoa > Chordata > Amphibia > Anura > Dendrobatidae > Phyllobates > Phyllobates terribilis. Next base: position 680,658,664 of record NW_027362763.1, on the reverse strand, counting down.
ACTTCACTAACTCCTCTACTGAAATACTCTGTGCTGCTGGGGTCCCTGCTCCATCTACTATCACTGTGTGACCTCCCTGCTGCCCTGTCCTCACTAACTAACTCCTCTTCTGAAATACTCTGTGCTGCTTGGGAGCTGTAATCTTTCGACTGTCAGTTTAGATCTCCCACATGTTTCACTTTCCCTCTTCCCATCCTGACTCTGCCCCTGTCACAGCCCTGTCCTCACTAACATCATTGCATGAGTGGTTAGGTCACTGCCCCCCACAAAATCAACACAATCCTCTCCACTGCCAGGAATTGTAAATGCTCATATCGCTATTTCTTTGTGTTTGGAGGAGAAAGCATGCTGAGTTGCATCCAAAGAACACCATACCTACTGTGAAGCATGGGGGTGGCACCATCATGCTTTGGGGTTGTTTCTCTGCCAAGGGACCAGGACGTCTGATCCGTGCACATGAAAAAATGAATGGGGCCATGTATCTTGAGATTTTGAGTGCAAACCTCCTTCCATCAGCAAGGGCATTGAAGATGAAATGTGGCTGGGTCTTTCAGCATGACAGTGATCCCAAGCACACCGCCAGGGCAATGAAGGAGTGGCTTCGTAAGAAGCATTTCAAGATCCTGGAGTGGCCTAGCCAGTCTCCAAATCTAAACCCTATAGAAAACCTTTGGAAAGAGTTGAAAGTCTGTGTTGCCCAGTGACAGCCCCAAAACATCACTGCTCTAGAGGCAGGGGCGTACATAGGAATCATGGGGCCCCATAGCCAAAGTTCTAATTGTGCCCTCCCACAAAAAATAAATAAATATTCGTCTGTGTCACAGAAGAGCAGATCTCACAACTTTGCAGCCTTTACACAGTAATTTTCCTCCTGCTGAAGTCCTAGATCCCTCTTTCATTGCCCCATAAAGTGTGATTCTAACAAAAGTGCACCCCAAACACAGTATGATACCCCCATGGTGCATTTCTCCACATTAGCCTCCACAAGCACAGTATAATGACCCTATTGTACCCAACTTCAACTCCCAAGGCAAAGTATGGTGACCCCACACAGTATGATCCCCCAACTGTGATCCCCAAAGCTCTCCATACACTATAATGTGTCTACATACAGTATAATGGTGCGCACAAGCCCTCCAAACAGTATAATGGACCCCACACAACCCTTCACAATGTATAATTGCTTTCATACAGTATAATGGCCCCCCACATAGCCCTCAAAATATTATAATGGCTCCACAGCCTTCCATAGAGTATAATACACCACCGATAATCCTCCATATAGTATAATGCACCCCTCATAATCCTCCATATAGTATAATGCGCCCCCATAATCCTCCATATAGTATAATGAACTTCCCATGGTCCTCCATAGAATATAATGCACTCCCCATAGTCCTCCATACAGTATATTACACACCCCATAGGGTAAAATGCAGCCCCCATATAGTATAATGCACCCCACAGTCCTGCAGTATTATGGGCACCACGTACTCACTGATTTTAAAATACCATATATTTTAAATAAGCCGACCCGAATATAAGCCAAGGCCCCTAATTTTACCACAAAAAAACTGGGAAAACGTATTGACTTGTGTATAAGCCTAGGGTGAGAAATGCAGAAGCTATTGGAAAATTTCCCCATCCTGGTATGTGTGGCACCCACTCATCCCCCAATCCTGGTATGTGTGGCCTCCCCAACCCTGGTATGTGTGGCCTCCCCAATCCCCCAATCCTGGTATGTGTGGCCTCCCCAATCCTGGTATGTGTGGCCTTCCCAGTCTCCCATTCCTGGTATGTTTGGCCTCCCCAATCCTGGTATGTGTGGCCTCCCCAATCCTGGTATGTGTGGCCTCCCCAATCCCCCCCAATCCTGATATGTGTGGCCTCCCCAATCCCCCCCAATCCTGGTATGTGTGGCCTCCCCAATCCCCCCCAATCCTGGTATGTGTGGCCTCCCCAATCCCCCCCAATCCTGGTATGTGTGGCCTCCCCAATCCTGGTATGTGTGGCCTCCCCAATCCTGTTATGTGTGGCCTCCCCAATCCCCCCCCAATCCTGTTATGTGTGGCCTCCCCAATCCCCCCCCAATCCTGGTATGTGTGGCCTCCCCAATCCCTCCCAATCCTGGTATGTGTGGCCTCCCCAATCCCCCCCAATCCTGGTATGTGTGGCCTCTCCAATCCCCCCAATCCTGGTATGTGTGGCCTCCTCATCCCCCCAATCCTGGTATGTGTGGCCTCCTCATCCCCCAATCCTGGTATGTGTGGCCTCACCAATCCTGGTATGTGTGGCCTCCTCACCCCCAATCCTGGTATATGTGGCCTCCCCAATCCCCCCAATCCAGGTATGTGTGGCCTCCCCAACCCTGGTATGTGTGGCCTCCCCAATCCTCCAATCCTGGTATGTGTGGCCTTCCCAATCCTGGTATGTGTGGCCTTCCCAGTCTCCCAATCCTGGTATGTTTGACCTCTCCAATCCTGGTATGTGTGGCCTCCCCAATCCCCCCCAATCCTGGTATGTGTGGCCTCCCCAATCCCCCCCAATCCTGATATGTGTGGCCTCCCCAATCCCCCCCAATCCTGGTATGTGTGGCCTCCCCAATCCTGGTATGTGTGGCCTTCCCAATCTCCCAATCCTGGTATGTTTGGCCTCCCCAATCCTGGTATGTGTGGCCTCCCCAATCCCCCCCAATCCTGGTATGTGTGGCCTCCCCAATCCCCCCCAATCCTGATATGTGTGGCCTCCCCAATCCCCCCCAATCCTGGTATGTGTGGCCTCCCCAATCCTGGTATGTGTGGCCTCCCCAATCCCCCCCCAATCCTGGTATGTGTGGCCTCCCCAATCCCCCCCCCAATCCTGGTATGTGTGGCCTCCCCAATCCCCCCCCCCCAATCCTGGTATGTGTGGCCTCCCCAATCCCCCCCCCCCAATCCTGGTATGTGTGGTCTCCCCATTCCCCCCCCAATCCTGGTATGTGTGGCCTCCCCAATCCCCCCCAATCCTGGTATGTGTGGCCTCCCCAATCCCCCCCAATCCTGGTATGTGTGGCCTCCCCAATCCCCCCAATCCTGGTATGTGTGGCCTCCTCCTCCTCCAATCCTGGTATGTGTGGCCTCCTCATCCCCCAATCCTGGTATGTGTGGCCTCCCCAATCCCCCCAATCCTGGTATGTGTGGCCTCCTCATTCCCCAATCCTGGTATATGTGGCCTCCCCAATCCCCCCAATCCTGGTATGTGTGGCCTCCTCATTCCCCAATCCTGGTATGTGTGGCCTCCTCATTCCCCAATCCTGGTATGTGTGGCCTCCTCATTCCCCAATCCTGGTATGTGTGGCCTCCTCATTCCCCAATCCTGGTATGTGTGGCCTCCTTATTCCCCAATCCTGGTATATGTGGCCTCCCCAATCCCCCCAATCCTGGTATGTGTGGCCTCCTCATTCCCCAATCCTGGTATGTGTGGCCTCCTCATTCCCCAATCCTGGTATGTGTGGCCTCCTCATTCCCCAATCCTGGTATGTGTGGCCTCCTCATCCCCCAATCCTGGTATGTGTGGCCTCCTCATTCCCCAATCCTGGTATGTGTGGCCTCCTCATCCCCCAATCCTGGTATGTGTGGCCTCCCCAATCCCCCCAATCCTGGTATGTGTGGCCTCCTCATCCCCCCAATCCTGTTATGTGTGGCCTCCTCATTCCCCAATCCTACTATGTATGGCCCCATTCACTGCACACATAAAACAATAAACACTTATACTCACCTTCCTTCCTCCCCTCTGCTCCAGCGCTGAGTCCTGTCTGCAGCAGCTCATGTCGGCATCTGATCAACGCACGCTCTCAGAAGCTGAGGTGAGCTGCTGCTGCCGGCACATTCACGCTTCTCCATGCCGGGACTATGGGCGTGGAGAAGAGGAAATATGCTTTCTCTTTAGCAGCGGGGACTGACAGCAGGAGCCGGGGCTCAGCGCTCCTCCATGGCCGCTACTTAAGAGAATGAATATTCCCTCTTCTCCACGCCCATGGGAGTAGAGAAGAGGGAATATTCATGTCCCTTTAGCAGTGGGCACACGCGGTAGCTGCAGCAGCGGCTACTGTGTGTGCTCCGCTCCTCCGCCGCAACCTCCCTCCCCCCCAATACTCATCTATCCTCCTGGTTCCCACGCGGTTTGGGGCCCTCCCGGCTCACGGGCCCCCTTCCGGTCACGGACCCCATAGCAGTGGCGTGGCCTGCCGCCATTGGCGGTACGCCACTGTCTAGAGGAGATCTGCATGGAGGAATGGGCCAACATACCAGCAACAGTGTGTGCCAACCTCGTGAAGACTTTCAGAAAACGTTTGACCTCTGTCATTGCCAACAAAGGATATATAACAAAGTATTGAGAAGAACTTTTGTAATTGACCAAATACTTATTGTCCACCAAAATTTGAAAAAAAATTCTTTCCAAATCAAACAATGTGATTTTCATGATTTGTTTCTCATTTTGTCTCTCATAGCTGAGGTCGACCTATGATGTCAATTACAGGCCTCTCTCATCTTTTTAAGTGGGAGAACTTGCACAATTGGTGGCTGACTAAATACTTTTTTTCCCCACTGTTCTCTGTGCTGCTGGGGTACACTGATCCTGTCACTCTTATTGCCCTTATATTGTAAGCCTGTACCTGTCATATGAAGTAGTATCCTCATTCACATCATCACATGAGTGCACAGGTCGCTTTCTCCCACAAACTCAACACACTTCTTTCATTAAATACTCTGTACTGATGGGAGACCCTGATTCTTTTACTCTCAGACTATAATTTCACTCTCATTTTACTGGTATTTTAAGACTGTCCCTGTCACATGCAGTCTTCCTTATTCACATCATCACATGAGTGTAAAGGTCACTTTCTCCCACAAAATCAACACACTTCTCTCATTACGCACTCTGTGCTGCTGGGAGACCCTGATACTTCCTCTCTCAGACTATGATTTCCCTCTCATTCCCATTCCTCTCCTTATATTGTAAGCCTGTCCCTGTCATATGCAGCGGTGTCCTCATTCACATCATCACATGAGTGCGCAGGTCAGTTTCTCCCACAAAATCAGCACACCCCTCTTATTAAATAATCTGTACTGCTCGGAGACCGTGATTCTTCCTCTCTCTGACTATAATTCCCGTCTAATTTTTCTGGGATCGTAAGCCTGTCCCTGTCATATGCAGCTGTGTCCTCATTCACATTATCGCATGAGTCGACAGGTCACTTTCTCCCATGAACTCAACACACTCCTCTCATTAAATACTCTGTGCTGCTGGGGGACCCTGATACTTCCTTTTTAGAATATGATTTCCCTCTCATTTTCCTCGCATTGTAAGACTTCCCTGTCACATGCAGCCCTGTCCTCATTTACATCATCCCATAAGTAGACATGTCACTTTCTCCCACAAAATCAACACACTCCACTTCTGCTGCTGTCATCATTTTAGTAATCTAATTGAATACGTGCTGTGGTATTCCATTCATTTCAGTGCTAGAAATTGCCCTGGAAGGTTCCTTTGCAGATGTGAGCAGATCTCAGGCCTTATCACGTGGCTCGGTGGGTAATACGTTATTCTTGCAGACCAGCTGCCAGCAGCCACCAGCGGGACGATCTATTTCAGAGAGGTGATAGGGCGACGGTTTCTTTATTGAGAAGTTGATAAATAAAATATGTCTGGCAGTCACAGATATTTATACATCTCCCTTCCGTGATGCTCGGTCTCCGACTAATGAAAATAGGCCACTCGCCCTGTCGCAGCCGCCAGACGTATCGAGAGTGACAAATTGGTTTATATACCAGGCAGAATATATGAAAATCTGAATCCGCCTAATCAGTTTTTCCCTTCCGTATTTTTTTTCTCTTGGAATGTATTGACTCATCAAGTGAAAGTGTCCTCCTCTGGGATCCCGAAAGCTATTATGTATGTGTTATCTGGTGCCATGCATCCACGCAGTCAATATTCTGATTGAATTTCAAGCCTCTGGCGAAGCACAGTGCGGCTTTTCTCCACCTTTTGTTTTTCATTTTTCTTTACAGAAGTGCAGAGCGCTCCACACCTCCCACACGGTATCACTTATTATCACTTCCACAAAGGAAACTTTCTGCACAAAGTTACCGTACTTTTCTGCAACTCCGGCAGATCGCAACATTCTGAGATCTATCATACTGACAGAATTCAGGGCGAGAAAACACAAGGCTAAGGCTGTGCCAATACACATGGTGTAAAAAGAAACAGCCGCAGGTGACAAGGAAGAGAAAACAGGAACTTCTGCCCATGATTACAGACAGTGGCGTAACTAGAGTCCGATGGGCCCCTGTGCAAAATTTGGACCTGGGCCCCCGGCATGTTGGTCATATGTATTAGCCCTTGTAGCATTCTAGATCCTATAAAGACATACGTGTTACTACTTCACATTGTAGTAATGTCACCCATCCTGGGCCCTTCCTGGTATAATGTCCTCCATCCTGTGCCCCTTCCGGTAATATTGTCCTCCCATCCTGGGCCCATCCTGGTATAATGTCCTTCAATCTGGACCCCTTCCGGTAATATTGTCCCTCATCCTTGTTCCCCTTGCAGTAAAAATATCCAACATCATCCTTGCTATAATGCCCCCATTCTGTAACAGTGTTCCTATCATGGCCCCTTCCTGGTGTAAAGTCCTCCATTCTGCACCCCGTCGGGTAATATTGTCCCTCATGCTTGTTCCCCTTGCCGTAAAAATATCCAACATCCTCCTTGCCATAATGTCCCCCATCCTGAACCCCTTTCTGTAACAATATTCCTATCATGGCCCCTTCCTGGTGTAATGTCCCCATCCTGGCCCATTCCAATAATATATGTCTCCCATCCTGGGCCCTTCCAGGTATAATATCCTCCATCCTGGGCCCCTTCTGGTAATATTGTACCCCATCCTGGGCCTCTTTTAGTAATTGTATACTTCATCATGGGCCCCTTCTGGTAATATTGTCCCCCATCCTGGGCCTCTTTTAGTAATAATATCCTCCAACCTGAGCCCGTTCTGGTAATATTGTCCCCCATCCTGGGCCTCTTTTGGTAATAATATACTCCATCCTGGGCCCCTTCTGGTAATATTGTCCTCCATCCTGGGCCACTTGCAGTACTAATGTACATCATCCTCCTTGCCATAATATCCCCCATCCAGAACCCCTTTCTGCAACAATACTCCTATCAGGGCCCCTTCCCGATGAAATGTCCCCATCCTGACCCCTTCCAATAATATATGTCCCCCATCCTGGGCCCCTTCCTGGTATAATGTCTCAGCTCCTGGGCCTATCCTGTAATAATGTTCCCCATTCTGCCGCTGTTTTCTAATACATTAATAAAAAAAAAAAGATTCTTCTCACCTTCCCTCGCTCCCACGATACTCTGTATCCTCTTCTGTAGTCGGTGCTGAGACCGGCAGCTGATATCGGTGTGTCTGCTATGAGCGATTTATGATGTCTTTGCTATGCACCGCCTGTGACTGGCACGCCAACATCAGCTGCTGGCCTCTGATTTACCAGCAGCGTGTATTACGGTGCTTGGACCCAGGGGGTGTCTGCACCACAGTACATTTCAGCTGAGTATGCACACCCAGCTGAAATAGGCACTGGCATAGGCGGACACCCTCCCGCATGGGCCCTGTCGCAATTGCACACTCTGCGACCATGATAGTTGCACCCCTGATTACAGATAAGTAGCATAGTCTAACAGACTTCTTATCTCTTGTTATTAACATTGTTCCCATTATTGTCACCTCTGCCCATTTATAAGAAAATCAGGCACGGATGCCACGGAAAGGAAGAAGAATCGATAAATAGCCACCGAGCTATGAATACCGAAGCGTAGCATAGCCTAAGGAACTTCCTATTTATTGCCTTTTATATTTGTCCCCTTTGTTGTCACCTCTGCCCATTTATAGAAAAAATCAGGCAGCGGTGACAAAAGGCAACAGTGAACAATTTGCATATTTTTGGACTATGCTCTTTTTTTATTACGTACTTTATGCCATGTACTGTAGGAACAGAAAATGCGTAAAAAGTGCAAAGCTGATATATGTATAAGGCCACGTCCCCACAATATAAATTCTGCATTTTCTTTAATGCGGAAAATATGTAATTTCATGAAAATTCATCCCAAGAGAGGGATATAAGACGCTGTGGAAGTGTGTGGGTTCTAGTTTTCATCCCCATAGACTTCTATGGACTGACAGATATTGTAATAGAATTTTTACGTGAGGAATCATAGCATTTTGGAACTTAAAAACCACATTTTTTTACACTTGAAAATTGTGCGGAAAAACGCGACATGTGAACAAGCCCTAAAGATTACCGATTGCTGTTGTGTATTTTGTTTCGAAAACTAGCGGAAAACACATGGAAAATTGAAGCAGAAAAAAAACATTCCCATGTAATGAAAACATATGCATATTTTCTGTGTTTGATGCATTTTCTTTGATACATCTTTTCAGCATCAAATAATGCTAAACTACACAGCATCTTTTAGTGCAAAGGGAACGTGAGTTTTCAGGAAATCGCATCTGTGGCGCCCCTGCGGGTTCAGTCGCCACAGAGGTACTGCATCTCACCCAGAGGTGTGGTATCTCACTCTCAGGTAAGGATGGAGTACTGCCCGGGACCCTAACACTTGCATCCAACACTACACTACTCCAGACCAGCCGGAGGGGCAAGATGCCTCTGGTTCTTGCTGAACCCCTTCCCTGGCTGGAGTGGAGGGGAACCAAGTGAGGGGGAACCATGTAGTGGGTGTGGGTGAAGGACGTAGATCAGGGGAGCACTTCAGTAGCTGTATAAAGAGGGGAGCCATCTTAGAAAGACAAGCCAGTCAGAGAGTGTTCAGTCAGAGGAGGAAATTGAGGGGAGCAGAGGCTCTGTAGGAGCTCTGCTCCAGAGCGGGCCTAGGGAGAGGTCCAGGACTGAGAGAGAAGAGGAGAGAGAGAAGAGGAGAGGGAGCAGAAGAAAGGCTCCCGGAACAGAAGGGATCCTAGGGGTACGGGAAGTGCTGGAGGCCACCCGTATGCCCGAATCTGCCAGGCGGTGGAGGGATCAAGCCGCAGAGGGGACCGGCCCCTAAACTAGTGGAGAACTACAAGGCTCAGCTAGAAACCGGAGGCTGCTGTACTTGCAAGGTGCAGTGGCCACATCCGCAACTATATCGCCGAGAAGGTGGCCACAGAGGGTCCAGGGGACTGCAGGTCGCCCGACAAGACCCGAGGCTACCGGATTGGGACACTGTTTGCGAGGCGCAGGGCAGGAGGGTGAGAGCCAGCGCAGGAAGACGACGGAGAAAGGCACACAGAAAGGGGTCTCGTTAAGTGCTCCTGAATTATCTGGGGGATTGCTGAGCCCCTGCTTGGTGAACGCAGCGCGACGTGGGAGGCTGTAAACTGGACAGTGCAACCTGAGGAACTTAACAACTGTGAGTAAACTCGGAAGACTGCACCCCACTGTCTCTGTGAATTACTGCTACGCCATCACCCCCTGCACTACAACGCCCAGCACAACCTATAACTTCTACACTGCCCTGGAGCTAAGCTCTACCTGTGGAGAGCCACACCAGCTTTGCTGCACCATCATCAGCTCCAGAGGATCTGCTCCGCAGCGGTGGCTCCCTTTAGCCGCATACCACAGGTGGCGTCACGAACTTTATATATATATAAACTATAATCCCCTGTAAATAATCCCCTTTTGATTGACCACCCTGGGTCACGGACCGGGTCACCGCCACTGTGACATCCCCCATAGCAATGACCGGCCCGGCACAGAGTACCCCACGGCCCAGGGGGCGCGTTACATCCACTTTGCTTGAACTGTAAAATGTAAAGAATGCTTTGCACAAAAACAAAATGACTGGTTCACTACGTCGGAGTTTACCCGAACTGTGTAACTTTCAGGCAGGGCGGAATTTATCCAGGTTTTAGGACCAATATTTTGGATTGTATCAAAGCTTTTTTTAAGCAAAATGTGTGATATTTTGCAATTAAATGGCAGTGCACCAAGTTTCAATTAGAAGTGCGAATGGTAAGTTATACACGAGGTTTCAGCCAGACTTATGAATTGTGACTTTTTGACCCACCTGCTGTTCCCGAAACTGCCGTATGGATAGATTAGTACTGTAATTTGACACTGTATGACCGTAATATTTGGGCGCTGTATGGCATTATTATAGTGTCACTATTTGAGCTCTGTATTATTTGTAGTATTATTTGAGGACAGTTTGATTGTACCATTTATGTACCATAACTTCTTTGGGGTTCTGGCTCTTAGTGTAGAGATCCACCTGGGGGGGGGGGGATTAAGGAATCTTACAGGCAATGTTACCTGGGGAAAAAATGTAAATTAGCTCTCAACAAGAAGGAAGAAAATGACAGCATAAAAATATAAATATGTAAATTTACTGCAAAATGTAGGAAGGAGGAAATGTTAAGATTTCATGTTACCTTGGATTTGAGCTCTGTGTCTATATAATCTACATGTGGCCCAATAGCAGGATCTTCACAGCCCAACCACAGATCTCCCGACACATCTTCACATGAATCCTTCTCGTCTCTTTTCTTCCATTGGTTTCTTATCTCTGCTTTTACGGTCACTTCTCTGCTCTCCCCTTCCCTTTGCTTCTCTGTTTTTCTTGGCTGCTGTTGTCTTCTCTCATCTCTTTCCTTGTCTCTTCTCTTCTGTTCTCTGCACTACTCTGCTCTTTCCTTCTCTTTTCTGCTTTTTTTCCCATGTTCTTTTTGTCTGCTCTTCTTTTCTTTTCTATTTTCTATTTTTCCCTCTCCTCTTCTACTTCTCTGCTTTTCTCTCTTTTCTTCACCGCTCCTTATCTGTTATGCCCCTCTCTTTGTTTCTTTTCATTTCTGTTCACTTCCTTGTTTTTTCTTGTCTCTTTTCTTTTCATCTCTGGTCTTCTCTGATTTTTCCTTCTCTGCTCTTCTCTGTTCTTCCCTTTTTTTCCTCTCTGTTCTTCCCTTTCCTTGCACTTCTCTGTATGTCTCTTCTCTGTTCATCTTTGCACTTCTTTGTCTCTTCTCTTCCTTGCTTTGATCTTCCCTTCCTTTTCTTCTTTGCACTTCCCTTCTTTGCTCTTCTCTTCTATTCTTTTCCCTTCTCTGCTCTTTTTTCTGTTTTTTTTTTAACTCTTTGCTTCTCTTTTCTGCTCTTCCTTTTTCTCTTCTCTTTACTTTTTATGCTCTTTTTGTTTCTCTTCTCTTCCTTTTTCTTCTATTCACTCCTCTTCTCTCTTCTTTCCTTATTCGTAGTTGGATATATCTCACTATATCAGACTCTATCTTACACGTTAAGCTTTTAAAGGTCTGGTGTAGAATCTTTTACCATCACATGAAGACATGAAGACGTCCCGTCAGGGTTTTATTGGCCTTCCCAGTATTGGGGATATTAAAGGACCCCAATCTCCAAATACATATGGCGATCCCCCACCTATGGGTTTTGGAAATTAATGAATTCATCCAGGACTTTCACAAGTCATCAATATTAGATTGTTAGGAGTCTGACACCTGACACCCTTTGCAATCCACTTATACAGCGGACGGAAGTATCCGAGCATCTCAGCCCTGTATCCTGTGTGGTGGCCATTCTCAGATACTACAGCTCAGCCCTGTATACTGTGTGGTGGCCATTCTCAGATACTACAGCTCAGCCCTGTATACTGTGTGGTGGCCATTCTCAGATACTACAGCTCAGCCCTGTACCCTGTGTGGTGGCCATTCTCAGATACTACAGCTCAGCCCTGTACCCTGTGTGGTGGCCATTCTCAGATACTACAGCTCAGCCCTGTACACTGTGTGGTGGCCATTCTCAGATGCTACAGCTCAGCCCTGTACCCTGTGTGGTGGCCATTCTCAGATACTAGAGCTCTGCCCTGTATACTGTGTGGTGGCCATTCTCAGATACTAGAGCTCTGCCCTGTATACTGTGTGGTGGCCATTCTCAGATACTACAGCTCAGCCCTGTATACTGTGTGGTGGCCATTCTCAGATACTACAGCTCAGCCCTGTATACTGTGTGGTGGCCATTCTCAGATACTGCAGCTCAGTCCTGTAACCTGTGTGGTGGCCATTCTCAGATACTACAGCTCAGCCCTGTACCCTGTGTGGTGGCCATTCTCAGATACTGCAGCTCAGCCCTGTACCCTGTGTGGTGGCCATTCTCAGATACTACAGCTCAGCCCTGTACACTGTGTGGTGGCCATTCTCAGATACTACAGTTCAGCCCTGTACCATGTGTGGTGGCCATTCTCAGATACTACAGCTCAGCCCTGTACCCTGTGTGGTGGCCATTCTCAGATACTACAGCTCAGCCCTGTACCCTGTGTTGTGGCCATTCTCAGATACTACAGCTCAGCCCTGTACCCTGTGTGGTGGCCATTCTCAGATACTACAGCTCAGCCCTGTACACTGTGTGGTGGCCATTCTCAGATGCTACAGCTCAGCCCTGTACCCTGTGTGGTGGCCATTCTCAGATACTACAGCTCAGCCCTGTATACTGTGTGGTGGCCATTCTCAGATACTACAGCTCAGCCCTGTATACTGTGTGGTGGCCATTCTCAGATACTACAGCTCAGCCCTGTACCCTGTGTGGTGGCCATTCTCAGATACTACAGCTCAGCCCTGTACCCTGTGTGGTGGCCATTCTCAGATACTACAGCTCAGCCCTGTACACTGTGTGGTGGCCATTCTCAGATGCTACAGCTCAGCCCTGTACCCTGTGTGGTGGCCATTCTCAGATACTAGAGCTCTGCCCTGTATACTGTGTGGTGGCCATTCTCAGATACTAGAGCTCTGCCCTGTATACTGTGTGGTGGCCATTCTCAGATACTACAGCTCAGCCCTGTATACTGTGTGGTGGCCATTCTCAGATACTACAGCTCAGCCCTGTATACTGTGTGGTGGCCATTCTCAGATACTGCAGCTCAGTCCTGTAACCTGTGTGGTGGCCATTCTCAGATACTACAGCTCAGCCCTGTACCCTGTGTGGTGGCCATTCTCAGATACTGCAGCTCAGCCCTGTACCCTGTGTGGTGGCCATTCTCAGATACTACAGCTCAGCCCTGTACACTGTGTGGTGGCCATTCTCAGATACTACAGTTCAGCCCTGTACCATGTGTGGTGGCCATTCTCAGATACTACAGCTCAGCCCTGTACCCTGTGTGGTGGCCATTCTCAGATACTACAGCTCAGCCCTGTACCCTGTGTTGTGGCCATTCTCAGATACTACAGCTCAGCCCTGTACCCTGTGTGGTGGCCATTCTCAGATACTACAGCTCAGCCCTGTACACTGTGTGGTGGCCATTCTCAGATGCTACAGCTCAGCCCTGTACCCTGTGTGGTGGCCATTCTCAGATACTAGAGCTCTGCCCTGTATACTGTGTGGTGGCCATTCTCAGATACTACAGCTCAGCCCTGTATACTGTGTGGTGGCCATTCTCAGATACTACAGCTCAGCCCTGTATACTGTGTGGTGGCCATTCTCAGATACTGCAGCTCAGTCCTGTAACCTGTGTGGTGGCCATTCTCAGATACTACAGCTCAGCCCTGTACCCTGTGTGGTGGCCATTCTCAGATACTGCAGCTCAGCCCTGTACCCTGTGTGGTGGCCATTCTCAGATACTACAGCTCAGCCCTGTACACTGTGTGGTGGCCATTCTCAGATACTACAGTTCAGCCCTGTACCATGTGTGGTGGCCATTCTCAGATACTACAGCTCAGCCCTGTACCCTGTGTGGTGGCCATTCTCAGATACTACAGCTCAGCCCTGTACCCTGTGTTGTGGCCATTCTCAGATACTACAGCTCAGCCCTGTATACTGTGTGGTGGCCATTCTCAGATACTACAGCTCAGCCCTGTATACTGTGTGGTGGCCATTCTCAGATACTGCAGCTCAGTCCTGTAACCTGTGTGGTGGCCATTCTCAGATACTACAGCTCAGCCCTGTACCCTGTGTGGTGGCCATTCTCAGATACTGCGGCTCAGCCCTGTACCCTGTGTGGTGGCCATTCTCAGATACTACAGCTCAGCCCTGTACACTGTGTGGTGGCCATTCTCAGATACTACAGTTCAGCCCTGTACCATGTGTGGTGGCCATTCTCAGATACTACAGCTCAGCCCTGTACCCTGTGTGGTGGCCATTCTCAGATACTACAGCTCAGCCCTGTACCCTGTGTTGTGGCCATTCTCAGATACTACAGCTCAGCCCTGTACCCTGTGTGGTGGCCATTCTCAGATACTACAGCTCAGCCCTGTACACTGTGTGGTGGCCATTCTCAGATGCTACAGCTCAGCCCTGTACCCTGTGTGGTGGCCATTCTCAGATACTAGAGCTCTGCCCTGTATACTGTGTGGTGGCCATTCTCAGATACTACAGCTCAGCCCTGTATACTGTGTGGTGGCCATTCTCAGATACTACAGCTCAGCCCTGTATACTGTGTGGTGGCCATTCTCAGATACTGCAGCTCAGTCCTGTAACCTGTGTGGTGGCCATTCTCAGATACTACAGCTCAGCCCTGTACCCTATGTGGTGGCCATTCTCAGATACTGCAGCTCAGCCCTGTACCCTGTGTGGTGGCCATTCTCAGATACTACAGCTCAGCCCTGTACACTGTGTGGTGGCCATTCTCAGATACTACAGTTCAGCCCTGTACCATGTGTGGTGGCCATTCTCAGATACTACAGCTCAGCCCTGTACCCTGTGTGGTGGCCATTCTCAGATACTACAGCTCAGCCCTGTACCCTGTGTTGTGGCCATTCTCAGATACTACAGCTCAGCCCTGTACCCTGTGTGGTGGCCATTCTCAGATACTACAGCTCAGCCCTGTACACTGTGTGGTGGCCATTCTCAGATACTACAGCTCAGCCCTGTACCCTGTGTGGTGGCCATTCTCAGATACTACAGCTCAGCCCTGTACCCTGTGTGGTGGCCATTCTCAGATACTACAGCTCAGCCCTGTACCCTGTGTTGTGGCCATTCTCAGATACTACAGCTCAGCCCTGTACCCTGTGTGGTGGCCATTCTCAGATACTACAGCTCAGCCCTGTACCCTGTGTTGTGGCCATTCTCAGATACTACAGCTCAGCCCTGTACCCTGTGTGGTGGCCATTCTCAGATACTACAGCTCAGCCCTGTACCCTGTGTGGTGGCCATTCTCAGATACTACAGCTCAGCCCTGTACCCTGTGTGGTGGCCATTCTCAGATACTACAGCTCAGCCCTGTACCCTGTGTGGTGGCCATTCTCAGATACTACAGTTCAGCCCTGTACCCTGTGTGGTGGCCATTCTCAGATACTACAGCTCAGCCCTGTACCCTGTGTGGTGGCCATTCTCAGATACTACAGCTCAGCCCTGTATCCTGTGTGGTGGCCATTCTCAGATACTACAGCTCAGCCCTGTACTCTGTGTGGTGGCCATTCTCAGATACTACAGCTCAGCCCTGTACCCTGTGTGGTGGCCATTCTCTGATACTACAGCTCAGCCCTGTACCCTGTGTGGTGGCCATTCTCAGATACTACAGCTCAGCCCTGTACCCTGTGTGGTGGCCATTCTCAGATACTACAGCTCAGCCCTGTACCCTGTGTGGTGGCCATTCTCAGATACTACAGCTGAGCCCTGTACCCTGTGTGGTGGCCATTCTCAGATACTACAGCTCAGCCCTGTACACTGTGTGGTGGCCATTCTCAGATGCTACAGCTCAGCCCTGTACCCTGTGTGGTGGCCATTCTCAGATACTAGAGCTCTGCCCTGTATACTGTGTGGTGGCCATTCTCAGATGCTACAGCTCAGCCCTGTACCCTGTGTTGTGGCCATTCTCAGATACTAGAGCTCTGCCCTGTATACTGTGTGGTGGCCATTCTCAGATACTATAGCTCTGCCCTGTATACTGTGTGGTGGCCATTCTCAGATACTGCAGCTCAGTCCTGTAACCTGTGTGGTGGCCATTCTCAGATACTGCAGCTCAGCCCTGTACCCTGTGTGGTGGCCATTCTCAGATACTACAGCTCAGCCCTGTACACTGTGTGGTGGCCATTCTCAGATACTACAGTTCAGCCCTGTAACCTGTGTGGTGGCCATTCTCAGATACTACAGCTCAGCCCTGTACCCTGTGTGGTGGCCATTCTCAGATACTACAGCTCAGCCCTGTACCCTGTGTGGTGGCCATTCTCAGATACTACAGCTCAGCCCTGTACCCTGTGTTGTGGCCATTCTCAGATACTACAGCTCAGCCCTGTACCCTGTGTGGTGGCCATTCTCAGATACTACAGCTCTGCCCTGTACACTGTGTGGTGGCCATTCTCAGATACTACAGCTCAGCCCTGTACCCTGTGTGGTGGCCATTCTCTGATACTACAGCTCAGCCCTGTACCCTGTGTGGTGGCCATTCTCAGATACTACAGCTCAGCCCTGTTTCCTGTGTGGTGGCCATTCTCTGATACTACAGCTCTGCCCTGTACCCTGTGTTGTGGCCATTCTCAGATACTACAGCTGAGCCCTGTACCCTGTGTGGTGGCCATTCTCAGATACTACAGCTCAGCCCTGTACCCTGTGTGGTGGCCATTCTCAGATACTACAGCTCAGCCCTGTACCCTGTGTTGTGGCCATTCTCAGATACTACAGCTCAGCCCTGTACCCTGTGTGGTGGCCATTCTCAGATACTACAGCTCTGCCCTGTACACTGTGTGGTGGCCATTCTCAGATACTACAGCTCAGCCCTGTACCCTGTGTGGTGGCCATTCTCTGATACTACAGCTCAGCCCTGTACCCTGTGTGGTGGCCATTCTCAGATACTACAGCTCAGCCCTGTATCCTGTGTGGTGGCCATTCTCAGATACTACAGCTGAGCCCTGTACCCTGTGTGGTGGCCATTCTCAGATACTACAGCTCAGCCCTGTACCCTGTGTGGTGGCCATTCTCAGATACTACAGCTCAGCCCTGTACCCTGTGTGGTGGCCATTCTCTGATACTACAGCTCAGCCCTGTACCCTGTGTGGTGGCCATTCTCAGATACTACAGCTCAGCCCTGTACCCTGTGTGGTGGCCATTCTCAGATACTACAGCTCAGCCCTGTACCCTGTGTGGTGGCCATTCTCAGATACTACAGCTCTGCCCTGTATACTGTGTGGTGGCCATTCTTAGATACTGCAGCTCAGTCCTGTAACCTGTGTGGTGGCCATTCTCAGATACTGCAGCTCAGCCCTGTACCCTGTGTGGTGGCCATTCTCAGATACTACAGCTCAGCCCTGTACACTGTGTGGTGGCCATTCTCAGATACTACAGTTCAGCCCTGTACCCTGTGTGGTGGCCATTCTCAGATACTACAGCTCAGCCCTGTACCCTGTGTGGTGGCCATTCTCAGATACTACAGCTCAGCCCTGTACCCTGTGTGGTGGCCATTCTCAGATACTACAGCTCAGCCCTGTACCCTGTGTTGTGGCCATTCTCAGATACTACAGCTCAGCCCTGTACCCTGTGTGGTGGCCATTCTCAGATACTACAGCTCTGCCCTGTACACTGTGTGGTGGCCATTCTCAGATACTACAGCTCAGCCCTGTACCCTGTGTGGTGGCCATTCTCTGATACTACAGCTCAGCCCTGTACCCTGTGTGGTGGCCATTCTCAGATACTACAGCTCAGCCCTGTATCCTGTGTGGTGGCCATTCTCTGATACTACAGCTCTGCCCTGTACCCTGTGTTGTGGCCATTCTCAGATACTACAGCTGAGCCCTGTACCCTGTGTGGTGGCCATTCTCAGATACTACAGCTCAGCCCTGTACCCTGTGTGGTGGCCATTCTCAGATACTACAGCTCAGCCCTGTACCCTGTGTGGTGGCCATTCTCAGATACTACAGCTGAGCCCTGTACCCTGTGTGGTGGCCATTCTCAGATACTACAGCTCAGCCCTGTACACTGTGTGGTGGCCATTCTCAGATGCTACAGCTCAGCCCTGTACCCTGTGTGGTGGCCATTCTCAGATACTAGAGCTCTGCCCTGTATACTGTGTGGTGGCCATTCTCAGATACTAGAGCTCTGCCCTGTATACTGTGTGGTGGCCATTCTCAGATACTACAGCTCAGCCCTGTACCCTGTGTTGTGGCCATTCTCAGATACTACAGCTCAGCCCTGTACCCTGTGTGGTGGCCATTCTCAGATACTACAGCTGAGCCCTGTACCCTGTGTGGTGGCCATTCTCAGATACTACAGCTCAGCCCTGTACACTGTGTGGTGGCCATTCTCAGATGCTACAGCTCAGCCCTGTACCCTGTGTGGTGGCCATTCTCAGATACTAGAGCTCTGCCCTGTATACTGTGTGGTGGCCATTCTCAGATACTAGAGCTCTGCCCTGTATACTGTGTGGTGGCCATTCTCAGATACTACAGCTCTGCCCTGTACCCTGTGTTGTGGCCATTCTCAGATACTAGAGCTCTGCCCTGTATACTGTGTGGTGGCCATTCTCAGATACTACAGCTCTGCCCTGTATACTGTGTGGTGGCCATTCTCAGATACTACAGCTCAGCCCTGTATACTGTGTGGTGGCCATTCTCAGATACTGCAGCTCAGTCCTGTAACCTGTGTGGTGGCCATTCTCAGATACTACAGCTCAGCCCTGTACCCTGTGTGGTGGCCATTCTCAGATACTGCAGCTCAGCCCTGTACCCTGTGTGGCGGCCATTCTCAGATACTACAGCTCAGCCCTGTACACTGTGTGGTGGCCATTCTCAGATACTACAGTTCAGCCCTGTACCCTGTGTGGTGGCCATTCTCAGATACTACAGCTCAGCCCTGTACCCTGTGTGGTGGCCATTCTCAGATACTACAGCTCAGCCCTGTACCCTGTGTGGTGGCCATTCTCAGATACTACAGCTCAGCCCTGTACCCTGTGTTGTGGCCATTCTCAGATACTACAGCTCAGCCCTGTACCCTGTGTGGTGGCCATTCTCAGATACTACAGCTCAGCCCTGTACACTGTGTGGTGGCCATTCTCAGATACTACAGCTCAGCCCTGTACCCTGTGTGGTGGCCATTCTCAGATACTACAGCTCAGCCCTGTACCCTGTGTGGTGGCCATTCTCAGATACTACAGCTCAGCCCTGTACCCTGTGTTGTGGCCATTCTCAGATACTACAGCTCAGCCCTGTACCCTGTGTGGTGGCCATTCTCAGATACTACAGCTCAGCCCTGTACCCTGTGTTGTGGCCATTCTCAGATACTACAGCTCAGCCCTGTACCCTGTGTGGTGGCCATTCTCAGATACTACAGCTCAGCCCTGTACCCTGTGTGGTGGCCATTCTCAGATACTACAGCTCAGCCCTGTACCCTGTGTGGTGGCCATTCTCAGATACTACAGCTCAGCCCTGTACCCTGTGTGGTGGCCATTCTCAGATACTACAGTTCAGCCCTGTACCCTGTGTGGTGGCCATTCTCAGATACTACAGCTCAGCCCTGTACCCTGTGTGGTGGCCATTCTCAGATACTACAGCTCAGCCCTGTATCCTGTGTGGTGGCCATTCTCAGATACTACAGCTCAGCCCTGTACTCTGTGTGGTGGCCATTCTCAGATACTACAGCTCAGCCCTGTACCCTGTGTGGTGGCTATTCTCTGATACTACAGCTCAGCCCTGTACCCTGTGTGGTGGCCATTCTCAGATACTACAGCTCAGCCCTGTACCCTGTGTGGTGGCCATTCTCAGATACTACAGCTCAGCCCTGTACCCTGTGTGGTGGCCATTCTCAGATACTACAGCTGAGCCCTGTACCCTGTGTGGTGGCCATTCTCAGATACTACAGCTCAGCCCTGTACACTGTGTGGTGGCCATTCTCAGATGCTACAGCTCAGCCCTGTACCCTGTGTGGTGGCCATTCTCAGATACTAGAGCTCTGCCCTGTATACTGTGTGGTGGCCATTCTCAGATGCTACAGCTCAGCCCTGTACCCTGTGTTGTGGCCATTCTCAGATACTAGAGCTCTGCCCTGTATACTGTGTGGTGGCCATTCTCAGATACTGCAGCTCAGTCCTGTAACCTGTGTGGTGGCCATTCTCAGATACTGCAGCTCAGCCCTGTACCCTGTGTGGTGGCCATTCTCAGATACTACAGCTCAGCCCTGTACACTGTGTGGTGGCCATTCTCAGATACTACAGTTCAGCCCTGTACCCTGTGTGGTGGCCATTCTCAGATACTACAGCTCAGCCCTGTACCCTGTGTGGTGGCCATTCTCAGATACTACAGCTCAGCCCTGTACCCTGTGTGGTGGCCATTCTCAGATACTACAGCTCAGCCCTGTACCCTGTGTTGTGGCCATTCTCAGATACTACAGCTCAGCCCTGTACCCTGTGTGGTGGCCATTCTCAGATACTACAGCTCAGCCCTGTACCCTGTGTGGTGGCCATTCTCAGATACTACAGCTCAGCCCTGTACACTGTGTGGTGGCCATTCTCAGATACTACAGCTCAGCCCTGTACCCTGTGTGGTGGCCATTCTCAGATACTACAGCTCAGCCCTGTACACTGTGTGGTGGCCATTCTCAGATACTACAGCTGAGCCCTGTATACTGTGTGGTGGCCATTCTCAGATACTACAGCTGAGCCCTGTACACTGTGTGGTGGCCATTCTCAGATACTACAGCTGAGCCCTGTACCCTGTGTGGTGGCCATTCTCAGATACTACAGCTCAGCCCTGTACACTGTGTGGTGGCCATTCTCAGATACTACAGCTGAGCCCTGTACACTGTGTGGTGGCCATTCTCAGATACTACAGCTGAGCCCTGTACACTGTGTGGTGGCCATTCTCAGATACTACAGCTGAGCCCTGTACACTGTGTGGTGGCCATTCTCAGATACTACAGCTCAGCCCTGTACACTGTGTGGTGGCCATTCTCAGATACTACAGCTGAGCCCTGTACACTGTGTGGTGGCCATTCTCAGATACTACAGCTGAGTCCTGTACCCTGTGTGGTGGCCATTCTCAGATACTACAGCTCAGCCCTGTACACTGTGTGGTGGCCATTCTCAGATACTACAGCTGAGCCCTGTATACTGTGTGGTGGCCATTCTCAGATACTACAGCTGAGCCCTGTACACTGTGTGGTGGCCATTCTCAGATACTACAGCTGAGCCCTGTACCCTGTGTGGTGGCCATTCTCAGATACTACAGCTCAGCCCTGTACCCTGTGTGGTGGCCATTCTCAGATGCTACAGCTCAGCCCTGTACCCTGTGTGGTGGCCATTCTCAGATACTACAGCTCAGCCCTGTACACTGTGTGGTGGCCATTCTCAGATACTACAGCTCAGCCCTGTACCCTGTGTGGTGGCCATTCTCAGATACTACAGCTCAGCCCTGTACACTGTGTGGTGGCCATTCTCAGATACTACAGCTGAGCCCTGTATACTGTGTGGTGGCCATTCTCAGATACTACAGCTGAGCCCTGTACACTGTGTGGTGGCCATTCTCAGATACTACAGCTGAGCCCTGTACCCTGTGTGGTGGCCATTCTCAGATACTACAGCTCAGCCCTGTACACTGTGTGGTGGCCATTCTCAGATACTACAGCTGAGCCCTGTACACTGTGTGGTGGCCATTCTCAGATACTACAGCTGAGCCCTGTACACTGTGTGGTGGCCATTCTCAGATACTACAGCTGAGCACTGTACACTGTGTGGTGGCCATTCTCAGATACTACAGCTCAGCCCTGTACACTGTGTGGTGGCCATTCTCAGATACTACAGCTGAGCCCTGTACACTGTGTGGTGGCCATTCTCAGATACTACAGCTGAGTCCTGTACCCTGTGTGGTGGCCATTCTCAGATACTACAGCTCAGCCCTGTACACTGTGTGGTGGCCATTCTCATGTAATTTCCTTCCCTGGTGTAAATGCCGCTGTTCTCCTGAATCCGGCGATGTTTTTCTTTTCTTCTTGCTGCTCTCCGTTCCTTAGCTACGGCCTCTTCTTCCCTGCATATAGATCTTATCTTCCTTTTAGCCAAGGAGGTGTGGTTCTTATGGAGAGGCCCAAAGAAAAAAGTAGAGGATCACGCCCCCTTGGCTAACAAGACTAGATTTATATACAGGGAAGAGGAGGCCATATCTCAGGAACAGAGAGGCGCATGAAGAAGAGAAAAACATTTTCGGATTCAGGAGAACAGCGGCTTTTACACCAGGTAGCAAAATTCCATATTTATGGCTAGTGATGCTTTTATTTTTTTTGCTTTTGTTGGGAGGATTGTGTGTGATACAATGTATCGGTGGGGGGGAGTGCGGCTTGTGTCTGTAGATAAGGTATTACTGCTGTCAGGAGGGGATCCGCTACATTGAATTTCCAGTTCGGTTTTGATTAGGTTTGTTGTGTTATACACCCGGCGTAATCCGCGGCGCAGGGATCTGATATCAGGTATTTTTATGCTGAATGTAATGTTTTTCAGAAATCTCATTCCGCGTCTGGATGTGCGGAGGGAGTCTGGAAATTATACCTTGTAGCCGAGTGGGACACGTATTTCGGAAGAAGCATCCTTATGTCTTTCCAGAGGGGAACGCCAACACTTACATAAAGTAGGTAGAGTGTTTTCTCTGCGGATAATGAAGAAACTGCCTGGGGAGGCGGCTGTAGATTATTTGCTTTTGCAGGCGTACAGCGTATCTCCGTGTAGCATCGGAGCAGAAATAGATTTTTTACACAGTGTGACACTGTTAATTAAGAAATAGCAACATCTAGAAGGCAATCTCTCCTTGTCTTATCTGGGAAAATGACTAGGCTACAAGATTACAATCCATAGCCGCACAAACCCATGTGACAAGGGTTAAATATGGGGCTTCACATCATATCCATCTTCTCATGCAAATGATGGCCGAGGATTTAAGGGGTCCTCAACCGTATTTTCTTATGTCTTCAGCCCAGGGTATATAGTTCTCAGCCCAGGGTATATAGTCCTCAGCCCAGGGTATATAGTCCTTAGCCCATGACATATAGTCCTTAGCCCAGGGTATATAGTCCTCAGCCCAGGGTATATAGTCCTCAGCCCAGGGTATATAGTCCTCAGCCCAGGGTATATAGTCCTCAGGACAGGGCATATAGTCCTCAGCCCGGGTATATAGTCCTCAGGACAGAGCATATAGTCCTTAGCCCAGGGTATATAGTCCTCAGCCCAGGGTACATAGTCCTTAGGACAGAGCATATAGTCCTCAGCCCTAGGTATATAGTCCTTAGCCCAGGGTATATAGTCTTCAGCCCAGGGTATATAGTCTTCAGCTCAGGGTATATAGTCCTCAGCCCAGGGTATATAGTCTTCAGCCCAAGGTGTATAGTCCTCAGTCCAGGGTATATAGTCCTCAGCCCGGGGTATACAGTCCTTAGCCCGGGGTATATAGTCCTCAGTCCAGGGCATATAGTCCTCAGCCCAGGGCATATAGTCCTCAGCACAGAGTATATAGTCCTCAGCCCAGAGTATATAGTCCTCAGCCCAGTGCATATAGTCCTCAGCCCGGAGTATATAGTCCTCAGCCCGGAGTATATAGTCCTCAGCCCGGGGTATATAGTCCTCAGCCCAGAGTATATAGTCCTCAGCCCGGGGTGTATAGTCCTCAGCCCGGGTTGTATAGTCCTCAGCCCAGAGTATATAGTCCTCAGCCCGGGGAGTATAGTCCTCAGCCTGGGGTTTATAGTCCTCAGCCCGGGTTGTATAGTCCTCAGCCCAGAGTATATAGTCCTCAACCCAGGGTATATAGTCCTCAGCCCGGGGTATATAGTCCTCAGAACGGGGTATATAGTTTTTAGCCCGGGGTATACAGTCCTTAGCCTAAGGTATATAGCCCTCAGCCCAGAGTATATAGTGCTCAGCCCAGAGTATATAGTGCTCAGCCCAGGGTATATAGTCCTCAGCCCGGGGTGTATAGTCCTCAGCCCGGGGTGTATAGTCCTCAGCCCGGGGTGTATAGTCCTCAACCCAGGATATATAGTCCTCAGGCCGGGGTATATAGTCCTCAGCCTGGGGTATACAGTCCTTAGCCTAAGGTATATAGCCCTCAGCCCAGAGTATATAGTGCTCAGCCCAGAGTATATAGTGCTCAGCCTGGGGTATACAGTCCTCAGCCCGGGGTATACAGTCCTCAGCCCGGGGTATACAGTCCTCAGCTCGGGGTATATAGTCCTCAGCCTAAGGTATATAGCTCTCAGCCCAGAGTATATACTCCTCAGCCCAGGGTATAGTGCTCAGCCCGGGGTATATAGTCCTCAGCCCAGGGCATATAGTCCTCAGCACAGAGTATATAGTCCTCAGCACAGAGTATATAGTCCTCAGCCCAGAGTATATAGTCCTCAGCCCAGTGCATATAGTCCTCAGCCCGGAGTATATAGTCCTCAGCCCGGGGTATATAGTCCTCAGCCCAGAGTGTATAGTCCTCAGCCCGGGTTGTATAGTCCTCAGCCCGGGTTGTATAGTCCTCAGCCCAGAGTATATAGTCCTCAGCCCGGGTTGTATAGTCCTCAGCCCGGGTTGTATAGTCCTCAGCCCAGAGTATATAGTCCTCAGCCCGGGGAGTATAGTCCTCAGCCTGGGGTTTATAGTCCTCAGCCCGGGTTGTATAGTCCTCAGCCCAGAGTATATAGTCCTCAACCCAGGGTATATAGTCCTCAGCCCGGGGTATATAGTCCTCAGAACGGGGTATATAGTTCTTAGCCCGGGGTATACAGTCCTTAGCCTAAGGTATATAGCCCTCAGCCCAGAGTATATAGTCCTCAACCCAGGGTATATAGTCCTCAGCCCGGGGTGTATAGTCCTCAGCCCGGGTTGTATAGTCCTCAGCCCAGAGTATATAGTCCTCAACCCAGGATATATAGTCCTCAGGCCGGGGTATATAGTCCTCAGCCCGGGGTATATAGTTCTTAGCCCGGGGTATACAGTCCTTAGCCTAAGGTATATAGCCCTCAGCCCAGAGTATATAGTGCTCAGCCCGGGGTATACAGTCCTCAGCCCGGGGTATACAGTCCTCAGCCCGGGGTATACAGTCCTCAGCCCGGGGTATACAGTCCTCAGCCCGGGGTATACAGTCCTTAGCCTAAGGTATATAGCCCTCAGCCCAGAGTATATAGCCCTCAGCCCAGAGTATATAGTGCTCAGCCCGGGGTTGATAGTCCTCAGCCCGGGGTATATAATCCTCAGCCTAAGGTATAAAGCTCTCAGCCCAGAGTATATACTCCTCAGCCCAGGGTATAGTGCTCAGCCCGGGGTATATAGTCCTCAGCCCAGGGCATATAGTCCTCAGCACAGAGTATATAGTCCTCAGCACAGAGTATATAGTCCTCAGCCCAGAGTATATAGTCCTCAGCCCAGTGCATATAGTCCTCAGCCCGGAGTATATAGTCCTCAGCCCGGGGTATATAGTCCTCAGCCCAGAGTGTATAGTCCTCAGCCCGGGTTGTATAGTCCTCAGCCCGGGTTGTATAGTCCTCAGCCCAGAGTATATAGTCCTCAGCCCGGGTTGTATAGTCCTCAGCCCGGGTTGTATAGTCCTCAGCCCAGAGTATATAGTCCTCAGCCCGGGGTTTATAGTCCTCAGCCCGGGTTGTATAGTCCTCAGCCCAGAGTATATAGTCCTCAACCCAGGGTATATAGTCCTCAGCCCGGGGTATATAGTCCTCAGAACGGGGTATATAGTTCTTAGCCCGGGGTATACAGTCCTTAGCCTAAGGTATATAGCCCTCAGCCCAGAGTATATAGTGCTCAGCCCAGAGTATATAGTCCTCAACCCAGGGTATATAGTCCTCAGCCCGGGGTGTATAGTCCTCAGCCCGGGTTGTATAGTCCTCAGCCCAGAGTATATAGTCCTCAACCCAGGATATATAGTCCTCAGGCCGGGGTATATAGTCCTCAGCCCGGGGTATATAGTTCTTAGCCCGGGGTATACAGTCCTTAGCCTAAGGTATATAGCCCTCAGCCCAGAGTATATAGTGCTCAGCCCGGGGTATACAGTCCTCAGCCCGGGGTATACAGTCCTCAGCCCGGGGTATACAGTCCTCAGCCCGGGGTATACAGTCCTCAGCCCGGGGTATACAGTCCTTAGCCTAAGGTATATAGCCCTCAGCCCAGATTATATAGCCCTCAGCCCAGAGTATATAGTGCTCAGCCCGGGGTTGATAGTCCTCAGCCCGGGGTATATAATCCTCAGCCTAAGGTATAAAGCCCTCAGCCCAGAGTATATACTCCTCAGCCCAGGGTATAGTGCTCAGCCCGGGGTATATAGTCTTCAGCCCCGGGTATATAGTTCACACCACAGGGTTTCATTTACAATAAGCTCTGGAGGCAGCTTCTCAGGGAGATCTGTATCCGGCCCATAGATCTAAACAGCTAATTTACATATTAAGATAAATGTGGATTTCTCTAAAATGAATTGGATCACAGATATCAAGGTATCATTTTATTCTTCTTTCTATGACCTATATGCCCATACAGATGGCTCAGGAGAGTTGATCCTACTGACAGATTCCCTTTAACCCATTCATGACCTATGACATACATTTACATCATATGTCATGTCCCTGCCTGCGAGCCCGCATCTTTCCCAGCAAATGATGGCTGATAAAATCAGCCATCATGTGCCTTTAACAGCTGCGGGTAGAGCTGTTAACCGATTAAATCCCGCTGTCAATCTGTGACAGCGGAACTTAACACACAGTTGTAGGGGGCTTGTTGTTCCACACTCCCATCAGCGAACCTGTGACTGATGGGATCTCATGACAGCTGGGGGTCTGCTAATGACCCCCCGTGCCTGTCATTAAGATCCTCCTGTGAAAGCTGGCTCCTGGCCGGCGTTCATAAGAGATGGAGATTTCTGCTGAAGTGCTGAAGATCGCAGCTTCAAGTCCCCTAAGGGGACTATTAAATGCAGTAAAAAGTGTAAATAAAAAGTTTTTAAAAATATGAAAAAATAATAAAAGCACAAGTTCAAAAAGTTCAAATCACCCCACTTTTGCTCCATTAAAAATAAAACAATTAAAAAAAAACACATATTTGTTATGGCTGGATTCAGAAACGTCCGAGCTATCAAAATATAAAGTAAATTAATCCAATCGGTAAACGGTGTAATGAGAAAAATTCAAAATGCCAAATTTGCAAAATTGCAATAAAATACAATAAAAAACATCATATCAACCCCAGAATCGTATCAGTAAAAACGTCAGCTCAGGGAGCAAAAAAAAAAAAAAGCCGTCACGCAGCCCCAGATCTTATCTACTCTGTTCACATCCAAAGCAGATTTATTCTAGAGTACAGAGGGCTGTGAGATCTCTAAGCTTTTTGTTACATCTCAAGAATTTCAAACCAACAAGTTCCACATATTCCAGGTCACATCCAGGAGAATTTTAGCTTTTGTTTTACGTGTAAATAGAGAAGAAAAGTTGAACTTGGATTTTAAAGTCTTAGTAAAGTTTCTCAACACTTAATCAAATTGTAAAATGTAGTAAAACTCTGCACCAGACTGTAAAATGAGATAATTTTGTAGCATTAGTTTACAATGGAGAACTTTACAGAGAAGAAATGTGGAAAACAAATCCGCTGCAGTTTATTCATCAACCATGTCGATGTCTTCTCTCCCCTGCAGTGGTTCATAGCAGAGAGATCACATACTGTTAATACTGAAGCAGACAGGTGTCAGTGCGACACCAGAGCCGGCGTTCAGAGGCTTTACTGCATCCACTGATAATTAATTTCTGAGAAAGGAACAGCAGGTGCATCTGTAATGAAGAAATCCTCATTTACATTCCTGCTCTGATATTTCTACAAAGTTCTGTTGTGACTGTGTCACAGGTCAACATATGCTGCGGAAAACGACACCAGACATGAGTATAACACTCATCATGTAACAAAACCAGAGCATAGGAGCAGTATTATAGTAGTTATATTCTTGTACATAGGAGCAGTATTATAGTAGTTATATTCTTGTACATAGGGAGCAGTATTATAGTAGTTATATTCTTGTACATAGGGAGCAGTATTATAGTAGTTATATTCTTGTACATAGGAGCAATATTATAGTAGTTATATTCTTGTACATAGGGGGCAGTATTATAGTAGTTATATTCTTGTACATAGGAGGCAGTATTATAGTAGTTATATTCTTGTACATAGGGGCAGTATTATAGTAGTTATATTCTTGTACATAGGAGGCAGTATTATAGTAGTTATATTCTTGTACATAGGGGGCAGTATTATAGTAGTTATATTCTTGTACATAGGAGCAATATTATAGTAGTTATATTCTTGTACATAGGAGCGGTATTATAGTAGTTATATTCTTGTACATAGGGGGCAGTATTATAGTAGTTATATTCTTGTACATAGGGAGCAGTATTATAGTAGTTATATTCTTGTACATAGGAGCAGTATTATAGTAGTTATATTCTTGTACATAGGAGCAGTATTATAGCAGTTATATTCTTGTACATAGGAGAAGTAATATAGTAGTTATATTCTTGTACATAGGAGCAGTATTATAGTAGTTATATTCTTGTACATAGGGGGCAGTATTATAGTAGTTACATTCTTGTACATAGGGAGCAGTATTATAGTAGTTATATTCTTGTACATAGGGAGCAGTATTATAGTAGTTATATTCTTGTACATAGGAGCAATATTATAGTAGTTATATTCTTGTACATAGGGGGCAGTATTATAGTAGTTATATTCTTGTACATAGGAGGCAGTATTATAGTAGTTATATTCTTGTACATAGGGGCAGTATTATAGTAGTTATATTCTTGTACATAGGAGGCAGTATTATAGTAGTTATATTCTTGTACATAGGGGGCAGTATTATAGTAGTTATATTCTTGTACATAGGGAGCAGTATTATAGTAGTTATATTCTTGTACATAGGAGCAGTATTATAGTAGTTATATTCTTGTACATAGGAGCAGTATTATAGCAGTTATATTCTTGTACATAGGAGAAGTAATATAGTAGTTATATTCTTGTACATAGGAGCAGTATTATAGTAGTTATATTCTTGTACATAGGGGGCAGTATTATAGTAGTTACATTCTTGTACATAGGGAGCAGTATTATAGTAGTTATATTCTTGTACATAGGGAGCAGTATTATAGTAGTTATATTCTTGTACATAGGAGCAGTATTATAGTAGTTATATTCTTGTACATAGGGGGCAGTATTATAGTAGTTATATTCTTGTACATAGGAGGCAGTATTATAGTAGTTATATTCTTGTACATAGGGAGCAGTATTATAGTAGTTATATTCTTGTACATAGGAGCAATATTATAGTAGTTATATTCTTGTACATAGGGGGCAGTATTATAGTAGTTATATTCTTGTACATAGGAGGCAGTATTATAGTAGTTATATTCTTGTACATAGGGGGCAGTATTATAGTAGTTATATTCTTGTACATAGGGAGCAGTATTATAGTAGTTATATTCTTGTACATAGGAGCAGTATTATAGTAGTTATATTCTTGTACATAGGAGCAGTATTATAGTAGTTATATTCTTGTACATAGGGAGCAGTATTATGGTAGTTATATTCTTGTACATTGGGAGCAGTATTATAGTAGTTATATTCTTGTACATAAGGGACAGTACTATAGAAGTTATATTCTTGTACATAGGGGACAGTATTATAGTAGTTATATTATTGTACATAGGAGCAGTATTATAGTAGTTATATTCTTGTACATAAGAGCAGTATTATAGTAGTTATATTCTTGTACATAGGGGCAGTGTTATAGTAGTTATATTCTTGTACATAGGAGCAGTATTATAGTAGTTATATTCTTGTACATAGGAGCAGTATTATAGTAGTTATATTCTTGTACATAGGAGCAGTATTATAGTAGTTATATTCTGGTAAATAGGGGCAGTATTATAGTAGTTATATTCTTGTACATAGGAGGCAGTATTATAGTAGTTATATTCTTGTACATAGGAGCAGTATTATAGTAGTTATATTCTTGTACATAGGAGCAGTATTATAGTAGTTATATTCTGGTAAATAGGGGGCAGTATTATAGTAGTTATATTCTTGTACATAGGAGGCAGTATTATAGTAGTTATATTCTTGTACATAGGAGCAGTATTATAGTAGTTATATTCTTGTACATAGGGGGCAGTATTATAGTAGATATATTCTTGTACATAGGAGGCAGTATTATAGTAGTTATATACTTGTACATAGGGGGCAGTATTATAGTAGTTATATTCTTTTACATAGGAGCAGTATTATAGTAGTTATATTCTTGTACATAGGAGCAATATTATAGTAGTTATATTCTTGTACATAGGAGCAGTATTATAGTAGTTATATTCTTGTACATAGGGGCAGTATTATAGTAGTTATATTACTGTACATAGGAGCAGTATTATAATAGTTATATTCTTGTACATAGGAGCAGTATTATAGTAGTTATATTCTTGTACATAGGGGCAATATTATAGTAGTTATATTCTTGTACATAGGAGCAGTATTATAGTAGTTATATTCTTGAACATAGGAGCAGTATTATAGTAGTTATATTCTTGTACATAGGGGGCAGTATTATAGTAGTTATATTCTTGTACATAGGAGGCAGTATTATAGTAGTTATATTCTTGTACATAGGAGCAGTATTATAGTAGTTATATTCTTGTACATAGGAGGCAGTAATATAGTAGTTATATTCTTGTACATAGGGCAGTGTTATAGTAGTTATATCCTTGTACATAGGGGGCAGTATTATAGTAGTTATATTCTTGTACATAGGGGGCAGTATTATAGTAGTTATATTCTTGTACATAGGGGGCAGTATTATAGTAGTTATTTTCTTGTACATAGGGGGCAGTATTATAGTAGTTATATTTTTGTACATAGGGGCAGTATTATAGTAGTTATATTCTTGTACATAGGAGCAGTATTATAGTAGTTATATTCTGGTAAATAGGGGACAGTATTATAGTAGTTATATTCTTGTACATAGGAGGCAGTATTATAGTAGTTATATTCTTGTACATAGGAGCAGTATTATAGTAGTTATATTCTTGTACATATGGGGCAGTATTATAGTAGTTATATTCTTGTACATAGGAGGCAGTATTATAGTAGTTATATTCTTGTACATAGGGGGCAGTATTATAGTAGTTATATTCTTGTACATAGGAGCAGTATTATAGTAGTTATATTACTGTACATAGGAGCAGTATTATAGTAGTTATATTCTTGTACATAGGAGCAGTATTATAGTAGTTATATTCTTGTACATGGGGGCAGTATTATAGTAGTTATATTCTTGTACATAGGAGGCAGTATTATAGTAGTTATATTCTTGTACATAGGGGGCAGTATTATAGTAGTTATATTCTTGTACATAGGGGGCAGTATTATAGTAGTTATATTCTTGTACATAGGGGGCAGTATTATAGTAGTTATATTCTTGTACATAGGGAGCAGTATTATAGTAGTTATATTCTTGTACATAGGAGCAGTATTATAGTAGTTATATTCTTGTACATAGGAGCAGTATTATAGCAGTTATATTCTTGTACATAGGAGAAGTAATATAGTAGTTATATTCTTGTACATAGGAGCAGTATTATAGTAGTTATATTCTTGTACATAGGGGACAGTATTATAGTAGTTATATTCTTGTACATAGGGGGCAGTATTATAGTAGTTATATTCTTGTACATAGGAGCAGTATTATAGTAGTTATATTCTTGTACATAAGAGCAGTATTATAGTAGTTATATTCTTGTACATAGGGGCAGTATTATAGTAGTTATATTCTTGTACATAGGAGCAGTATTATAGTAGTTATATTCTTGTACATAGGAGCAGTATCATAGTAGTTATATTCTGGTAAATAGGGGCAGTATTATAGTAGTTATATTCTTGTACATAGGAGGCAGTATTATAGTAGTTATATTCTTGTACATAGGAGCAGTATTATAGTAGTTATATTCTTGTACATAGGAGCAGTATTATAGTAGTTATATTCTGGTAAATAGGGGGCAGTATTATAGTAGTTATATTCTTGTACATAGGAGGCAGTATTATAGTAGTTATATTCTTGTACATAGGAGCAGTATTATAGTAGTTATATTCTTGTACATAGGGGGCAGTATTATAGTAGATATATTCTTGTACATAGGAGGCAGTATTATAGTAGTTATATGCTTGTACATAGGGGGCAGTATTATAGTAGTTATATTCTTTTACATAGGAGCAGTATTATAGTAGTTATATTCTTGTACATAGGGGCAGTATTATAGTAGTTATATTCTTGTACATAGGAGCAGTATTATAGTAGTTATATTCTTGTACATAGGAGCAGTATCATAGTAGTTATATTCTGGTAAATAGGGGCAGTATTATAGTAGTTATATTCTTGTACATAGGAGGCAGTATTATAGTAGTTATATTCTTGTACATAGGAGCAGTATTATAGTAGTTATATTCTTGTACATAGGAGCAGTATTATAGTAGTTATATTCTGGTAAATAGGGGGCAGTATTATAGTAGTTATATTCTTGTACATAGGAGGCAGTATTATAGTAGTTATATTCTTGTACATAGGAGCAGTATTATAGTAGTTATATTCTTGTACATAGGGGGCAGTATTATAGTAGATATATTCTTGTACATAGGAGGCAGTATTATAGTAGTTATATGCTTGTACATAGGGGGCAGTATTATAGTAGTTATATTCTTTTACATAGGAGCAGTATTATAGTAGTTATATTCTTGTACATAGGAGCAATATTATAGTAGTTATATTCTTGTACATAGGAGCAGTATTATAGTAGTTATATTCTTGTACATAGGGGCAGTATTATAGTAGTTATATTACTGTACATAGGAGCAGTATTATAATAGTTATATTCTTGTACATAGGAGCAGTATTATAGTAGTTATATTCTTGTACATAGGGGGCAGTATTATAGTAGTTATATTCTTGTACATAGGAGGCAGTATTATAGTAGTTATATTCTTGTACATAGGAGCAGTATTATAGTAGTTATATTCTTGTACATCGGAGGCAGTAATATAGTAGTTATATTCTTGTACATAGGGCAGTGTTATAGTAGTTATATCCTTGTACATAGGGGGCAGTATTATAGTAGTTATATTCTTGTACATAGGGGGCAGTATTATAGTAGTTATATTCTTGTACATAGGGGGCAGTATTATAGTAGTTATATTTTTGTACATAGGGGCAGTATTATAGTATTTATATTCTTGTACATAGGAGCAGTATTATAGTAGTTATATTCTGGTAAATAGGGGGCAGTATTATAGTAGTTATATTCTTGTACATAGGAGGCAGTATTATAGTAGTTATATTCTTGTACATAGGAGCAGTATTATAGTAGTTATATTCTTGTACATATGGGGCAGTATTATAGTAGTTATATTCTTGTACATAGGAGGCAGTATTATAGTAGTTATATTCTTGTACATAGGGGGCAGTATTATAGTAGTTATATTCTTGTACATAGGAGCAGTATTATAGTAGTTATATTACTGTACATAGGAGCAGTATTATAGTAGTTATATTCTTGTACATAGGAGCAGTATTATAGTAGTTATATTCTTGTACATGGGGGCAGTATTATAGTAGTTATATTCTTGTACATAGGGGGCAGTATTATAGTAGTTATATTCTTGTACATAGGGGCAGTATTATAGTAGTTATATTCTTGTACATAGGAGCAGTATTATAGTAGTTATATTCTGGTAAATAGGGGGCAGTATTATAGTAGTTATATTCTTGTACATAGGAGGCAGTATTATAGTAGTTATATTCTTGTACATAGGAGCAGTATTATAGTAGTTATATTCTTGTACATATGGGGCAGTATTATAGTAGTTATATTCTTGTACATAGGAGGCAGTATTATAGTAGTTATATTCTTGTACATAGGGGGCAGTATTATAGTAGTTATATTCTTGTACATAGGAGCAGTATTATAGTAGTTATATTACTGTACATAGGAGCAGTATTATAGTAGTTATATTCTTGTACATAGGAGCAGTATTATAGTAGTTATATTCTTGTACATGGGGGCAGTATTATAGTAGTTATATTCTTGTACATAGGAGGCAGTATTATAGTAGTTATATTCTTGTACATAGGGGGCAGTATTATAGTAGTTATATTCTTGTACATAGGGGGCAGTATTATAGTAGTTATATTCTTGTACATAGGGAGCAGTATTATAGTAGTTATATTCTTGTACATAGGAGCAATATTATAGTAGTTATATTCTTGTACATAGGAGCAGTATTATATATTATAGTAGTTTTATTCTTGTACATAAGGGCAGTATTATAGTAGTTATATTACTGTACATAGGAGCAGTATTATAGTAGTTATATTCTTGTACATAGGAGCAGTATTATAGTAGTTATATTCTTGTACATAGGGGGCAGTATTATAGTAGTTATATTACTGTACACAGGAGCAGTATTATAGTAGTTATATTCTTGAACATAGGAGCAGTATCATAGTAGTTATATTCTTGTACATAGGGGGCAGTATTATAGTAGTTATATTCTTGTACATAGGAGGCAGTATTATAGTAGTTATATTCTTGTACATTGGAGCAGTATTATAGTAGTTATATTCTTGTACATAGGAGGCAGTATTATAGTAGTTATATTCTTGTACATAGGGCAGTGTTATAGTAGTTATATTCTTGTACATAGGGGGCAGTATTATAGTAGTTATATTCTTGTACATAGGGGGCAGTATTATAGTAGTTATATTCTTGTACATAGGGGGCAGTATTACAGTAGTTATATTCTTGTACATAGGGAGCAGTATTATAGTAGTTAAATTCTTGTACATAGGAGCAATATTATAGTAGTTATATTCTTGTACATAGGAGCAGTATTATAGTAGTTATATTCTTGTACATAGGGGCAGTATTATAGTAGTTATATTACTGTACATAGGAGCAGTATTATAGTAGTTATATTCTTGTACATAGGAGCAGTATTATAGTAGTTATATTCTTTTACATAGGGGGCAGTATTATAGTAGTTATATTACTGTACATAAGAGCAGTATTATAGTAGTTATATTCTTGAACATAGGAGCAGTATTATAGTAGTTATATTCTTGTACATAGGGGCAGTATTATAGTAGTTATATTCTTGTACATAGGAGGCAGTATTATAGTAGTTAAATTCTTGTACATAGGAGCAGTATTATAGTAGTTATATTCTTGTACATAGGAGCAGTATTATAGTAGTTATATTCTTGTACATAGGGGGCAGTATTATAGTAGTTATATTCTTGTACATAGGAGCAGTATTATAGTAGTTATATTCTTGTACATAGGGGGCAGTATTATAGTAGTTATATTACTGTACATAGGAGCAGTATTATAGTAGTTATATTCTTGAACATAGGAGCAGTATTATAGTAGTTATATTCTTGTACATAGGGGGCAGTATTATAGTAGTTATATTCTTGTACATAGGAGGCAGTATTATAGTAGTTATATTCTTGTACATAGGAGCAGTATTATAGTAGTTATATTCTTGTACATAGGAGGCAGTATTATAGTAGTTATATTCTTGTACATAGGGCAGTGTTATAGTAGTTATATTCTTGTACATAGGGGGCAGTATTATAGTAGTTATATTCTTGTACATAGGGGGCAGTATTATAGTACTTATATTCTTGTACATAGGGAGCAGTATTATAGTAGTTAAATTCTTGTACATAGGATCAATATTATAGTAGTTATATTCTTGTACATAGGAACAGTATTATAGTAGTTATATTCTTGTACATAGGGGCAGTATTATAGTAGTTATATTACTGTACATAGGAGCAGTATTATAGTAGTTATATTCTTGTACATAGGAGCAGTATTATAGTAGTTATATTCTTTTACATAGGGGGCAGTATTATAGTAGTTATATTACTGTACATAGGAGCAGTATTATAGTAGTTATATTCTTGTACATAGGAGGCAGTAATATAGTAGTTATATTCTTGTACATAGGGCAGTGTTATAGTAGTTATATCCTTGTACATAGGGGGCAGTATTATAGTAGTTATATTCTTGTACATAGGGGGCAGTATTATAGTAGTTATATTCTTGTACATAGGGGGCAGTATTATAGTAGTTATATTCTTGTACATAGGGGGCAGTATTATAGTAGTTATATTTTTGTACATAGGGGCAGTATTATAGTAGTTATATTCTTGTACATAGGAGCAGTATTATAGTAGTTATATTCTGGTAAATAGGGGACAGTATTATAGTAGTTATATTCTTGTACATAGGAGGCAGTATTATAGTAGTTATATTCTTGTACATAGGAGCAGTATTATAGTAGTTATATTCTTGTACATATGGGGCAGTATTATAGTAGTTATATTCTTGTACATAGGAGGCAGTATTATAGTAGTTATATTCTTGTACATAGGGGGCAGTATTATAGTAGTTATATTCTTGTACATAGGAGCAGTATTATAGTAGTTATATTACTGTACATAGGAGCAGTATTATAGTAGTTATATTCTTGTACATAGGAGCAGTATTATAGTAGTTATATTCTTGTACATGGGGGCAGTATTATAGTAGTTATATTCTTGTACATAGGAGGCAGTATTATAGTAGTTATATTCTTGTACATAGGGGGCAGTATTATAGTAGTTATATTCTTGTACATAGGGGGCAGTATTATAGTAGTTATATTCTTGTACATAGGGGGCAGTATTATAGTAGTTATATTCTTGTACATAGGGAGTAGTATTATAGTAGTTATATTCTTGTACATAGGAGCAGTATTATAGTAGTTATATTCTTGTACATAGGAGCAGTATTATAGTAGTTATATTCTTGTACATAGGGGGCAGTATTATAGTAGTTATATTCTTGTACATAGGAGCAGTATTATAGTAGTTATATTCTTGTACATAGGGGGCAGTATTATAGTAGTTATATTACTGTACATAGGAGCAGTATTATAGTAGTTATATTCTTGAACATAGGAGCAGTATTATAGTAGTTATATTCTTGTACATAGGGGGCAGTATTATAGTAGTTATGTTCTTGTACATAGGAGGCAGTATTATAGTAGTTATATTCTTGTACATAGGAGCAGTATTATAGTAGTTATATTCTTGTACATAGGAGGCAGTATTATAGTAGTTATATTCTTGTACATAGGGCAGTGTTATAGTAGTTATATTCTTGTACATAGGGGGCAGTATTATAGTAGTTATATTCTTGTACATAGGGGGCAGTATTATAGTACTTATATTCTTGTACATAGGGAGCAGTATTATAGTAGTTAAATTCTTGTACATAGGATCAATATTATAGTAGTTATATTCTTGTACATAGGAACAGTATTATAGTAGTTATATTCTTGTACATAGGGGCAGTATTATAGTAGTTATATTACTGTACATAGGAGCAGTATTATAGTAGTTATATTCTTGTACATAGGAGCAGTATTATAGTAGTTATATTCTTTTACATAGGGGGCAGTATTATAGTAGTTATATTACTGTACATAGGAGCAGTATTATAGTAGTTATATTCTTGTACATAGGAGGCAGTAATATAGTAGTTATATTCTTGTACATAGGGCAGTGTTATAGTAGTTATATCCTTGTACATAGGGGGCAGTATTATAGTAGTTATATTCTTGTACATAGGGGGCAGTATTATAGTAGTTATATTCTTGTACATAGGGGGCAGTATTATAGTAGTTATATTCTTGTACATAGGGGGCAGTATTATAGTAGTTATATTTTTGTACATAGGGGCAGTATTATAGTAGTTATATTCTTGTACATAGGAGCAGTATTATAGTAGTTATATTCTGGTAAATAGGGGACAGTATTATAGTAGTTATATTCTTGTACATAGGAGGCAGTATTATAGTAGTTATATTCTTGTACATAGGAGCAGTATTATAGTAGTTATATTCTTGTACATATGGGGCAGTATTATAGTAGTTATATTCTTGTACATAGGAGGCAGTATTATAGTAGTTATATTCTTGTACATAGGGGGCAGTATTATAGTAGTTATATTCTTGTACATAGGAGCAGTATTATAGTAGTTATATTACTGTACATAGGAGCAGTATTATAGTAGTTATATTCTTGTACATAGGAGCAGTATTATAGTAGTTATATTCTTGTACATGGGGGCAGTATTATAGTAGTTATATTCTTGTACATAGGAGGCAGTATTATAGTAGTTATATTCTTGTACATAGGGGGCAGTATTATAGTAGTTATATTCTTGTACATAGGGGGCAGTATTATAGTAGTTATATTCTTGTACATAGGGGGCAGTATTATAGTAGTTATATTCTTGTACATAGGGAGTAGTATTATAGTAGTTATATTCTTGTACATAGAAGCAGTATTATAGTAGTTATATTCTTGTACATAGGAGCAGTATTATAGCAGTTATATTCTTGTACATAGGAGAAGTAATATAGTAGTTATAT
Source organism: Phyllobates terribilis (assembly GCF_046119375.1). NCBI lineage: Eukaryota > Metazoa > Chordata > Amphibia > Anura > Dendrobatidae > Phyllobates > Phyllobates terribilis. The sequence goes on along the minus strand of NW_027362763.1, from coordinate 680,620,162 downwards.
TCTTGTACATAGGAGCAGTATTATAGTAGTTATATTCTTGTACATAGGGGACAGTATTATAGTAGTTATATTCTTGTACATAGGGGGCAGTATTATAGTAGTTATATTCTTGTACATAGGAGCAGTATTATAGTAGTTATATTCTTGTACATAAGAGCAGTATTATAGTAGTTATATTCTTGTACATAGGGGCAGTATTATAGTAGTTATATTCTTGTACATAGGAGCAGTATTATAGTAGTTATATTCTTGTACATAGGAGCAGTATTATAGTAGTTATATTCTGGTAAATAGGGGGCAGTATTATAGTAGTTATATTCTTGTACATAGGAGGCAGTATTATAGTAGTTATATTCTTGTACATAGGAGCAGTATTATAGTAGTTATATTCTTGTACATAGGGGGCAGTATTATAGTAGATATATTCTTGTACATAGGAGGCAGTATTATAGTAGTTATATGCTTGTACATAGGGGGCAGTATTATAGTAGTTATATTCTTTTACATAGGAGCAGTATTATAGTAGTTATATTCTTGTACATAGGAGCAATATTATAGTAGTTATATTCTTGTACATAGGAGCAGTATTATAGTAGTTATATTCTTGTACATAGGGGCAGTATTATAGTAGTTATATTACTGTACATAGGAGCAGTATTATAATAGTTATATTCTTGTACATAGGAGCAGTATTATAGTAGTTATATTCTTGTACATAGGGGGCAGTATTATAGTAGTTATATTACTGTACATAGGAGCAGTATTATAGTAGTTATATTCTTGAACATAGGAGCAGTATTATAGTAGTTATATTCTTGTACATAGGGGGCAGTATTATAGTAGTTATATTCTTGTACATAGGAGGCAGTATTATAGTAGTTATATTCTTGTACATAGGAGCAGTATTATAGTAGTTATATTCTTGTACATCGGAGGCAGTAATATAGTAGTTATATTCTTGTACATAGGGCAGTGTTATAGTAGTTATATCCTTGTACATAGGGGGCAGTATTATAGTAGTTATATTCTTGTACATAGGGGGCAGTATTATAGTAGTTATATTCTTGTACATAGGGGGCAGTATTATAGTAGTTCTATTTTTGTACATAGGGGCAGTATTATAGTATTTATATTCTTGTACATAGGAGCAGTATTATAGTAGTTATATTCTGGTAAATAGGGGGCAGTATTATAGTAGTTATATTCTTGTACATAGGAGGCAGTATTATAGTAGTTATATTCTTGTACATAGGAGCAGTATTATAGTAGTTATATTCTTGTACATATGGGGCAGTATTATAGTAGTTATATTCTTGTACATAGGAGGCAGTATTATAGTAGTTATATTCTTGTACATAGGGGGCAGTATTATAGTAGTTATATTCTTGTACATAGGAGCAGTATTATAGTAGTTATATTACTGTACATAGGAGCAGTATTATAGTAGTTATATTCTTGTACATAGGAGCAGTATTATAGTAGTTATATTCTTGTACATGGGGGCAGTATTATAGTAGTTATATTCTTGTACATAGGGGGCAGTATTATAGTAGTTATATTCTTGTACATAGGGGCAGTATTATAGTAGTTATATTCTTGTACATAGGAGCAGTATTATAGTAGTTATATTCTGGTAAATAGGGGGCAGTATTATAGTAGTTATATTCTTGTACATAGGAGGCAGTATTATAGTAGTTATATTCTTGTACATAGGAGCAGTATTATAGTAGTTATATTCTTGTACATATGGGGCAGTATTATAGTAGTTATATTCTTGTACATAGGAGGCAGTATTATAGTAGTTATATTCTTGTACATAGGGGGCAGTATTATAGTAGTTATATTCTTGTACATAGGAGCAGTATTATAGTAGTTATATTACTGTACATAGGAGCAGTATTATAGTAGTTATATTCTTGTACATAGGAGCAGTATTATAGTAGTTATATTCTTGTACATGGGGGCAGTATTATAGTAGTTATATTCTTGTACATAGGAGGCAGTATTATAGTAGTTATATTCTTGTACATAGGGGGCAGTATTATAGTAGTTATATTCTTGTACATAGGGGGCAGTATTATAGTAGTTATATTCTTGTACATAGGGAGCAGTATTATAGTAGTTATATTCTTGTACATAGGAGCAATATTATAGTAGTTATATTCTTGTACATAGGAGCAGTATTATAGTAGTTATATTCTTGTACATAAGGGCAGTATTATAGTAGTTATATTACTGTACATAGGAGCAGTATTATAGTAGTTATATTCTTGTACATAGGAGCAGTATTATAGTAGTTATATTCTTGTACATAGGGGGCAGTATTATAGTAGTTATATTACTGTACACAGGAGCAGTATTATAGTAGTTATATTCTTGAACATAGGAGCAGTATTATAGTAGTTATATTCTTGTACATAGGGGGCAGTATTATAGTAGTTATATTCTTGTACATAGGAGGCAGTATTATAGTAGTTATATTCTTGTACATTGGAGCAGTATTATAGTAGTTATATTCTTGTACATAGGAGGCAGTATTATAGTAGTTATATTCTTGTACATAGGGCAGTGTTATAGTAGTTATATTCTTGTACATAGGGGGCAGTATTATAGTAGTTATATTCTTGTACATAGGGGGCAGTATTATAGTAGTTATATTCTTGTACATAGGAGGCAGTATTATAGTAGTTATATTCTTGTACATAGGGGGCAGTATTATAGTAGTTATATTCTTGTACATAGGGGGCAGTATTATAGTAGTTATATTCTTGTACATAGGGGGCAGTATTATAGTAGTTATATTCTTGTACATAGGGAGTAGTATTATAGTAGTTATATTCTTGTACATAGAAGCAGTATTATAGTAGTTATATTCTTGTACATAGGAGCAGTATTATAGCAGTTATATTCTTGTACATAGGAGAAGTAATATAGTAGTTATATTCTTGTACATAGGAGCAGTATTATAGTAGTTATATTCTTGTACATAGGGGACAGTATTATAGTAGTTATATTCTTGTACATAGGGGGCAGTATTATAGTAGTTATATTCTTGTACATAGGAGCAGTATTATAGTAGTTATATTCTTGTACATAAGAGCAGTATTATAGTAGTTATATTCTTGTACATAGGGGCAGTATTATAGTAGTTATATTCTTGTACATAGGAGCAGTATTATAGTAGTTATATTCTTGTACATAGGAGCAGTATTATAGTAGTTATATTCTGGTAAATAGGGGCAGTATTATAGTAGTTATATTCTTGTACATAGGAGGCAGTATTATAGTAGTTATATTCTTGTACATAGGAGCAGTATTATAGTAGTTATATTCTTGTACATAGGAGCAGTATTATAGTAGTTATATTCTGGTAAATAGGGGGCAGTATTATAGTAGTTATATTCTTGTACATAGGAGGCAGTATTATAGTAGTTATATTCTTGTACATAGGAGCAGTATTATAGTAGTTATATTCTTGTACATAGGGGGCAGTATTATAGTAGATATATTCTTGTACATAGGAGGCAGTATTATAGTAGTTATATGCTTGTACATAGGGGGCAGTATTATAGTAGTTATATTCTTTTACATAGGAGCAGTATTATAGTAGTTATATTCTTGTACATAGGAGCAATATTATAGTAGTTATATTCTTGTACATAGGAGCAGTATTATAGTAGTTATATTCTTGTACATAGGGGCAGTATTATAGTAGTTATATTACTGTACATAGGAGCAGTATTATAATAGTTATATTCTTGTACATAGGAGCAGTATTATAGTAGTTATATTCTTGTAGATAGGGGGCAGTATTATAGTAGTTATATTACTGTACATAGGAGCAGTATTATAGTAGTTATATTCTTGAACATAGGAGCAGTATTATAGTAGTTATATTCTTGTACATAGGGGGCAGTATTATAGTAGTTATATTCTTGTACATAGGAGGCAGTATTATAGTAGTTATATTCTTGTACATAGGAGCAGTATTATAGTAGTTATATTCTTGTACATCGGAGGCAGTAATATAGTAGTTATATTCTTGTACATAGGGCAGTGTTATAGTAGTTATATCCTTGTACATAGGGGGCAGTATTATAGTAGTTATATTCTTGTACATAGGGGGCAGTATTATAGTAGTTATATTCTTGTACATAGGGGGCAGTATTATAGTAGTTCTATTTTTGTACATAGGGGCAGTATTATAGTATTTATATTCTTGTACATAGGAGCAGTATTATAGTAGTTATATTCTGGTAAATAGGGGGCAGTATTATAGTAGTTATATTCTTGTACATAGGAGGCAGTATTATAGTAGTTATATTCTTGTACATAGGAGCAGTATTATAGTAGTTATATTCTTGTACATATGGGGCAGTATTATAGTAGTTATATTCTTGTACATAGGAGGCAGTATTATAGTAGTTATATTCTTGTACATAGGGGGCAGTATTATAGTAGTTATATTCTTGTACATAGGAGCAGTATTATAGTAGTTATATTACTGTACATAGGAGCAGTATTATAGTAGTTATATTCTTGTACATAGGAGCAGTATTATAGTAGTTATATTCTTGTACATGGGGGCAGTATTATAGTAGTTATATTCTTGTACATAGGGGGCAGTATTATAGTAGTTATATTCTTGTACATAGGGGCAGTATTATAGTAGTTATATTCTTGTACATAGGAGCAGTATTATAGTAGTTATATTCTGGTAAATAGGGGGCAGTATTATAGTAGTTATATTCTTGTACATAGGAGGCAGTATTATAGTAGTTATATTCTTGTACATAGGAGCAGTATTATAGTAGTTATATTCTTGTACATATGGGGCAGTATTATAGTAGTTATATTCTTGTACATAGGAGGCAGTATTATAGTAGTTATATTCTTGTACATAGGGGGCAGTATTATAATAGTTATATTCTTGTACATAGGAGCAGTATTATAGTAGTTATATTACTGTACATAGGAGCAGTATTATAGTAGTTATATTCTTGTACATAGGAGCAGTATTATAGTAGTTATATTCTTGTACATGGGGGCAGTATTATAGTAGTTATATTCTTGTACATAGGAGGCAGTATTATAGTAGTTATATTCTTGTACATAGGGGGCAGTATTATAGTAGTTATATTCTTGTACATAGGGGGCAGTATTATAGTAGTTATATTCTTGTACATAGGGAGCAGTATTATAGTAGTTATATTCTTGTACATAGGAGCAATATTATAGTAGTTATATTCTTGTACATAGGAGCAGTATTATAGTAGTTATATTCTTGTACATAAGGGCAGTATTATAGTAGTTATATTACTGTACATAGGAGCAGTATTATAGTAGTTATATTCTTGTACATAGGAGCAGTATTATAGTAGTTATATTCTTGTACATAGGGGGCAGTATTATAGTAGTTATATTACTGTACACAGGAGCAGTATTATAGTAGTTATATTCTTGAACATAGGAGCAGTATTATAGTAGTTATATTCTTGTACATAGGGGGCAGTATTATAGTAGTTATATTCTTGTACATAGGAGGCAGTATTATAGTAGTTATATTCTTGTACATTGGAGCAGTATTATAGTAGTTATATTCTTGTACATAGGAGGCAGTATTATAGTAGTTATATTCTTGTACATAGGGCAGTGTTATAGTAGTTATATTCTTGTACATAGGGGGCAGTATTATAGTAGTTATATTCTTGTACATAGGGGGCAGTATTATAGTAGTTATATTCTTGTACATAGGGGGCAGTATTATAGTAGTTATATTCTTGTACATAGGGAGCAGTATTATAGTAGTTAAATTCTTGTACATAGGAGCAATATTATAGTAGTTATATTCTTGTACATAGGAGCAGTATTATAGTAGTTATATTCTTGTACATAGGGGCAGTATTATAGTAGTTATATTACTGTACATAGGAGCAGTATTATAGTAGTTATATTCTTGTACATAGGAGCAGTATTATAGTAGTTATATTCTTTTACATAGGGGGCAGTATTATAGTAGTTATATTACTGTACATAGGAGCAGTATTATAGTAGTTATATTCTTGAACATAGGAGCAGTATTATAGTAGTTATATTCTTGTACATAGGGGCAGTATTATAGTAGTTATATTCTTGTACATAGGAGGCAGTATTATAGTAGTTATATTCTTGTACATAGGAGCAGTATTATAGTAGTTATATTCTTGTACATAGGAGCAGTATTATAGTAGTTATATTCTTGTACATAGGGGGCAGTATTATAGTAGTTATATTCTTGTACATAGGAGCAGTATTATAGTAGTTATATTCTTGTACATAGGGGGCAGTATTATAGTAGTTATATTACTGTACATAGGAGCAGTATTATAGTAGTTATATTCTTGAACATAGGAGCAGTATTATAGTAGTTATATTCTTGTACATAGGGGGCAGTATTATAGTAGTTATATTCTTGTACATAGGAGGCAGTATTATAGTAGTTATATTCTTGTACATAGGAGCAGTATTATAGTAGTTATATTCTTGTACATAGGAGGCAGTATTATAGTAGTTATATTCTTGTACATAGGGCAGTGTTATAGTAGTTATATTCTTGTACATAGGGGGCAGTATTATAGTAGTTATATTCTTGTACATAGGGGGCAGTATTATAGTACTTATATTCTTGTACATAGGGAGCAGTATTATAGTAGTTAAATTCTTGTACATAGGATCAATATTATAGTAGTTATATTCTTGTACATAGGAACAGTATTATAGTAGTTATATTCTTGTACATAGGGGCAGTATTATAGTAGTTATATTACTGTACATAGGAGCAGTATTATAGTAGTTATATTCTTGTACATAGGAGCAGTATTATAGTAGTTATATTCTTTTACATAGGGGGCAGTATTATAGTAGTTATATTACTGTACATAGGAGCAGTATTATAGTAGTTATATTCTTGTACATAGGAGCAGTATTATAGTAGTTATATTCTTGTACATAGGGGGCAGTATTATAGTAGTTATATTCTTGTACATAGGAGGCAGTATTATAGTAGTTATATTCTTGTACATAGGGGGCAGTATTATAGTAGTTATATTCTTGTACATAGGGGGCAGTATTATAGTAGTTATATTCTTGTACATAGGGAGCAGTATTTTAGTAGTTATATTCTTGTACATAGGGGGCAGTATTATAGTAGTTATATTCTTGTACATAGGGGCAGTATTATAGTAGTTATATTCTTGTACATAGGAGGCAGTATTATAGTAGTTATATTCTTGTACATAGGGGGCAGTATTATAGTAGTTATATTCTTGTACATAGGAGCAGTATTATTGTAGTTATATTCTTGTACATAGGGAGCAGTATTATAGTAGTTATATTCTTGTACATAGGGGGCAGTATTATAGTAGTTATTTTCTTGTACATAGGAGCAATATTATAGTAGTTATATTCTTGTACATAGTAGCAATATTATAGTAGTTATATTCTTGTACATAGGAGCAGTATTATAGTAGTTATATTCTTGTACATAGGGGCAGTATTATAGTAGTTATATTACTGTACATAGGAGCAGTATTATAATAGTTATATTCTTGTACATAGGAGCAGTATTATAGTAGTTATATTCTTGTACATAGGGGGCAGTATTATAGTAGTTATATTACTGTACATAGGAGCAGTATTATAGTAGTTATATTCTTGAACATAGGAGCAGTATTATAGTAGTTATATTCTTGTACATAGGGGGCAGTATTATAGTAGTTATATTCTTGTACATAGGAGGCAGTATTATAGTAGTTATATTCTTGTACATAGGAGCAGTATTATAGTAGTTATATTCTTGTACATCGGAGGCAGTAATATAGTAGTTATATTCTTGTACATAGTGCAGTGTTATAGTAGTTATATCCTTGTACATAGGGGGCAGTATTATAGTAGTTATATTCTTGTACATAGGGGGCAGTATTATAGTAGTTATATTCTTGTACATAGGGGGCAGTATTATAGTAGTTATATTTTTGTACATAGGGGCAGTATTATAGTATTTATATTCTTGTACATAGGAGCAGTATTATAGTAGTTATATTCTGGTAAATAGGGGGCAGTATTATAGTAGTTATATTCTTGTACATAGGAGGCAGTATTATAGTAGTTATATTCTTGTACATAGGAGCCGTATTATAGTAGTTATATTCTTGTACATATGGGGCAGTATTATAGTAGTTATATTCTTGTACATAGGAGGCAGTATTATAGTAGTTATATTCTTGTACATAGGGGGCAGTATTATAGTAGTTATATTCTTGTACATAGGAGCAGTATTATAGTAGTTATATTACTGTACATAGGAGCAGAATTATAGTAGTTATATTCTTGTACATAGGAGCAGTATTATAGTAGTTATATTCTTGTACATGGGGGCAGTATTATAGTAGTTATATTCTTGTACATAGGGGGCAGTATTATAGTAGTTATATTCTTGTACATAGGGGCAGTATTATAGTAGTTATATTCTTGTACATAGGAGCAGTATTATAGTAGTTATATTCTGGTAAATAGTGTGGGGGTCGTGATGACATTCCACTCGTCCTCCAGTCACTCCAAATTCAAACTATGAGCATGGGTCAACCATTCAAAGAATGAGTCAGACAACAAGCTGGTTCAAGCTCAGAGCATGCTCAGAAGACTACTACAGACAACGTCCTCAGCAATGTTCCGCGTTTATTTTTACATGCACAAATCTAAATACACTACATAATGGGAGGGGAAAGGGGTTGTCCGGGGCGGGGTAAACCATGAAAGTCCAGTGTCTGGCCACTCCTGATTGGTCCACATCTCCTTATCTCAGTCTCTGGGCAGATATTGCAGCCGTCAGCTTATAATCTTGTTTCGTTTCTCTGAAATAAGTTTTGGCAACGCTGGAAATGTCTTAGTTTAAGTTTCGATTTGAGTATTACGTAGCAAGGAAAGCTTATTGTTATATGACACAAAATGGTGGTTAGTACATTAACAAAAAAGCGTATAAAAGTTACAAAAATATAAAAGTTACAAATATATATATTCTCTTTTTCCCCGACATTCCCCCCTAAACACTAAGCTTTCCTTTGCTTTGGGGCCTTTGAGACTGTCCATGTGTGGGGAGAGGGGAGGTGGATTTCTTCACCCAATCATCTTAGAAGCTGCCCCCTTATGGGACGCCCCCAGACAATCGAGCCCTATCCTGGATGACACATGGAGTTCTCCCAACTGATCCTAAACTGAATCTTTCAATTGAACTTTGTTATGGGGGGGGTCTGGTTAGACTTGTTTAAAGAAGTGTATTTCTCTATATTTTCTCTTGATTCAGAAAGGTCCCGGAGGTTGGGACAGCATTGGTTATAGCTTTCCTGTATAAGGGGACTATGCAGCACAGGACCACCAGGCCCAATACTAGTAGACCTCCCATTACTAGACAAACTTGTTGGAGGAATCCCTTGAGCCCTCCCAACCAACTTGAGAAGAAGGAGGTATCTACCCCTGTGTGGTAGCTGTCCACCCTGGGACAGACAGTAAGCATATGGAAAGGATATAGAAGAAGGTAGTCATCTTTTATAGGCTCGTTCTGTCTCTCTTGCAGTGGGAGGCGTGAATCCAGGTGCTCCTGCCCTCAAGCTTCAGAGCCGTCGGGGTGGTGAGAAGCACAGTGTACGGTCCCTCGAACCGCGGCTGGAGGCAGTCTTTCCGGACAAACTTCTTCACATACACTAGATCGCCTGGGGTGAAATCATGTACTGCATCACCTGTAGATTCTGGGAGAGAAACAGATACTGGAGAGCGGGTGTTAGTCAATTCTCTAGACAAGGCAATCACAAATTTTACCACTCTATCATGTGTTTCAGACAACTCTTGGGGCCTAATCTCTCCTATCTTGGGTGGGGTCCCAAACAAAATTCTATAGGGAGTCAGCCCATGTTTGGCCTGAGAAGTGTGTGTGATATGATACAATACTATGGGGAGTAGGTCGGGCCAGGGGAGGGGATGATCTTGGGTCATTTTCAAGAGCTGGGTCTTGAGTGTGGAATTCATTCTCTCCACTTTGTCTGAACTGGCAGGATGGTATGGAGTGTGGAGGCCCAAATCTGTTCCCAACAGGTTCCAGAGTTCTTCGTAGATATTTGTTGTGAAAGCTGGTCCTTGATCCGATTCTATGATTTGGGGAACTCCAAATCTGCAGGCAATTTCGGTGATCAGTTTCTTGGCTGTGACTTTAGCAGTCATGTTGACAACCGGGTAGGCCTCGGGCCAGGCTGAGAACATATCCACGGCTACCAAAACCTACTCCTATTTTCTTGCTTTAGACATTTGGATATGGTCGACTTGTATTCTCTGCCAAGGGTAGTCTGGTTTAGCCAGGTGTTGGAGAGGGACCCGTGCCGTACACGTTGGGTTGCAGGTAGCGCAGACAGAGCAGGATTTTGAGTACGCAGTCACAGTGGAAGAGATTCCGGGTGCAAAGTACAGTTTCTTGATACATGCCAAGGCTTGATTCTTTCCTCTGTGTGTAGGCCCGTGAGCCCATGCTGCCACAGCTGAGTACATGCGTCTAGGCAAGCAAGGCTTCCCATCCACTTGGTAAAGAGTCGAGTTGACCTTTGAATCTTTGCGACCTGCCAGCACGGCTCCTGCCGCTTTCCATTGCTTGACTTCTTCAGTGGGGATCTCCCTTTGTTCCTCACACAATTTTTCTTCAGGCATCCTGACCCCCCTGGATTCCATTCGTGTCTCCGCTGGACTTGTATGGTCTTCCGCCGGCTGTTCTTTGGCTCTTGCTCTAGTGAGCGTCACAGCTACGGTTTGCAGGGTCTCTCCCATCTCTTCTTCCTTTTCCTGCCACTTTGATGACACATTCTCCACTGCTGCAGTCTTGGCTGCTTGGTCAGCTAGGTGGTTGCCCCTGGCTTCCCTGGATTCTAGTCTTCCATGAGCCTTGACCTTGATAACAGCAACCTGAATGGGTAGTTCCAGGGCCTTCATTAGGGCCTTAATCCATGAGACATGTTTCACTGGTGTACCTGCAGCTGTGATGAATCCTCTAGACTTCCACAAGAGTCCAGAATCATTGCAAATTCCATGTCCATACCTGGAATCGGTATATATATATATTCGCCTTTGTTCCTGCTGCCAGGTGGCAGGCATCTGTGAGAGCCACAAGTTCAGCTTCTTGTGCAGACATGTATGGTGGTAGAGCTTCAGCCTTGAGGACTGTTAGGTCTGTTGTGACAGCATATCCCGTGTGGAACCTCCCTTGAGGGTCTGCGAAACGGGATCCATCAGTCCATAGGTGCAAGGCAGGGTCTGCGAGCGGATGTGCCACCATATTCTCTGGAGCAGAAGTCTCTTCCTGCAAAATTTTTATACAATCATGAGGTTCCACCAATGGACCTTCACCCTCTTCACCTTCCCCCCTAGAAGGTGGAGGCAAAGTGGCAGGATTGATAGTCAGACATCTGGTCAGCTGACTTGTCAAGGAGGATGTGAGCAGCGTGGAACGCCTTAAGGCACGGGGGGGGCAGTTCGGGCGACAGGGTCCAGGCGGGCTGAGTAGTAGCCCAAAGGCCAATACTTATGATCATAGCGTTATGCTAGAACTCCAGAGGCATGACCTTCCGATTCCGAGACAAAAAGGTGAAATGGCTGAGTATAGTCTGGTAAGCCCAAGGCCGGGGCAGAGACAACAGCCTGTTTAAGGCGGTCAAAACATAGTCTGTGTTGATGAGAAACACGTGGATTTTCAGCATGAAATCAAACTGAGCCTTCATCCCTGAGACAGTCGTACAGAGGTTGCATGAGCTTTGAGGCATCAGGGATCCATTGTCTGCAGTAAGTGATGAGGCCAAGGAAAGTCTGCATAGCGGAGTAGGTGGTTGGGAAGGTGATATCCATGATGGCTTGCTTTCTTTCTTCAGTCAGATGTCTAGTACCTTGTGATATACAATGTCCGAGGAAAATGACCTTGGGCAGACACCATTGGACTTTGCCTTTTGAGACTTTACAGTTAGCTGAGTGAAGAAACCAGAGAAGGGATGCTGACATCTCTGGCAAATTTTCTTCAGTGCCGCATAGTAAAAGATCATCCACATACTGTAGAAGGGTGACCTGAGGGTTCTCTTGAACCCATGGCTCCAGAATAGACTTCATAGAATGAGTGAATTGGTTAGGAGAGTTCTGGGCTCTTTGCGGAGTCCTGGTCCATGTAAACTGTGCTCCTTGAAAGGTGAAGGCAAAAAGAAACCACGAATCTTCATGTAAGGGTATACTGAAGAAGGCGTTGGCCAGATCTAACACCGTAAACAAGGTGGCCGTTGGAGGCAGCTGAGACAAGAGGGTGTTTGGGTTAGGTACCACTGGAGTTTCTAAAATGGTAGCTGCATTGACGGCTCTGAGATCCTGAACCAACCGGTATCTTAGAGGCTCTCCCGGAGCGGTTTTCTTTTTTTTTACAGGAAAGAGGGGTGTATTGCATGGAGATACACATCTGACAAGGACTCCTGATTCCAGGAGGGAAGCGATTTGGGTACCCAAGCTTTGTTCTTGTGCAGCCTTGAGGGGGTATTGTGGTAACCGTGGGTACCTGTGTCCAGGCTTGAGGTGTACTCGGACCGGGGGAACCTGCAGGAGGCCAACGTCCTCTGGCCCGCTGGACCACAGAGAGTGAGGGAACTGTGAGGTTGTATGGTCATCATCATGAGAGGGAAGGCTTTAAGAACACAGCGGTCTTCAGTCCCTTGTTCGGAATGAGGGTCCCGCAAAAGAAGCTCCATACCATGGTTTCCGAAGGTAATTGTTGCCTTCATCCGCTCTAAGAGATCGGCTCCCAACAGGTTGACAGGGCAAATTTCAGAGACCAAGAATCTTGTGAGTACTCCGGTAAACGGTCCTGCAGACACAGGGACTGTGAGTGGAAAGGAAATATGTTGGCCTTCCACCCCAACACAGGTGAGGGTATCCGGTGATACAGAAGGAGGGAGCTGTGCAGAGGAAATGACAGATGTGGCCGCCCCAGTGTCCATCTGTAAAATGACAGTCTCTGAGGATGTGGTCAAGGCTACCACACTCCCAACATAACATTCATCCTTCAGAATCACGAGGTTGTCTTCTGTTTCTAGATGATCCCTTGTCATCTCTTCTGTCTTGTTTTCTATATGTGGGAGGAGTATCATCACCTGTGCCTTTAACCATTACCCACTTGATTCCATGTTGGTTGCCAGGGGGTGGGTAGCTTTCTTGAGCTTGATATAGCATGGCAGGAGCGGTTTTCTTCTTTGGCTTAGTATCCTTTTCCATTTTTAGCATGGCTTTTTGGAAAGCTTTGACAATGTTTACTGCGTCATTAAAAGAAGAAGAACGAATCTCGGGCCGTACTCTCAGGACTTCATCTCTGAGAGCGTCTTGTAGGCCATCTACTAGGGCCTGAACCAACAGGGCGGCCTGCGTCTTGACGTGAGGACTGTATCCGAGATCCTCAAAATGCATGCTGAGTCTTGCAGCATATTTTTCCACAGATTCATCAGGGTTTTGTTGAACATCTTGTACAGACCCAGCTTGATCTGACAAGCGATTCTGAGCCCAGACTTTTAACTGTTTCATGTATTCTAGGCCGGATTCATACGTACTAAGGGGTCCTGCTTTTGTGGAATCCATGGCCTTTTGAAAGCTCTCCGTTTTCGGCTAAGTGAGCCTGGCATTCTGCAGCCAGAGTAGAACCAGCAGCAAGGGCAATTTTACGAGCCAATCCTCCAGCATGGCTCATACAGGTGTTTGCAGGGTTGACTATGGCCCCCACCCGATGTGTAAGGATGTCACCATTGCCTATTGACAGTGACAGGGCGTCCTGATGGGTCTACTAGGTTCCGGGAGCGGCAGGGGTCCCAGACTTCTGAGGGGCTGAGGGGTGGTGTTCTTTCAGCAGTTGCTTGGAGCAAGGGCCGGAGTACGGGTAATGGATATGGGGTGGAGGATGCCATAGGAGACGTATGGGGTAAAGGGGGGGCTGGAGTATCTTGAGCCCATCCCTCATCTGGCTCCGTATCGTCTTGAGTAACAGTATGTTGGCGGAAGGAGAGCAGTCTGGCCTGAAATTCTGGGGAGTTGAGGAGGATATCCCCAGGGTTGTGGGTGACTCCCATAGGAAACAGGGGAAGCGTCTCAGCATCGTGGACTGGAGCAGAGGGTGTCACATTAGTTTCAGATGGGTACTCTGGGACTACGGGCTTTTCCACCTGTGCTGGTGGCTGGTAATATGCACCGGACGGATCTAGTAGTGGATATAGGCCGGATTGGGGCTTTCCGGGCCTCCCACAACAAGTAAGAGGTGTAGCAAGATGGCCGTTGGAGGGAGGAGGTGGGAGTGGGGGTGGGATTGTTCTTGGGGGCAGGCTGGGCATCGTGCCATGGGTGGCCCCCCCCCCACAGACACAGCAGAACTTCGGGTTCTGCTGTCAGCACATACGACACGTCCATCCTTCCGATGATTTAGCGTCGGCGCCATTATAGGGTGGTGGCTGAGGGCTCGGTGTAGTGACAGGCATCAAAGGTGTAACGGCCATTTTGGGGGCACATAACAAATCACAATCTGCAGCTTTCATGTATCCGAACAAAGGCTCGGCATTATCTGTTCCCCCCCTGCACCATCTACTCTAAGATGTGCATGAGCCTGGAGTAGAAATCCTCACCCAACTTTCCCAACTTCTGTATAACACATTCATTCTAAACTGAAAGCTGGAGCCTGCCTGTACTGAATAAGCTTATCATGTTATACAAATTCCTAACATTCTTCTTGCCTTCTTGCCTTCCCGTAACTCCACTAATTGGCTTAACTCCCACAGCAGCATTCCGCAACTTACGAGATCTTTCAAATTTGAATATACTCAACATTTTCTTATAGAATGCAATGATCTGTCGCGACTCAGATCACTGGTGCAGTCCACAGGTCGCCATTCCTCAGTGTAGAGCACACCTCAATACACTGATGAGATAGAGAGACACCTCAATCTAACTCCTTTCCTAGCCTTGAATGGCGACTTTACAGTGCGACTCACCACGGCACCCTGACTACAGGTCACCACCCGTCAGTGTAGAGACACCTCGATACACTGATGAGATAGAGAGACACCTCAATCTATCTCCTTTCCTACCACGGTACCACCCGACAGTGTAGAGACACCTCGATACACTGTTTAGATAGAGAGACACCTCAATCTATCTGCTTTCCTACCACGGTACCACCCGACAGTGTAGAGACACCTCAATACACTGTTTCCTAACCTTGACTTTACAGCAGTCTCTGTGTTAAACGAAGAGTACACCTCAATTCGTCACAGATTCTTTCTCCCTTACACTACAATTCAGGAATGCTTTGTAACCTTGACTATCAGTTACGGGAGGCAGCTATCTAAGAAAAGTACAGTGACCGGGGGAGGAGGAGGTGGTGTGCACACGAGCACGCGCAGGCATGCGACGTCACTCGTTTTAACACTTGCTGGTTCAGGACGTGGTGCGGGACGCCCAAGGTCTCACCACTCGACCGGTCACCCACCCAGATCCAACCTGACAATCCCACAGGAACCGCTGCGGCTGACACACAGGCAAGTGAGACATATAAAATACATCTCAACTTACCGTGTTCGATGGAGGTTGATCAGGCCTCAAATTCAGCCACCGCGGTCACCACCAGGGAAGTCAGCAATATGGGTCCGGGAGGGCAGCGTACCGCTAGCCACGCCGCACGTTGAGCGCCATTTGTGGGGGTCGTGATGACATTCCACTCGTCCTCCAGTCACTCCAAATTCAAACTATGAGCATGGGTCAACCATTCAAAGAATGAGTCAGACAACAAGCTGGTTCAAGCTCAGAGCATGCTCAGAAGACTACTACAGACAACGTCCTCAGCAATGTTCCGCGTTTATTTTTACATGCACAAATCTAAATACACTACATAATGGGAGGGGAAAGGGGTTGTCCGGGGCGGGGTAAACCATGAAAGTCCAGTGTCTGGCCACTCCTGATTGGTCCACATCTCCTTATCTCAGTCTCTGGGCAGATATTGCAGCCGTCAGCTTATAATCTTGTTTCGTTTCTCTGAAATAAGTTTTGGCAACGCTGGAAATGTCTTAGTTTAAGTTTCGATTTGAGTATTACGTAGCAAGGAAAGCTTATTGTTATATGACACAAAATGGTGGTTAGTACATTAACAAAAAAGCGTATAAAAGTTACAAAAATATAAAAGTTACAAATATATATATTCTCTTTTTCCCCGACAATAGGGGGCAGTATTATAGTAGTTATATTCTTGTACATAGGAGGCAGTATTATAGTAGTTATATTCTTGTACATAGGAGCAGTATTATAGTAGTTATATTCTTGTACATATGGGGCAGTATTATAGTAGTTATATTCTTGTACATAGGAGGCAGTATTATAGTAGTTATATTCTTGTACATAGGGGGCAGTATTATAGTAGTTATATTCTTGTACATAGGAGCAGTATTATAGTAGTTATATTACTGTACATAGGAGCAGTATTATAGTAGTTATATTCTTGTACATAGGAGCAGTATTATAGTAGTTATATTCTTGTACATGGGCGCAGTATTATAGTAGTTATATTCTTGTACATAGGAGGCAGTATTATAGTAGTTATATTCTTGTACATAGGGGGCAGTATTATAGTAGTTATATTCTTGTACATAGGGGGCAGTATTATAGTAGTTATATTCTTGTACATAGGGAGCAGTATTATAGTAGTTATATTCTTGTACATAGGAGCAATATTATAGTAGTTATATTCTTGTACATAGGAGCAGTATTATAGTAGTTATATTCTTGTACATAAGGGCAGTATTATAGTAGTTATATTACTGTACATAGGAGCAGTATTATAGTAGTTATATTCTTGTACATAGGAGCAGTATTATAGTAGTTATATTCTTGTACATAGGGGGCAGTATTATAGTAGTTATATTACTGTACACAGGAGCAGTATTATAGTAGTTATATTCTTGAACATAGGAGCAGTATTATAGTAGTTATATTCTTGTGCATAGGGGGCAGTATTATAGTAGTAATATTCTTGTACATAGGAGGCAGTATTATAGTAGTTATATTCTTGTACATTGGAGCAGTATTATAGTAGTTATATTCTTGTACATAGGAGGCAGTATTATAGTAGTTATATTCTTGTACATAGGGCAGTGTTATAGTAGTTATATTCTTGTACATAGGGGGCAGTATTATAGTAGTTATATTCTTGTACATAGGGGGCAGTATTATAGTAGTTATATTCTTGTACATAGGGGGCAGTATTATAGTAGTTATATTCTTGTACATAGGGAGCAGTATTATAGTAGTTAAATTCTTGTACATAGGAGCAATATTATAGTAGTTATATTCTTGTACATAGGAGCAGTATTATAGTAGTTATATTCTTGTACATAGGGGCAGTATTATAGTAGTTATATTACTGTACATAGGAGCAGTATTATAGTAGTTATATTCTTGTACATAGGAGCAGTATTATAGTAGTTATATTCTTTTACATAGGGGGCAGTATTATAGTAGTTATATTACTGTACATAGGAGCAGTATTATAGTAGTTATATTCTTGAACATAGGAGCAGTATTATAGTAGTTATATTCTTGTACATAGGGGCAGTATTATAGTAGTTATATTCTTGTACATAGGAGGCAGTATTATAGTAGTTATATTCTTGTACATAGGAGCAGTATTATAGTAGTTATATTCTTGTACATAGGAGCAGTATTATAGTAGTTATATTCTTGTACATAGGGGGTAGTATTATAGTAGTTAAATTCTTGTACATAGGAGCAGTATTATAGTAGTTATATTCTTGTACATAGGGGGCAGTATTATAGTAGTTATATTACTGTACATAGGAGCAGTATTATAGTAGTTATTTTCTTGAACATAGGAGCAGTATTATAGTAGTTATATTCTTGTACATAGGGGGCAGTATTATAGTAGTTATATTCTTGTACATAGGAGGCAGTATTATAGTAGTTATATTCTTGTACATAGGGGGCAGTATTATAGTAGTTATATTACTGTACATAGGAGCAGTATTATAGTAGTTATTTTCTTGAACATAGGAGCAGTATTATAGTAGTTATATTCTTGTACATAGGGGGCAGTATTATAGTAGTTATATTCTTGTACATAGGAGGCAGTATTATAGTAGTTATATTCTTGTACATAGGAGCAGTATTATAGTAGTTATATTCTTGTACATAGGGGGTAGTATTATAGTAGTTATATTCTTGTACATAGGAGCAGTATTATAGTAGTTATATTCTTGTACATAGGGGGCAGTATTATAGTAGTTATATTACTGTACATAGGAGCAGTATTATAGTAGTTATTTTCTTGAACATAGGAGCAGTATTATAGTAGTTATATTCTTGTACATAGGGGGCAGTATTATAGTAGTTATATTCTTGTACATAGGAGGCAGTATTATAGTAGTTATATTCTTGTACATAGGAGCAGTATTATAGTAGTTATATTCTTGTACATAGGAGGCAGTATTATAGTAGTTATATTCTTGTACATAGGGCAGTGTTATAGTAGTTATATTCTTGTACATAGGGGGCAGTATTATAGTAGTTATATTCTTGTACATAGGGGGCAGTATTATAGTAGTTATATTCTTGTACATAGGGGGCAGTATTATAGTAGTTATATTCTTGTACATAGGGAGCAGTATTATAGTAGTTAAATTCTTGTACATAGGATCAATATTATAGTAGTTATATTCTTGTACATAGGAACAGTATTATAGTAGTTATATTCTTGTACATAGGGGCAGTATTATAGTAGTTATATTACTGTACATAGGAGCAGTATTATAGTAGTTATATTCTTGTACATAGGAGCAGTATTATAGTAGTTATATTCTTTTACATAGGGGCAGTATTATAGTAGTTATATTACTGTACATAGGAGCAGTATTATAGTAGTTATATTCTTGTACATAGGAGCAGTATTATAGTAGTTATATTCTTGTACATAGGGGGCAGTATTATAGTAGTTATATTCTTGTACATAGGAGGCAGTATTATAGTAGTTATATTCTTGTACATAGGGGGCAGTATTATAGTAGTTATATTCTTGTACATAGGGGGCAGTATTATAGTAGTTATATTCTTGTACATAGGGAGCAGTATTTTAGTAGTTATATTCTTGTACATAGGGGGCAGTATTATAGTAGTTATATTCTTGTACATAGGGGCAGTATTATAGTAGTTATATTCTTGTACATAGGAGGCAGTATTATAGTAGTTATATTCTTGTACATAGGGGGCAGTATTATAGTAGTTATATTCTTGTACATAGGAGCAGTATTATTGTAGTTATATTCTTGTACATAGGGAGCAGTATTATAGTAGTTATATTCTTGTACATAGGAGCAGTATTATAGTAGTTATATTCTTGTACATGGGGGCAGTATTATAGTAGTTATATTCTTGTACATAGGAAGCAGTATTATAGTAGTTATATTCTTGTACATAGGGGGCAGTATTATAGTAGTTATATTCTTGTACATAGGGGGCAGTATTATAGTAGTTATATTCTTGTACATAGGGAGCAGTATTATAGTAGTTATATTCTTGTACATAGGAGCAATATTATAGTAGTTATATTCTTGTACATAGGAGCAGTATTATAGTAGTTATATTCTTGTACATAAGGGCAGTATTATAGTAGTTATATTACTGTACAGAGGAGCAGTATTATAGTAGTTATATTCTTGTACATAGGAGCAGTATTATAGTAGTTATATTCTTGTACATAGGGGGTAGTATTATAGTAGTTATATTACTGTACACAGGAGCAGTATTATAGTAGTTATATTCTTGAACATAGGAGCAGTATTATAGTAGTTATATTCTTGTACATAGGGGGCAGTATTATAGTAGTTATATTCTTGTACATAGGAGGCAGTATTATAGTAGTTATATTCTTGTACATTGGAGCAGTATTATAGTAGTTATATTCTTGTACATAGGAGCAGTATTATAGTAGTTATATTCTTGTACATAGGGCAGTGTTATAGTAGTTATATTCTTGTACATAGGGGGCAGTATTATAGTAGTTATATTCTTGTACATAGGGGGCAGTATTATAGTAGTTATATTCTTGTACATAGGGGGCAGTATTATAGTAGTTATATTCTTGTACATAGGGAGCAGTATTATAGTAGTTAAATTCTTGTACATAGGAGCAATATTATAGTAGTTATATTCTTGTACATAGGAGCAGTATTATAGTAGTTATATTCTTGTACATAGGGGCAGTATTATAGTAGTTATATTACTGTACATAGGAGCAGTATTATAGTAGTTATATTCTTGTACATAGGAGCAGTATTATAGTAGTTATATTCTTTTACATAGGGGGCAGTATTATAGTAGTTATATTACTGTACATAGGAGCAGTATTATAGTAGTTATATTCTTGAACATAGGAGCAGTATTATAGTAGTTATATTCTTGTACATAGGGGCAGTATTATAGTAGTTATATTCTTGTACATAGGAGGCAGTATTATAGTAGTTATATTCTTGTACATAGGAGCAGTATTATAGTAGTTATATTCTTGTACATAGGAGCAGTATTATAGTAGTTATATTCTTGTACATAGGGGGTAGTATTATAGTAGTTATATTCTTGTACATAGGAGCAGTATTATAGTAGTTATATTCTTGTACATAGGGGGCAGTATTATAGTAGTTATATTACTGTACATAGGAGCAGTATTATAGTAGTTATATTCTTGAACATAGGAACAGTATTATAGTAGTTATATTCTTGTACATAGGGGGCAGTATTATAGTAGTTATCTTCTTGTACATAGGAGCAGTATTATAGTAGTTATATTCTTGTACATAGGAGCAGTATTATAGTAGTTATATTCTTGTACATAGGAGGCAGTATTATAGTAGTTATATTCTTGTACATAGGGCAGTGTTATAGTAGTTATATTCTTGTACATAGGGGGCAGTATTATAGTAGTTATATTCTTGTACATAGGGGGCAGTATTATAGTAGTTATATTCTTGTACATAGGGGGCAGTATTATAGTAGTTATATTCTTGTACATAGGGAGCAGTATTATAGTAGTTAAATTCTTGTACATAGGATCAATATTATAGTAGTTATATTCTTGTACATAGGAACAGTATTATAGTAGTTATATTCTTGTACATAGGGGCAGTATTATAGTAGTTATATTACTGTACATAGGAGCAGTATTATAGTAGTTATATTCTTGTACATAGGAGCAGTATTATAGTAGTTATATTCTTTTACATAGGGGGCAGTATTATAGTAGTTATATTACTGTACATAGGAGCAGTATTATAGTAGTTTTATTCTTGTACATAGGAGCAGTATTATAGTAGTTATATTCTTGTACATAGGAGCAGTATTATAGTAGTTATATTCTTGTACATAGGAGGCAGTATTATAGTAGTTATATTCTTGTACATAGGGGGCAGTATTATAGTAGTTATATTCTTGTACATAGGGGGCAGTATTATAGTAGTTATATTCTTGTACATAGGGAGCAGTATTTTAGTAGTTATATTCTTGTACATAGGGGGCAGTATTATAGTAGTTATATTCTTGTACATAGGGGCAGTATTATAGTAGTTATATTCTTGTACATAGGAGGCAGTATTATAGTAGTTATATTCTTGTACATAGGGGGCAGTATTATAGTAGTTATATTCTTGTACATAGGAGCAGTATTATTGTAGTTATATTCTTGTACATAGGGAGCAGTATTATAGTAGTTATATTCTTGTACATAGGGGGCAGTATTATAGTAGTTATATTCTTGTACATAGGAGCAATATTATAGTAGTTATATTCTTGTACATAGGAGCAGTATTATAGTAGTTATATTCTTGTACATAAGGGCAGTATTATAGTAGTTATATTACTGTACATAGGAGCAGTATTATAGTAGTTATATTCTTGTACATAGGAGCAGTATTATAGTAGTTATATTCTTGTACATAGGGGGCAGTATTATAGTAGTTATATTACTGTACATAGGAGCAGTATTATAGTAGTTATATTCTTGTACATAGGAGCAGTATTATAGTAGTTATATTCTTGTACATAGGAGGCAGTATTATATTAGTTATATTCTTGTACATAGGGGCAGTATTATAGTAGTTATATTCTTGTACATAGGAGGCAGTATTATAGTAGTTATATTCTTGTACATAGGGGGCAGTATTATAGTAGTTATATTCTTGTACATAGGGGGCAGTATTATAGTAGTTATATTCTTGTACATAGGGGGCAGTATTATAGTAGTTATATTCTTGTACATAGGGGGCAGTATTATAGTAGTTATATTCTTGTACATAGGGGGCAGTATTATAGTAGTTATATTCTTGTACATAGGGAGCAGTATTATAGTAGTTAAATTCTTGTACATAGGAGCAATATTATAGTAGTTATATTCTTGTACATAGGAGCAGTATTATAGTAGTTATATTCTTGTACATAGGGGCAGTATTATAGTAGTTATATTACTGTACATAGGAGCAGTATTATAGTAGTTATATTCTTGTACATAGGAGCAGTATTATAGTAGTTATATTCTTTTACATAGGGGGCAGTATTATAGTAGTTATATTACTGTACATAGGAGCAGTATTATAGTAGTTATATTCTTGAACATAGGAGCAGTATTATAGTAGTTATATTCTTGTACATAGGGGCAGTATTATAGTAGTTATATTCTTGTACATAGGAGGCAGTATTATAGTAGTTATATTCTTGTACATAGGAGCAGTATTATAGTAGTTATATTCTTGTACATAGGAGCAGTATTATAGTAGTTATATTCTTGTACATAGGGGGTAGTATTATAGTAGTTATATTCTTGTACATAGGAGCAGTATTATAGTAGTTATATTCTTGTACATAGGGGGCAGTATTATAGTAGTTATATTACTGTACATAGGAGCAGTATTATAGTAGTTATATTCTTGAACATAGGAGCAGTATTATAGTAGTTATATTCTTGTACATAGGGGGCAGTATTATAGTAGTTATCTTCTTGTACATAGGAGCAGTATTATAGT
The DNA here is from genome assembly GCF_046119375.1 of Phyllobates terribilis. Lineage (NCBI taxonomy): Eukaryota > Metazoa > Chordata > Amphibia > Anura > Dendrobatidae > Phyllobates > Phyllobates terribilis. Next base: position 680,597,012 of record NW_027362763.1, on the reverse strand, counting down.
AGTTATATTCTTGTACATAGGAGCAGTATTATAGTAGTTATATTCTTGTACATAGGAGGCAGTATTATAGTAGTTATATTCTTGTACATAGGGCAGTGTTATAGTAGTTATATTCTTGTACATAGGGGGCAGTATTATAGTAGTTATATTCTTGTACATAGGGGGCAGTATTATAGTAGTTATATTCTTGTACATAGGGGGCAGTATTATAGTAGTTATATTCTTGTACATAGGGAGCAGTATTATAGTAGTTAAATTCTTGTACATAGGATCAATATTATAGTAGTTATATTCTTGTACATAGGAACAGTATTATAGTAGTTATATTCTTGTACATAGGGGCAGTATTATAGTAGTTATATTACTGTACATAGGAGCAGTATTATAGTAGTTATATTCTTGTACATAGGAGCAGTATTATAGTAGTTATATTCTTTTACATAGGGGGCAGTATTATAGTAGTTATATTACTGTACATAGGAGCAGTATTATAGTAGTTATATTCTTGTACATAGGAGCAGTATTATAGTAGTTATATTCTTGTACATAGGGGGCAGTATTATAGTAGTTATATTCTTGTACATAGGAGGCAGTATTATAGTAGTTATATTCTTGTACATAGGGGGCAGTATTATAGTAGTTATATTCTTGTACATAGGGGGCAGTATTATAGTAGTTATATTCTTGTACATAGGGAGCAGTATTTTAGTAGTTATATTCTTGTACATAGGGGGCAGTATTATAGTAGTTATATTCTTGTACATAGGGGCAGTATTATAGTAGTTATATTCTTGTACATAGGAGGCAGTATTATAGTAGTTATATTCTTGTACATAGGGGGCAGTATTATAGTAGTTATATTCTTGTACATAGGAGCAGTATTATTGTAGTTATATTCTTGTACATAGGGAGCAGTATTATAGTAGTTATATTCTTGTACATAGGGGGCAGTATTATAGTAGTTATATTCTTGTACATAGGAGCAATATTATAGTAGTTATATTCTTGTACATAGGAGCAGTATTATAGTAGTTATATTCTTGTACATAAGGGCAGTATTATAGTAGTTATATTACTGTACAGAGGAGCAGTATTATAGTAGTTATATTCTTGTACATAGGAGCAGTATTATAGTAGTTATATTCTTGTACATAGGGGGTAGTATTATAGTAGTTATATTACTGTACACAGGAGCAGTATTATAGTAGTTATATTCTTGAACATAGGAGCAGTATTATAGTAGTTATATTCTTGTACATAGGGGGCAGTATTATAGTAGTTATATTCTTGTACATAGGAGGCAGTATTATAGTAGTTATATTCTTGTACATTGGAGCAGTATTATAGTAGTTATATTCTTGTACATAGGAGCAGTATTATAGTAGTTATATTCTTGTACATAGGGCAGTGTTATAGTAGTTATATTCTTGTACATAGGGGGCAGTATTATAGTAGTTATATTCTTGTACATAGGGGGCAGTATTATAGTAGTTATATTCTTGTACATAGGGGGCAGTATTATAGTAGTTATATTCTTGTACATAGGGAGCAGTATTATAGTAGTTAAATTCTTGTACATAGGAGCAATATTATAGTAGTTATATTCTTGTACATAGGAGCAGTATTATAGTAGTTATATTCTTGTACATAGGGGCAGTATTATAGTAGTTATATTACTGTACATAGGAGCAGTATTATAGTAGTTATATTCTTGTACATAGGAGCAGTATTATAGTAGTTATATTCTTTTACATAGGGGGCAGTATTATAGTAGTTATATTACTGTACATAGGAGCAGTATTATAGTAGTTATATTCTTGAACATAGGAGCAGTATTATAGTAGTTATATTCTTGTACATAGGGGCAGTATTATAGTAGTTATATTCTTGTACATAGGAGGCAGTATTATAGTAGTTATATTCTTGTACATAGGAGCAGTATTATAGTAGTTATATTCTTGTACATAGGAGCAGTATTATAGTAGTTATATTCTTGTACATAGGGGTAGTATTATAGTAGTTATATTCTTGTACATAGGAGCAGTATTATAGTAGTTATATTCTTGTACATAGGGGGCAGTATTATAGTAGTTATATTACTGTACATAGGAGCAGTATTATAGTAGTTATATTCTTGAACATAGGAACAGTATTATAGTAGTTATATTCTTGTACATAGGGGGCAGTATTATAGTAGTTATCTTCTTGTACATAGGAGCAGTATTATAGTAGTTATATTCTTGTACATAGGAGCAGTATTATAGTAGTTATATTCTTGTACATAGGAGGCAGTATTATAGTAGTTATATTCTTGTACATAGGGCAGTGTTATAGTAGTTATATTCTTGTACATAGGGGGCAGTATTATAGTAGTTATATTCTTGTACATAGGGGGCAGTATTATAGTAGTTATATTCTTGTACATAGGGGGCAGTATTATAGTAGTTATATTCTTGTACATAGGGAGCAGTATTATAGTAGTTAAATTCTTGTACATAGGATCAATATTATAGTAGTTATATTCTTGTACATAGGAACAGTATTATAGTAGTTATATTCTTGTACATAGGGGCAGTATTATAGTAGTTATATTACTGTACATAGGAGCAGTATTATAGTAGTTATATTCTTGTACATAGGAGCAGTATTATAGTAGTTATATTCTTTTACATAGGGGGCAGTATTATAGTAGTTATATTACTGTACATAGGAGCAGTATTATAGTAGTTATATTCTTGTACATAGGAGCAGTATTATAGTAGTTATATTCTTGTACATAGGGGGCAGTATTATAGTAGTTATATTCTTGTACATAGGAGGCAGTATTATAGTAGTTATATTCTTGTACATAGGGGGCAGTATTATAGTAGTTATATTCTTGTACATAGGGGGCAGTATTATAGTAGTTATATTCTTGTACATAGGGAGCAGTATTTTAGTAGTTATATTCTTGTACATAGGGGGCAGTATTATAGTAGTTATATTCTTGTACATAGGGGCAGTATTATAGTAGTTATATTCTTGTACATAGGAGGCAGTATTATAGTAGTTATATTCTTGTACATAGGGGGCAGTATTATAGTAGTTATATTCTTGTACATAGGAGCAGTATTATTGTAGTTATATTCTTGTTCATAGGGAGCAGTATTATAGTAGTTATATTCTTGTACATAGGGGGCAGTATTATAGTAGTTATATTCTTGTACATAGGAGCAATATTATAGTAGTTATATTCTTGTACATAGGAGCAGTATTATAGTAGTTATATTCTTGTACATAAGGGCAGTATTATAGTAGTTATATTACTGTACATAGGAGCAGTATTATAGTAGTTATATTCTTGTACATAGGAGCAGTATTATAGTAGTTATATTCTTGTACATAGGGGGCAGTATTATAGTAGTTATATTACTGTACATAGGAGCAGTATTATAGTAGTTATATTCTTGTACATAGGAGCAGTATTATAGTAGTTATATTCTTGTACATAGGAGGCAGTATTATATTAGTTATATTCTTGTACATAGGGGCAGTATTATAGTAGTTATATTCTTGTACATAGGAGGCAGTATTATAGTAGTTATATTCTTGTACATAGGGGGCAGTATTATAGTAGTTATATTCTTGTACATAGGGGGCAGTATTATAGTAGTTATATTCTTGTACATAGGGGGCAGTATTATAGTAGTTATATTCTTGTACATAGGGGGCAGTATTATAGTAGTTATATTCTTGTACATAGGGGGCAGTATTATAGTAGTTATATTCTTGTACATAGGGAGCAGTATTATAGTAGTTAAATTCTTGTACATAGGAGCAATATTATAGTAGTTATATTCTTGTACATAGGAGCAGTATTATAGTAGTTATATTCTTGTACATAGGGGCAGTATTATAGTAGTTATATTACTGTACATAGGAGCAGTATTATAGTAGTTATATTCTTGTACATAGGAGCAGTATTATAGTAGTTATATTCTTTTACATAGGGGGCAGTATTATAGTAGTTATATTACTGTACATAGGAGCAGTATTATAGTAGTTATATTCTTGAACATAGGAGCAGTATTATAGTAGTTATATTCTTGTACATAGGGGCAGTATTATAGTAGTTATATTCTTGTACATAGGAGGCAGTATTATAGTAGTTATATTCTTGTGCATAGGAGCAGTATTATAGTAGTTATATTCTTGTACATAGGAGCAGTATTATAGTAGTTATATTCTTGTACATAGGGGGTAGTATTATAGTAGTTATATTCTTGTACATAGGAGCAGTATTATAGTAGTTATATTCTTGTACATAGGGGGCAGTATTATAGTAGTTATATTACTGTACATAGGAGCAGTATTATAGTAGTTATATTCTTGTACATAGGAGCAGTATTATTGTAGTTATATTCTTGTACATAGGGAGCAGTATTATAGTAGTTATATTCTTGTACATAGGAGCAGTATTATAGTAGTTATATTCTTGTACATGGGGGCAGTATTATAGTAGTTATATTCTTGTACATAGGAGCAGTATTATAGTAGTTATATTCTTGTACATAGGGGGCAGTATTATAGTAGTTATATTCTTGTACATAGGGGGCAGTATTATAGTAGTTATATTCTTGTACATAGGGAGCAGTATTATAGTAGTTATATTCTTGTACATAGGAGCAATATTATAGTAGTTATATTCTTGTACATAAGGGCAGTATTATAGTAGTTATATTCTTGTACATAGGAGCAGTATTATAGTAGTTATATTCTTGTACATAGGAGCAGTATTATAGTAGTTATATTCTTGTACATAGGGGGCAGTATTATAGTAGTTATATTCTTGTACATAGGGGCAGTATTATAGTAGTTATATTCTTGTACATAGGAGGCAGTATTATAGTAGTTATATTCTTGTACATAGGGGGCAGTATTATAGTAGTTATATTCTTGTACATAGGAGCAGTATTATAGTAGTTATATTCTTGTACATAGGGAGCAGTATTATAGTAGTTATATTCTTGTACATAGGGGGCAGTATTATAGTAGTTATATTCTTGTACATAGGAGCAGTATTATAGTAGTTATATTCTTGTACATAGGGAGCAGTATTATAGTAGTTATATTCTTGTACATAGGGGCAGTATTATAGTAGTTATATTCTGTACATAGGAGCAGTATTATAGTAGTTATATTCTTGTACATAGGAGCAGTATTATAGTAGTTATATTCTTGTACATAGGGGGCAGTATTATAGTAGTTATATTACTTGTACATAGGAGCAGTATTATAGTAGTTATATTCTTGTACATAGGAGCAGTATTATAGTAGTTATATTCTTGTACATAGGAGGCAGTATTATAGTAGTTATATTCTTGTACATAGGGAGCAGTATTATAGTAGTTATATTCTTGTACATAGGAGGCAGTATTATAGTAGTTATATTCTTGTACATAGGGGCAGTATTATAGTAGTTATATTCTTGTACATAGGGGGCAGTATTATAGTAGTTATATTCTTGTACATAGGGGCAGTATTATAGTAGTTATATTCTTGTACATAGGGGGCAGTATTATAGTAGTTATATTCTTGTACATAGGGGGCAGTATTATAGTAGTTATATTCTTGTACATAGGGAGCAGTATTATAGTAGTTAAATTCTTGTACATAGGAGCAATATTATAGTAGTTATATTCTTGTACATAGGAGCAGTATTATAGTAGTTATATTCTTGTACATAGGGG